>NC_134235.1:253499996-254132304 GCF_965152275.1 Natator depressus
GAGAACTTGAGCTCTGATTTTGCATTTTGTCGACTTTAGCTTTGCTTTTCACTACTGAGGCGGGGTGCCACGTGAAGGCAGTACTTTTGTTTCCTTTCCTGACTTACACAACCAGACTACATCAGGAATTTAAATCTGCCAAGAACAAACAGGAGGTTTCTGAGAAAGGTAGAAATCTTTTTCACCTTCTAAATCAAACCAGGCCAGAGTGCTGGAAAGGAACTGTTTCCAAATTGACAGGCTTTGCAACTGGAATGTGTGAAATTCAAACTATTAAGAGACTGAGCTGACAGTCTAGTCTGGGCAAAAAAGAATACCAAGTCACAGCAAACTCCATTGCATCCTCAGCTGGTGGTCAATGGCAGGGCTCCTAATCAAGACAAAGATTTCAGCTGTACAGTTAAAATGGTGGCTGCTGAGAGATGGCTCCTTTTACTGAGCAAGAGCTCAACCTGACTATACATCGGCTGCAGCCTAATAGGGCTCCTGGTCTAGAAAACATCCACCCCAAGTTTGTCTCTCACTTTGGGCCAATCATCAAAAGCTGGCTGTCTTCTGTTTTTGAATCATTGTACCCAAGATTGCAGAATCCCAAACATCTGGGGCAGGGCAAATGTCAAAGCTGTTCCCAAGCCAAGGAAACGGACAGACCCCAAAAGCTAGCAGCTGATCTCTCCTGTGTGTGTTATCTGCAAGATGATAGAAAGAGTAATCCCAATGCAGATTTAATGAGCTGGTCAAGCCTCACGTGCCTTGTATTCAGCCTGGATTCAGGCGGGAATGATGCATGCAAGATATGGTATCTCTGTCTGACTCAATACAAAGAAATGCATTTCAGTTCGGAAAGCATGTTGGTTAAGTTCTTATTGAGCTGATGGCAACCTATGACACCATATGGTACATCAGGCTGACTTCCAAGCTGCTGCACGTTATTCCTTGTAGGGCAATGGTGCGGGTCATGCAAGAAATGATTAGCAACTGAAGCTTCCCCCTGCAAGTTGGGGAGAAAAATCAGTTGTCTTAAACATCCTCATAATGTCTTTCCATATGGAACAGTTCTAGCTCCCCTTTTTTTCAATATATACACATCCATCCTTCCTGAAATGCAGGCCGAATGGTACGTATATGCTGATGATATCTGCATTGCTGACACTGGAAAGATATTCTGTATCAGCACTGGCCCTGGTGTTTGCTCCGGCTGAACACTGCTCTGAGGTCAGGGGGTCCAGTCACCACACTCAGCTTGTTGACCTGAAGCTGAGTTTGGCCCCTCGTCTTGTCAGTGGCTGGTTGAATTATACACCAACCTCCAGTCTGTATGGGCTAGCGCACATAGCGCCACCAGACCTTCAACGAGATGCCATTATAGTCAAGTCTACCTGGAAACCCGTGACAGATGAAACAACCTATTATATGTTTGGTTGACCGGTGCTCCATTTTCAGACAAGAAACGTGCAGCACAACTTGAAGGTTTGCTCATATTCAGGGGAGGAATTTCACCCCTTCGCACTGAGATGACACACCACAGCTGCTCTCCTGACAACTCTTTGCTACAGCAGCTCATGTGCTCTTTGGACAAGAGCACTACCAGCCCTTTTTTATGCGCGGGCAATCAACCCCACCTGGGCGCAGAAAACTCCATTCTTTCAAAGTGGAAAGATCAGTGGGAAAGAGAATCGAACACACTAAGTACATTCAGGAGACCATCAATGCACATGCTTCGTTGTCCACTTGATCGCAGATCACAGACTAGGCTCAATAGGCTATTCTCTGGATCGTCCAAAGTTGCTACAACTATGTACCAGCTTGGCCTGGTTTCCTTCCCACACTCTGTGGTTGGGGCAGAACTGCAGCCTGTAACTGATGTGGTGGAAGAGTGCCCAACCTTACATCTGGAGGGCATTTTACAATCTCTAGTGTTTCTTGATACAGAGGCTGTCCTGTGGTTACAAAACCTGGATATTGAGCTCTAATGTATGGATACAAAAGAAGAAGACTGACATAAATAAGCTTTCACTCCTGTTAGCCTTGCAAGACCAAGACAGCTAAGAGTAAGCTGGATTCTATTCTAGCTTGGCTTCATGAGAACTACTGTTAACTAAGGGTTCAGAGTAGCAGCCGTGTTAGTCTGTATCCACAAAAAGAAAAGGACTACTTGTGGCACCTTAGAGACTAGTCTCTAATGCTCAAATAAATTTGTTAGTCTCTAAGGTGCCACAAGTACTCCTTTTCTTTTTACAGTTAACTAAGTTTAGTTGCAGACTGCATCATAGCTACATCTATCATACTATTGTGCTATGTCAAGTTTATGGGTGATGGATGTGCAAGCCAGGAAAAACACAAGGCAGGGAAGGAAATTGAGCAAATATAGTCTGGAATCACTGAGAGAAACCGATTCCCCATAATGACAATTTTACTGTGTCTCTTTTCAGATCAGAACTGCACCTTAAGGTCCACAGTTGTTTCTGGTCAATCTGATAGAGGCCTATATGTCCTGTAGTATCTACAAACAATGCATCAGATTCTTCCCTGGAGGAGCACCACGGAAGTCAACTAATTTGTTTTGAATAACCTTGCACCAAATTCATTTAAAGTGGTCAGAGCTCCATGGAAGACAATGGGGTCTGACTCCTTGTAATAGGGTATTTGGCTGCTTGTGTATATGCAGATCGCTATCCTTAGTTGGACGCACTGACCCCTACATCAACGTCAGGTCCCTTTACTAGACTCAGCTTGGCTGCAGGCCTGCGGGCTCACTAGCCTTCTAGATCCCCTGCCTGCTCCCCACACCTGATTTTCTCTCCAACATCCATCTTTTGTTTAGTTTACACGACAATTCTGAACCGCAGAACTTTCCTGCCTCACTCCCAGTCCTGCTACTCCTCTTTGTCTCGGCTGCACAGCTGCTGGTGTGGTCACCATGACTGAAATCTTCTACTGGCCAGCTGTTACACTGACCCCTCCTCCCCCTATGAATGACTTGACATTTCTCAGCTTTTACTGAATTATGTGCAGTAAGTTACTTCTTATTATAAGATATTATTTAGATCAGTTATGTTTATTTTTTTCTACTAAGGCTTCATCATAAAACTATGCAATTACAATTGTAAAGCTATCAGTGCTGGAAGTAATGATCTCATTTGGAATAATAAAAAAATACGGAAAGTTCTTCAAGTTGGGAGGATTGGGCTCTGGGTGTGTTATCTGGTGCTTAGAAAAAGCAGCCAGGGAACACAGGAAGGTAGGGGAAGGAAAGACATTCAGTTAGGTGGAAACTCTGATTAGAGCTGGGTGAATGGTGTAAAAATAAAATGTAATGCTATTTGGTCAATTTTTAAACAAATTTGCTTTAATTGTGTAAGCAGAGTCTGAATGAGCTCTCCCCTGATATCTAATGGTGAGCTGTGGAAAAAGACTTCAGAAGCTGATCTTGTTTACATGGACACACCCACTCTGCCTAGGTGCTCGGCATGATGGGATTGCTTGCCCAAATGATCACTTGTGGCTGGTGTTGGACCCCCAGTCTCCTTGTTATTGGGGCGGGAGTAAGAAAGCATTGCTATCCTTGTTGTGTGAACTGAGGGCAGCAGAACTGTACCTGGCATACCCCAATGGAGGGACTCACCCTCGACTGAACAGCACTTGCTAGGCAGGGGATATGGGTTCCAAAGCACAATGAGTTGAGAGAAAGTGGGGACAGGTACTTGTAGATGTGGGCTCTGTTTAAGGGTCCTTGACACCATTTGACCCTCTCTTCATGGTATAATAAAAGCTAATTTAGACACAATTGATAGTCTTGTTACATGCTGCAGAGCTGAAATCACTGATACCCAGGTCTAAGTATTAGACCTACTTTGGGATAGTATCTCTATTGCAAGAAGCTGCCGCACTAACAGCTGAAATCACTGAGAGCTGTGTGAAGTCAGGGGGGCTGAAAACATCTTGGCGAGTGGCCAGCAGGGCGGCTGGCGGACAGGAGGGGCAAGCGGCCAGCAGAGAAGCTGGTGGAGAGGGCCAGAACCGAGCCCTGCAGAGGCGTGGCAATTGGCCATTGGGGCGACGAATGAGTGCCTGAGTAGTACAGCATGTAAGGTGCCTCATTACCATCCCCTGCCTTCCACATAGGATGGAAGGTGTGTGACGTTATTGACATGAACTGTGACCATATAGATTATTGTTGAAACCAAGTTCCTATAGTTGGACCAAATCTTGTACAAAGGAGGTCAAGTAAGGTGTCTATGAAAAGGCTGTAATTTGCTCGTTATGATTATGCTATCTAGATGTGTGTATCATTTTTGTATTTGAAGTTATGAATGTTGGTTATGTACTTGTATCTCAATGTGTTTGATTCTAAGTAGCATCAGTGAAGCATTTGGTCAGCTTCTTGAGAAAGAACTATTCTGAGTAAGTGCCCAATCAAGAAACACTTAACTGACAATGGACTTTGGGAGACACCAATCCACATCTGAGCTTTCCTGGGAACATTCAAACTATCATGTAAACAATGGTATCAGCCTGCAAAAAGCTGAATCATTCGTGGACGTGTGACTTGCCCAGGTGGCCACAAACTCCATCTTGGTGCTGTGATTTTGCGCAGAAGAACAAAGGGGTTTCTACCAACAAGAGAGAGAATATAAAAGGCCCTAGAAACCTCTCCATTTTGTCTTCAGCTGGCTCAAAAGATGGCGTCTCCACCCCAAAGAGATGCCTGAGGAGAACTGGAACAACGGACTGTAACTATGGGTGTGTGAGTGATTGCTGCACACAGACCATAAACTACAATGTTGGTCTGAAAAGGATTGGACCCAGACTAGGAAGGAGTCCAATCTGTGAAAGAAGCTTATTGGAACATTGCATGTGGTTTTTTTTTTTTTTTTTTGCTTGGTAACTTACTTTGTTCTGTCTGTTATTACTTGGAACCACTTATATCCTACCTTTTACACTTAATAAACTCACTTTTGTTTATTAATTAACCCAGAGTAAGTAAGTAATACCTGGGGGAGCAAATAGCTGTGCACATCTCTCTATCAGTGTTGTAGAGGGCAAACAATTTATGAGTTTACCCTGTATAAGCTTTATACAGAGTAAAACAGATTTATCTGGGGTTTAGGCTCCCAGAAAGACTGAATACTGGGTGCTGGGAAAGTTCCTGTTAACTGGGCTAAGTGAATCTTAATTTCTGTGAACTGCAGTGGGGCGTGGCCCAACCTCTTGATCTGTGCTGGTGCAGACTGGTGTATTTAGCTCAGCAAGATTGGAGTGGAGAGAAGCCTTTTCTGGCAGTGGGATTTGTTCTCAGTGGTATCCCAGCACATCTAGTGACAGTCTTGAGGGAGTTTCTGTGATCCAACCAGTCACAGGGGAACTTTGTGGATGAACCTCTGAACTCTGGGGGCTGCACAGGCCAAGGACAGCAACCGTGAGTGGGATACAGAGAAAGGACTGGCATGTTAAAGGGACTTTTTGGGTTGCTGGAGTTAAGACCCTGAGGGGAAAAGGACACTGCTCAACTTACTTGGGGGTGGGGCGTTTGCTCATGGTTTGTGTTTATGAACCCTAGTTGTGGTGTTTTCCCAAATTAATGCTCAGTTAAGTCCCTCCTTTTATTAGAAGTTTTTGCTACACTCGGAGTCTGTGTTTGCAAGAGGGGAAGTATTGCCTCTTAGAGATGCTGTCATAAATATAAAGGGAAGGGTAAACCCCTTTAAAATCCCTCCTGGCCAGAGGAAATCTCCTCTCACCTGTAAAGGGTTAAGAAGCTAAAGGTAACCTCGCTGGCACCTGACCAAAATGACCAATGAGGAGACAAGATACTTTCAAAAGCTGGGAGGAGGGAGAGAAACAAAGGGTATGTGTGTCTGCTATATTCTGTCTTTGCCGGGGATAGACCAGGAATGAAGCCTTAGAACTTTTAGTAAGTAATCTAGCTAGGTACGTGTTAGATTATGATTTCTTTAAATGGCTGAGAAAAGAATTGTGCTGAATAGAATAACTATTTCTGTCTGTGTATCTTTTTTGTAACTTAAGGTTTTTGCCTAGAGGGGTTCTCTATGTTTTGAATCTAATTACCCTGTAAGGTATTTACCATCCTGATTTTACAGGGGGGATATTTTTTTATTTCTATTTACTTCTATTTCTATTAAAAGTCTTTTTGTAAGAAAACTGAATGCTTTTTCATTGTTCTCAGATCCAAGGGTTTGGGTCTGTGGTCACCTATGCAAATTGGTGAGGCTTTTTATCCAACATTTCCCAGGAAAGGGGGGGTGCAAGTGTTGGGAGGATTGTTCATTGTTCTTAAGATCCAAGGGTCTGGGTCTGTAGTCACCTAGGCAAATTGGTGAGGCTTTTTACCAAACCTTGTCCAGGAAGTGGGGTGCAAGGTTTTGGGAAGTATTTTGGGGGGAAAGACGTGTCCAAACAGCTCTTCCCCAGTAACCAGTATTTGTTTGGTGGTGGTAGCGGCCAATCCAAGGACAAAAGGGTGGAATATTTTGTACCTTGGGGAAGTTTTGACCTAAGCTGGTAAAGATAAGCTTAGGAGGTTTTTCATGCAGGTCCCCACATCTGTACCCTAGAGTTCAGAGTGGGGGAGGAACCTTGACAGATGCCCAGACGGTGGTGTGTAATTGTCCCAGGTCACTGGGTGGGGGCTTGAGCCGGTTTTGTGCTGTATTGTTAAAAAGGAACCCCCTAGATACTGAACCTGGCCCTTGTTGCTGCTGGCTCCACGTGGCAGTTTTTTTTCTCTCTTTTTTTTTTTGTTCTGAGAATGCACCAGTGAGGGAGTTGACTGGCATTAGTGTTTCAAGAAACTGGGAATTTTAAGTGATCCTCTGCAGAACCTTCATGAAAAGAAAATTTCAAATTCATAACTGAGCATTTGCAATAGAAAACTGATTCTAAGAGTGATGGTAATCCAATCAGCAAACATAAACAGGCTACGGGACCCTGTGTCAAATCAGAACAGCTTGTATTGGAATCACTGAGTATGTTGGTCTCAAACAAATCACATGTGTACAGTATCTCTATTGTGTACAGTAATTCCAATTAAAGTACACATTTGAAAACACAGGGCCAGACTCCAAAGCCCAGTGAAGTCAATAATCTATTGTGATCTGTTCACTGCCAGTTCACAGAAGAAAAAAAAAAGGTGAAATAAACTGAACAAGTTATACATTACAACTCCCCCCATTCAGTTTTAACACCGCAGAAAACATAAGCACAAAACTTTGAGGCTGCAACTGAGCCTATGAAGTTTAACTCAAGCACAATAGGGAAGGAGAAACATGCTGATTAAGCCTACAAGCTTTGGGCCTCATCATGGGAACTGCATCTCTGTGGGTTTCGTAGCCCACCTTAAAGGTGGCTGATTTTAGCAGGTACAGAAAGCAGCCCCCTCCGAAAACCAGACCTCTTCAAGTTGCCTCAAACTGGGAACCCTGCACCCTTAATCACTTTTTGTGAGGCCTAACATTCAACTCAGTGGCACTTCAAATAATTTGTCATTCTTTCCTGTCTCTTCCCAGCCCCTGCAATTAGCTACTCATGAAACACAAAAAAGTTAATTTTTTATATTTGCTAAAATTTGAGTGATTGGTCCTAGACAAAACATAAGACTACTTAAAAGACTGTATGGAAGCTTATAACAAGCCCCAGACATAGGACAGAAGAGCTTTTAATCAGACAACCAGAAGCTAATGAAAATTATTAGTGCTGGGTAGGGCTGATGGAAAAAATGGGACAAACTTTTTATGAAAATGTCACCCCTTTTCCCTGCTCCATCAAAATTTCAGCATCATTTACACAAATAGGAAATTGTGACATTTTTCTACCAACCCTCATGCTGGGTGGACTTCAAAGGGCTCAATTCCAAAGGAATGCTTATCTGAATTTGGGATGGGCTTCTGGCATAACATTCAGATCCAGATTTCACACACCCCGAGGAAGAGATGTGAAGTTGAGGTTTTATCCTAGATTCAGCTGAAGATTCTTATTTCAATCAATTATTTCTGCTCTAATCCTTATTACAAACCCAATAGTGCTTTCTGTCAGGTTTCAACTAAATAAACCCATAAAAAACACATTGGGATGAGCAGTGGGGGAGACAAAGCTTTAACAATTAGACAAAGGGATGCTATTGTCACATCACACAATGGTAAGAGAACTCATAATTGCCCAACAGAGGAATAGCATTGTTAGAAGAAGAATGCTCTAAATACAGAGGAGGAGAACGCGCGGGGGGGGGGGGGGGGGTAGAAGGAGGAGGAGGAGGAGTAGAACAGACCAATCAAAAGAAGAAGCATGCACAGAGATGCTAGCAATAACTCCAGCCTCAGAGCCCCAGGATGCTAAAGTGGACTGAACACCTAATTGCCTGTGCATATGAAATATAATAAGAACCTATTAGGATTTTTTTAAAAAGGATCAGATGTGTATATGGATTATGAGAATATCCACTGTGATAACAGTGAGGATTAATATATAACTAATATAAACCCTTATACTTCAGGGAATAAATCTACTAAATGACAGGGGTTATCCTGATTTAGGGACCTATTGCACTATTCACCCATCCCTTCGCAGCCTTTATCACCCACCATCCAACTTAAATGCCCCTGTGCCTTCTCCCCTCACTGCCCCTTCTGCATGGGGGGAAAAAACTCCCTGATAAAAATCTGAACAGCCACTACCTTATGTTCCTTCAGACTCAAGACTCACTCTGCTCTGCTCCCCGGAAAACCCAGCCTTATGACCAAAGGTGATGAGTGGTGATTATTCCTCTTCCTACTTCTTTTCTCTAACTCCAACAAACAATATCTGCAATCCCTGTAACTACCCATGCTGAGCCAATTTCTCACCAGATTAATTGTCTTGTACGTTGTATCTTCATGCCTTACCTTGCATCTGTTTTGATTTGTAGGCCCTTTTGGGCAGGGAATGACATTTCTTTATTTGTACAATGCTCAGAGGAATGGGAACTCCACTCTCAACTGGCGCCATTGGGTGCTATCAAATATATTTACTACTGCTATCAATACTTCTTAAACAATATGAACATCTCTTTTGACCCTAATCCTGCAATGGGATATGAACACGCAGACACTTAAGCCATGTGGAAAATCACTAAAGTCAATGCAGGTTGCAGGATCATTTGCAATAAATCCATGGCCGTGTATTGGATACACAACCAAACAACTCAAATTCAGAATATTTGTAATCAGTAGACAGTAAAATAAATAAATAAATCATATATATATTTGTCAAATTCTGCTAACAAACATGAGAAACTTGTGATGTTATTCTCAGGAGAGCACAGAGAGGAAAAAAAGTGTATGTCAAAAAATCTCAAAAACAAATACCAGTATATTGTGAGTTGCTCATGGCTCCTCCGTGAGCAGAAAAGGGCGAATTTCACCAAAAAAAATTACTGGTTGCAAATTATTTAGTCATGTATGATTTGATCAGGTGAGTAAAACCTAAGTGAGGTTTTACCAGTTCATCACTGGGGATATTTGTAAAGCTCTGTATTAAATTTCATTTTAACTTCACTTTAATTAGCCAAAGAAAATCCCTGAAACTGCGTAACAATGTTTAGCATTTCTCATATCTTTCATTTATGTTTAGTACAGTGTAACAATACCAAGCGATGGGCATCTGGAAGAAAAGTGAATCATGAGCACAGCCTGCTGTTTTTGAGCAGGACTGCCACGGAAGACGTTATAAAGGAGGAGTATGGGTATTTGAAAATGTACATGGTTTGGTAATTAAATATTCTTACATTTCTGTGCTTTGCACATTAACTAACATCATCTCTGCTGCAACTTTTGTTTATTTGGTTGGGTCCTGGATCATAGCCCCTGGAGCCTAATTTGATGGGCATCTGTGGTCTTGGATTAGCCAATTTGATTTGATGTACCATAGAATAATGAACTAACTCATCACTTCTCTTGTGGGGGCGTAAACATTAATTTTTGTTGTGGAAAAATTAGTTTAGCCTGATCATGCTTTTTTAAATCTACCTTCGCAATTGAGTAACAAAATTAAAAACAAAAAACAAAACCACCACACCAAGAGTTACAGCTAAAAATCTAGAGGGTTTTTTTGTGGGATTTATCATCTGGTTCTTCATGGGATACAGAAACTAAACTCCAGGAAAAAGGAGGAGTCTGGGGATCATCTCCACTGAATTTCAAAACCATGTCCCTGATTCTGCAATCTGATATATGCAGACTGACTAGGGTGACCAGACAGCAAGTATGAAAAATCAGGACAGAGTGTGTGTGTGTGTGGGGGGGGGGGGGTAATAGGTGCTCATATAAGAAAAAGCCCTGAATATCGGACTATAAAATCGGGACATCTGGTCACCCTAAGGCTGACCTTTACACTTGCAGAATCCTGAAGTCCAGGGCATTTCCCCATCAGCTCCATGCCCTCCCACAGCATCAGAGAGTCTTCATGTGAGTGTTATGTGCTCTCACTGATGAAAGAGAGGTGATTTTAACGGACCATCATACAAAGCTACTGGACTACCCCAGAATACTCCTGGACCTCAGGTCTGGAGAACCAGAACACCAGTGTCTTCAAAACCCTCAGGAATCTACAGATGCTCACCACACCCAGGGCCGGATTAATCTGGCTTGACAAAGCCCTGGCTGGGATGATTTAGTTGGTGTTGGTCCTGCTTTGAGCAGGGGGTTGGACTAGATGACCTCCTGAGATCTCTTCCAACCTTAATAGTCTATGATTAGGCTAATAAGGCTATAGATTTAGGCCCTCCTATTTTTTAGGCCCTACTGGTCAGCAGGGGGCACGGCCGAGTGAGGGTGGGGGAGCAAGCTTGCTCACATAGCCCTGCTGGGGCACTCCTGCCAGCAGGAAATGCAAAGCATCCAGCCGGCTGTATCTCCCGGCGCTGCAGGAACACACTGCTGGCGATCCGGTTAACACTGGTGACCGGACACTAAAAATCCAGTTACCACGGGAATCCGTGCCAGCTCTGGGTGCAGCTTGAGCAGGCACTGTCCCCCAGCTCCCCCCTGATTTCTCCAGAGCTCTGCTCAGCTGCCAGGGAGAAAAGAGGCTCCCTCTATCCCTCTCCCCCACTGAGGCTGGCAGGCAGCTCCAGGATGCTGCCTCCTGGTCCTAGTGCCCGTCACCTCCATCTTCTATGTGCACTGGGTCCTGTTTCTGGACAACTGGTGCGTGCCTCTCGGAGGGCAGGGCAAGGGGGTGGCTGGGGGAAGAGGCAGTACCAGAGTGGTAGGGTGGGAAGCTTGTGTGGGTGGGCTAGAGTTCACTTCATTTCCCACTCAACCACTCCCGGGGGTGTGGGGGGGAGAAATAAACAAGGGGAAATAGTTTTACTTTGTATAATGACTCAACCACTCCCAGTCTCTATTCAAGCCTAAGTTAATTGTATCCAATTTGCAAATTAATTCCAATTCAGCAGTCTCTCGTTGGAGTCTGTTTTCGAAGTTTTTTTGTTGAGTAGTCACTTTTAGGTCAGAAATCGAGTGACCAGAGAGATTGAAGTGTTCTCCGACTGGTTTATGAACGTTATAATTCTTGACAGACTCCGACGAGAGACTGCTGAATTGGAATTAATTTGCAAACTGGATACAATTAACTTAGGCTTGAATAGAGACTGGGAGTGGTTGAGTCATTATACAAAGTAAAACTATTTCCCCATGTTTATTCCTCCCTCCTGACCCCCCACTGTTCCTCAGACATTCTTGTTAACTCCTGGAAATGTGCTGGAAATGGCCCACCTTGATTATCACTTCAAAAGGTTTTCTCTCCCCTCACCCCACTCTCCTGCTGATAATAGCTCATCTTAAGTGATCACTCTCCTTACAATGTGTATGATAAACACCCATTTTTTCATGGTCTGTGTGTATATAAATCTCCTCACTGTATTTTCCACTTTGCCACTAACTTTGCAGGTGAACATGAGAGAGAGGATGGAGCTGGCACAAACCATTCAGTAATGACACATGCACAGAGGGACAAAACAATGTTCTACTTCAGATGTTAATGGCATGTCTGGGTCAAATAAAAAGACATGCAGACTTGGTGCAGAGAAGGAAAAACAGGAAAAGGTGCAATGGGGGAAACATGGTTTCCACAAAACACACACTTGTAATTTCTGACCTTCCATTTTAACAGGGGAAGGGGACTTATGTTTCCTCACCCAATGGCTCATGTGGAATCATAGAATCATAGAATATCAGGGTTGGAAGGGACCTCAGGAGGTCATCTAGTCCAACCCCCTGCTCAAAGCAGGACCAATCCCCAATTAAATCATCCCAGCCAGGGCTTTGTCAAGCCTGACCTTAAAGACTTCTAAGGAAGGAGATTCTACCACCTCCCTAGGTAACGCATTCCAGTGTTTCACCACCCTCCTAGTGAAAAAGTTTTTCCTAATATCCAACCTAAACCTCCCCCACTGCAACTTGAGACCATTACTCCTTGTCCTGTCATCTTCTACCACTGAGAATAGTCTAGAACCATCCTCTTTGGAACCACCTCTCAGGTAGTTGAAAGCAGCTATCAAATCCCCCCTCATTCTTCTCTTCTGCAGACTAAACAATCCCAGTTCCATCAGCCTCTCCTCATAAGTCATGTGTTCCAGACCCCTAATCATTTTTGCTGCCCTTCGCTGGACTCTCTCCAATTTATCCACATCCTTCTTGTAGTGTGGGGCCCAAAACTGGACACAGTACTCCAGATGAGGCCTCACCAGTGTCGAATAGAGGGGAACGATCACGTCCCTCGATCTGCTCACTATGCCCCTACTTATACATCCCAAAATGCCATTGGCCTTCTTGGCAACAAGGGCACACTGCTGACTCATATCCAGCTTCTCGTCCACTGTAACCCCTAGGTCCTTTTCCGCAGAACTGCTGCCTAGCCATTCGGCCCCCAGTCTGTAGCTGTGCATTGGGTTCTTCCGTCCTAAGTGCAGGACCCTGCATTCATCCTTATTGAACCTCATCAGGTTTCTTTTGGCCCAATCCTCCAATTTGTCCAGGTCCCTCTGTATCCTATCTCTGCCCTCCAACGTATCTACCACTCCTCCCAGTTTAGTATCATCCGCAAATTTGCTAAGAGTGCAATCCACACCATCCTCCAGATCATTTATGAAGATATTGAACAAAACCGGCCCCAGGACCGACCCCTGGGGCACTCCACTTGACACCGGCTGCCAACTAGACATGGAGCCATTGATCACTACCCGTTGAGCCTGACAATCTAGCCAACTTTTTACCCACCTTATAGTACATTCATCCAGCCCATACTTCTTTAACTTGCTGACAGGAATACTGTGGGAGACAGTGTCAAAAGCTTTGCTAAAGTCAAGAAACAATACATCCACTGCTTTCCCTTCATCCACAGAATCAGTAATCTCATCATAGAAGGCGATTAGATTAGTCAGGCATGACCTTCCCTTGGTGAATCCATGCTGACTGTTCCTGATCACTTTCCTCTCTTGTAAGTGCTTCAGGATTGATTCCTTGAGGACCTGCTCCATGATTTTTCCGGGGACTGAGGTGAGGCTGACCGGCCTGTAGTTCCCAGGATCCTCCTTCTTCCCTTTTTTAAAGATTGGCACTACATTAGCCTTTTTCCAGTCATCCGGGACTTCCCCCGTTCGCCACGAGTTTTCAAAGATAATGGCCAATGGCTCTGCAATCACATCCGCCAATTCCTTTAGCACTCTCGGATGCAACTCGTCCGGCCCCATGGACTTGTGCACGTCCAGCTTTTCTAAATAGTCCCTAACCGCCTCTTTCTCCACAGAGACTCCTTTCCCCTTCATGTTAGTCCCCCAGGGGATCTTACCCATCTGCTCCCTGAGGGAGTCAAAGTCTGCTTTCCTGAAGTCCAGGGTCCATATCCTGCTGTTTACCTTTCTTCCCTGTGTCAGGATCCTGAACTCGGCCATCTCATGGTCACTGCCTCCCAGATTCCCATCCACTTTTGCTTCTCCCACTAATTCTTCCCTGTTTGTGAGCAGGAGGTCAAGAAAAGCTCCCCCCCAGTTGGCTCGTCTAGCACTTGCACCAGGAAATTGTCCCCTACGCTTTCCAAAAACTTCCTGGATTGTCTATGCACCGCTGTATTGCTCTCCCAGCAAATATCAGGAAAATTGAAGTCACCCATGAGAACCAGGGCGTGCGATCTAGTAACTTCTGCGAGTTGCCGGAAGAAAGCCTCATCCACCTCATCCCCCTGATCCGGTGGTCTATAGCAGACTCCCACCACTACATCACTCTTGTTGCTCACACTTCTAAACTTAATCCAGAGACACTCAGGTTTTTCTGCAGTTTCGTACCAGAGCTCTGAGCAGTCATACTGCTCCCTTACATACAGTGCTACTCCCCCACCTTTTCTGCCCTGCCTGTCCTTCCTGAACAGTTTATAACCATCCATGACAGTACTCCAGTCATGTGAGTTATCCCACCAAGTCTCTGTTATTCCAATCACGTCATAATTCCCTGACATCACCAGGACCTCCAGTTCTCCCTGCTTGTTTCCAAGGCTTTGTGCATTCGTATATAAGCACTTGAGAGAACCTGCTGATCGCCCCTCGTTCTCAGTATGAGGCAGGAGCCCTCCCCTCACAGACGTTCCTGCCTGTGCTTCCTCCCGGTATCCTGTTTTCCCACTTACCTCAGGGCTTTGGTCTCCTTCCCCCGGTGAACCTAGTTTAAAGCCCTCCTTACTAGGTTAGCCAGCCTGCTCGCAAAGATGCTCTTCCCTCTCTTCGTAAGATGGAGCCCGTCTCTGCCCAGCACTCCTCCTTCATGGAACACCATCCCATGGTCAAAGAAACCAAAGCCTTCTCTCCGACACCACCTGCATAGCCATTCGTTGACTTCCACGATTCGACGGTCCCTGCCCTGGCCTTTTCCTTCCACGGGGAGGATGGACGAGAACACCACTTGTGCCTCCAACTCCTTTATCCTTCTTCCCAGAGCCACGTAGTCCGCAGTGATCCGCTCAAGGTCATTCTTGGCAGTATCATTGGTGCCCACGTGGAGAAGCAGGAAGGGGTAGCGATCCGAGGGCTTGATGAGTCTCGGCAGTCTCTCCGTCACATCGCGAATCTTAGCCCCTGGCAAGCAGCAGACTTCTCGGTTTTCCCGGTCAGGGCGGCAGATAGATGACTCAGGCCACTACAAGATAGGGTGGTGTCCTATACCTGTCCCAGGAGGGATGAAGGAAGGCATCTGCAGGACTGGGAAGGAGCACCGGTGGCATCTTTTCCAGGTCTATCATCTGCTGGTCCACAGGGACCACTGTCCCCTCTTGCCCCTCCGATTCCTGTTAGAACTATTCTGGAGACCCCGGCGTGGGTGGATTGGTTGGCCACTCTGGAGATGCAGCATCTGTGCAAAGCGTACAAAGAAGCATGTCTGAGGTAATCACACATCCATCCTGGGCAGACATGGTAATTAGGAAGAGAACAGCAGCACCAGACAGCTTTTTTTGCGGGGGGGGGGGGGGAGAAAATGTAATCCAATGAGATTTTATTGGCATGGATAATGACTGGTCTGTGCAGCTATGAAAAAACCCAACTACATAGTTAAAGCGGCACAGAAACGGTTTCTCTTTGCTCCACCAATAATTTAAGTTTAAGTTTTAAAACACATCCTCTGCACGTTTCCCCTTATGGAGGAGTTTAGAAGATAACTTTATTGTTGAAACAAAGCCACTGATTTTCTGTTTTCACAGTAGTCTTCGCTGTGCGGAAATGGGGCAGGTTATACTCTCTTCTATTCCAGTTCTTAATCTGAACCCATCCTCCTGGCTCTCTGGAAAAGAAATGTAGATCTTGGCATATGTATGTAAAACAGGGAAGTTCTGAATGAGGACTGCATGGGAAGTGAGAGCATTTCTATAGTGGTTGGGGGGGAAAGGTTGTTTTTGGTTTTTTTGCTGTGTGTGTGTTTTTAAGCTGCCACTTTTATTCCATGTGATTGGAGATATTAGACTTTGTATTTCTCCGCCAAACGATGCAGTAATTATGCCAGAGTGTTATTGTTCTGCTTATTTTTAGTGTGTCTGTCAGGAACATAATGGTTTCAGTTACTATGTAAACTACAAAATCTGCTCTTGGCTCCCTAAATAAAAGTTTGTATTTCCATCACTGGAGATAGTCAGTGGCTAGATTTGACAATCAGCTATTGGAGCTGATTGAGGAATAATGAAATCTATCCTGCCTTGGAGGGGTGGATTGGATGGCCTCCAGTGTCTGCAGTGTTGCCAGTTAGAGAGAGCTGGGAGAGGCAAATCCTTGAAAACATTGAGATTTCAGTTTTTGACCAATTCTGCTTCTTTGGGGGAGGTTCTGCACAAGCAGCTGCAGTTTCACTGAAATTTCCACAAGTTCC
Organism: Natator depressus; assembly: GCF_965152275.1. NCBI lineage: Eukaryota > Metazoa > Chordata > Testudines > Cheloniidae > Natator > Natator depressus. The sequence continues at coordinate 253,516,394 of NC_134235.1, forward strand.
AACGACAAATGTATCCATTGTTTCTAGTGCATTAAGCAATAACCTGTACAAGCTTTCTACTACCAACCATACAGCAAGAAAGAGACCAGATAACTGAGTGGGTGGATGTTTTTTAAATGCACATGCAAAGTAGCCAGTGACATGTCAGCATCCCTCACCATTGTTACATCTATGATGTCAGGGGATGTGTGTGTGGTGTTAGAGGGAACACTGTTTCAGTCTTGGCTGAAGTGGCTGTGAACCACATCAAGACTCTCTGTGAGCCACATGGCTAACCTGGTCAACAGCCCTGTCCCAAGCAGACACTCGAACATGGATATTGGAAGAAATATGTGCTCAGTGCTTTTTTGGAAGGACCTGGGGAGTAGAACCGAGCTCTGTAGAGCTTAGGGTGGCCAACATTCCCACAGTGCCACCAGAAGACCTCGCAGAAGGACAGCCAGGGAGCACTGTGGAGACTAGGTGCCACAGGACAAACCCTCTACAAGACCCAGAGTGACAGTACCTGTGGCCCTCTGATTGGCCTAGTGCCCCTACTTAACTCCAGGGGTTGCCCCGGCAAGTTGTCTGGGCAGCCACACAGACCTTGCCCTCTGCGATGCCAGACTTCACCTTGTCTCCTGATCTCTGGTCTCTGACTCCAGCCTGACTTCAACTCTGACTCCTGCCTCTTGATTCTAACCTTGTACTACCTCCGATCTCCGACCTCAGCCTGACTCGGACCCTGACCCTTGTGTATGGAACATGGCTTTGTGATTCCTCCAACTCAGGCCCAGCAATTCCCATCCTTGGTGGACAGACCTCAGCCCAGCTGCGATTACTAGGCAAGACCACCTACACCCTGGTCCCTTACACTTCTGGACAGTTATTTTCATAAGAATGCCATGGAATCTTGCAGAGGCCTGTTGATCTTCACTGGTCACATTCTCCGTTCGTGTTGTTACTGAAAAAAAGAAACATAGCCCACATTTTAACTGAATACCAACCTTTGTCCCAAGATTCAGTGTTTACTTCAAGTATTTCTGATACAAAAAATGGCGTGCGCTATCTCATGCCAGTGATCTAAGTAAAACCAAAAGTAACACTTCTATCAGCCTCACCTCAGTCCCCGGAAAAATCATGGAGCAGGTCCTCAAGGAATCAATCCTGAAGCACTTACAAGAGAGGAAAGTGATCAGGAACAGTCAGCATGGATTCACCAAGGAAAGGTCATGCCTGACTAATCTAATCGCCTTTTATGATGAGATTACTGGTTCTGTGGATGAAGGGAAAGCAGTGGATGTATTGTTTCTTGACTTTAGCAAAGCTTTTGACACGGTCTCCCACAGTATTCTTGTCAGCAAGTTAAGGAAGTATGGGCTAGATGAATGCACTATAAGGTGGGTAGAAAGCTGGCTAGATTGTCGGGCTCAACGGGTAGTGATCAATGGCTCCATGTCTAGTTGGCAGCCGGTGTCAAGTGGAGTGCCCCAGGGGTCGGTCCTGGGGCCGGTTTTGTTCAATATCTTCATAAATGATCTGGAGGATGGTGTGGATTGCACTCTCAGCAAATTTGCAGATGATACTAAACTGGGAGGAGTGGTAGATACGCTGGAGGGGAGGGATAGGATACAGAAGGACCTAGACAAATTGGAGGATTGGGCCAAAAGAAATCTGATGAGGTTCAGAACTAGAACAAACAAGATCTGATATTGAGTGGGAAAAATAATGGAAAATTCATAAGAGTTTGCTGTTGGTATTGGTAATGAATTGGATTTTGGGACATTTGAATCATCTAAATTCCATGCAAGAATTCAGAAGGTTTCAAAGTTTCTTGTTGACTGTCCGTTGAACAGTATTTCTGGAAAAAGAAATATCAATGAGTCGAGTCTCAATTATAGATTTTGAAGGACATATTTAGCTGTTCTTGACCATTTCATTTCTGAGTTTGACACGCTTTTAACAGACAATCAACAGTTGTTGGAATCTATGGAGGCATTTGATGAAGATTCCTCGAACTACATGGATTTTAAGAAATTGGAAGATTTTTCACAATTTTACGATTCACACATCGATGAAGTACTTTTGAGATAGCAAGTCTCTGCAGCAAAATCGTTCATGGAACCAACTGAGAAGCAGAAAAAGAGTAGAGATATTTTTTCATCTCTGCTACAGATTGTCTTCACATTGCCAGTCACTACAGCTTTGAAATGAGCATTTTTTCCTCTATACTGAAAAGAGTCAAAACTTACATCTGGTCAATGTGTGGAGATGAGAGGCTGAGCCATTTGATGCTGATGGATGTGTGACAGTCAATGGTAAAATCGTTCAGTCTTCAGGACTTGGTGGATGATTTTGTTGTACTGTGTGATCATCGCTATCCTCCATCCGATTGAAGTATATATTGTATGTAAGCTAGCTATTTTCAGTTACGATGTAGAAATAAATCAAAAATTGTCTGTTAAGTTGTTTTTTATAGTCTATTTAAAGTTCAGCTCTGAAAAATTTGCCCACCCAGAAATATACTAGTTGATGCCACTGCTTCCCAGGGCTTTTGCACCAGACGATTCTATGAAAACATTTGTGCATAATGAAGTTTCCCTTGGTTTAACAATTTTTAGATAATATTGATCCAGACAATGTACGGAGCAGGTTTTAAAATGCTACACAGAGAGCTCTGAAGCAATTCAGCACTGAATGATTTTGTGTAAATTTATACTGGCATAAATGCATTGATTTTTTTTTAACATTTCATAGAACATTTAATATCCAGTAGCCAATATAACCCCCCCCCCAGGACGAGCCATATGCACAGGGACCGCCGTACCCATAGGCACCATTTGTCAGGGAACCTGGGACATTCAGCACTTAAAGCACAAGATTATTTTTACTCATTAAGCTATGCATAAGCAGATGCCTTAGCTAAGAAAGGTGACATCTACATGCTAGAGTTAACGAGAGGATATATTTCCCTCTCTCCATATCTGGGGAAAGCATACGAAGTTGTTCAAACATGTATCCTGAGTTTAATCTTCTAAATCACGAAATTCACATGGCCCGGGGACCTTTTCCTGGCATCAGTCAATCTAGAAGTAGAAGGGAATTGTAAAACTTTGACCCTATTTCTCATCTTGTGGTAGCAGCACAATGTTCCTAAGATGAAACAAGAAGGCACCTGCAGTTGCTTGCTTTAAAAGGGTATAGACTCATGCAAAATACTGTAGACAGTACAACCATACAGAAGAAGGAGGCCCTAGTGATTTCAATACAATGTGGCTCCTTTGTAAAAAAGCTTAAATAAAACAGACTGTTCATGATACCGATACAGTTTCCTCCTGTATTCCTGCTTTCTGGGCTCCCCTTCTCTTAGTGTGAGAGTGAGAGTGATTACATTTCTGATATAATTATGCTGTAATGCCTCTCCTACCTTGTGTGATTCACGGTTTTTAATTCTCTCATTTCTGAAATGAATAAATTTTTTATGTCTTCAAAACAGAAAACCAGTACAATTTAAACATTAGCACCAATGAAATGCACCATGGAAATCAACTCATTCCCTCCAAAGACTGCTTCCACAAAGCCACTGATGCTAACCAATTATCACTTCATGTCATCCCCCAGCCCTACATGAAATAACTATGAAATAGTTAAAAAAGGAACCCCAGTAAGGTTTCTTCTATAGATTTCCCAGTAAGGCTAAAAGATAAGACTGAACTCCTTAGAGCACAGGCTGTCTTGATATTTCCCATATACAATGCCAAGCAGACTGGCAGTGCTCAAACAATATAGTGCATCTTAAATGGCACACACTAAATTGGAACTCAAAGCTCCAAACTCAAGTTTCAGCAGCCAGGGGAGTTGCAAATATGTTTAGTTAACAAACAGTCTAATCCCCACAATAGCAACAGAGTTGGTTGCCATGGCAGTAAATGCTCACAGGTACTTGCATGCCTGAACAACCTTTGCAGCAAACAAAGGATGTGTATCAAAAGAGGAGAAATGTGTTTAGATGAATGTAGTTATGGAAAATACACTGTGGTGAAGTGAGGTGAGCTGATATAAAACAAAACACTTTGGACAAAGAAGTGCATCTTCATGGCATCTGTGCTCTCCATCTCTGCCTTGTATATTACATGGCAATAGTATTGATCAGAACAGATCTCAGCCCACATTAGGACAATTGTCCAAGTATGGGCATACAAAGTGGAAAGGACAGAAAATAATTTTTAAAAAGGGTTAACAACTGAAATTGTTGCAGGAAAAATCAACACAATCAAAATGCAGATGTTCTGAAAAGCAGGATGCACTTTCCAACCTGATCCCCTGCATACTGAAATTGTATCACTCATTATCTAGCATTCGAGCAGATAACTCAAGCACTCTTCAATTTCCAAATACTTTAGAAATACTGGGGGCTAGATTATGGTCCCCTTGCTCAGGTTGTGTAGTACCTTACTCTGGGAATACTCCCAATGATTTCAATCTGGTCCTAAGAAATTAGCCCTCACAAAAATTTAAAGTACACTGTTTATAAGAACATGACAGATTTAAGCAGGCAGAATGAAATTAGATTTGAAACTGAATGCTACCACCCATGACAATCATAAAATGCTATACAGCCTTCCTAAACTGCAACATACAAAATAAATACAATCTTAGGCCTGGATATGCAAAGGGACTTACACACGACAGAGCCTAAGAAAATGCCTTGAAAAACAATGGAATCCTCAGACCTGAGGTAGAGGAAAAGAGCCTCTGTGCCCTGGGACAGACATAGTCTGAGCCCTCCCTCCCACTACAGAATAGGACCACACTGCTCCATGATGGCCAGACACAGCAGGGTTAAGTGGGGACTAACAGGTCCATGTAGAGGAATGTGCAGCCAGAAATCCTGGGGCTCCACAGAGAGCAGTCCTTTGAATCAACATTTCTGGGTATTTCCAACTCCCCTGCCTTTTCCCTTCTGGGACACTGCCCAATCCAAGGCCTAGGAAGGCAGCTAATCACTGTTTGCTATGCAATAAGATGGGGCCCAGGCTTCCATGCAGCCAGCCTTACATCAGAGTTAGGACCCTAGCTTGCTGGGAGTGCCACAATTACAGAGGCACCCATGTCTGAGTGTGATCCACAAGCCCAAAGAGGGGTCCAGAATTAGGCACCTACTCAGTAGCCCTGGCCTGAGCAGAGATTGCTTGCTAGATTGGCATCCGTTTTCTACGACGAGGGTGTTAAATGGCGATGCCTAGATCTACCTTATTACATTTTCACTGGACTGTTCTACTTCATCTCATTCCAGCTAATTTAAATCAGTGCTGCAAACTACTGGCCAAAACAACTTCCATCATGCACTGAAATACTAGCCTCACTAGAAAGAATTTTGGAAATGAAGACATTTGTGCCAAGTGACCAATTCAAACCAGAAGAATGAATAAGTCTGGTTTGTAAGAAAACTCTGGTATGTTTTATTTCCAGTATTACAAATGAGTTCTCTCTTTACACAGGATATTATATTAAAAGTGCTGGTGAATGGCTTGTTGCCAACTTGTCCAGTTATTCAAGGGCTGTTTAGCTGACTTTCCGTGAAGCATTTTTGCACTAACAGGACTGACAAGTCACTTTCTCTCAAAGACAAATTACCTAATCCTGCATTTCTTGGACAGCCAAGACTCCCCATCAATTTATGTAGGATATGGGGGGTATGAGAGGCATGAAGGATAGAGCCCAAAACCTTCTTAATTCAAACACTATATATGCAATTGATCTCACTCCCTTACATGCTCATTCAGTATGATCTATTTTGCATTTATAATCATGGAGGAAGTACAGCTGGCAGACTCAGTCTGAAGTCTACAATCCTTAATGGAACACCTAATCAATGAATTATTGGGTTTCTTCAAACTGGGTCTTCATCCATCTGTCTTGGCCTTTACTGCAATTGTTTCATTTAATAAGACTTCAGTTTAATGAAGGGCTCAGCTTTCTCAAACAGAAGCGGTAAGATAATTGGGAAAGTATTGTAGATTATACTAATGACAGCTAACTAAAAGTACCATTCCACCACTGAGTTTTGCAATTAAAGCAAGTCCCAGGGATGTAGGCAGACACGCAATTTTTAATTGCATTGTGGCAACGTTTCTTACGGCAATTAACAGGTGCTTTGTTTTTCATCAGGCTATTGATTAACAACTGGCTGGATATCTTGAAGTGTGCCTGCTCTGATAGGATCAATGTGTGTATGTAATGGCATGTGTACCAACAAAGATTACAAAGATATTTCATAGATGTGTCAGGGCAGGGTATATAGTTCAGATGCTTAGTTGTAATCCTGGTGAGAAATAAGGTCCAGATCCACAAAGGGTCTTAGGTGTGCAAGTCCCAGATTTAGGCCCCCCCATGATACACACAACCCCCCCCACACACAGCTGCTGCTTTATCATGCCTAGTGAGTTTAGGTGCCTCAGTTTCTGCCACTGGGCATAAGTACAACAAGGCGAGTGGTGATCCCCACCCAGCAGGCAGATGCCTACATAAGAACATAAAGAACGGCCATAATGGGTCAGACCAAAGGTGCATCTAGCCCAGTATCCGGTCTTCCAACAGTGGCCAGTGCCAGGTGCCCCAGAGGGAATGAACAGAACACACAATCATCAAGTGATCCATCCCCCTGTCGTCCATTCCCAGCTTCTGACCCAATTCATGCCTAAGCACAAGAGTGATCTGCAATCCTAGCACTCCCCCATGTAGCCCAGCTACACAGCCCAATCTGGTAGGTGTGCTGAGAGCATACCCAACACTTGCCATTCACCAACCCCCTGCAGCACAGGAAGGGGGCAGGATGCAGGGTGCCAATAGGCACAGGGCTGCACAGCCCATGCATAAAAGGCACATAGTTGTGAGTGGACCCTGTGACAGACCCCTAAGGGCACCTCCTTCTGCCCACTCTGGAGATTAGCTCTTTGCAGGCCCAGGGCCCCTTCTGCTGCTCACTCTCTCTCTCTGAGCCTCTGCAACTCCAGGTGCTCCCTCTTCGGGACTTGGCCCTCTGGCCTGGTCACAATACATATTTCCCCCTTCCAGGGTATCAAAGTCTCCTCACTATCAATCACAGGCAGTCTTCCCATTCACTTTCCCACAATTCCACTCCCTCAGTGGCTGGCAGGGAAATCCAGGCCCAGCTCAGGGACCCACTAGTCAGCAGCCAAGGTCTGTTCCCTCCTGGATCTCACTGACTTTTCCCTACCTTCTGGCTCTCCAGCCCTGCTTGGGGCTTGCCAGCTTCACAACTCTCTCCTCCCAGGGAGTAACTGTAGGCTATTTGCCTCTGTAGCCTCAAGCACACCTCCCTTCTCCCATGGAGTGACTACAGCCTACATCTCTACAACCCCCCTCTCTCTGCTATCAGCTTCCTGCCTTTATAAACTCAGCCCAGCTCCTTCCCTGTCAGCTGGGCTTCCTCATTATTCAGTCAGGGGATTACTTAGCCACCTGATTCCCCTCAGGTGTGGCCTGTCTGATTAATTGTCTCCCTTCTTAGCCTACATTAACACTTTCAGGGAAAATGTGGGGTGAACACCCCATCACAGGGCCACAGGAAAGTGTAGGTGAATATGAACAAGAAAGAACATAGGTGCTGGAACTAGGGGTGCAGCTGCACCCCCTGGTTTGAATTGGTTTCCATCATATACAGCGTTTATAGTTTGATTCGATGGCTCTCAGCACCCCTCTATACAATTTGTTCCAGCACCCCTGAAGGCGACAGACCTTTTCAGAGAGACGGACGAGGTAGAGGTATGTATAGGTGGTAGGGTAGTTGGTCAGGGACAAGGAATGGGTTAGTAGAGCAGTAGGCTAGCTAGTGGGGCTCCTAGAGGGGCCCAAATTAGAGGTCAAGAAATAGCTGGGGTAGCCACATAGAGTGGGGAAGAGGAACTACTGGTAGGCAGATGAGGGAGGGTGTCCTGGGGAGGAAGAAAGGGGTGGGGGATTGCCAGAGGTAGAGAACTATAACCATGCCCATAAGAAGAACAGGAGGACTTGTGGCACCTTAGAGACTAACCAATTTATTTGAGCATAAGCTTTCGTGAGCTACAGAGCCTTTGGCACCCTAAAGATGTGGCAAAGGTGTCCCCACCCATCCAGTAGAACACTCAGTATAGACTGAGGAAGGTGTGGAAGATATTCTTTGCTTGTTGCATTCCGCATAATCTCTGAGCGGCTACACACAGAAGAAAGGAGGAAGGGGAGGAGTGAGAAGAAAAGGCAGTGGTGGAGAATACTGTGGGTAGGGGGGGAAGGATAGCTCAGTGGTTTGAGCATTGGCCTGCTAAACCCAGGGTTGTGAGTTCAATCCTTGAGGGGGCCATTTAGGGATCTGGGGCAAACATTGGGGATTGGTCCTGTTTTGAGCAGGGGGTTGGACTAGATGACTTCCTGAAGTCCCTTCCAACCCTGATATTCCATGCCTGACGTAGGTGTCCCACACAATTGTCTGTTGGTGCCCAAGGAAAGCACATCAGCAATTGACTTTAGCAAGTTCTGGTTTTTAAACTGTGGGGCATGCCACCTTGAGTGGCAGAATGTGGTTATCAGGTGAGGTGCATGAGCCTGACTGGTGATGCTTTTTTTTCTTGTTTCTTCAACATATCAGAAATAAAATAAGAATCTCCCTTCAGAAAGATCCTGTTGTAGCCATTCCACATGGGTTTTCCCCCTCAAATCCAGAGAATACCAGTACATAGTAACAAAGCTTCACTGACCAATGTGTTCATGCTACAACAATGCCCCTACACTGTGTAAAAAAAGTGAGTGTGACATTTCATTCCTACGTCCTTTCCATTTGGTAGAGACCAGATGCTTTAGTGTTTGATAATTGTGAATGAATAGAGCATTTTTTGAAGAATAAAGTGGAGGACACTGATCATGGGGAAGGAGCAAGTAGAGAAGGGCAAAAGAACAATAGGAAATATTATCCTTCCTACTTGGACTTGAGATTCACATTTACTGGTTCTGACAGAAATCAGGTTCTAACTGGTGAAATCTGGTTCTAACAGTGAAATCTTCAGTGAGCTTAAACACAAAAAGGAAGCTTACAAGAAGTGGAAACTTGGACAGATGACTAGGAAGGAGTATAAAAATATTGCTCGAGCATGCAGGGGTGCAATCAGGAAGGCCAAAACACAACTGAAGTTGCAGCTAGCAATGGATGTGAAGGGTAACAAGAAGGGTTTCTACAGATATGTTAGCAACAAGAAAAAGGTCAGGGAAAGTGTGGGACCCTTACTGAATGGGGGAGGCAACCTAGTGACAGATGATGTGGAAAAAGCTGAAGTACTCAATGCTTTTTTTTGCCTCGGTCAGTATGGGGAGGAGGTGAGCAGCCCTCAATGGTGGAAGAACAGGTTAAGGACTATTTAGAAAAGCTGGACATGCACAAGTCCATGGGTCCAGATCTAATGCATCCGAGGATGCTGAGGGAATTGGCTGATGTGATTGCAGAACCATTGGCCATTATCTTTGAAAACTTGTGCCGATCGGGGGAGGTCCTGGATGATTGGAAAAAGGCAAATATAGTGCCCATCTTTAATAAAGGGAAGGAGAACCCAGGGAACTACAGACTCACCTCAGTCCCTGGAAAAATCATGGAGCAGGTCCTCAAGGAAACCATTTTGAAGCACTTGGAGGAGAGGAAGGTAATTAGGAACAGTCAACATAGATTCACCAAGGGAAAGTCATGCCTGACCAACCTGATTGCCTTCTATGATGAGATAACTGGCTCTGTGAATGTGGGGAAAGCAGTGGACATGATATTTCTTGACTTTAGCAAAGCTTTTGATACGGTCTCCCACAGTATTCTTGTCAGCATGTTAAGGAAGTATGGATTGGATGAATGGATTATAAAGTGGATAGAAAGCTGGCTAGATCGTCAGGCTCAATGGGTAGTGATCAATGGCTTGATGTCTAGTTGGCAGCTGGTACCAAACGGAGTGCCCCAGGGGTCAGTCATGGGGCCAGTTTTGTTCAACATCTTTATTAATGATCTGGACAAAAAATAATTGACCACCCTGAGAGATACTATGTACTAGCTTGTCAAACTTCACAATGTGTCTTGTTACATTTATATGTTACTCGATCCTATTGGGTACTGCAAGCCTCAAAAAGAACCATGCTAGAAAGTATCTTTGTAAAGGATACTTTTGTTTCTCTTGTTTGTATTACTCAAATATTACAACATAAAATTTCTATTTTTATGTTAACTGAAAATTTTAATGGGTAGATTAATAAAGTTCCCACTGAATTCCTGTAGGAGATCTTGAAATTCAAATCCAAAAATGATTGCAAATTCCATATGCTTGACATGCACAACAAAATTACACAATTAAAGAGGAATATGTTTTTTAAAAATGAGTTCTCATGGAAAAGTACAAGACAGGGCCAAATTCACATCTGGTGTAAGCCTGTGTAACTCCAAAAATTCAATGGCACCATGCATTGCTTTAATTTGTCAAAATACAGAACTATGTAATTCATATCCATCTCAAGTAAATGTAATTAACTTCATACTGTTATCTGCTATTAATTATGTAAGTAGGACTCAGAATCCATAAACTGGGAAATAAACTATGCTAAATTAAATGCATCATTACTGTTGTCAGCCATCCAAAACGTTACAATCACTTTGACATCAACAGGGTGGAAAAGAAAGCCGGTTAAGGCTATTTGTGTTTATATACATGAGTCATGTTTAACAGAGGAGTGTGAATGGTGAATTGCTAATTGGGGAAGGTTTACAGATGAAAAGGTGATAGGTGGAATGAGGGATTCATTGACGAGCTTTGCATCACTTGACACCTGGCTTTACGTATGTTTAAGTTCAGGAGCAAGAATATAGATGTGTTGCTTCCGACAGTTAGGGATGAGCTAGCATCATAGGTTCTATTGGAAGAAGAGACAAATAAGATGCTTATTTGAGTCCTTTAATTCCACTAAGGGTACTTCATCTCTCCCGGCTTGAACACAAGCCTAACTCTATGACATACCCATGGCCCCATAGGTAAGGATCCTTCATTTGCTCCCTACCCTTTGCCATAAGCCTTCAGTCCCCTTCCTCTGCTCCATAGCTCCTACAGCTGTGAACTAGTTACCTTTTACAGTGCACCAGCAGGGTCTACATGGTGCAGTTAGACCACACCGCTCCATCATGCTTGGCAATGACACCATGCGGACTACAGCTACTTTTACCACTGGCGGCATGTAGGACATGTGAGGCTACTACGTGGCGCAGTGAAAAGCCTGCTGTGTCCACATGTGTAGTTACATGTCCGTGAAAGGCTCTGACGGGGGGAAGGGGGGAGAGAGCACTGGGAAAAAGCTTCAACAGTTCCTCCCTGCCAGAGCCTTTCCCTATGGAGGGGACAGGCTCTTTCATTGGGAAGCTGGTGGAGCCTTTCCCCCCCATCACAACCTTTCCCTGCAGCAGGGAAACAGTCCTCAGTGGGGAGTTGCTCAAACCTTTCCTCACTGCTTCCCCCCATCCAGAGCCTTTCCCCACTCAGCAGTCTTTTCCTGCAGGGAAAGACTAAATGCAGAGATGAAAGTAAGCGTGTACTGTCCGGTACGGCGAACTGGCAAGAGCCGGTACACTGAACTGGACCGGCTTCCCCAGGCAGCAATTTAAAGGGCTCCCAGCAGCGGCTGGAGCCCCAGGCCCTTTAAATTGCTACCAGAGCCCTCCTGCTGGAGCCCCCAAGTAGCGGAGGTGGCCGGGACCCCCGGGGGAGATTTAAAGGCCCCGGGGCTTCGGCTGTGGTAGCAGCGGCTTGGAGCCCCTGGCCCTTTAAATCACCACCGGAGCCCTGCTGCTACTACCCCAGGGCTCTGGCAGCAGGGCTCGGGGGGGCGATTTAAAGGGCCAAGGGCTCTGGCCATCGCTACCACCCCGGGTCCTTTAAATCTCCACCAGAGCCCCGAGCCTCAGGGTAGCAGCGGCAGCTGGGAGCCCCCAGGGCTCCGTGGGTGCTTTAAAGGGCCCGGGGCTCCCAGCCACCACTACCGCAGCCAGGGCCCTTTAAATGTGGGTGTAAAGGGCCCGGGGCTCTAAAGGCCCCGCCTCTTCCGGTTGAGGCCCCGCCCCCTGCTCAGGACTTCGGCATACCGGTAAGTCCTTTAAGTTACTTTCACCCCTGACTAAATGCTAAACACAGTGGTGTAGACAGGGATGCAAAGCTTAGGCAAGTAGAGCACATGCAGGTTAGGTAATCTCATACATACCCGCCCCTTCCAGGCCGGTCTTTACTTGCCTAAGCCATGCCTTACCGGACACACTGCTATTTATACTTGTCCTAGGGGGCTACGAATGAATGTGTTCTACACACCGCCGAAAGAAGTGTGTGCTGTAGCTGTACCATACATTTCAAAGAAAATTGCTCACAAGACTTTCTTTTTGTCATCCCACTTACAGTTAATATATTAGTCCCAGTCCTTTGTGTGTTCTAAGTAAATCCGGACATACAATAATCCCCCCCTCCCCCAATCATTAAGTATGGAATCATCTTCGTCAAGAATAGTGGTTCGGACAGTATTATGAAATCTGTTTTCAGATCCCAGTTAGGCATGCTAAATTTGGCATGACTAGGAACCCTGGTAACAGTTTTTGCTAGACTTACAAATAATTCTAGATTTCAAAGCAGCTTTTATCGAGAGATGTAGCAGTATTTCCAAAAGGAGAAGACCTCAATATGAAATTACTAAGGGTATGTCTACACTGCCCATATTACGGTGTGGCTGCAGCCACGCTGACATGGGCAGTGTAGTCATGCTTTAGCATCGGGGGAGAGCTCTCCTGGCGATAAGAAGAGACCACCCTGAACGAGCGGTGGTAGCTCCCGGCGATAAAGCGCTGTCTATACTGGTGCTTCTCAGCACTAAAACTTTTGTTGCTCAGGGGGGTGTTTTAGCGCTGAAAGTGGCAGTGTAGACACAGCCTAAATTCAGCAGTAGGAGCTGCTTCCAAATCCAGCTGTTCAGTGAAGCATCACTGCCAAGTATAGCTGCCACATGTGGCGGTAATGCCAAATACTTAAGTACAGGTGTAGTTTCCTTAACATGCTTAATTTTTTTTACAGTTCATTGCCCTGGACAATGGGGAAATATGCCAAGTACAAGAGGTAGCCTACAGCTGAATGGGAGAAGATGAATTAAATGGGAGGATGCATGAAGCAAAGTCAAACTAATGAGGATTCAGCATGCTGTATTGCAGGCAGAACAGAACTGTGACCCCAGCTAAATGACCTAAATATAATGCTTCTGCCAGGAGGAGTCAGCAGCAACAAGGGCCGGGTTCAATATCCAGGGGTCCATCTCAACAGTATAACACAGAACCAGCTCAAGTCCCCCAGGGAGGTGATCCACGCTGCATCCGGCATTTCTTGCCCCATTTGGGAAGACGTAGCCTCCCCCAGTCTTTATACCCGCCACCCATGCTCTCTCCTGTGACCTCGGTGAGTCAGGCTCTTGAGGTTCCACCCGGCTCTCAGTGATTTCAGCTCTCAGTGGGGGAATCTCGCTGCTTGTGTGGGCTGGTCTATCTCTTTTACAGAAACACTGTGCAGCAGCAGGTTTAAGCCCTTACACCTGATGATCAGTGATTTCAGCTCTAGTGGTCACTTAACAAAACAAAAGACTCTCAGTGGAACCTAATGAGCTCTATCTTTAAATAGGGGAGAAGGGCAGGTCAAATGGTGCCTGTAACTGTGAGGCAGAGCACACACCTCCAGGCAGAAACATTGTCCCCACCTGCTCTCTCTTTCCAATGGGATTTGGCATCTGAACCCCCTGCTTAGTGAGTGCAGTTAAGTTGAGGGTGACCTACTCAGTCAGGACAGTTCTGCTACCCTTTACTCCTGCAATAAGGAAAACAACATTTCATTACCCCTGCATTCAATATTAAAGTGATTTGTAACCCAACGCCAGCCAAAAATTAATCACTTTGGCAACACAGCTCTGTCAGCTGGATACCTAGGCAGAGTATGTGTATTCATGTAAATACAGCCTGTTCCTGAAGCCTTCTCCCCCCCCCCCCCAGCTCATTACTAGCTGTCAGGGGAGAGCTCATTCAGACCTTACTTACCTAAGAAAGCAAGCTGTTAGTTCAAAGCATAAAAGTCCTACTGTCCAAACTACACCAGGGCCATCACAGCCAAGACTGAATGATTCAAAATTTGTAGTTGAGAAGGAAAGCAGCTGAATTAGTAACTTCTTCCCATATTGCATGTCATTATTTTATTAGGACAGTTGACCACATGGTTGATGTGTTGAAGACAAAAATGCCTGGAGAAATTACATCTGATATGCAGATACCCAAACCTAAATGCACTAAACTCATCGAAAGTGTGATTGGTCCTTGTGTTGCTGATGAACTGTCTGAGGATACAGGAAATTCCAACTTTTCTAGAAGATGAATCTACTGATATTGCAGTTCCAAAGTGTGTGTGTGTACATTAATTTCTTATAGAAGATCACCCTATCAAGTTTGGTTCCAGTCATCTCAATAACACTATCAGAGGCTTGTTCACCTGCACATCCACCAGTGTGATATATGCCATCATGTGCCAGCAATGCCCCTCTGCCATGTACATTGGTCAAACTGGACAGTCTCTACGTAAAAGAATAAATGGACACAAATCAGATGTCAAGAATTATAACATTCATAAACCAGTCGGAGAACACTTCAATCTCTCTGGTCACGCAATCACAGACATGAAGGTCGCTATCTTACAACAAAAAAACTTCAAATCCAGACTCCAGCGAGAATCTGCTGAATTGGAATTCATTTGCAAATTGAATACTATTAATTTAGGCTTAAATAGAGACTGGGAGTGGCTAAGTCATTATGCAAGGTAGCCTATTTCCCCTTGTTTTTTCCTACCCTCCCCCCCCCCCCCGACATTCTGGTTAAACTTGGATTTATGCTGGAAATGGCCCACCTTGATTGTCATGCACATTGTGGGGAGAGTGGTCAGTTTGGATGAGCTATTGCCAGCAGGAGAGTGAGTTTGTGTGTGGGGAGGGGGGTGAGAAAACCTGGATTTGTGCTGGAAATGGCCCACCTTGATTATCATGCACATTGTAGGGAGAGTGGTCACTTTGGATGAGCTATTACCAGCAGGAGAGTGAGTTTGTGTGTGTATGGGGGTGGGGGAGTGAGAAAACCTGGATTTGTGCTGGAAATGGCCCACCTTGATTTTCATGCACGTTGTAAGGAGAGTGGTCACTTTGGATGGGGTATTACCAGCAGGAGAGTGAGTTTGTGTGTGGGGGGGGGCGGAGGGTGAGAAAACCTGGATTTGTGCTGGAAATGGCCCAACTTGATGATCACTTTAGATAAGCTATTACCAGCAGGAGAGTGGGGTGGGAGGAGGTATTGTTTCATGATCTCTGTGTATATAATGTCTTCTGCAGTTTCCACAGTATGCATCCGATGAAGTGAGCTGTAGCTCACGAAAGCTCATGCTCAAATAAATTGGTTAGTCTCTAAGGTGCCACAAGTACTCCTTTTCTTTTTGCGAATACAGACTAACATGGCTGTTACTCTGAAATCAATAACACCAGTGTCTCATCTCTATTCTTGACAGTCATTTGAAGCAAATGAACATAAACATTGAAAACTGTACTGGAACTGGCGCAGATGTTTGCTAATCATGTGTGGATCCAATCAGTACTTCACCAAATTGAAGGAAAAGTGTCCAAATCTGGTATTGTTCAAGTGTGTTTGTCACTCAATTCACCTCTGTGCTTGCAAAGCAATTGAAGAAATTCCCTCTTGTATTGACTTTTGGTGAGGAAAACATATTATTGGTTTAAACTGAGCACAACTGGTCATGAAGCATTCCAACAAATATACACACTTATCAATGATGGCAGAATTCCTGCAGCATTTGTTCATCCTTCTCAGACAAGATGGCTATTTTTTTCTGAAGCCCCAGATAGCCAGAATCCTTGGTTCTTGGACTGAGAACAAGATATATTTCCAGATGGCAAGTTCTCACAAGCATTGTTACATGGCTCAAACACTGAGTGAGATGCATGGTGGTAAGACAGGTTGTGTCTTCTGTTTCTGAAGCCAGTCTTATTGGAGGTCCAGTGCATTAAATTGCTTTTCCAGCAAACAGAAACAGATAATTTCTTTTTACTGAAAGAGCACGAAGCATTTGCCTTTTCCCTGCTGAAGCAAATCCTTCACCTGTCACATGTCAGGTTGCATGTCAACCCAGATTTTGTTTTCATTTAGCTCCCTCTTGACAAGGTTGACTTTGGTTCATAGGGAATTGCAAGCAGCCAGCCTCGGTTTTGATTTCAAGACTACTTTGAAAGAAAGGTTTCTCAATTTTCTGGAAGTGGCTGTGGCAGAAGTAATGAAGAAACTTTCTTCAGCATTGACTGTACTTTACAAAATCAAACACTTTTCTCTGGCTCCTTGTTTGAACCAAATCTGTCAAGTGATTTTCCCAATATTTTTTTTTCCCAATGTGACCTGTCTAACTGTAGAAGCAGTGGTGCAATTTAGCATTAGTAGATTAGACTGCAATAACTGGACCAATCCCAGTGGATGTTGCCACTTTCTGGTGCAAAGTATCTGACTACATGGATCTGCTTGGCAGACATCCATTTAGTGAAATTTCACAGTGTGCATGCCTGCCAATAAGTAATAGTATGGCTGAAAGCATCT
Source organism: Natator depressus (assembly GCF_965152275.1). NCBI lineage: Eukaryota > Metazoa > Chordata > Testudines > Cheloniidae > Natator > Natator depressus. The sequence continues at coordinate 253,533,096 of NC_134235.1, forward strand.
TTTCTATCATGAATTTAGTAAAATGCAAGATTCAATATAAGAGGTTGGCCGTTTATTAAATGCCATCTTATATGATCAGAGTTTCCCCTCAACAACCATAGACTATACTGCAAATCATTTACTCCAACAAAAGAGATGACTGTCCAGTTTGAAACAGACATGAATGATTTTAAGCAATAATAACCATAGCAATGGCTGTAGCACAAGTAATTTTACTCTAGCAGAGGACAAATTGGACAATTCTGAGAAGATACGATGTGTGCTCGAACAGGGGAATGCAATACTTCTTTTCTAAACAACACTACTTTTGTACTTTTTTTTGCAGGGCGGTTGGTAGCTTTCATATCTACTTTCAAATAAACTGAGTACTTGGTGGAAGTAGACCTATTCTTTTGAAATGGCAAAAATTCAGGATTTTTTTACCAAACTGTTGTTCGGCAATTTTTAGGATACATTTCTCACGCGATTGGCAATAGTGGCCCTGAGGACTCACCAGCTGATAGAGGCAGGGCCAAGAATTGTTTCTGCTTTGAGGGCGGGTCCCAAAACCTGTTCGCTTTTGGATATAGGTGAGTGCCCTTCCAGCTTTATTGGCTACAGAAGCCCTACAATAGGGTAAAGTTTGATCCACTGTGGTGTGTTTTATGAACCTACGGGGGGGGGGGAGGGCATTTCTCACCTCTAGAGACTACAGAACCTGTGCAACTTATGTTTAGCTATCAGCTGACTGCTTTAAACTGGGATTCTGTCACACTTAAAGGGAGAATGGGGAAGCACTTAGTGAGGCATATCCATGCTTTGACCACTTTGGAAACAGGTGTACCAAGCGTGACCCCTGGGGTATTGAGACAGAGTCTGCAGAAAGTCCTCCAGCTTGTATGTAGAGGGCCCAGAGCGGACACAGGGAGTGGCTGACTTTATGGCAGTCAGAGTGGGAGGGGTTTCCCCCTCCAGAGGCCGTGGCCCTGATGGAAGGGTTTTTGAATTGCTGGTTCACAGGGGGCAGGGGCTATGGCAATCACAGATGGTAACTGGGGAAAATAGGCCTCAGGGTACCAGATGCTCTTAGGTAGGCGGATTACAGTTTGGTGGAGTCAGATGGCAGTTGTAACTGTGGGTGAGCAGCCCCTTTTCTTTTGTTTGGAAGCTGGTTCCAGGGCTCCCAGAGGTACCAGACAGCCAGGGCTGGATTACCCGATAGGCAGATGAAGCACGTACTTAGGGCACCAGCAAAGCAGGGGGCACCAAAAAACATGAAATTTTTTTTTGGAAAAAAATTGATATTTGATATTTCAAAACAAGCATCGAAATAGTCATCATGGGAAAAATCAGAACTTTGTTAGACTTCCTTACACTCCACTACACACTCTTCCCCCGTATTTCTGTTCTCTTTTTATTACTTATCCCCATCTAAACCAGGGGGGCATCCTACTAACGTCGATCGAAATAATGCGAGGAAATCAGATCCTGTCATGTATTGCAAAAAATTTATGTTTTATTATTGATATATTCTTCTGAGTTATATGTACTTGATTCATTTTTTTTCTCATGTATATATTATATATATATATACATAAAAATAGTGTATGTTGTGTAATTTGGTTTTTTCGTTAAGTTCAGATAACTGAGATAAGGGGCAGGATGAAACGTAACCAACTGAGTGGAACACAGAAATGTAAACTGGCGGAAGAAAAGAAACAAAAAACTAGTGAAATTTTCCAAAATCTTCCAAAGCTGACATCATTTTTCAAAGCAAATCCATCAGAAGCAAGATATTCTCTCAGTAGCACAGACATGATTCCAAAACCTGTAGGCATTTCAGAGACTGACCCTTCTTCCATTGGTGAAACAAACACCATTCCAGAACATGTGGATGTGCCAAAGACTGTAACTGATCATCCTACTCCTGGTGGTAAAACAGACACTGTTCTAGAAGGTGTGGATGTGTCAGAGACTCAACCTGCTCATGCTGTAAATAATAGGAGAAAAGATCCTGGTATGTGGGTTGATTTCAGTACTGATGATGTAGCTTACTGGATAGATCGTGGACCAAATGACTGTCAACACCACACTGGGCCATTTGAGAAATCACGTTGGACTTTTACCAATGGCAAACAAACAAGATATTGTCCACAAAAAATATTTTTTGGCATGAAAGCGAATGGTGAGCAATACACTCGAGAATGGCTACTGTATTCACTGTCAACAGGGTCTGTGTACTGTTCTGTTTGCAAACTTTTTGCATATAAGCCTTCAACATCCCGGTTTGCTGCAGATGGATTTAGTGACTGGCGGAATACATGAAAATAGCACTACTCAGAGAGATTCAATGTTGACATATTTAAATCAAAGACAGGGCTTTGGACTGACACAAAAATTGGAAGAACAAATTAAAGGGCAGCGTGAATACTGGCAACATGTCTTGCAGCGTGTTATGGCTGTTGTTCAAACATTAGCTGAACGTGGTCTGCCTTTCCAGGGATCAAATGACACATTTGGATCATTGCAGAATGGAAATTTCTTGGGATTGTTGGAGCTTGTGGCTCAGTTTGACCCATTTTTAGCAGGCCATATCTCAAAATATGGGAATGCTGGCAAAGGTAACCCATCATACTTATCCAAGACAATATGTGATGAACTCCTTGGTTTAATGAGTGACAAAGTTCGTTCAGCTATTGTGGATGAAATAAGTACTGCTGGATAACCAGTTGAACGATTTATAACATTCCTCAATTTGAAAAGCCACACTGGTGAAGAAATGGCAAATCAAGTACTGCATTATCTGTGCCAAGTTTGCAAAATAGATTTCTCAAAGTGCAGAGGTCAATTTTATGACAACACTGCCAGCATGTCAGGGCTTTATCAAGGAATGCAGAAGAAGCTTTTAGAACAGAACAAATATGTTATATTCATACCATGTGCTGCACACTCTCAATCTTGTTGGCCGCAGTGCTGTTGATTCTTGTCCGGTGGCAGTACGTTTTTTCTCAACTGTCCAGTTACTTGATACATTTTTCTCTGCCTCAACACACCGATGGGCAGTTCTTAAAACATATTTGGGCAATGATTGTATGTTGAAATCTCTTTCTAATACTCCGCTGAGAGGCACATGCAGTGGTAACAAGTGCAATTCTGGAGTCCTACTCAAAGATTGTGGATGCATTAGAAAGTATAGCTGAAGACCAATCACAAAAGGGAAAAACTATACGAGAGACAGAAAACATTGCAAACAAGATGCAAGAACTAGAGTTTGTATTCATGTTGACCACGTGGAATGAATGACATTTTACAACACTTTTACCACACAAGTCAAGCTCTCCAAGAAAAAGAATTGGATTTGAAAACATGTGCAGACCTCTGTCAATCATTAGCAGACCACTTACACACTTCGAGGAATGATTTCAATAGATTTGAAGACATATCAAAAGAGATCTTGCCTGATACTAACTACAAAGAAGCCCAGTCCCGCAAGCGAATCAGGAAAAAACAAGCAAATGATAGCCGTGCAACAGAAACAGCATTGAATCCAAAGACAAATTTCGCGTATCTACTTACTACGCTATAATTGATACACTTGAAGCTCATATGAAGAGGAGAGGTGAAGTGTATAAAGAAGTATCAAGTAGATTTTCTTTTCTAAACGATATGGACTTATGTGATGAACAATATTCACAAGGTTCCCAAAAGCTAGTTGTCTCATACCCTGTTGACTTGAACATGAATCTCTGTGGAGAAGTGCGACCGTTCCACTGTTATATGCACGAAAAGTTTAATGAAACAGGAAAAATGAAATTCAGTCACATTGATCTTCATGACACAATACTGAAAGACAGAATACAGTGTGTATTTCCAAATGCAGAGATCACACTTCATGTTTTTCTAACATTGATAATTACTAACTGCTCCGCAGAACGCTCTTTTTCTCAGCTGAAAAGAATAAAAAACCCTCAGAGAACAACAATGTGTCAGGACAGACTTGATTCACTTTCCCTATTGTGTATGGAAGCGGACATGCTTCGTCAAGTCAGCTTCGATGAACTTATCCAGAATTTTGCAATCAGAAAATCTAGAAAGAAGCTATTTTAATTTCAGCATACATGTAAGTTATGTGTCATTTCAAAAAATAAAATTTTATTTTATGGTATAGTATTGTTTTTATTTTGAATTACATACGGGGCAGGGGCGGGGGGCACCATAATCTTTTCAGTGCTTAGGGCCTCTAAAGGTCTTAATCTGGCCCTGCAGACGGCTGTACACAATAAAATGTTCTGCACCGTGTAAACAATTTCCTTGGGCCCCATTTCTCCAACTCTGGTTCCAGTCATCAAACCCAGAACTTCCCTTGGTCAACATCCACTCTGGCACCCGAGATCCCTAACCTTACCACACAGGGAAGAGGGAAGAAACAGACGTGAGTGCTGTTCAAGCTTAATTTACTTGGGAAGCCCTCTGTTAGGATAATGTTTGCTCCACCACAGTGTTTCATGTAAGGAACACTAGTAGATTTACTGTCTAATAGCGGTTGTTTAAAAGTTATTCACAGTGTTCCAAACATAATTTACAATGAGCGCCCCTCACCATCTAGTTACACAGAGTCTCTATGTACAAAGGTGAACTTCATCTACAGTGAGTTGCCTTTATTAAAGCAGTTTGAAAAATAAAAGTTGTTCAAATATCCCCTGAAAGAAGAAGTGAGCAATAAGGGAGAAATGGGGGTGAGGGGAACTAAACTCACTCAAGTTTTCATTGGGGAAAATATGCCTATTTGGAAATTCTCCTGACTTAAGACTCCCAGTCATTAAAACAACCACAGGAGTTTGTGTTGTTTAAATCTAGAAAGAAAAGTAAAAAGTTAACAAATGTACAATAGCAGAAACCATTAATGCAACCTGCTTTGTGACAGCACGGAATGAAAAATGTTTCATTCTGTGCAAGGCCACATTATATTTATTTTTGAGTGGCTAGCATGAAGTAGTATAAAATGAAAACTTCTAATGCACTCCTTTCTCTATGATTGCTTATTTAAGCCCACGAGAACTATCGCTGTGTCTGTTCAAACCACATTTTCGATATGTAACTTTTTATATAGAAAATCTTATAAACTCGCTATGTTACATAAAACAATATTTAGCTTTATTGCTGCAGAATTCACTGATGCAAGATATCATGGACACCAGGAGTTTAGAAAGATTGAAGGAAATGATCAGGTATACTAGATAGATATGATTTTTTAAAAGGATATATAAGTCCTCCTGCATCAGGGCACAAGCTATCAACTGATGGGGTATGGAACTCGGGAAGTAACATTCTCTAAAGACTGGTTACAGGGGTTTACTTTGGGATTTCTTGTACCTTCTTCTGAACTACAGGACATTGGTCACTAAATCAGGATACTGGACTAGATGCAAGAACTGGTCCGTTCAGTTAACTACCCCAGCAGCCTTCCTGCCACCTGGAGTACACAACCCAACATCAGTCCCTTTCCTTTGCTCACACAGCTCAACATTGCTCCAGTAACCTGCCTTCTGAGGCTGCATCCCTCCTCCCAGTAGCTCTCCAGGGACCCAAATCCTGAGATGTGCCAGGCACCTCAGCTCCTAGTAATTTTTCTTGTAACATGGGCAGTCTGTGCAATCAAATGTGATCCAACTGAAAATATGAGAATGGCCTTTGGAGAAAGAGTTGCATGAAGGCTAACTGCACTTCATATGAATAATACGAAGCAGCTGTCACATTGCTTTAGAGTGGGGCATATGCTCCGTTAGTCCTCACCTAGCTGCACTTTTACAGAGGTGCTATGACATGTGCCTTCCCATTTTATCTCCACGCCTCCACCCCATTCACCCCCACTTGCTATTTGCATAATACTGCTTCTGCTGGTGAATTGAGCAGTGTGAGAGTGGTCATTGTTGTAGGCAGTGCCCAGGTTAATGGAACTGTTGTTTGAAGTAGGCAGGCATTCTCTGATGTCAAGGGAGCAATGAGAGATACAAAGTGGTCTACAGTAACTGCTTATCCCACTGCTCACGTCTGAATACACTGGGAATTAAGAATTGATTACTGGGTATTGTAGCACAGAAAATTGAGACAATGCCAGAGGGAGCTGCTTCCACAGGCATCTGATGAGCTGCCTGCCTCCTACTCATTTGGTCCTTTCAATGCTCACTATAAAACACTTCAACAGAAGACAATGCATTTCTTTCTCTTTCTATTACATTGTCCACAATCACCTACAATGGCTTTGAAGCCAACATATCAAATTATATCTATTTAGCCAACAACTGAGCAATGTGGGCTGCAGGCAGATAAAAGACTATCAAGGTAATGGACCATGGCCTAATACATATGCAAGGCATGTACTGTTTGGGTATTCTCCTTTATATATATGTAATTGCTTCCCATGACCTCCAAAACCATCTATGTTCCAATGGAATCATGAAATTGTTGACAAGGAGTGGGGGGTAGCGGAGAACTTATGAAGTGTGGGAGAGAGCGTTCAGAGAAGTTGGACCTAGACTATGGGACTCTGGCTAGTGACCTTATCAGTTTCAGAACTAAATGCAAACTTCATCTTCTACTGAGCTTTCCTTTAGAAAACCTCTCACGTACCTGCATGTACACCTCCACACTAATCAAGCCTCAGACTGGGTAGGAAGAAAAATATGTTCAGACAAGCAGTGTGGCCCAGTGAAGAGACTCCTAGCCTTGGAGACCTGGGGTCCATTCCCAACTCTGCCACAGACCTGCTGTGTCATTTCACCTCTCTGTAGGCCTTTCTGTTTCCTCCTACCGTTCTTTGTCTCACCTATCTACATTTTAAGCTCTTTAGAATAGGGGTGGCCTCTTATTACATGTTTACATAATACCAATTACAATGGGGCTCTGATCTCACTTGGGACCACTAGATACTACCATAATTCAAATAGTACATATTTCTATTTTCAAATTCTTGGATGGCATTCAGGAACTGCAGTGATGGGGCCATAAATATCCAGATACAGGGAAAATGTCCTTTTACTCTTAATTAAATTCCCATCACACCTAGATGTCATGTTTGATAGGCACTTTATAAGCACAAAAATGTTTGATCTAAATATCGCAGTGAAGAACAAAGATTTTGAATTGCCATCTGGCAGAGGCTTCTCCTTCCACTCACCAACAGGAAGGAGTATTTCCTTTTGCTCTGATACGTCTTTCCTGTGTTGCTGTAATGTGCTGTATTTAATGAGCTGATTGATTAATATTTAGAACAAACTCTCTCCAGACTAAAAGCTTGACGTCTTAACTGCTTGTTGTATGCAAATAGGATACCTGTTGGCTCTTTTACCTTTTTGAAAAATAAGATGTTTTAAACCATCATAACTACTACTTTTGTTTGCTTAAATATCAATTGTGACATATTTTAGTCACAGTCAACCAGTTTTCCAGTATATCATGCTTATGAAGCCAGATTTTTGTTTTCTTTTTTAAATAATGTCCCATTTTGCCTATAATTTGCAGACACATTGCAGGCAAAATTTAGATAATTTATATGCATGTCTACATTTACATTTGCAAGTAAAAACCTAGAAGCTGGATCCACATGGATCCTACCAATTATTCCCTCTAAGCCGCTGAGTTCCATTGCCTAAATAAAGAACACATCCAACCGCAAATAGCATGCCAAAAAGGTGGATCTGGAATACAGATCATGCAGATTTTTGTGCCCACTCCCCCAGATTCCACTCTCTAAATAAAGAAACCTCTAACTGTTACTTATGTGCCAAAGTATTCTGGAGTACTGCATATCTTGGGGCTGCGACACACTAGATCCAGGACATGGATCCTGCCAATTTTTGTGGCCAAGTTCCCCAAACTGTTCATAGTTTAGTCAGCGATTTTTTCTAAAAAAACAAACAGGTAACTCCAATATGAGAGAATCGTTTCAATGGCGTCTTTGTGGAAATGATACATTAACAGCTCAACGACCATGTGTCAGACCACAAATTAGATTACACACACACACACATAGAATATCTATCTCTGTGTCTTTTAATAAGTAATACTTAATATCTTTTATTGTATAGCACCTAAAGTGTGCTAGGCAAATTACAGATCACAGGAAGGGCATGGTACATTCCCTGCAGAGCCTCAGTCTCAGTATAGACATAACCTTCTGACCTCAGGTTTTAGTTCTACTGGCTGGATGTAGAACTGGGGGATAAGCAGATGGCAGGTTCATTACAAGAAAAGATGGCAGGTTCATTACAATAAAGTTAAGATCTACTCTGAGGGCATGCTTATTTCTGGGAGGCTTTTAACATAGTGCCTGGTGGCATGGGTGCAATCTCCCCAAACATGCACAGATCCATTCAGCATTGTCTTCAGGGGAAAATGGGTATAAATATGGCCCCATCCACTTTTGGGAGCGAGGCAGAAATTCAATCCCCCCAGGCTGGAAGAGCAAGGTGTTCTGGGGTTGTTTGTTTTTTAATAAACAAGAAAACCCTGGTCAGTACTGGGGACTCGGGTTGGGGAGACGAGACGGGGAGGCACTGCCCCCCTGCACTACTACCCCGGCAACAGGCCTATAGAAATGTGTTCGCTTCCCTGGATCTACAGAACGGTTTTGTACTGCAAGCAAATTGTTCCTTCTACAGTAGAAGAGGCTTAGGAGATTCTATCATGTCCCAATCAAAAATTTAATACTCAACCCCATGTAAACATGTTCCTATGCTGATGTGTTCCTAGCCTTTTAGAGGTTGGTCCTGTAAGGGGAATGAAGGATGTGATCACTATTAATGGTGGCCAACATCTTTGGCGAAAATCAATAAGTGTCTAAACTCTGGACATTTAAAAATCACAGAATCAAAACTCAGTCAGGTACAGGAAGTTTTGATAGACATGGTTACAGGCTGACTGATTTGGAATCCAAAATGGCCCTTTTACATTATATAGAAGTGTGATGGGGCGTATTAGGCGTTTGCTGCCTCCTGCTGGAGGCCTCACCGCATTGATGCACCTGGTCCTAAGGTTCCAAGGTAGAAGGAAAGATCAGAAAGTTCAGACCTCCAGGAGTTGCTCAGAGAGGCTTCCCGTGATCAGCTGCAGGCAGAACCTATCAGAGTTGGTCCTCCAGCACCTAGACAGACTAGCAGCAGGCAGAGGCCAATCAAGGCCCAGCATGCCAGATAAACAGGCCTACCTGCATTTCTAGTAGGGGCCAATTCTGGATGAAGCCAAGCCACAGAAAAAAGGTGTTTTTTCTGCCCTAACCCACGTAACCTGAGCCAGCAGTTCAGGGCTTAACCCTGATAGTATTTGTCTTGGATCTCTGTTATGGACTTCAATGCCCAGGGGGCTATTTTGAGTTCAGCATAAACTTGCTTTCCTATAAACCTGAGGCAAGTCTGTTCCACAGGTGTCCGGCTCAGACAAGCACTTGACAAGGAGATAAAAAAGGATTCCACCCACAGCCTCAGAGAAACAGGTAGTAGTGTTTAGGAAGTAAACATGCACAAACCATAATTCGAAAATGATTGAGGAAGCTAAAATGTATCACGGCTTTGTAACAAACTTGTACCAAGTGCAAATTGTATACTTGTCAGCATAGTCAAGATACTTGGAAGTACGGAACCAACAAACTGGAGAGTCAAAGCTAGAATAAAGTCATGATGACGTATATATTGCATATGGGCTCCCTCTCCCTACCTTCCCCCCTTGTGGGATTACAACAGAATGTTGCCAGCCTCAGCAGAAACCACGGAGGAGCTAGATCACTCTTGACGGGGTTAGGTCCCTACTTCTCCAACCACTCTCTCCCACCTCCCCCCAGTGGGGGTGATACTGAAGCAGGGGAGTGATGATCATTCACTTTGGAAAGGAAAAAATGAGGAAAGGAGAAATGTTCCTCAACTCTGACAGTGCAGGAATGAGGAAGGTGACTGACACTTCTCTCCCAGCCCCTCCCTGCAGTACAGGAGCCACCTAAAGGATGCTACATCTCTTACAGGTAAGGGACCCTGAGTCTCAGCCTGCTCTTTCAGTACTGGCTACTATCTTCTGGTCAGGGAGGCCCCTTTACTGCTGTAACTCACATGTTACTAAATGGTAAATACTATCTCCTTCCCCCAAACAGCACTAGGGGTGCCATGACACATGGCAATGTCTGGAACCACTTTTTTAATTGACAGGTTTCAGAGTAGCAGCCGTGTTAGTCTGTATTCACAAAAAGAACAGGAGTACTTGTGGCACCTTAGAGACTAACAAATTTATTTGAGCATAAGCTTTCATGGGCTACAGCTCACTTCATCAGATGCATTCAGTGGAAAATACCGTGGGGAGATTTATATACACAGAAAACATGAAACAATGGGTGTTACCATACACACTGTAACGAGAGTGATCACTTAAGGTGAGCTATTACCAGCAGGAGAGCAGGGGGGAAAAAGCCTTTTGTAGTGATAATCAAGGTGAACCATTTCCAGCAGTTGACAAGAACATATGAGGAACAGTGCGGGGTGGGGGAATAAACATGGGGAAATAAAACTGGGGGGAACTGTAGAAGAAAAACAGTAAAGCAGGCATAAAGAAACCAGATACTAGACATCTACTACCTATCCACTGTGCAGGACCATTATGAAGGCATGGGCCTGAAGCAGGGAGCATAGAGTGACGTGAACTAAGATTGATGAGGTTAAGCGCAACATCTGTTGCCAATAAACTGATCAGTGATGAAGCACCTGGCTGGATGATACCAGGAGCCCTCTGCTAGCCCACCTCATCCCTCCAGACTCCCTGGTCTATCACAGACTCTGACATGGCAAGAAGGCAGGCAGCACAACATTCATCTTCTCTGCAAACTAACAATCCAAGTGAGGTGCCTCAGGTAAGACAATTTCATTCAAATTCATTCGTCTAACAATAGAAGCCAAAGCTAATAGATTTTATGCTCATTTACACACCAGTGCAGACTAAAGAATTCCTAAAAGAGCTCACTGACGCCTTTTCAGTGATAGTGATGAAATACCCCAAACTTCTGGTCTGGTGCATTCAACAGCTGCAAAAGCTCCAAAACACATCTCCACCTCTGCTTCCCTAGGTCTCTCTCAGGTCATCTCTGATCCCCCCTGAATAGCTGGTCACACCTGGGACTTGATCTCCCACCTAGGTGTCAAGACTGAGGAAATCACAACCCAGCCACTGTCTTGTACAGACCCTCACCTCACTGAGGCAATGGCCAGAGCTCTCCCAGCTCCCAAGCAACAAGACCCATGATACTGATTTGGCCATGAAAACTCATGGACTCCACCAAAACCTGCTAGAGGACAACAGCATTCCACCTACAGGACAAGGAGTTCAGGATCTGGTGAATCATTAACACTGTACACTAGCCTCAACCATTGACACACTGTCCCCCAAATTGCCCCTCCTCCCCATCGCCCACACAGATTTCCTTGTTTTTTTGACACCATGTGCCAGATGAAGAGAGAGAGGCAGAAACCTGACTGCCAGTGGCAGAAAACAAAGGCGGACACAGACAGGATGAAGCATAATGCCTGTTTCTAAGCTTATGCTGATGCTGTATTAGAGACCAATAGAATTTTCCTATCAGCTTCCACTGAAGCTGCCAAATCCTGACCCAAGAATTTAACCAGGGTGGAAAATCACTTCATTAAGGCTGAGAGCTTACAGCCTGCATCAAAACTGAGCACTGCAAAGAGCTATAGTCCTACTTTGTTGAGTAGATCATGTACATTCGGGAAGATGTTATGAATAAGGGAGCTGAAACAGACTTGTGGACTTGGCAGCTAAAGAAAAGAGGACAAAAGTGTGTCTGGTGTGAGGCCAACATCCCAGAGCCTGTGCCCCTCTGGACCTAAGCTATGGAGTCCCTATCTCACTGGAACCTGAGGAGATGGACAACTGTTGACTCTGGGACTCCAGTTGCTGTTGATTGCGAGTGTCTTTGGATTTCTTTTGCTGAGGTGATTCTGAAGAGTTTGTAGGGGACCTGAGGCTGCCAACAGACAGGGAGAAACCTGATCTTCCCTATTCCACCAAGAGGCAACTCGATTTTTGGAATGCTGTACTGTTACCTCGATAGGCCTTGAAGCCTCTGACCTTCCAAGAGTAAAGAACAATCGGTCCATGGGAGAAGTTGGCTGGGTTAAAATTGATCCCTTCATCCTGAATAGAGGTGATTCCAGCACCAGGCAACAGAGACGTCTTTGTGTGTCCGAAATTGCTGCTGTGCCCAGGGGTGCGGCACCGAGGGTTTGTGGTTAGGTGCTGTTGGCTTGGGCGTCTTGTATTTAGCCACGGTGGGTGCCGGTGGGCCCATTGTGGTGCTGTCAGCTGGTGCTGGGTGGCGTATTGGTGCCGGTGGTGTCATCGGTGCCAACGTCCTTGTTGGTGCCCAGATTAGTTGTATGAAGGGCACCGACTCCGGCATGGGTGTCATCGCCTTTGGTGCTGAGGAGACCTGTCCATTTTGGAGTCTCGACTCCTTATTTTTCTGCACCATGTGCCCGGTGCCGGGGTAGTCATGGGTGCTGACTCCTGGGGCTGATGGCATTGCTGGCATCGTCCTTGCCGGGGACCGTTCCTTTTTACCTGTTTGCCTGTGTGGGGAGGTCGAGGCTCTCTTCCTCTTCTCGTGAGAGGGTGGAGCCATGCTCTTGATCGGTTCTGACCTGGCTGGAGAGCAGCTAAGAAAGGGTTTTGTTATGCGCGTCTCCGGTCCTGGTTGGAGAGATTTCTCCATAAGGATAAGTTTTAAACACAGATCCCGGTCTCAGAGACCCTTGCTTTCAAATTGTTGCAGTGAATGCACTTTGCTGGGAAGTGCATCTCACTGAGACATTCGCACAGAGTGAATGTCCATCCGAACATGGCATGGGGTTCTTGCAGGAGCCACATTTTTTAAAACCAGGAGATCCTGGCATCTTGAGAGTTTGTCTTGATAGAAGGTACAAGAACAAGTACTTATGGGGGGTTCACTCCTGAGGGAGCACAAAATTGGAAAACGGGGGATAAACTAACTTATCTAAAAATAGGGTAATCACTGGGATGTTTTTATCTAAATTTCTCTAATTATTCTCTCAATAGGGGAAGAGATTCAGCACTACCCCAAGTTCCGTCTTCAGCCGAGGACGGTTGAGAAGGAACTGAGGGGGTCAGGACGTGCACGTGCCAAAGAGACTCCAATGATGCCACAAGACAGCAACTGCGCATGTGCATCCCGATCAGGCACTGCTACCGAAGATCTCCGATCAACAGCACCAGGACGCAGCATCACCTGGAGTGGAGCACCCACAGGGACAGCACTCGAAGAAGAACTGTTTATTTTCAGCCATGTATCGGAGGTAACATCCTTTACAGTGATGCTGTGTTTTAGCTATTACCACAGATGCAACACAAAGCCTGACCACTTCAGCAAAAGCTCCAACCTCAGCAAAGGAAGTAATGGTTGTCTGTGGTTGGTAAAGCTAGTAGCTGGTTCAAACACCTGGTCAGTTTATAGGATAATTCCTAACCTTACCCAAGTTGTTTGTGTCGTTACAAGGGACCAGATTTTTAAAGGTATTAAGGTGACTAAGTCATTGAAATCACTTGGAGGTAGGTGCCTAAATACATTCAAAAATCTGGGTCCAGGTGACTTGTGAAGTGTCATTTATCACTAACCATCTAACTGGGACATCTACCCTCCTCAGGATTTTTATGCTGAGCTGTACATTAAAACTGTTCCTTTCAGAAGAAAACAAACGTAATGTAAGAAATGTATTTTCTTTAAGAAACAATTATTTTTTCTTACAAAAGCATGGTAATGTTATAAAATTAATCATGAATAGTTCTTAATTCTTTTTATCAACATGCAATTACATACTAATGCAATCAAGTTTAAGTGCTCCAATTCCATCAAACAAATAGGAAGTATTTACCTCTTTTGTTTCTCCATAGGTTTAATACATCTGGTACACAAGATGTATTTTAGACTGGTTCCAGGGCTTCAATTTACAAAATCAGTAAATTGTCCCATCACTAGATTTAACTGAATTAGTTATTTCTGAAAAGATAATTGCATTTCTCATCTATTGATGTTAACTCGTCCAAATTATAACATGAGATTTTTTTTTTGCCAAAATGTTTTTCAGTGCTATTTATAATTCAAAATCACAACCACAAGATTATCCAAGGAACAGGAAAATAAAGTAATAAGAAATGCTTTAAAGTCAATACAGAGAAAAACCACATAAAACAGCAGTCCATTAAACCATCACTGTTTGGAACTGAATTTAAGAAATCAATTAAGGAGGAAAACTGAGTGGGAGGAAATAATTACCACTAATTATCTCAGAAAATGTTAAATGAATCATCTATTAGAATACAATACAGTAGACATTTCCCACCTAATAGGGATGATAGGAACAACGGAAATACATCATCTTAAAAGGATAGGTTTCAGAGTAGCAGCTGTGTTAGTTTGTATCTGCAAAAAGAAAAGGAGGACTTGTGGCACCTTAGAGACTAAAAGAAAAGGAGTACTAGTGGCACTTTAGAGACTAACCAATTTATTTGAGCATAAGCTTTCATGAGCTACAGCTCACTTCATCGGATACATTCAGTGGAAAATACAGTGAGGAGATTTATATACACACAGAACATGAAAAAATGGGTGTTATCATACACACTGTAAGGAGAGTGATCACTTAAGATGAGCTATTACCAACAGGAGAGCCGGGGGGGGGGGGGAGAAAACCTTTTGTAGTGATAATCAAGGTGGGCCATTTCCAGCAAACAGGAACATCCAAGGAGCAGTGGGGGGTGGGGGGTGGGGAATAAACATGGGGAAATAGTTTTACTTTGTGTAATGACACATCCACTCCCAGTCTCTATTCAAGCCTAAGTTAATTGTATCCAGTTTGCAAATTAATTCCAATTCAGCAGTCTCTCGTTGGAGTCTGTTTTTGAAGTCTTTTTGTTGTAATATAGCGACCTTTAGATCTGAAATCGAGTGATCAGAGAGATTGAAGGTTCTCCAACTGGTTTATGAATGTTATAATTCTTGACATCTGATTTGTGTCCATTTATTCTTTTATGTAGAGACTGTCCAGTTTGACCAATGTACATGGCAGAGGCACATTGCTGGCACATGATGGCATATATCACATTGGTAGGTGCTCAGGTGAACGAGCCTCTGATAGTGTGGCTGATGTGATTAGGCCCTATGATGGTGTCCCCTGAATAGATATGTGGACACAGTTGGCAACGGGCTTTGTTGCAAGGATAGGTTCCTGGGTTAGTGGTTCTGTTGTGTGGTGTGTGGTTGCTGGTGAGTATTTGCTTCAGGTTGGGGGGCTGTCTGTAGGCAAGGACTCGTCTGTCTCCCAAGATCTGTGAGAGTGATGGGTCGTCCTTCAGGATAGGTTGTAGATTCTTGATGATGCGTTGGAGAGGTTTTAGGCTGGACTTTACAAAAACTAGACAAGACATTTACAACACACACTTTGCTTCTCTAGAAAAGAAAAAGGACACTAAACTCTCTAAACTACTACATGCCACAAGAGGCCACAGCAATCGTTCCCTTAACCCACCCAGCAATATTGTCAATCTATCCAACTATACTCTTAGCCCAGCAGAAGAATCTGTCCTATCTCGGGGCCTCTCCTTCTGCCCCTCCACCCCCACGAACATGATACAGTTCTGTGGTGACCTAGAATCCTATTTTTGACTTCTCCGACTCAAGGAATATTTCCAACACACCTCTGAACAACATACTAATCCACAGAGACCTTCCTACCAACACTACAAAAAGAAGGATTCTAGGTGGACTCCTCCTGAAGGTCAAAACAACAGACTGGACTTCTACATAGAGTGCTTCCGCCAACGTGCACGGGCTGAAATTGTGGAAAAGCACCATCACCTGCCCCATAACCTCAGCTGTGCAGAACACAATGCCATCCACAGCCTCAGAAACAACTCTAACATCATAATCAAAAAGGCTGACAAAGGAGGTGCTGTCGTCATCATGAATAGGTCGGAATATGAACAAGAGGCTGCTAGGCAGCTCTCCAACATTACTTTCTACAAGCCATTACCCTCTGATCCCACTGAGGGTTACCAAAAGAAACTACAGCATTTGCTCAAGAAACTCCCTGAAAAAGCACAAGATCAAATCTGCACAGACACACCCCTGGAACCCCGACCTGGGATATTCTATCTACTACCCAAGATCCATAAACCTGGAAATCCTGGGCACCCCATCATCTCAGGCATTGGCACCCTGACAGCAGGATTGTCTGGCTATGTAGACTCCCTCCTCAGGCCCTACGCTACCAGCACTCCCAGCTATCTTCAAGACACCACTGACTTCCTGAGGAAACTACAATCCATCGGTGATCTTCCTGAAAACACCATCCTAGCCACTATGGATGTAGAAGCCCTCTACACCAAGATTCCACACAAAAATGGACTACAAGCCGTCAGGAACGGTATCCCCGATAATGTCACGGCAAACCTGGTGGCTGACCTTTGTGACTTTGTCCTCACCCATAACTATTTCACATTTGGGGACAATGTATACCTTCAAATCAGCGGTACTTGTATGGGTACCCGCATGGCCCCAGAGTATGCCAACATTTTTATGGCTGACTTAGAACAATGCTTCCTCAGCTCTTGTCCCCTAATGCCCCTACTCTACTTGCGCTACACCGATGACATCTTCATCATCTAGACCCATGGAAAAGAAGCCCTTGAGGAATTCCACCATGATTTCAACAATTTCCATCCCAACATCAAACTCAGCCTGGACCAGTCCACACAAGAGATCCACTTCCTGGACACTACAGTGCTAATAAGCAATGGTCACATAAACACCAGCCTATACCGGAAACCTACTGACCGCTATTCCTACCTACATGCCTCCAGCTTTTATCCAGACCACACTACACGATCCATTGTCTACAGCCAAGCTCTACGATACAACCGCATTTGCTCCAACCCCTCAGACAGGACAAACACTTACAAGATCTCTATCAAGCATTCTTACAACTACAATACCCACCTGCTGAAGTGAAGAAACAAACTGACAGAGCCAGAAGAATACCCAGAAGTCACCTACTACAGGACAGGCCCAACAAAAATAATAACAGAACGCCACTAGCCGTCACCTTCAGCCCCCAACTAAAACCTCTCCAACGCACCATCAAGGATCTACAACCTATCCTGAAGGACGACTCATCACTCTCACAAATCTTGGGAGACAGGCCAGTCCTTGCCTACAGACAGCCCCCCAACCTGAAACAAATACTCACCAGCAACCAAACACCACACAACAGAACCACTAACCCAGGAACCTATCCTTGCAACAAAGCCCGTTGCCAACTGTGCCCACATATCTATTCAGGGGACACCATCATAGGGCCTAATCACATCAGCCACACTATCAGAGGCTCGTTCACCTGCACATCCACCAATGTGATATATGCCATCATGTGCCAGCAATGTCCCTCTGCCATCTACATTGGTCAAACTGGACAGTCTCTACGTAAAAGAATAAATGGACACAAATCAGATGTCAAGAATTATAACATTCATAAACCAGTCGGAGAACACTTCAATCTCTCTGGTCACTCGATTTCAGACCTAAAGGTCGCTATATTACAACAAAAAGACTTCAAAAACAGACTCCAATGAGAGACTGCTGAATTGGAATTAATTTGCAAACTGGATACAATTAATTTAGGCTTGAATAGAGACTGGGAGTGGATGTGTCATTACACAAAGTAAAACTATTTCCCCATGTTTATTTCCCCCCACCCCCCACCCCCCACTGCTCCTCGGACGTTCCTGTTAACTGCTGGAAATGGCCCACCTTGATTATCACTACAAAAGGTTTTCTCCCCCCCGCTCTCCTGTTGGTAATAGGTCATCTTAAGTGATCACTCTCCTTACAGTGTGTATGATAACACCCACTTTTTCATGTTCTGTGTGTATATAAATCTCTTCACTGTATTTTCCACTGAATGCATCCGATGAAGTGAGCTGTAGCTCACGAAAGCTTATGCTCAAATAAATTGGTTAGTCTCTAAGGTGCCACTAGTACTCCTTTTCTTTTTGCGAATACAGACTAACACGGCTGCTACTCTGAAACCTTAGAGACCAACATAATTTATCTGAGCATGAGCTTTCGTGAGCTACAGCTCACTTCATCGGATGCATTTTTTCCACTGAATGCATTCGATGA
This sequence comes from Natator depressus, assembly GCF_965152275.1. Taxonomy (NCBI): domain Eukaryota; kingdom Metazoa; phylum Chordata; order Testudines; family Cheloniidae; genus Natator; species Natator depressus. Next base: position 253,551,322 of record NC_134235.1, read on the forward strand.
AGTGAGATGTAGCTGACGAAAGCTTATGCTCAGATAAATTTGTTAGTCTCTAAGGTGCCACAAGTCCTCCTTATCTTAAAACAAGTCTGCTTTTACAATGGCAAAGCATAATTTAAACAGATGCAATGATAAACTACATTACATTGGGTAAATTGTGTCCTTTGCTGTCCCTATCAGGTCACTCATGGGTATTACATTTTTGCATCTGCTTCTGGAGATGAAAGATGAGTATTTTTCAACATTTATATTGTAATACAGGGCAGGGCAAAGTACGGCCTGTGGGCCAGATCCAGCCCATCAGGGCTTTCAATCTGGCCTGCGGGATTGGCAGTCCCGTGGCGCAGCAGAGTTAAGGCAGGCTCCCTGCCTGCCCTGGCCCCACGCTGCTCCCTGAAGTGGCTGGCACCACGTCCCTGCAGCCCCTGGGAGAGGGGCGGGGCAGAGGGCTCCATGCACTGCCCCCCCTGCAGCTCCCATTGGCCAGGAACAAGGAACCGTGGCCAATGGGAGCTTCATGGTACCCACAGGCGAGGGAAGTGCGCAGCAGAGCCACCTGCCCCATCCCACCCACAGGAGCCACTGCCGGACATGCTGGCCACTTCTGAGAGCAGTGAGGGGCCAGGGCAGGCAGGTAGCCTGCCTTAGCCTCGCTGTGCACCACTGCCACTTCGGAGACGCTCAAGGTAAGCAGCGCCGGGCCGGAGCCCGCACCCCGAACCCCTCCCGCACTCCATACCCCCTGCCCTGAGCCCTCAACCCCCGTCCGGAGCCCCCTGCTGCACCCTGCACCCCAATCCCCTGCCCTGAGCCCCCTAACCCCCTGCCTTGAAGCCCCTCCTGCAACCCAACCCCCTGCCCTGAGCCCCTTCCTGCATACTGCACCTCCACCCCACCCCACACTCCCTCCCGCATCCCAACCCCCTGCCCCAGCCCTATATTCATGGCCCTACATACAATTTCCCCACCCGGATGTGGCCCTCGGGCCACCCCGGTTGTAGTAGTATCAAAACGCCACAGCCACATTTGATCCCATTGTGCTGGTCACGATACAAATGAACAACAATCCCTGCCCCAACGAGTTTACAATCTAAAAACAACCACACACGTAATGTGGGTATGTACAGTAATTTTATCAAAAGTAGGTAGCTCCTTGGCAAACAAAAAAAACATTGAGAGGTTTCAGAGTAGCAGCCGTGTTAGTCTGTATTCGCAAAAAGAACAGGAGGACTTGTGGCACCTTAGAGACTAACCAATTTATTTGAGCATGAGCTTTCGTGAGCTACAGCTCACTTCATCGGATGCACACTGTGGAAAGTTTAGAAGATCTTATTATATACACACAAAGCATGAAAAAATACCTCCTCCCACCCCACTCTCCTGCTGGTAATAGCTTATCTAAAGTGATCACTCTCCTTACAATGTGTATGATAATCAAGTTGGGCCATTTCAGCACAAATCCAGGTTTTCACCCCCCCACCACACACAAACTCACTCTCCTGTTGGTAATAGCTTATCCAAAGTGACCACTCTCCTTACAATGTGCATGAAAATCAAGGTGGGCCATTTCCAGCACAAATCCAGGGTTTAACAAGAACGCCTGGGGGGGGGTGGTAGGAAAAAACAAGGGGAAATAGGCTACCTTGCATAATGACTAAGCCACTCCCAGTCTCTATTCAAGCCTAAGTTAATTGTATCCAATTTGCAAATGAATTTCAATTCAGCAGTTTCTGACTGGAGTCTGGATTTGAAGTTTTTTTGTTGTAAAATAGCGACTTTCATGTCTGTAATCACATGACCAGAGAGATTGAAGTGTTCTCCGACTGGTTTATGAATGTTATAATTCTTGACATCTGATTTGTGTCCATTTACTCTTTTACATAGAGACTGTCCAGTTTGACCAATGTACATGGCAGGGGGGCATTGCTGGCACATGATGGCATCTATCACATTGGTGGATGTGCAGGTGAACGAGCCTCTGATAGTGTGGCTGATGTTATTAGGCCCTGTGATGGTGTCCCCTGAATAGATATGTGGGCACAGTTGGCAACGGGCTTTGTTGCAAGGATAGGTTCCTGGGTTAGTGGTTCTGTTGTGTGGTATGTGGTTGCTGGTCAGTATTTGCTTCAGGTTGGGGGGCTGTCTGTAGGCAAGGACTGGCCTGTCTCCCAAGATTTGTGAGAGTGTTGGGTCATCCTTCAGGATAGGTTGTAGATCCTTAATAATGCGTTGGAGGGGTTTTAGTTGGGGGCTGAAGGTGACGGCTAGTGGCGTTCTGTTATTTTCTTTGTTAGGCCTGTCCTGTAGTAGGTGACTTCTGGGAACTCTTCTGGCTCTATCAATCTGTTTCTTCACTTCCGCAGGTGGGTATTGTAGTTGTAAGAATGCTTGATAGAGATCTTGTAGGTGCTTGTCTCTGTCTGAGGGGTTGGAGCAAATGCGGTTGTATCGCAGAGCTTGGCTGTAGATGATGGATCGTGTGGTGTGGTCAGGGTGAAAGCTGGAGGCATGTAGGTACGAATAGCGGTCAGTAGGTTTCCGGTATAGGCTGGTGTTTATGTGACCATCGTTTATTAGCACTGTAGTGTCCAGGAAGTGGATCTCTTGTGTGGACTGGACCAGGCTGAGGTTGATGGTGGGATGGAAATTGTTGAAATCATGGTGGAATTCCTCAAGGGCTTCTTTTCCATGGGTCCAGATGATCAAGATGTCATCAATATAGCGCAAGTAGAGTAGGGGCGTTAGGGGACGAGAGCTGAGGAAGCGTTGTTCTAAATCAGCCATAAAAATGTTGGCATACTGTGGGGCCATGCGGGTACCCATAGCAGTGCCGCTGATCTGAAGGTATACATTGTCCCCAAATGTAAAATAGTTATGGGTAAGGACAGCCTACACTGCCTTTCCACATCCTTCAGCCAGAGAATGTGTGACAAAACATGGTGGAGGAGGGGAAATTCTTCAAAATGTAGATACTGATATCTTTGAACTTGTTTAAGTAAAATGTTACCTATTTGTGTGAAATATTTATATAATAGCATATTTTAGTGGAACTTTTTTTTCCTAAAATGTCATCTCCTGCTTTTAATTCTCTTTTCTATCTCTCTGCAAAATCTTATTTACTTTCCCTTAAACTTGACTTTCTGCGAATTACATGCATTCTGATCACTGACAGGACTTTTACATTGCTTTACAATTACAATTGATCCTCAACACATCTGTGAGTTAGTCGGTGATGTTAGCCACACTGGGAGACAGCGTGGCTGCCAGAATTACAATCCAGGAGTCCTTTGACTCAGTCCCCATGCTAAGGAACTTAAGGAAAGCCTGGAACAGACAAATTGAAATAAGACAGAAAAACATTTTTGCTGTGTAATAAGTTTTCCAAAAAGCAGGCTGCTTTCTGGAAGAGTAATATGGAAGTTAACTGTTCAAGATACCTTCTGCTCTGATAAACCTATGAAAATTAAAGACCTTCTTTCAGAAAGTGGGGAGAGGATTTTTTCTGGAGTTTTTTCTCTTCTTGAAGAAGATACTGGCTGTTCACCAAGTCAGCCTGAGGACAACAGCTTCACTCAAGCAGAATCCTCCTAGAATTAGTACTGCACCTCGGTGCCTTAAAAATCGATCAGCCGAGAAAGATTGTTTCACTTTCACATAAATAATTCACAGAAGTTTGTGATTTATTTTAGCTTTGTTTGCTCCTGTCCTTCACAGGATTTGCTCAATATTAAGGATCTGAGACTGCCAATGGAACACACATCTACAGTGTGAAAGGTACAGGCAGGAAAATACGTTGAAACACACATCTTTTCAGTGCTCTCTGTTAGTTCTTCGTTTGTTTCCACTGCAAAAATGAATAAAAGAAACTTTGGTCTAATTGAAATCTTTAAGATCCTAAACAGGTTGATCCCATCTACATCAAAAACCATCTCTCCATTCATGACCAATCAAGACAGCAGTATTTCTCAGGGACAACACAACTAACAGAATCCGGCTTGACTCTCACAAGTGCTGGACATAGGCTGTTCTCCTAGGGTGCTCAACTGTGGAATGGACTGATGGAGGATAAATTTAGCACAAGCCTAACTGTTTTCAGAGACTTTTGAGACGTACGACTTTTGCCTTTCTCCAATCAACATGAAAGGAACTGCAACACAGTATGCACAAGCTGCCACTGTGGACATTTGTTCAATATCTTTTGTACTACTCTAAGGACCTGATCTTGCTTCCACTGGTCAATGAAAGTGATGCTGTTGATGTCAGCAGGAGCAGAAATCAAAAGGTGGGAATCCAGAAGTTCTCAACAGTGCCTAAACTACTCCCATTGACTTCATCAGGAATAGAGTTAGGCCAACACTAAACACTTATGAAAATCCCACCCTAAAATGTTGAAGGCAAGTGTGGAAAATAATGTGATTGTGTAATTAATGACTGTTCTAAAATACATAATAGCAAAGTGGCAGAATTAAGGCTTAACAAACAACTTTAACTTTCTTGAGCTTTAATTGTTCCTCTTTGCTGCCTTAACGTTCCTCCAATGTAGTTCTTGTACAGAATTTTCTGTGTTGTTTTTAAATATGAAAACGGTGAAGGAAAAAAACTGCAGCATGCCAAACCATTTACTAACCATCAGTAGACTGCATCACTGAGTGCACTTCTTGTGCAAGAGAGAGCTAAGCTCCTGTGAAAGCCCTGCCTCATTCACTGCTCAAAACTGCACACACAGTGAGGCAAGGCAGAGCACATCAAACGACTGTTGTTATGATTATTTATTATTTGTATTACCATGGTACTTGGAACCTCAAGTCATGGACCAGGACCCCACTGTGCATGGCTCTGTACAAATGCAAAACACAAGAACACAAAGATGAGACCCCAGTGAGCTGACAATCTAAGTTTAAGACAAGAGACAACAGATGGATAAAGAAAGATGGGAGAGTATAAGGAAACAAACAAGATTGGTCATCGGGATGGGCAGTGCCTTTAGTACACCAGAAGCCTAAACATCATTGTACTTGTTGCCATGCATTTACACTAGAAGTGTTCTTGTGGTGATTTTGAAAAGCTCTTTATTATTCACACAGTAGATTAGAACACATTACCGATGTTCGTAAATAATTCACAGTTATAACAAGGACACTCTCATAGGTCATTTAATCAGGGAACAGGAACAATACTCCGAGTTGGAGGACAACAGCAAATACTCATAGCAACCATTTCATGAATAATCCTGAGGCTAAATTTGTTCATATGTGTGCATGCACACACATACTTCAGAATAACTGGGAATAGTAAACAAATTAATAAAAAAACCTCACCTCCTCATCATAGTTAATTCATGAATGTAAAAAACAGCCACACTCACACACTAAATTGCCGGTTGTGCATAGCTCATCAGCTGTGCGATGTAGCACTTGTTTAAACATCAGCCTGAAAACTATATTTAAAGAGCCTTTAGTTTAATATGAACTAATTGCTTTTTCTAGCTCAAAGCAAAATTTGAAATAAACCCAGGCTATTTATCCTCAGACTGCCACAACTGTTGCACGAAGTAATTATATTGCTTAAAGATTTCCATTGCTTACACAAAATAGATATTTACACCAGAGACCACTGCTCCCATCGATCAAGTAAATAACATGCTCTTTAAAACTTTCAGAATTCATATTTACTTGAAAAACTCCCCCTCAACAAGAGCTTTCCAGCTATCATTCAGAACTGTCAAAACTCATACAACCATGCACTTCAAGAAGGAAATATTTTCCTTTTCTGTTTAAAGTGTCTAAAACTGACAATACAAAAATTGTGAGCCTCATCCTTTCACTTTCGAATTGTTTGGAAGCATGAGCAGGCCCAGTGTTGGTTGCTTAGACTGATGATAGCTGGTATATTTCTGGCTCTCACTATACTGAATGCATCCGATGAAGCTCACGAAAGCTTATGCTCAAATAAATTTGTTAGTCTCTAAGGTGCCACAAGTCCTCCTGTTCTTTTTGCAAATACCAGAGTTACAAACTGACCGGTCAACCACACACCTCATTTGGAACCGGAACTATACAATCCGGCAGCAGCAGAGACAAAAAAAAAAAAAAAAAAAGCAAATACGGTACAGTACTGTGTTAAACAAACTACTAAAAAGGGGGAAAGTTTAAAAAAAAGATTTGATAAGGTAAGGAAACTGTTTCTGAGCTTGTTTCATTTAAACTAAGATGGTTAAAAGCAGCATTTTTCTTCTGCATTGTAAAGTTTCAAAAGTGTATTAAGTCAGTGTTCATTTGTAAACTGTTGAAAGAACAACCATAATGTTTTGTTCAGCGTTACGAGCATTTCAGAGGTGTTTGTAAGTCTGAGGTTTTACTATACTTTCTACATGTACAGATCTATGGTTTCATTCTAGTAATATTGTGCTGCTTCCCACCACCACTGTGTTCTGGGCTGCTTTATGTCAGGCCTCCGAGTAGTACTGGAGTCAACTGTGGAAAGTCTGACCTGAAGCTATAAAACTAGCCCAAAAGAAAAGACAAGAGTTCAGAATCTGCTTGGACCTGTGCTGCCTGGAGTCCTAAATGCCTACAATTTGCAATTTGATGTTTGCAGGATTATTTTCATCTACACAAATTATTTGGCTTTAGGTACTTATATCGCAGCAGTATCTGAGCACCTGAAAAATGGAGAACTTTCTATACAAGCACCACAAATTAAATGTTTTTTTTTTAATAAACCTCTTCCAAAGCTTGGTTGCCACTGCCCTCTTCTCAGTATCTAATGAAATCCTTATCCATCTGTTCATCACACTTATTACCCACTGCGACCACCTTCTCTATGATCCTTCCTGAACCCTAGCTTTCTACATCCCAGCAAGTGTAGACTGCTGCTTCCTCTTTCTCACATGTATTACACATCATAGCCTTATCATCCCCATCTTCAGACAACTCCATTGGCTCCCTATTGATTTCAGGGTTAAGCTCAAGATCATCTCCCTCTAGGCTTTCCCCTCTTGCCCACCTCAGTGTGTTTTTCATCTGTTTGGTAATGACTGCTAGCGTTTTCCTTCCTCCTGGAGCTTTCTTAGGAGCCCGGCTAGGTCTCTTGCAGTTCCCTTGTGTACAAGGACAGGTTTCAGAGTAACAGCCGTGTTAGTCTGTATTCGCAAAAAGAAAAGGAGTACTTGTGGCACCTTAGAGACTAACCAATTTATTTGAGCATGAGCTTTCGTGAGCTACAGCTCACTTCATCGGATGCGTACTGTGGAAACTGCAGAAGACATGATATACACAGAGACCATGAAACAATACCTCCTCCCACCCCACTCTCCTGCTGGTAATAGCTTATCTAAAGTGATCATCAAGTTGGGCCATTTCCAGCACAAATCCAGGTTTTCTCACCCTCCGCCCCCCCACACACAAACTCACTCTCCTGCTGGTAATAGCCCATCCAAAGTGACCACTCTCTTCACAACGTGTATGATAATCAAGGTGGGCCATTTCCTGCACAAATCCAGGTTCTCTCACCCCCTCACCCCCCTCCAAAAACCACACACACAAACTCACTCTCCTGCTGGTAATAGCCTATCCAAAGTGACCACTCTCCTTACAACGTGCATGAAAATCAAGGTGGGCCATTTCCAGCACAAATACAGGTTTTCTCACCCCCCCCCTTTTCCCAAAAAACACACACACACAAACTCACTCTCCTGCTGGTAATAGCTTATCCAAAGTGACCACTCTCCCTACAATGTGCATGATAATCAAGGTGGGCCATTTCCAGCACAAATCCAGGTTCTCTCATCCCCCCACCCCCATACACACACAAACTCACTCTCCTGCTGGTAATAGCCTATCCAAAGTGTCCACTCTCCCTACAATGTGCATGATAATCAAGGTGGGCCATTTCCAGCACAAATCCAGGTTTAACCAGAACGTCTGGGGGCGGGGGGTAGGAAAAAACAAGGGGAAATAGGCTACCTTGCATAATGACTTAGCCACTCCCAGTCTCTATTTAAGCCTAAATTAATAGTATTCAATTTGCAAATGAATTCCAATTCAGCAGATTCTCGCTGGAGTCTGGATTTGAAGTTTTTTTGTTGTAAGATAGCGACCTTCATGTCTGTGATTGCGTGACCAGAGAGATTGAAGTGTTCTCCGACTGGTTTATGAATGTTATAATTCTTGACATCTGATTTGTGTCCATTTATTCTTTTACGTAGAGACTGTCCAGTTTGACCAATGTACATGGCAGAGGGGCATTGCTGGCACATGATGGCATATATCACATTGGTGGATGTGCAGGTGAACGAGCCTCTGATAGTGTGGCTGGAGAAAACCTGTATTTGTGCTGGAAATGGCCCACCTTGATTTTCATGCACGTTGTAAGGAGAGTGGTCACTTTGGATAGGCTATTACCAGCAGGAGAGTGAGTTTGTGTGTGTGGTTTTTGGAGGGGGGTGAGGGGGTGAGAGAACCTGGATTTGTGCAGGAAATGGCCCACCTTGATTATCATACACATTGTGAAGAGAGTGGTCACTTTGGATGGGCTATTACCAGCAGGAGAGTGAGTTTGTGTGTGTGTGTGGGGGGGGGGGGCGGAGGGTGAGAAAACCTGGATTTGTGCTGGAAATGGCCCAACTTGATGATCACTTTAGATAAGCTATTACCAGCAGGAGAGTGGGGTGGGAGGAGGTATTGTTTCATGGTCTCTGTGTATATAATGTCTTCTGCAGTTTCCACAGTATGCATCCGATGAAGTGAGCTGTAGCTCACGAAAGCTCATGCTCAAATAAATTGGTTAGTCTCTAAGGTGCCACAAGTACTCCTTTTCTTGTGTACAAGCAACGCCATCACTTTATTAGATAGAAATCAGGGTGCTTCAGGTGGTTTTCGCATGTACAAATGGATTTTTGAAGAGTAGTAACATTCAGGCATGAGTCCAAATCTGCTAGAATGCAATACCTTGCACACTCCAGAAGCTCTTTTATGATTAGGGTTTGCCTGTCTTCTTTCTGTCATGACTGCTTCACACCTCCCTGGGGGTTTGTCCCCTTTTTCTCTTGCTGGTTCTAAGGCATCTCAGTGCAAGGTATGGATTTTTCCCCTCCCATGGCTTGGCTTTCTCTCTCTCTGGTATGACATATCATCCTCAGTCCAAGGCTCTAAATTAATTGGCCACTAGCTTTTCTCCATGGGTTTTCTCATGCTCTTCCAGGCATAGCCTAAAGCGAAATAAATTGCAATTCCGATGAGAACCTTGGCTTGTAGTGCTGCTGTGCTACTGGGGAGGAGATGGGGGAAAGCTGTGGGAAACAAAATGGATTTCACTAAAACACGGCTCCATTGGAAAAAAAAATTTCAGCATACAGTACCTCTATTCTCTCCCTTTACATGCTTAAGTCCATAACTACAGACAGTTTTTAGACATTACTGAGTACAGTCAACAGTTGAATGTGATGAAGCAAGATGATACTAACAAACTGGTATCCTGAATTACTCGCAGATCCTGACAGCCTCACATATTTACCTTTTCTGATAAAAGCAAAGATTTCCTCACTTTTTTTCAGGAATGAAGAGATCTTTGAAAAGTGAGGCAACAGCACTGACTGGATGCTGAATATCTGTGGTATCAAATGGCTTATTAGGTCCAGCCACAAGACTTTTGCCACCTAGAAATGAATTATTAATCTGAATTGGGTTTTTGACAGTAGTTGCGGTGCTTATTTTTCTATGAGCATTTGGGCTTCTGGATTTTTAATCTGCCTTTACTTTGAAAAATGCTTCACAACTGGCCTTAAATAGAACACTTTCAAATGGAAAATAGTGGTTTATTTTTAAGGACAGCCGTTTCTCATCACTCCTTGGTACAATGTCTGAACTGTACAGGGGAAGGGGGTAATGTGCCATTTTACACAACAGTTTCAGTATTTAGGCCACTGTCCAACACCTCTATTATAATATTTGGCTGTTGTGCAAAGCTAAGGAATTTACATGTTGTACATAAGGCCATTTTACATATTTTAAGAGAATATTTTCCAGGTTTTACAAGCTTATTTGTTTCTTTTTACTTATTTTAATCTAAATCATGGACCACTTGATTACAGGAAAACACTAATTATGTTAAGAAAATCCAGTATATTAGGTGGATGTGTTTAATTAATAATAAACTAGTCTGAGTGTAAAATGCAAGGCTGTCATTAAACCAAGGCAATGTAGTGGAAGATATATGAACACGCATGCGTGTGCGCATGTGAATGTATTGTAAATGTCAATCCCACACCTACTACATACACATTACCAGCTTTACAGATAACTATCTGCCCTATGCTAAAATCAGTCAAAAACATAAAAAACTGCATCCAACTATGTTTCAAAACATAAGGTTGTTTTTGAAAGTTAAAAAAAAAACAACAGGAAAAGACAGTTTGGTTGAATGCACAGCAAAGTTGTGCCATGGAAATTGACATCAGGCCGACTGGATTAAAGAACATGTGGAAAGCAAACACTTAAGGAAAGAAGAAATTGAAAATAAAAGCAAACACATTGGAAGCAACATTCACACAGGCATGGCAGAAAAATCAAAATCAGCATGACAAGGAGAGGGATAGCTTAGTGGTTTGAGCATTGGCCTGCTAAACCCAGGGTTGTGAGTTCAATCCTTGAGGGGGCCATTTAGGGATCTGGGGCAAAAATTGGGGATTGGTCCTGCTTTGACCAGGGGGTTGAACTAGATGACCTCCTGAGATCCCTCCCAACCCTGATATTCTATGATGTAGTTTGTGAATTTGTCTGTGGCTTATGCTTCTCAGGGCAGCCCTAAGGCTTTGCTGATAGTTCTTTGGGCAGAATTTTCACGCAAAATCCCTGCCAAATTCAATCAGCCTGACCACGAAATATTTGGAAGGGAATGATGTTGCCCTGAACAACAAAATTAAAGAGAGGTTGACTGAAAACGTGCTTAGTTCTTTTGAGTTTTGACAACTCGCCAGACATTCTTGATGGACCTGCAGTGGCCATTTGGTTTAATTTTTTTTATTTTGTTGTGGAGAAGCCTACACTTATTTTGGCAGATTGAGTTTGTTCACCTCAGCAAATACAGTGTACTCCCAATTACCCAAATAGCATGGAAGGCCACACATTTTATTTGGATAATTGAGAGTTCGGATAATGAAGGAGGCAGGAGCACCAAGGGAGCCTCCCCTCCGTGACCAGGGGCTTGTCATCCTCCTTGCAGTCATGGCCAGTGCTCTCTCTGCTCTGCCCCGGCCACTGCTCTCTGCTCTGCCCCGCCAGGACACAGACTCCCTGCACATTGCACCTGGGTGTCGCCAGCCCTGCAGCGGTGCAGGGAGCTCTCCAAAGCTCCTCTGCCACAGACCCGCTCACTCACACCATGATAGCAGAGGTGCAGAGTGCTCCCTGCACTGCTGCAGGGACCATTCAGGAGCAGAAGGCTCGTCCTTCTCTTCACAGTCCTGGCTGGGGCTCTCTGCTCTATTATCCAAACGTCCGCAGTATCCAAATCCCCTCCTTGCCCCCCAGCATGAGATATATGCTGTAGAGGACATGTATCTCACGCTGGGGGACAAGGAAGGGATTCGGATACTGCAGAGGTTCGGACAATAGGATTTGGGATAAACTGGAGCATACGGTAGTCAGACAGCTGCAGTTTGCATCGGGGAAAGTTTAAATGGGTATGTACTTATCTGGCAGGATGTGGCAGCAGTGAATTCCAACTCAGCCTCTTCCTGCGGGAAGTTCACGCAAGACAAAGCTGAATGAAAACCCGGATTCACTTTGTTTGTCTTGCCCAGCTCATCTACTGCACATTGCTGCCACTCATGCAATGGTTATTCTGGAACTAGCTAATTTAGCCCTGGTCTACACTAGGACTTTAGGTCGAATTTAGCAGCATTAAATCGATGTAAACCTGTCCACACGATGAAGCCCTTTATTTCAACTTAAAGGGCTCTTAAAATCGATTTCCTTACTCCACCCCGACAAGTGGATTAGCACTTAAATCGGCTTTGCCGGGTCGAATTTGGGGTACTGTGGACACAATTCGACGGTATTGGCCTCCGGGAGCTATCCCAGAGTGCTCCATTGTGACTGCTCTGGACAGCACTCTCAACTCAGATGCACGATTGTTTGCCGTTGATCTGACGCAGGGAGGGGCGACTGATGACACGGCTTACAGGGTTGGCTTACAGGGAGCTAAAATCAACAAAGGGGGTGGCTTTACATCAAGGAGTATTTCAGGCCGGACTTCACGGAGGGTTCCAATAAGAAATGGTGCACCTAAGTTATTGTTCTTATTGGAACAAGGAGGTTAGTCTGGCCTCTGATTGATACATGACTAGATTTACCTCGCTGCACCTTCTCTGTGAGTGACTGCAGTGTGACCTAGAGGAATGAGTCCCCTAGACGGGGGGTGGTTTGCAAATGAGTACAAAACAAATCTGGTCTATTTCTTGTTTTGATACACTCCATCTATCTTTTACATCTTTGGCTGGCAGCAGACGGTGCAGAAGGACTGCATGCCATCCACATCCCATGGCTGCTCGGCAGAAGATGGTACAATAGGACTGCTAGCCATCCTCATCTCTTGCCTGCCCGGCAGAAGATGATGCAAGAGGACTGCTAGCAATCCGTATCACCTGCCTGCTCACCATAAGATGGTTCAATAGGACTGACTGCAGGACTAAAGAGAATGACTTGATCAAGACTCCAAATTTAGTCCCTGCACCCATGTCTGCCCAGGCGCTCCTGATCGACCTCACACAGGTGACCAGGAGCACCTCGGACATGACGATGACGGCTACCAGTCCTATTGCACCGACTGCTGCCACAAGGCAATGGGTTGCTGCTGCTGTGTAGCAATGCAGTACCGCGTCTGCCAGCACCCAGGAGACATACGGTGACAGTGAGCTGAGCGGGCTCCATGCTTGCCGTGGTATGGCGTCTGCACAGGTAACTCAGGAAAAAAGGCGCGAAACGATTGTCTGCCCTTGCTTTCATGGAGGGAGGGAGGGAAGGGGGCCTGACGATATGTACCCAGAACCACCCGCAACAATGTTTTAGCCCCATCAGGCATTGGGATCTCAACCCAGAATTCCAATGGGCAGCGGAGACTACGGGAACTGTGGGATAGCTACCCACAGTGCAATGCTCCGGAAGTCGACTCTAGCCTCGGTACTGTGGAAGCACTCCGCCGAGTTAATGCACTTAGAGCATTTTCTGTGGGGACACACACACTCGAATATATAAAAACGATTTCTAAAAAACCGACTTCTATAAATTCGACCTAATTTCGTAGTGTAGACATACGCTTAGAGAAGTTCATAATTAGGGCTTGTGAGGATTCCAAGTATTCCAGTAAAATGAAAAACACCTTCTATATCTGTGAAGAGATCTAACTTAAACACAGCCTTCCAAATGGCATACTGACAAGATGGATTAATCTGTACTTAGCTGAAGAATGTGGCTTTTAGATCAGGAAGAGGTCAGCAGCATAAAAGCTCAAAACTCAAGCAGCTACTCAAGAAATTAGGAAAATCCTTTGCACACAACTCAAATTTCTAATTCAAAGCCTTCAGCTATCATACGTCGCAGAGCACAATTTGGAATCCTGTTCTTCAACAGACACAATGTTCTCCAACACAGAGGCACAGGGCATTCTGGTCAACAATGGTGTCTGCAGAACCAGTCATTACGCTGTTTGAGTGTGGCTTCTACTGAGAAATTTAAAGATTATTTTCTCCCTTTGTGGCATCTAATGAAGAAAGGACTAAACTGGAAAGTGAATTCCATGAGTGCACGGCAATGCCTTCTCCAAGCAACAGCAATATTGCTCTCTTGAATTTTGGAAAATCCACCGCATCGACTTCCCACATTTGAGCCATGCTGTTTCTCGTATCCTCAGTGTCCTGCTTGGTTCAGCTGATGTGGAGAGAATATTTTCTAAATTCGGCTACACTCAAGAGTGCAGGGGAACAAGCCTTGGAAAAGACACTTTGAAATAAATGCTGTGAGCCTATGCTATCCTGGAATTTACACTGAAGCCCCTTATAGCAAACGTAAGTCACCAACACTAAACTGTTTGTTAAAAAGAAAAGTTAAAATTTTAATGGAGGATTAAAGATAATGAGTTCATAAACTCAGACGTGACATGCAGTGTTTGAGTTCAATTTAAGTTCTACAGTGAACCACATTAAATTGTGTTTGGTACAGTATTTCAGGGCTCAGATAGATTCAGGCACCATGTAGTGGCACTACATATTAGGCACCTAAATACAGTTCTTCTTCGAGTGCCCTCCCTGTGGGTGCTCCACTCCAGGTGATGGTGCGTCCCGGCGCCGTTGATCGGAGATCTTCGGTAGCAGTGCCTGGGTGGGACACACGCGCTCAGCTGCTGTCTCGTGGAGTTGTTAGGATCTGCCTGAGCGCACGCGTCCCGCACCCCCCTCAGTTCCTTCTCAACCGTCCTCGGTTGAAGATGGGACATGGGGCAGTGCTCATCTCTTCCCTGGTTACGGTAGGAAATAAGTAAAGAAAAATAGAAATAGTTAGCTAGCCATTTCCCAGTTCTCCCTTTCTTTTAGCATAGTTCGTTAGTTTAAATAAATAAATAAACAAATAAATTTTTTCCTCAAGTTAGTCTCTCATTGAGTCTTCCCCGGACGCTCATACTTTCATTATGCTGGGGTCGCCAGGCTTTAAGAAATGTGGCTCCTGCAAGGAGTCTATGCTGCGGTCTAACGGGCACTCACACTGCGTTAAATGCCTCAGTGAGACACACGTCCCTGCAGTGTGTCCACTGCGCCAACTTAAAAACTAGAGCTTGCCGTGACAGAGACTTGTGGCTAAAAATGCTCCTCACGGAGAAAGCTCTGCAGCCGCCTATGCAGAAGGGCAGTAAACCCTCTCCCTCATGCTCCCCTGCCAAGTCAGAACCGACCGGGAGCCCGGCCTCACCCTCTCCTGCGAAGAGGCAAGAAGCCCTAATGTCTCCTCTCAGAGACACTCAAAAGGGTAAAGGCTGTCCTGCAAGGTCTTTACCCTTGGTGCTGACAGCGCCGAGAGCAGGCAACTCTGACCGCTGCAGCACCTCAGCAGCAACTCATGTGGGGCGTGTCAAAGTCAGATTCAAGGCTCACAGAATTTGTCAGACCACTCTGTTTATTAGCAAAGCACTTGATTCAAGGCTCACAGAATTTGTCAGGCGCAAAAGCAGGAACCCGACTTCCCCCAGTGGGAAGCTTTCCTCAGCACTGGTCCTGCCAGCACCGACAATGGACCCGGCTGCCGGCACCGCGTTCCACCCGACAAGAACGTCAGCACTGAGCCTGCCTGCCCCCTCGGGAGCAGATTCAGACCCCCTGCGGGGCTCTCACAAACATGTCATAGCTCCTACAAAAGCGAAACAAAAATCACTCCGGGCTGCCGCTCACACTTTACGCTCCGCAGCACACCAGCCTAGGGAGCCACAACAATTCCTGCATCAGCAGGATGTCTCTGTGGCCCCTGAGGCTGACTCTCTGCTCCTAGACACAGAGCACTCACTGTTTGAACAGCAGCTCTCACCACCTGACCTGGCTACTTTCACTGATAGTGAGAATGACATACAGCAGCAGGCAGAGTTCTCCCTGCCTGAGTCTCCCCCTCCACCGGAGCCATACACACCCCAAGACATGGTGCATCATAAGAACCAGCCTCAGTTTCCCTACTTTGTCCCCCAGTGGCTGGGACCCAACTTTTCCTACCTGGTGCCCTGGCCTCAGTGGTATCCATGGTCAGCTCCTGCCACCGTTCCTCTTTGTGCCCCTTCTACCAGACCACAAATTTGTCCTATGCCTATATCCCCAGCTCCATCAACATCTAGAGCTCCTGATGAAGAGGTGGGCTATGAACACTTCCTGGATTTACCAGCTCCTGCCTCGCCATCAGCCGCAGAGGACGCCCTCATGCCTCCACCTCCACAAAACGTGGATGACTTTAAGCAATTCCAGGAACTTTTCAAGAGAGTGGCACTCAGCCAGGACATCCCTTTGGAGGAAGTCCAGGAGACACAACATAGACTCCTCAAAATCCTCCCACCCTCTAAGATCTCACTACCCATAAACAAAGCCCTCCTAGAACCAGCTGATACTCTCTGGCAGACCCTGCCTCCATCCCACCTGCTGCGTGCAGGACTGTCTCCTCAGCACGGCTCCCGCAGTATGCATCCGATGAAGTGAGCTGTAGCTCACGAAAGCTCATGCTCAGATAAATTGGTTAGTCTCTAAGGTGCCACAAGTACTCCTGTTCTTTTTGCGAACACAGACTAACACGGCTGTTACTCTGAAACCTGTAGATTTCTTAATTTCCCACCCACAAACCAATTCTCTTGTGGTGGATGCAGTGACGCAGAAAACAAAGCAGCCACGCTACCGGACCACTCCGCAAGACAAGGACCTCAAACACCTTGACCTCCTGGGCCGCAAGGTTTATACCTCTTCTACTCTACAATTTAGAATTGCAAATTACTCCACCCTCCTCCCGAGCTATGACTATGACAACTACAACAAGCTCTTTGATTTTGCCTCCCATATACTGGAGGACAGGAGAGCGGACTTCAGGTCAGTCCTCATCGAAGGTCAATTGGTGTCTAGGACAGTACTACAAGAGACCAAGGACATGGCAGATACAACAGCCCGCACCACTGCCAATGCAGTGGTGATGCGCCGGTCTTCCTGGCTGTCTGCATCCGGTATCCCTAAAGATTTGCAGACCAAAGTGGAGGATCTTCCCTTTGACAAAGATAAACTCTTTTCCAAAAAAACAGATGAAGTCCTTCACACTATGAAAGACTCTAGAGCCACCCTGCGGACACTGGGCACATACCTGTCCCTCCCCAGGAGACCACGGTATCAACCTTATCAGAGGCCCCACGCACAACAATATCACCGACTCCAGTCCAGACTGTATGGCACTGGGAGAAACCACAACAGACCTCCTAGGTGCAGGCAAAACCAGGTGCAACCAACTACTTCCCACCCATCGGAAAACAAACAACAATTTTGAAGTGCTGGTTGGGGGTCTGTGTGACCACCCCTTGACTCCGCCGCCTATTTGCCTACTGCCTCCAGGCTTTCCATCATGTCCGGCAACAGATCATGCAGGACCGCTGGGTCCTGGAAATAGTTCAGTCAGGTTACTCCATCCCTTTCTTATCTTCCCCGCCCCGCTCCCTTTCCCCTTCCCTGTCCCTCTTCAGGGACCCCTCTCATGAGTACCTTCTCTGCATGGAGGTGGCTCATCTTCTCCACCTAGGAGCAGTCGAACATGTACCAACGCAACATCACAGAAAAGGGTTCTACTCTCACTACTTTCTGAACCAAAAGAAAGGTGGGGGTTGGAGACCTATATTAGACCTATGCCGACTGAACAAAATTGTACGTGTACAAAAATTCAAGATGGTCACATTGGGCACAATAATACCCAATCTGGAACAAGGGGACTGGTTCACAGCCCTCAATCTACAAGACGCCTATTTCCATATATCAATTCATCCAGCACACGGACGCTTCCTGCGATTCACACTCGGACACGACCACTTTCAATACAGAGTACTTCCGTTCGGTCTCTCCACAGCACTGTGGGTATTCTCCAGGACCCTAGCTGTAGTTGTAGCCCACCTCAGCAAACACAGGATTATACTTTTCCGCTACCTAGATGACTGCCTTATCAAAGCCAGCTCCTACAATGAGACGTTAAAAGCGACAAACTTTACTCTCTCTCTTTTCCACAGTCTAGGCTTGCAAATAAATTTCCAAAAATCCACCCTGATACCTTCACAGCAGATAGTGTTCATTGGAGCTCACCTGGACTCGATTCGAACCAGAGCCTCGCTTCCACACAACAGATTCCTCACACACAACAGATTCCTCATACGCATCTCATATGCACAATCTCTGTTCGCCCCAGAATACAGGCACGGGCCTGCCTACAGCTTCTTGGTCACATGGCAGCCACCACCTTCGTTGTCAAATATGCCAGGCTGCACATGAGGTGCCTTCAGGGTTGGCTCAACCCCAACTACAAACCCAGCAGACACAGTTTCTGCATAACACTGACTCTGCCACCGAACGTATTGGCCTCCCTACATTGGTGGACAAAACCAGAGAACCTATGCATGGGTGTTCCCTTCCAACCACACTCCCCAGTACTCATGCTCACCATGGATGCTTCCCTGAAAGGTTGGGGAGCACAGCTACACGACCACAAGGTACACGGCCGCTGACCCCTCTCAGAGGCGCGTCTGCACGTCAATCTTCTAGAACTCAGAGCCATCAGGTACGGTTGCCGTCACTTTCTTTCCACCGTAAAGAACAAGTCCATCTGAATTCTGACGGACAATATAGCATGTATGTTTTACATCAACAGGCAGGGAGGAGCACGATCTCACTCCCTGTGCACAGAAGCCATCTGACTATGGAATTGGTGCATACAACATCACATAGAAATCACCGCTTCCTACTGGGTGTCAAAACACTACTGCTGACACACTCAGCAGACACTTCTCCGAGGAACATGAATTGGAATTACATCCCACGATACTCCGACAGCTCTTCTCCCGCTGGGGCACTCCATCCATAGACCCTCTCAAAACTGTAAATGGCATCTATTTTGCTCCAGAGCGGGACTCGGGCACGCATCTCTAGGGGATGCGTTCCTCATTCCTTGGAACAACTCCGTCATGTTCGCTTTTCCACCGATTCCACTGATACACAAGGTTCTATGCAAGATCACAGAGGACAAGGCCCGGGTCATACCTTTTGCCCCAGCTTGGCTCAGACAGACATGGTATCCTTACCTGCTGTGCATGTCCATCAGTCCTCCAAGGACTCTCCCCGACAGACCAGATGTCCTCTCCCAGAACTGCGGTTGGCTTCTTCATCTGCAGCTCTGGAAATTCCATCTGACAGCATGATTCCTTCATGCTTTCAATCCCATGAATTAGCCTGCTCAGAACAGGTCCAATACATCCTCCTGCTCAGTAGAAGGGACTCCACTTGTAAGATTTACCTGCAAAAGTGGAATCGCTTCTCCATCTGGTGCTTCCACAGACGCCTGACACCCCAGACTGCAACCCTCCCTGACATCTTAGACTATCTTTTCAAACTAAAACAGGACAGGCTTTTGCTCAGTTCTATCAGAGTACACCTCAAGGCCCTTACCACCTTCCACGACACTCTGGACGGCTATTCACTATTCCCCCACCCCACCATGAAACGCTTCCTTACGGGCCTGCAAAATCTCTACCCTGAGATTCATTCACCAGTAGCCTCCTGGAGTCTCAGCCTAGTCCTCTGCGCCCTTATGAAACCTCCTTTCAAGCCCCTGGCTACCTCATCCCTGCTCCACATGTCCATGAAAGTGGCTTTCTTGGTTGCCATAACGTCAATGAGAAGAGTTGGTGAAATAAGCACCCTGATGGCCTACCGGAGAAGGGACCTCTGGTGAATGTACCTTTTTAAACAGGGTGTCTGTGTATGGCTTCATAAGCCAGGGCATTAAGAGGTAGGCTGGGTCCCCAAGGATAACTATAGGCATTTCAACATCCCCAACAGTTATTTTCTGGTCTGGAAAGTAAATCCCTTCCTTCAGCTGTTTAAACAGACCAGAATTCCTGAGGGCGCGAGCGTCATGAACCTTTCCCGGCCATCCCACGTTGATGTTGGTGAAACGTCCCTTGTGATCCACCAGTGCTTGCCACACCATTGAAATGTACCCCTTGCGGTTTATGTACTGGCTGCCCTGGTAGTCCGGTCCCAAGATAGGGATATGCGTTCCATCTATAGCCCCACCACAGTTAGGGAATCCCACTGCAGCAAAGCCATCTAGTACAACCTGCACATTTCCCAGAGTCACTACCTTTGGTAGCAGCAGCTCAATGATTGCGTTGGCTACTTGCATCACAGCAACCCCCACAGTAGCTTTTCCCACTCCAAATTGATTACCGACTGACCGGTAGCTGTCTGGCATCGCAAGCTTCCACAGGGCTATTTAAACTCGCTTGTGAACTGCAAGGGCTGCTCTCATCTTGGTATTCTTGTGCTTCAGGGCAGGGGAGAGCAAGTCACAAAGTTCCATGAAAGTGCCCTTACGCATGCAAAAGTTTCAGAGCCACTGGGAATAATCCCGACCTGCAACACTATCCGGTCCCAGGCCCAGAATTGGCATTCCATGGCATGAGCCTGCCCCATTAACACCATGATCTCCAAATTGCGGGGGACCATGGTTTTAGAAAAAAGTGTGTTCATGTCCTCATCACAACGCTGCTGTCGCCTCCTTGCCTGGTTTTTCAGGTGCTGGTTCTGCATAAACTGCACAATAATGCGTGAGGTGTTTACAATGGTCATAACTGCTGCGGTGAGCTGAACGGGTTACATGCTTGCCATGCTATGGTGTCTGCTCGGGCAATCCAGGGAAAAGGGCGTGAAACGATTGTCTGCCATTGCTCTGATGGAGGAAGAGGCGACCGACAACATGGCTTATAGGGTTGGCTTACAGGGAATTAAAATCAACAAAGGGGGTGGCTTTGCAAGAAACAGAATGGCCCCCTCAAGGATAGAACTCAAAACCTGAAGGATAGAACTCAAAATTGGGTTTAGAAGGCCATTGATTTCACAGAGGGAGGGAGGAAGGGAGGAGAAAATGAATACAAAACAAATATGCTCTATTTCTTGTTTTGATCCACTTCATCTATCTTTATACATCTTGCTGGCAGCAGAAGGTGCAGTATGCCTGCTAGCCATCGTCATCTCCTGGGTGGTCGGCAGGAGACGGTACAGTATGACTGCTGGCGTTGACCTGGACTGTGGGTTCCACCAGAGGGGAAGGTCTCTGGCCTGTTCCCTGCTCCACTAGGTGGATCAGCAGAGACTGCGGGGATTGTTCTTCTTCCTTTTCCCCATGCTGGCCAGAGATGAGGCTAACTGAGTGAACGGCAGATTTGAGCCATGAAAGTGGCCAAACTGAGGGCTGCCGTGAACCTCTGAGGCGAGCAAATCCACCAATAAGCGCAGGACCCACCAAGGCAGAGGAGGAACTTTGTCACAGTAGCAATGCAGTACCGCGCCTGCCAGCACCCAGGAGACATACGGTGACGGTTAGCTGAGCGGGCTCCATGCTTGCCGTGGTATGGCGTCTGCACGGGTAACCCGGGAAAAAAGGCACGAAACGATTGTCTGCCGTTGCTTTCACAGAGGGAGGGAGGGAAGGGGGCCTGACGATATGTACCCAGAACCACCCGCAACAATGTTTTAGCCCCATCAGGCATTGGGATCTCAACCCAGAATTCCAATGGGCAGCGGAGACTACGGGAACTGTGGGATAGCTACCCACAGTGCAATGCTCCGGAAGTCGACTCTAGCCTCGGTACTGTGGAAGCACTCCGCCGAGTTAATGCACTTAGAGCATTTTCTGTGGGGACACACACACTCGAATATATAAAAACGATTTCTACAAAACCGACTTCTATAAATTCGACCTAATTTAGTAGTGTAGACAAGGCCCTAGGCTATTTGTTTCTATTACCGAGAGATCAAAGGGTGAGGCTATCTCTAAGCAAAGACTCTCCAAGTGGATCTTGGACTGCATCAGATCCTGCTATCAGACCCAGAATGTTCAACCCCCAGAGACTGTTAGAACTCATTCTACTAGAGCAGTGTCAACATAGGTTGCCTTCCCTCACAACGTACTTATTACAGACATATGCAAGGCGGCCACGTGGACATCTGACCACACATTTGCCAAACATTATGCTATCACACGGGATACCACGGCAGACACCATAGTTGGCCATACGGTACTATCTACCATTATTCCTCACGCAACTCCAAAATCCCACCAACCATAGTGGGTACTGCTTCACATTCACCTGCAGTGGAGCAACCACAGGGACAGCATTCGAAGAAGGAGAGAAAGTTACTCACCTTGCAGTAACTGAGGTTCTTGGAGATATGTGTCCCTGTGGGTGCTCCACTCCCTTTTACTTTGCAGTACTAATCGGACAACTCTACGATACAGAAGGAACTGAGGGGGGTGCGGGACACGTGCGCTCAGGCAGACCCTAACGACACCGCGAGACTGCAGCTGAGCGCGTGCGTCCCGACCAGGCACTGCTACCGAAGATCTCCAATCAGCGGTGCCAGGACGCACCGTCACCTGGAGTGGAGCACCCACAGGGACACGCATCTCGAAGAACCTCAGTTACTGCAAGGTGAGTAACTTTCTCTTCATGAAATAAACCACATCATGTAAGTGCTTTTATTTTCAAGACTCTGACTTTTCTCTATTTGTTGTTTTTTTCTGTCTTCCCATCCCCCAATATCAATCCTGATATCTACCAAGAAAACTGTAAAGGTATTTTTGTACCAATTTTCATCCAATTAGTTTTGTGACAAACACTGATAAATTCCCAGCAAATTTTAACCAAATAAAAACCGAAACTAAAGAGCCCTAGTTATACAACATATGGTAACATCTTGCAGCAGGTATGCTGATAACAGATGCAGACTAAACCAGGAGCTAGAAAATGTAGCCTCTTTGCAGTGGCAGAAGACTTGTAATAAACAAATCCAAAGGAGATGAAGGGTATACATAATGTATGTAATGTCCCTTTCTTCATATCAATGTTACGGAGTAATTGGACTGAATACCAAAAAACCTGGGCATTCAGCATTAAAGAGGGAATTAGTGCATTTGTCACTTGCACAGAAGCCACAGGTGGAGAGAAATGGGATTACTGTTGTAGAGTGACACATTAAAAGTCATGCCATCTCTCTGGTAATGATGCTAGTATATTTTCCATGAGATAGAAATCGTATTACAGCTGTAAATTATTTCTGCTTCAATCGGTGAGGGAGAGAATGAGAAGAGGAAAAGGAAAATATTTTATAATCACACAGTAGCTTCCTTTACTAAATCCGCAATAGAAGCTTTAAACACATAAAATATATAGCCTGTTACCAACTATCAAGGTTGGAACTTGGTGAAAGTACGTTTATTTCTCATCTAAAATATGAAAGCAGCAAGGTATGTTTTAATGCTACCCAATGAATCAGTCACATTTGTTAGAAGACAAGAATCATGACTTACCACAGTTGCATCCTGTTTATTGCTGAATTGAGTTTACACTCATATTGGAAGAAAGTCAGATTTCTAGCTGTATGTTGGCTGCACTAATTAACCTGCTTTGGAATCTCAGACCAACATAATTGAAACACTATAGGCATTTTTGTACTAATCGTGTTCTTAGCGAGAGCGGTACTTGTGTGGAGCCCGATCCATCCCCACCAATACTGGTCCCTAACACCACTCACCTAACATTAGGTTTTGTTGAATCAAGAAAAAAGCTGCTGTAAAAGCAGTTATAATCCACTGCTTGTGGAGGGAGGAGAGAAGGTGAAATTATTAATACTTGTTTGTAAAACACTTTCTTCTTCAAGTGATGGTCCCTATTGTAGACCTCTGAGGGTTACGCATGCACACCAGGCGCCCGGAGTCAGAGAATTTTGAACATAGTGTCCGTTGGTCCGCACATATGCCCTGACTTGCCTCATGCTTCTGAGTCGACAACAGGTGGGGTGGAAGAACGGCGTTGCCAGTTCCTTCTCACCCCTGCATGGGCCGGGCTGGAACTTTTACTGAACTCGTCTCTGATGAACTTCAAAAAAAGATCAAAGTTGTAGTTAGTTTTACCACTTTTTATCTGTAGTTTCCCTAGTTTACATTTGTCCTAATTTTAGTAGTTTTAATGTTAGTTTAGAATAGCTTCCGGGCTTTTTCCCCTATCCTCCCATCCGACAGGTTCTGGACTACGCCCAGGACTTCAGCCTTCAAACTCTGCACCTCCTGCCTGCGATCCTTCTCAGTCAGCGGTGACCATCGACACTGCCTCTACTCCATGAGAGAAGCTCAGACCACAGCTAGGTGCAGTATTTGTCAATCGTTTCCCAGCCGAACCTGAGAAGGCAGAGCTCTTTGTCTCCACAAGTATCTCTTGGAGATTGCCAGAACACCGCACTCAGACCCAGGCCGTACTCCCTGTACTCCCAAGGGATACATACGTTGGCCTGATTCAGTGAGGAGTGCATCTCCCGCTCCTAAGTCCGATGCCGGTGCCAGTGGGACTACCTCAACTGAACCCATGGCAGGACCTAGTCGGGAGGTTTGAAAGCACCCCACAGGCATGGGGCTAAATCTTCCTCTAAGTCCAAGAAAATGGACTTTCCCTTTGCTAGCTTGGCCAAAGGGAACGGAGCACATTCCAAGTCTCAGCGGCACAAGAAGATGACCCAGAAATAACGGGATCCAATGGTCTTGGGTGTTGAAGTGCCAGTACCTCTGTCACCAGCACCCCACAAGGCACAAGACCTGCCTATACCAGGGAAGTCCTCAGTGCCAGTACCAATAACTGGGGGGGAAAAGAGTGCACTGCACACCAGTAAGATCTGGATCTGTGGCAGACCCCAAGAGGTCTTCATCTGACTGGATCCAGAGTCTCCTCCTCCACCAGGCCCCTCCACATCCAGGGAGATCATATCCCCTCCATGGGATGTGCCTAGGATACGGGGTCTCTCACTCTCCTCGCATATACTATACTTGGTTCCATTAGCTCCGATGGTATCACCACTAGAATCGGAGCCCGGCTTCTCCTCTTCTGAAGGATCAGGACTGGGAGAAGAATTGCCTCTTCCATACTGCTCCTATACACCATCACAGAGACATGCACATCCATGGGAATAACTACCTCTCACCATTCTTGGAGTCACTAATACCCCCACTACCTCCAACAAATCCAGTTTACTGGCCATATTGGAGACCTTGAGCAGTATCCTCCCTTGGAACCCACTCGATCCACAAGAGAATCATCACCTGCTTCTGTGCCAAGGGACCCATCAAGCAGGTGGAAGGATCTTACACCCTGGTCCTGGTGGTTCTGCCAGAGCTGGCTAGGTTCCCATCCTCCTCACCAAATGAAGTGGTAACTGCATCATTTCCCTCCTCACCAGATTACTTCAGATAGTTCCAGGAGCTTCTAAAGAGAGTTGTGGGAGAATTCAAGGAGGAGATTCAAGACTCACAGCATAAGCTCCGGGATATCCTACACACCTCGACACTGGCAAGAATACCGCTCCCAATTAACAATGCCATATTGGAGCCTGCAAGAGTTGTACAGCATACCCCTGTCACATGTTCCATCACTCCCAAAGGATAGGACAAACAATACGATGTCCCTGCCAAGGGAAGAGAATTCCTTTTCTCCTACCCTGCTCTGAACTTGTTGGTGGTTCAGGTGCTGCAGAGAGGACCAAGCAGCAACACCCTGGGTCCCTCCTGGGGACAAGGAAGGGAAGCATCTTAATGTTCTGTGGAGGAAAGTCTTCTCTTCCTCCAGTTTGCAATTCAAGATAATCAATTTTCAAGCACTGTTGGCTAAGTACGACTTCCTGAATTACACTACGTTCGAGGAATTCACTGATGCCCTATCACAACAAGATCATACCTGCTTCCAGTTTTGAACAATGTCAAAATAAACTGTTTCAAAAATGTTATTTTGAATCCACATTCAAAACGCTCCACTCAACACCCAAATGAGCTTTTGGAGAGGTTCGTTTCATTGAGAGAAAACAAAAAAATCGTTTTGATTCTAAACTAAATGATTTTTCCTTTTAACTTTGGCCTCTGAATCACAAAATCAATTATTCACTCATCACGGCTGCAATCATATCACTCAACTGAGTTGGAGCTAGCTCAGGTGTCCTACACAACAGTCTTCTCTTCAGCAGCAAACTAAGTAACCCGTTGCAGGATGATGGGAGGAACCCGACGCAGATCAGAGACAGGCGGTGAAGACAGAGGCGTTAGAAGAGGCAGCAGTGGCACAGGTGGAATTATTCGTCTCAAAGAATGGTAGAGGAGAGCTCTCTTTGGAAGTCTGTTCATTAAGGTGACAGATTGGCTGATGTTCATTGTATGTTTATGCTAGAACTCCTATAAAAGATGGGAAAGCAAGCATTTAACTATGTGCATGTGTGAACTAGTTAAAATGCTGTCAATGCACATGTGCAAATATGTGCCATATTGCAACAATACTGTTACATGATGAGAACTGCATTTACTAACTATTCATAATCAAATTAAAAACCATACATATTTTAGCAAAGATTGCAATGTTCCTTTAGCTCCAACTTTCCCCAGTAGCCTCTGTTAAGAATTGTCTCTACAGTCTAGTAGTCCTTGAACATTTTGTTCAGGATTCTGAACAGCTGCTGATTCTTAATGAGTTTCAAAGATTACTACATACTGCTTGCTCTGAAAAAATAACCTCTTCCTGAATTGCAGGAGACAATGATTCTTTTATTGCATTATGTAATATCCTTGTGTCAATATTTCTGTTTGTAGCAGATGAGCTTTAATGTGTTCATGATTACTATTGATGTATAGTAGAATTAATTTAAGAATTAATAAGAATTGTACCCGCCCTGTACTTTTAAAGCAGAATGAGCCAGCTTCAAGTTGACACTGCCTGTGACAATGGACCAGCTCAGTGAATGGTGGGACTTTCCATTCCCACTTTGGCTGGCCAAGGACACTCCCTAGGAAGCTCCTTATTATACCCTGACACAAACAAGTTATCTATTGTTCCTCTGACATGATTATTTACCACCCTTTCCCTTGTACATGTTGGTTCAATCAAAACATCTCTATCCATTACACAGTCTTCTGACCTTATCTTCAACAGGGGATCAGTGTGTCCTTGTATCATCTTCGGGGAGTGTGTTTGTACCATACTTGCTATCGGGGTTTTTGGTATCACCCTTCTGGAATGTGCTTGCATGAGTGTCCTGTGCTTAGTACTCCTCAGGAATGTGCATGGTTTTGCTCTACCAGCCCCGTTATTCCCAGTTTCTGTGAAGTTGCAAGCAGGCATGTTTTGTAACAGGGCCGGACTTCTACTCACAGCCTGACTGTTGCTCACTTTGCTTTAGATTAGGGAGGCCTGATTACTACTTTAGTCCAGGTCTCAGGCCTCATACCAGGCTTCTTATACAAAGCCTCATGTCTCAGGTTCTCTCTTTCTACTACATTCCCCCATGTTTTGTCTTTTTATGGGAAAGGTTATTACCAGAGAAAACTCTCCAGTCTCAACTTCGTGTTTCTGATCTCTGTTCTGAATAAGCAAAAATCACTCTGAGATGGACGCTGCGGACCCTGAGCATGCTCAGTAAGAACTTAGGATTTCTTTAAAAAAAAAAAAAGTGTCCTAAATGAATGTGGGTGTGGCTCGGCAGAATTACAGCTCTGAAGTAAAGGACATCAGTGAGCATGTGCAAGATCGGCAACTATTGAGCATGTGCAAAAACACGTCCCGGCAAAGACCAGACATGCCCAAGCACATCAACCTCCAGCTCCACCACAATAGACAAGACCTGTGAGGAGATTCTGGGGGGGGATTTCTTTTTATTTTGTTTGTGGGTACCTTATATTCACTGTTGTAGGATTGGTTGGGTCCTCTTATTTGGTATCCTTGATTCCTCTGCCTGTTCCTTTCCCTGTTTAATTTATGCCCTTCCTTTACAGAAAAGTTGCTTCTCTTTATCTGTGATCCTCAATTCCCTATTATAAATTGTAATATCCTAGAGGCAGTAGAGGTTAGTTTATGCACCTGGTCACTAGGTGTAGGCATCAAGTGCCAAGAACCCAGCGCTCACTAGTCCTAAGGGGGGGGAGTCACCAAGCCCCTGGAGAGGGAGAACTAAGGGGTTCTACCACCCTTGGTAATCAGAGGTGCCCCGGGAAGGGGTTCCATAAATCAAATAAAATATACAGTATCTACACACAAATCTGAGTCTTTGCTCAGCCATTGGGATGGCAGCTTTAGGAAACTGCCCTCAAGAGAAGGAATTAAATGGGTCACATCTGCAGGAAGCACTTCAAGGGCTTCACATTAGGGCTTGCACACTAACTAGCCACATATCGATCCATCTCTCCTCCCTTCTCTGGTAACTGCAGACGGAGCGTTCTCCCTTCAATCCCCTTCAGATGGTCTTTGGGGGTGAGGGAGAAGCACTGCCACCTCCACTTCCTGGGGCTAGCTGTAGGTCTGACATGGAGGAAAGCTTTTTACACAGAATTTTGTGGGGGGAAAATAGCTAAGTATTTAACTGGTGACTTAATTATCGGAAATGCACTTAAGTAACCTTAACTAAATCATCAGATTTTCGGATAGGCATTTCACTGCTAACTCTCACGCCTTTACAAAAAGGGTGAGTTTTTCAGCTTGCCCAAGCAGCATTGTTCCCTACAGTGTATTTTCTAGTACTCTGATACAGAAGCCAAACAATTTATACTGGACACAGTACACCAGTGTCTTAGAGCCCCTTTTTGAACCAGGGAACAGTTTAACAGCTCTCAATTTCTGCATAGGTGTAAAGTGGAAGATAATTCAGCACATGTATATCCACTATTTAAACTACTTATGTAAAATACAACCAGTGAAAGAATTTCAAGCTAAGTGCATCCTAAGTAGCTCAAAAATATCCCCTAAATCAAGTGTTCAGTTGCTATCACCTTGAACAAAATAAAGAACTGTTTCAAAGAACATTTGAAAATGATTTAATGGCAGAGTTGTGCTCGGAAAGGATTCCTGATGAAGGCTCACATTAAAGGTTAATAATAACGTTTAAGATACAGCATTTCAAATCCTGCTATGTGAAGACATTTGGCCCAGGAAATGAAAGTGAACAGGAAACAACAGAAAGCAATTGTTCCTCTGAATCAGACACAACAAAATAATAGCCAAGTCTATAAATCTAATGCAGTATCAGACTATTAGAACCAAACAAACATTAGGTAATATAAAAGGAGTGAAAACAATTAGATGTTGTATACTTAAAAGGATATTGCAAAATTATTTTATTAAAAATAACCTCATGTAAGGCCTTTAATGTAAAGAAAGGGGAACATGGCTGAAAGAAGTGTGGAGGAAAATTGTATGTATTCTTTTTCTGGTAGTGCACACTATGAACTTTTGTTTTCTAGAAACAAAAAGAAAGGCATGGTCTCCTCCCCCACCCTTTCCTCCCAAAGAGTCTACTTCTAAAGAGAGAGCAACATTTTGCATGAATATAAAACTACTGAACAGCTAAAGCAGAACCAGTGTACAGAATAGATACAATAAGGCACAACACTGTAATAACTGGGTACCAAAAAAATTGAGGAAGTACTAATTTATATAGTACCATTTAGGTGTTTATGTTACTTTACCAAAAAAAAAAAATCCTGCCTTACTCATCATACTGATATGCTAATTGTAACAGTCACAAAAGTCAGGGTTATAGTAAGAGTGTATGTTGCTTTGGTTCATTAAGGAACCATATTTTTAGAAGGTTTTGTGAATAGTTGTATGCCATTCCATCTCACAGTGCAAATGAGTGCAGTACAAGGAGATGGCTGCTATTACTCATTCCCTGAGAGGTGGCAGGTGAGAGTGGTTGAACCTGAGAATGAATGACAAAATGTCATTGTCATTCTACATATGGAATAGAAAGAGGAAACCATAGCATTATCTATCAACACTGATTGATAAGGATATAATCCTCTCTACTGCATGTCTGTCAAATTTCAGGCAGACCAGCATAGCCTGGAGACACGTGTGGCCAGCAGACCTCAACCACCAGGAACCATTCTCTATCAGTTCTTTCCAAGCTGTCGGTAATGTTTTACACTCCATAAGGAAGACCAGCTACTGCAAATAATAGACTGCTGTTGTCTGCCATCTGTAGGGCTGATATGAAATAACATTCCTCTGAAATCTAAAAATAAAGGGGGTGGGCAAGCACCATGCAAATACTGAATGGAGTTCTGACTCCGAATGGAGCACTCTTTCCCCTTGAGTTTGTAAAACAGTTTTCTTGCCGTTAAGCTGGAAAAAGCCACACTGGAATACTTGCTAGCCAATACTGTTTGGAAGCAATTGGTTACACTAAAACTGCTTGATGGGCAGATGTATAAGGGGCCTGCTCCAGAGAAGAAAGTGCTAGCAGTCATGCTGTTCATATCCCAGAACAGCTGGTTTTCTAACCAAGTGCAGTATTATCAATCCTGGAAATAGCAGCAGCTTTACAATAGACCAGGAAGTGGGGCAACTTCATCTATCTCCATTGGCAGGGGGCAGAGAGAACGAGAAATGCTATAATGCAGACATCTTTTACCCTGACTTGAGTGCTACATAAAAATAAGTTTGCTTTATCCTGCCATTTTGAGTGCCTCCTGAACTACTTACACAACCTGGTAATGCCAGTGGAAGGACCAATCCCTTAGTCTGTGAAATCTGACAGGAACACAGAACAAATCTGTATGATTACACACAGAACACATGCACTCCATGCATACATTCTAAGTGGGGATAAGAATAGAGCACTGACTTACATGTTTTCTCCATACTTCAGTTTCTCTCTAGTGGTCTATTTTAAAGAGATGTTTGAATTTAGCATGACAGTTACTTTATAAGTTTTATAATAATTTTATTGTAGCCTTCCACCTTACATCCATAAACAGTCAAATCTAATCAACTAAATCCTGCCAAGAATAATGTCTCCTCAAACACCTTCTTATTGCTGAACATGAAAATCCTGCATAATGCACTGGAGGATAAAAAAACTGATTGGAAATGCAACCTAGCATGACCATACTATCAAACACCATGTCGTCAAGTGTCACAGTGTGGTACTCTCCTCTATCCAGTGTTGATGACAGATGGCTGCGTGTGTGTGTTCCCTCTGTGTGCTGCCCTGGCTCTGCGTAGATAGCTGTTACAGCAGACCCCGAGAGAAACCCCAAGGACCACAGACTCCGATAAGGTACGAAGGCACCCGGCCAGGTTTATTGCCAAATGAAACACAGTCTCCATCTCCCTGAATCAGATGTCTACAGTTCTGCTAGTACATATGTGCTCCCTGACAACGGACTGGCTCAGACAGTGGCGGGATTTACGACTGCCCCCTAGGCCAGACAAAGACGACCCCTCAGGGGTGCATTCTTATATACAGGTACAAACAAGTTACACCTCACTTCTGACGTATTGAGGTACAACTCCTCTATGTAGTAAGGTGCCGCCAATCACCTTCTACATGTTGGTTCAATCAAAAGAACCCCATCCATCATATTACCCTTTTGCGCCTGTCTTTAGGATGGGTCAGCATGTTCCTTGTTATCTGTGTGGAATGTGCTAGTATCGGAGTGTTCTGGTACCATCCTGACATATGTTTATATCTCGTGTCCAGTACCTTTTAGGTATGTGTGTTTTTGCAACATCACCCCTCTCCTTGTCAGACTCTGAGCAGGGCGTGCCTCTTGCTCACAGCTTAACTTTGTTTTATGTTAACAAAGTCTTGACCATTACTTTAGTTCAGGCCTTAGGCCTCATACTGGGCCTCTGATACAAAGGTTTTTATGTTTCAGGGCCTCATCTAACTACACACCATACATGCCGTTCAAAATACACCAAAAATTAGCATGCACAGTCATAATAGATATGTTATTTAACTCTCAGATTACTGACTGGTGAAGAGGTGCGAAATATGTTCACTAGATGGTCAGTTGGATTTGTTTGCATCCTCTTCACTCTTTAGCTATCTATGCATATTCCAACAAATGAGTTTACTTTTGGAAACATTTGATAAAACAGTTCAGACAATACTGAAAAGTATTTGCAGAAAGCTATTTTCCTATTCATATTAGCACACACAATTTGATCCCAAGAATTATGTTCATACAAAAAGGGCTTTGAAGCATACTGTGTAAGCAGTCAAATACCTCAAATACTGAATAAATACTGAATCTTTTGCAAGTGAGTTAGACCACAGATTGGAAAATTATTCATTATACAGAACTAACTGTGATAATAAACTGGGGACTAGTTGTGACCATTAAGAAAAGAAGCTACAGTACATATTATTTACCCATCTCTGACGTGTATGTTCTTCCTCTGAACTGCACTGAAGAACCAAAAGGAACCATGGCTTATTTTCAGGCCTCATTACTTCCCTGTCTCCCATTCCCATAACCTTATGATCCACCCTCCTGACAGAATGGTTGCCTCCCTTTCTCCTAATCTTTATAGAGCCCCAAGCTGTCCTCTTCCCCTTCTTTCACTGATTTTCTCATTCCCCCTCTTCAGATCCTCATTCTGCACTCCCGCCCAACCCACCCTTTCCTATGATTGGGATGAGAGATGAAACAGGGCAGACACGTAAAGAGGACAAAACAGCAATGAAGGAGACTGGGGTACAGGCACTGAATGAATCCCATCAAAATTCCCATTGCAAGTAATTCTTCTCCATATCTACCACCTGCTTCTCCCCTCAAAACCTTTAGAAACTCCCATTTCCATAGCTGAGAGCTAGCCTCCTTGGCACCAAGTGTATTGTTTTATAAAGTAAAACTTATGAGTAAAAGGCAGATCTTGCATTTCATATCCTGCTTCCAAAATTCTTCATGAGTCTCTGGCTTTTCCATTAGTATTTAATGGAAGCTTTTCATTTCCACAACAAAGACCAGAACATTATCGAGATATATGGATCATTGAAAAAAACAGCATCTGAACATTAAAAGAATTAAGTAAAATGCCATTATATTCTCTACTGCACACAGTACAAAAGAATAAAAATGACAATTTAGGAGATCAGTGCACTATAGAACATAAAGGAAAAGTACTGGAAAGCTTACATAACTTGCTTTAGTTACTTCTCATTGATACACGATTCTATTGTATTTCTATTATTCCTTCCATCAGAAGTGCCAGCTAGTTTGAGTTGGTCTATAATTGAAAGCCAAATATCTTTTCATTGTGTAGTAAAGGCGTTAACTTTTAAAGAAAAGTATTAATTCTTTCAGACCTTACACTCACTAGACTAGGGATTTTTACACTCTGGAGGGTCAACAATGAGCTTCAGCTCCTTTTCTTATCCCTCCATTAAAAACTGTCTGATCTTTACTGTTATGGAGGACTTCAGAAAGCGTGAACCAAGTTTAAACCAACATAGTGATGCTTGCCCAAATTTGCAGGCAGCCTGAAGCAATTAACTCTAAAAGAGGTGAACTGGTCCATTCTCAATCAAACCCGTACGGACTCTGCAGACATTCACACTTTTCCAGTACAACCCAGGATTTAGCATTCCCCCCCACACCAGAATTTGTTGTTTTGCTGAAGTTGCCTCCTACTCTCCAGCATTTCCTACAAGCAGAAGTTAACTGCATCTGTATTACACCACGTTCTCCCAGCTATGTGCTATGTTTTGACCACTATCTTACTCTTTCTTCCCCTCTATGGATCAGCTGCTTGCAGCTTGACTTTCTTCTGTGGTAGACTCAGCCTAAAACACAGCCGAATGCTGGTTAGCTATCAACCAGTAGTTGGCAGAGGATTTGGGGGCATGCATACAGCCATTAAAAAGGAGGATATACAGAGCCATTTGGAGACCAAGCATCCATTGTTATAAACAAAACCCATCAAACTAAAGTTCATAGGCTTAGAAAAAGCAGAAGACTGCTTTGTTAAATGACAATAGTGTAGACATGTAACCCCTCCATGCACCATACTTTACATCACTGCAAACAGCAAAAGCTGCCAAGCCTAATAATGGGGGAACATTGAATGCACCTGTCAAGCTGGTTGAACTATTTCCAATTGAACAGTTTTACCAAAAGAAAATGCTGTTTTTCATCTAAATCAAAATGTTTCTCAACATGTTGATTTCAATAATTTTTTTTTTTACATTGACAAAAGAGTTTCTAAGGACGGCAATTTGAAATAGAACCTAAGTATTTTTTCAACTCTCACTTGATATCAACTAGATGTGGATAAATCATGTACTGATTAGTCAGTCTTGTCACGTTGCTCTGTGTTTTCACTGGATAAGACCACAGTGTTTCAGATTGGTTCAGTTTACCCATGTGATATCACAGCTGCTGTTAGTGGCAGGGCTGTCTTTGGAATTGAGAAGTAGGTTTGATAACCTGCATCTTTGATGAAAGGGAGTAGTTAGATTGCCAGCTACTGTGGCTCTGATCCTTCACAGCCAGGTGTAAAATCCAGATGGAAATCCAACTTTTGTTAAGAACCCCCACCAATAGGCTAAGAAGAAATCTGATGAGCACAATATTAAGAGGAACAGGTACAGGATTAGATGTGTTAAATAGTATAGATACAGAGGTATTAGCCAATAAATTGAACGCAATGGGATGACATTTAGGAACAGTATCTAAGCCTTTAATGACATTTCTAACTGATCTGAGTGTTAGCCATTATTTTGTAAAAAATTTGCTTCCTGGATGGGATAAATCACAAATAAAAGATCATTTGAATATTTTAAAGGCAGTTGAGGTACTACAAAACTATCTGTCACAAACGTGGACTAATGATGTAGTAAAGGATATTATAAGAGATGGAATGAGTGGTATTCTACCTTTGGAGAAAAGGAGTATTATGTGGAAACATGCCTCCGAACCTCAGAAAAGATACTCTTGGTGGAGGATGGTAAACTTCACATACAATCTTCAATGGAATCAAGCAAACACATTCATAATTATGATGCCTGAAGCCCTTACTGAAAGCATATCTCCTATTGTATCACTTGGGTTAAATAT
The DNA here is from genome assembly GCF_965152275.1 of Natator depressus. Taxonomy (NCBI): domain Eukaryota; kingdom Metazoa; phylum Chordata; order Testudines; family Cheloniidae; genus Natator; species Natator depressus. The sequence continues at coordinate 253,586,004 of NC_134235.1, forward strand.
TAACACAAGTGTAATGCAACCAGTTGGACACAAACGTGTGGCAATCAAACAGAATCAGACATGGAAGACTCTGAAACTTGTGGCCTATATGGAAGAACGAGGAACTGGATATGTGTGTAATAACGATACAATCCAACCTTATAACTATGTTTAAATAGAGAAAGAGGAGAATGTCATTATCAACTGGATCCTTTTCCATTTAATGGATCAGTTGTCATATATGTTGGGAGAAAATATGTTAATATTAGAAGTTTGTGTACATTGTTTAAGGTGAATTATATATATATACGTATAATGTAAAATAATCCACATGAGAATAAATGTTTATGTAATGTCACCTCTGTGACGGGTTGTGATTTCAAGTTCACCTTACCAGAAATAGGAGAGGAGGAAATCAAAGATCAATATCAGTTATATGAACTAATTGATCCAGTATCTTTAGGATTAGATATAGGTTTAGTTAAAGAACTGTTAGAACATCCTGAATTGCAGAAGCAATTACAAAAGGTTAAGGAAAATACTCAAAAGAGTTTTGATCACTGTTCACCACTCTACCAAGAAAATTGAACAGTTAATTGAACATATTAAAAGAATCACCAAGCATAGCTGGTGGGATGTATTTTGGGGATTATCTCCCTCGGCTTCAAAATTCTTTAACATAATCTTGCATTTAATTGTTATAGTTTTGATAGTGCAAATAATAATGGTGGCAATGCTCTTTATTTTGGGTTGGACTAAAAGGAAATTCCAACAACTTAAGCACGTACAGATTCCCTCCCTGAAAAGAAATTATTATGGCACACAAATGAGTGTGAGCAGTGTGAGAATCGAGAGTGGCAAGGAAGTGTGCCAGTGCAAAGATGTGATGGCTTGGTTTCCTGCAAAGGAAAGCCTTGAGTCTATACTGGACAAGACTGCACACTCATTGGACTCACATGTTTATGAAGTGTTGGACTTGTAAATGAGTTTACAAGCCAACAAGGAGAGGAATTGTAATGAGAGACTTTTGCCTTAGTTGCCCGGAATGCCGTATCAAGCTCTGAATGGGAAAATCTGCAGAAAACCCCCCGAAGGGGTTTAAATTAGTCAAAATTATAAAATTGCTTAATTGAACATAAAATACATGGTGATAGTATCAGGACCATTTGATACGCTTAGAACAGTAATCAGTTTTAAGAATAAAGCTTTAATTAAATACAAATTAATAATAGTTTAAATTAGAAAATCTCATAATGGTGGCTACAGGGCTATGTAATGTAGTGGAAAATCTCATAAGAATGCATGGGCACCCATAGAAATTAATAGGGATGATGCAATCAAGACAAGATATTGCATCACTTCCTGTGGGGAATGACTCAGCAAAATCCCACAGAGATACTTTCTAGCCCATAGAAACAAATAGGACTTTAGCTAAGGTTCATCCAAAGGTCAGCTGAAGTAGCTAGGGTTAATTTAAAGGTCATCTGAGGAGCTCCATAGAAGTCTATGGGACCTCCAGTAGGGAGGGACACTCCTTTTGAGTGACAGCTGACAGTCCCATAGAGCTCTGTGGGTGGAAGAGGAGTGCCTAGTCACATGTAGGTATATGTGACTGGGAGAAGCTAGGGTGTGACGATCAAAACGCTGAAAGCTGATTGGCTGAGCCTAGGTGGCCAAACAGTATATAAAAGCAGCAGCCGAGAAGCTAAAGATCTGTAGGGATAGGGACCAGCAAGAGAGCAGAATGCTGCCAAACACCTATAAGAAGATACCTGCGCAAGAGAAGTCACCTGAAAAGCTGAAAAAGGAAGAGCTGCTTGAAAGCCAGCTACTGTAACAGCAGCAGCAGCCGCCCACCCCAAGGCTCCAAGGTTGCCTTGGCAATGGCCGCTCCCGGCACCCCACCAACAGGAGGCCTCCACAGCAGCCCAGCAGCAGTACCCAGCAGGCTTCCATATCTCTCACTGGAGGAGCAGCTTTACCTCAGCGACAGCAGACAGCCGCCCACCCGCAGCACTGCCCGCTCGCCAGAGCAGCCACAACACCGATGGTCATCGCTCTCGGGCAACCGACAGAGCAGAACGACCTTGACTAGACAACTCAGAGGGATTTTCATTGAAGCCCCTGTAAGTTAAAAATCTTCTTCTATTTGACATCCTGAAGCATATGTGTCTCAAGTGTAAATAAACCTGGATGTCTCTGGTTTGAGTGAGATCTCCCTACCCATTTGGTACCTGTTAGGCCAGCATGTACTAAATCTGGGGTCTCAAACATGCGGCCTGTGGGGTTCTTCCCTGTGGCCAGCCAAACTCCCCGCGGCCAGGGGTAGGCAAACTGCAGCCCCGGGCCGGATCTGGCCCCTCAGGGCTTTGGATCCAGCCTGCGGATTTGCCAACACCGTGGTGCTGAGGGCCCCGCGCTGCTCCGGGAAGCGGCGGGCACCGCTTCCCTGCGGCCCCGGAGGGAGGGGGAGCAGAGAACTCCGTGAGCTATTCTTGCCTGTGGTTACCTCCCCTGAAGCTCCTATTGGCCAGGAACGGGGAACTGCGGCCAATGGGAGTTTGGGGGAGGTACCCACAGATAAGAACAGCTCACAGAGTTCTCTGCTCCCCCTCCCCCCAGGGCCGCAGAGACAGGGTGCCCACTGCTTCCCGGAGTGGAGCGGCACAGGGCCAGGGTATGCAGGGACCCTACCCTGGCCCTGGTGCATGCCCCTGCCACTCTGGAGCCGCTCAAGGTAAGCGGCGCTCAAGGTAAGCGGCTCCAGGCCAGAACCCGAACCCCTCCTGCTCCCCGCACCCTAACTCCCTGCCCTGAGCCCCCTGCCTGCACCCCAACCCTTTGCCACACCCTGCACTCCCTCCTGCACCCCAACCCCCTGCCTTGAGCCCCCTGCCACACCCTGCACCCCTCCTGCACCCCAACTTCCTTCTCTGAGCCCCCTGCTGCACCCCAACCCCCTGCCACACCCTGTACTCCCTCCTGCACCCCAACTCCCTGCCCTGAGCCCCCTGCTGCACCCCGCAGATGGGGCGGGGGTAACGGGCGGGGGGTGATGTGGCCCTCAGGCCAAAGTACAAGTCCTCATGTGGCTCTACTGGTGATTCAAGTTTGAGACCCCTGCACTAAATGTTTAGCTTTAAGTAATTGATATTGAATGTTATTTGATATATTATGTGTTTAATTGATGTATTGGTACATGTAATAGATATTGTTGCAAAAGATAGAGTGTTAAGTATATGGTTATATTGTTATATGTGACAGAGTTACTTAAATTGTAACTGTAGTACCATGTCTTTATTTCTCGCGCTGCTTCCTTCACCCTATATCTGTAACCTACTGTTTTATTTTATTATTTTTATATTTACCTCTATCTCTCCTCTTTTGTGAAGTGAAATACATAAGTATGCTTAATTTAAGGATTGCGTAGGGTAGCAGACAACGTGGATGATCTAGGTTTCAGTTGGGAGGCGATGGCTGGTATGGGCGATGGGCCATTTCAGAATCTGGGGCAACAGGTGATGGAATTAGTTGGGAGTTAGACAATTTGTTCCCTCCTCCTCCCTTCAAGCCCACACAGATGCTCACTCCCCTGATGAAGATACAGCTCAGACACTTGATCCCACAAGGTCAGAGTCCCTGGAAAATCTTTTGTTCCTCCCACGCTTCAGATGACAGGCAATCTGGGACCCACCTTCAGTTCCAGCAGGTAACTATCTTAGGAGACTTAAAACCAAAACTAAAAAGGCTACACAAATCTAGTAATTTCACGAGTGTTCAAGTCTTGGCTGCAGCCTCAGATATTTCAAGAGATTCCCTGAGACTATTCAGAGATCACTGAAATCTCTTTCAAAAAGTCCTATATGACATGCAGATGCACTGGATGGACTCAAGACTCTGGATCTGGAGACGTGAGCACCACAGAATGGCAGACATCCCACAAGTACTGAAGAAAGGTATTACGCCACACCTTGGAAAATCATGTTTAGCCATTGTGGCACAAAGAAAACCCGATGTAGCTACTGTGGCCTAATAGTGCAAGCTATTTCTTGAGGCTCTGACTTAAATGGAGCACTCACTGCAGATGTTTCTGGGCCAAGCCAAAATGGCTGAGTTTATTAGGTACAGGGATCCCTATCAGGACACCTGAGAAAACTTGGTGTCAGGGATGGAATATGTGGAGCAGGCTTTTTAAGTTATCAGAGTATCACAAATGTACCAGCATATGGGACTGTTGCATGTTCACAATGTCATCGAAGCCAGAAGAGAGGAGTTATATAAACGCTATAGCTATTCTATAAGGAAATTTAGCTCCAAACTGTCACTGGTGATATAAAGTTGGAGTCAGGTCATCCACTCCTTGCTGCAAATGGATTTTTGTTTCCTACACCCGCAGCTTAACTTTAGGCTTCTAGGGCTGGCATTGCTCTGTCACTGTTTAGTACTGGGAGCAAACGTGGAACATCTACCTCAGCCAGCGGGAGACTAGATCCTCAACTCTTCCCTGGTACACATCTACAGACCTATGCTCTTTGGTTCCACTTGGCTGCCTCAAGGATGAGAGGCAGAAACTAGCCAGGTAGATCAGAGAAGTCAAGTCAGAGGATGGTGGCGGAGCTGGTGATAAGGGCCTCTCAATAACTACCACTCTGCCTACTATTCAAAGTGCTTGAATTGCACTGTTCAAAAATGGATTGATTTGTTAGTAATTTTAAAGGAAAACTTTATAATTTGCTTGGGGAAAACAAAATCTCCAAATAATAAAGTATAATGTTGTAGCTCACTGTTCATGAAAGAAGATGCCTGAACTAATGAAACCTTCTGCAGTAATATCACCTCAACAAAAAATAAAACCATCTTGAGTAAATATGGAACATTTGCAATGGTCATGACACACTGCTATCTGAAATGCCACAGGACTTAAGACTGTGGACAAATGCTCACTTTCTAAATGGGAACTCGCTATAGGCATAGTTACCTAAAAGGCAAAAAGCTGAACGTCTTTTCTCCTACAATATGAAAATAAAATAAAATTCACTGATAGAACAGCGAGCAGGTATGATTACATTTGCTAGTATGGCATTTTCAGGACGGGGGTCAGGCTTTGGACCATGGTTCGATTGTCACGGATTTACAGAGCTTGTGCTATACTCTAGTCTATGAACAGTCTCCTGTGAATACCCTTTTAGTGTACCAGAAATCCCATGGGCTCACTTTTCCACAAGGGTAGGCCACACAGCCTCAATACCTGTGACTGGGCCTTTGGCCTCCCATATTGTGGTTTCTCACTGAATCTGAGATAGCCTCCTGTATTTATACCACTTTCAGGGAACAGTGCACAGCAGCAAGTATCTGCAGCAACACCCAGCGGGCTTAACCAACCATGGTACATTTTAATGGTCAACTGGAGTCTTTATGTTAGCATAGAAAAGCAAAGGTTAAAGCAGAGCTCATACGGGCAGAAGCCAGTACTCCCCCCGGCCCACACTATAAGATCCATCTTCGGTCATTGAGATTCCCCCACTGTCTCTGTAGGGTCTTCCATTCAAATGTGTTGATTCCAGCCCAACTCGTGCTGGCTTTGTAAACCCAGCAGGCGGGAGAGGGGCTCTGGCCATCAGGGCCTGGTGGGCACGGATAGGCTCGGAAATCAAGAGCTATCTGAGGAATAGAGAGGATCTGGTCTCTCTGTGATAGGCTGAACATTTTTGTGGGTAAGATATCAGCTGACAGGGTAAGATGGCAGTAAAGGTTTTTGGATCGACCAAATGGACAAGGCAGATTAATAAAAACTCCCTTGAATTTTGTGTCAGCTTATTTGGGAAAAATCAAAACCCATGGGAAGAGAACTTATTTTCAGGGGAAAATGCATTGGGTAAATTGTGTAAAACATAGGAGAGATTTGTGATCTCTAAGCCCTCCCCTAGTAAGAAAATCAAGAAAAGAACCTTATTATATGGTCTAGTAGTGGTAGCTAAAGAGCTAGATGAACAGGTGAAACTCCACCAAGAGTCTGTTTCCAAAGCTCAAGGACAAGTAAATAGCAAGGAAGCTGAGTTGGAAAAGCTCACTATGCAGCATAATGCCACATCAGCTCTAACATTAAATCAAACACTGCAGATAAACCAATTAGAAGAACAAATCAAAGAACTAAATGGACATTTAATAAAGAAAGAGAAAGAGAATTACATACTGGCAAAGAAATTCGAAGATTCCCAGGCTGCAGTAAGGGAGCTGATGAAAGAGGTCACAAAAGCCAAAGAGGGTACCGGGAATCATACTCTGTGTGATCACAGAATACACAAGTTAAAAGAGAAACTGAAAAGAACACAAGGGGTTATAAGTGCCATCCATACTGATCCCTTATGGGGGTATGTGTCAAGGGAATCAGATTCAGATGGGAATGACTGTGAAAGGGAAATAGCACTTCCTGAATACAGTGACAGCTATACTCCGCCATCTGCCCCTGAAGAGGTCATGAGATCTCAGGTAGAGGAGAAGGGGAGGAAATACCCTCCGATTGTACCAATTACCACACAGTGGTACATTATGGGCGCAACAAACTACCTGAAACACGCTATGAAATTTGTGCACTAGGGCCACAACAGGCTAGGGCAATGGGTAAAAACATGGGCCCCCTTAATAAGGAAAATGCCCTAGACTGGCTAGCGAAAATTAGCAGCACAGCCAGTATTAGCAAAGAGATCACTGTCACCCTGATAAGAGACTGCACGAACGGGAAAGAGTTTGGGGCTCTGCCAAGCGAAGTCCAGCTGGCTAGTGTAGATGAATTGATTTATATCTACATAGCGGTAAGCAGACTATACTATCCCCATGAGAATCTCTTGGGTAAAGTGTACTGTGATAGAAATTAAATGAAAGACCAGAGAAATTTCTCGCTAGAAAGTGTTTGTTATATTGGCTTACTTGTATGTCACCGATCATAAATGGAGTGGCAACATGTGACACTCCTGATTTCAGGGAGATGTTTGTGCAAGGTCTACTACCACCACCAAGAATAACTATGGGACCAACTAACCCCAGGGTAACTAGCCTCAAAGAATTAGAAATCAAGCTCCGGAAGCTTATGAATTACAATTGCGAGGCTTACCCTGGCTCTGGGAACAAGAAAAAAGTAGCTGCAATCCGAGGTGCTGACAGTAAGAAGGTCAATGAGTTCAAAGGAAGAGGGAATAATGATTCAGCCAAGGCTCAAGACGCCAATGACAGTCGAGCTGCTGCAAATGAAATGAAGGGATTTAGATCATTCTTGTGGAAAAGGCTCTTAAAATACAAAACCCGAGATCAAAATGATTGCCTTCCCTCAGAGGAGCTGTTAAGGAGGTTGTCTAAGTACGAAGGAGACAATTCAACAGCAAATGCAGCAACTCCTCTGAGACGAGGAGAGCCGCAAAGCTCCTTATGAGGGTGCCAAGCTCTCCCTCCTCCTTCATATGTGGCACCTATTAATAATGACAAATGGGGGAGACCAGTGGCGGACATCTGCCTGGTAGGGGAGTTTGAAAAAATACAGCAAACAATGCTGCTGGACACGGGTGCCACAATGTCTATAGTCTGTACTAGGGCAGCTTCACTAATCAAAAACTTCACATGGAGACTGACAGTATATTACAGAGCCTTGAGTCACATAACACCTAGATTAGCATCTGCGGTAGCTAAATTCCCAGAGATCATGTCTGCAATAGTCACAGGTGTGCAATGGTTTTCCTTCTCTATGCCTTCTTCTCTATAGCCCTGCATCGTGATGCGTGGTACAAATTCGCATTCACATATGACAATCAACAGGTAACATTCACAAGGGTACCACAAGGATACCACAATGAGTCCTAACTGTGTCATAGATATGTGACAAGAATGTGGAAACGCCTGAGTCACAAAGACGAGGTCATCAGTTATGTGACACTCTTGTAGCCACGAAATCAAGAGAAGAAAATCTAAAAGTCTTAGATGAGGTGTTGAAGGTCATTCAAGAAACCGGATTTCTCATCAGTCCACAGAAGGTACAGTTGTTAAAACAGTGAGTGACTTACCTGGAAGTAGAACTAGGAATACACGGATGCCGACCAGATGCAAGTAGAATAGAGCTTAACTGCAAGTTGCTGGCTCCGCATGATATCTTTGCTTTTTAGGCATTTATGTGTGCCCGCCTAGTGACATGGTGTGAAAAGTAGTGCCCAGCAGGGACAGAGAACTCTGGGGTGCGGGCGCCGGTGTTCTCTGTCCCCGGCAGGCACTGGGCCGCGGCTTCTCTCTGGCTTCTCTCCACACTGCCCAGAACTGCCAAAAAAAAAAAAATTGGCTTGGACTGCCGCTGCCCGAACTGCCAAAGCGCAAAAAAACAAACAAACAAACAAAAAACGCGCCCGAACTGCTGAAGCAGAAAAAAAAAAAACCCGCTCGGATTCTGCTGCCCCAAGAATGGACAGAATGCTGCCCCTTAGCATGTGACGCCCCAGGCACGTGCTTGCTCCACTGGTGCCTGGAGCCGGCCCTGTATGTGAGTATTCTTCTGCTGCACGGATACTGCTGTTTTCTTGTGCTTGGCGATTTATTATTTTTTTAACATTTTGCCCCAAAATGAGTGGTTCAAATAAAAGACAACATACGTATTATTTCAACGCAGAGTGGGGAGAATCCTATTGTTTTATTGAAAATAAAGGGAAAAATGTGTTTGCTTATTGTGCGGTGGTACTGTTGCAGTGCCGAAAAAACATAATGTCGAACGCCATTTCCAAACTAATCACAGCTCTTTTGACATTGGCCATCCACTTAAATCTGAGTTGAGAAAGAAGAAAATTAATCAACTCAAATCAAACCTATCTGCCTAGCAATCTGTTTTCACTAGACAAGTGGTAAAGTCTAAAAGTGCTACTATTGCTTCCTTTAAAATTATTCATCTGCTCGCAAAGAAAAAACCCTTTCAAGATGGTGAATTGTTGAAAGAAGTATTTTTGACTGGTGCTGATTGCCTGTTTCAAGGATTTCCAAACAAGCATGAGATTTTTTCGGCAATACAAGACTTGCAGTTATCAGACAACACAGTTACAAGGAGGATACATGCAATTTCAAGCAACATGCAAACTCATCTAAAGGATGACTTGGAAATATGTGACTGGTTTTCACAGCAATTCTATGAGTCAACAGATATATTGGATACAGCGCAGTTGGCAGTTATGGTGAGGATGGTATTCAGTGACTTCACCATAAAAGAAGAGTTACTAAAAGTATTGCCTATAAAAGGGCGAACAAAGGGTGAGGACATGTATAATTTATTCAAATCATACGCAACATAAATTAGTATGTCACTACACAAGCTGTCTACGATCACCACTAATGGGGCACCAGCAATGATGGGGCAGCTCCAATGGATTCATTGCACTCTGCAAGAAGAATGAATCCTTTCCAAATTTTATGTCTTATCATTGCATAATCCACCAATAAGCTTTGTGCATCAAAGTTCTTTCTTTTCAACATGTCATGAATGTCGTTATTAAAATAATTAACTCTATTTGAACGAAACCTTTGCAACACCAACTTTTTAAGGCCCTGTTGGAAGATGTTGATGATAAACAATCTGATCTTATCTAGCACACAGAAGTACAATGCCTGAGCAAAGGTAAAGTTCTTGCATGTTTTTTAAGCCTAATTGAAGAGATCAAAGAATTTCTGAAGTCCACAAATCAGAACTTTGAGCAACTAGACAACTCCAGCTGGTTAATGGACTTGGCTTTTCTTGCCAACGTCACTGACAAATTGAACATTTTAAATCTTGAGCTCCAGGGAAAAGACAAACATGTGGCTCAAATGATAGGTTCTGTAAAATCATTCAAAGCAAAATTGATCTTGTAGATGTCACATATGAAGATGAAGTCTCTCGTACATTTCCCAAGTATGAAGAAAATGGTATGTGACAGTGATTTTAACCCATCACCATTTTTTATCCACATTCAAACACTTCTGGAACAATTTGAAAAGAGATTTCAACAGTTCACCATTATTGAGCCTCTGGCTGCCTTTCTTGTGAATCCCTTTATTTGCCAAATAGAGGTAACAGAAATGGTTACATCAATTGCGAGTCTCATTCCAGTAAGAACAGAAGATGTGGAACTGGAGATTTTGGGCCTTCAAAATGATATTGTTCTAAAATCCTGCACAACAAATGAAAACTTTTGGAATCTGGTTGACTGAAAGAAGTTTCCTGCCTTAAAAAATGTAGCATACAAAATAAAATCTTATTTTGGTTCCACGTATCCATGCGAAGTTCTGTTTTCAGCAATGAACATCATAAAATCAAAATACAGATCTCAGCTTACAGATGCCCATCTTGACAATTGCTTATGAACAGGAATATCATCCTACTCTCCCAACTATGAAAAATTGGCTGAAGAAATGCAGCGCCAAAAATCACACTGACTTTATTAGAAAAACCATGTGAATTAATGATACCTATTTTCCATTAAGTGCTGATGAGCATGTATGATTAACTTGTTTTTAACTTTTTTCATATTTGTTTGTTTGTTTATTGAAATCCAGATACAAGTAACAATACAAAGAATAATTTTTAATTAACCATAACTGGCTATCTATGTTAAAGTAAGAATAATAAATATATTTGGACCAGCAGTTCAACAATGTTTTATATATAGGACTGAAATATTACTAGCCTCACTTTCTGCTACAGCTAGTCTAAATTTTTCCAAAAAACTGTCCAATCAAAAATAATTTTACTTTTTTAAAATAAATAAGATGAAAACTGTTTATGATATTTATTTGGTAAAAACTCCTTAATTTTTCTTACAGGTAGATAAAAAAAAGCAAATTCACATGGTAAGGTGAAAGAGTAATTGCCGAATAATTTAATTAATACCTTTTACATATAAAATTACCTTTTTATCTTATGGATTCATATATTATGTAATATTAAATATGATGTTTTTCGTTTATTTAATGTACAAATACAAAATAAGCCTTGAAAAATTGTTGGCGCCCGCCACACTCTTCTGAAAACATGAATGTGCGGTTGGCCACAAAAAGGTTGGGGACCACTGCATGGGATTCCCAAGAGACTTTATAGGTGGGTATGCAGAGATTGCTCAACCCCTCTATGCCCTGCTCAGAAAAGGACAGGATTGGATCTTGGGAGACGGAGAGCAAAAAGCTGCCTGTAAACTTAAACAAGCTCTTGTACAAGCCCCTGCGCTTGCATACCCCCATCCTAACAAGACATTTAATCTGCAACTCATCACTACAGGACAAGGGCTGAGAGCTGTCTTGCTGCAACAGAGTGGTGCAAGTCTTAAGTCAGTAGTCTATGGATCGAAACACCTGTCAAGATTGAAAAGAGGTACTCTCACCCTGCAAGAGAGAGATTATGGCTCTCATCTGGTCCCTGAAACATTGGGAATATCTTATCAGGATGTCCCCAGTGGTGCTACGGACACCGCATACACCCATTCATTATGTCTTGTCTGGAAAAGTTAACGAAGGCAGGGTGTCGAATCCTCGCCTACTGGGATGGATGTTGCGCCTCGTCAATAAAGAGGTGCAGGAGGACAAGGTAACAACCCTATCAAAGGTCCCATTCGCTCTGCTCACACAGCGTGAAGGGCATGAATGCCCACTGCTGCAGGAGGAGGTAGAAACCATCAAATCCTCTTTCCAGCTGAAAGTCTACTTTGAAAAAGTTAGGGAGGCAGGCCAAGGCATATGGGTTGTCAACGGGAGTAGTTATCATAAACAGGGCAAGCCTTGCATGGGATATGCCATTCTCCAAGCAACAACTGGAAAAGTGCTGCAGGGTACGGTCATCCCTCATTCTGCGCAAGCAGCAGAGATCATGGCAGTAGTAGTGGCCATAGATCCAGCAGATTTGAAATCCGACATCATCATGTGTTTCGACTCAGGTTGGGTCATTAGAGCCCTCGATTGGAGGACAGTCTGGATACCTAGAGACATGACCTCAGCTGATAACAAGCCGGTTGCCCGTGCTAAATATCTTGTGCATGTGTGGAGGTTGGCTGAAGCCAGGACAGGACAGACCTCTTTATTTAAAATAAGAGCACACAGGAAAAGCATGGCTGAAATCTCCATGCTAAATAACAAAGTAGATATCTTAGCAAAACAAGCTGCCCTTATGGGTCCTGAGACTCTGTGGGAGAAATTGAAGGACATCATGTACAAGTTACAACCCGCAGAAGTACAGAGCCATCTGGACATAATACAGCTACAGAAACAGGACGAGGAAGTGACAAACCTACTGGGAAAGCAGAATTACAGGGGATACAAAATTTTTAAGCATCAGAGCAAACTCATCATGGCCAGTAAGAACAATGCTAAGGATGACATCCCAGTTCTAGTCATCCCCAAATGCCTCAGAAAGGAACTGATCGTACTACCGATCAACAGGGACATTTCGGGGTTGGGAAGACAGTTAAAAGGATCCTGACAGTCGGACGATGGCCAGAGGTGACTAAGGATACAGAACAGCACATTTGGAACTGCCTAACTTGCGCTGAGAACAATCCAGATCCTAGAACTGTGAAGGGTCCACTATCACACCAGCCTATTGGTGGACCATGGCACCATCTACAGATAGACTACATTGGTCTTTTGCCATGCTCCAGACAGGGAAACTGCTACTGCTTAGTCATAGTGGATCCAGTCTCTTAAGTGGGTGGAAGCCTATCCAGCTAAGAATAACGCAGCTGTAACCATCGCACATATATTATTAGAGCAAACATTTTCCAGATTCGGCCTCCCAGAGGTCATCCACTCTGATCAGGGGCCTCATTTTGTGGGGGGACCTGATTAAGAACGTTTCTCTGGTTCTAAATATTAGGCAGCGGTTCCACATAGTGGGCCATCCCCAGAGCTCCGGACTAGTGAAGCGAATGAACAGGACTATTAAGACTGCCCTCAGAAAGATCGTTGAGAGTTCTGGCAAAAATTGGGACAGAAGGTTGCCTTTCGTGCTCATGGCAATTACATCATCTGTTGGATCTCATGGGTATACCCCCCAGGGAGACCCATGAGAACCCTGGAGTTTTGGTGACTGGGAGGGTCCCACCTGATTAATACTAACCCCGTATACAGGTGGATCAGTACATCAACCAATTGCTCCAGTCCACCAGTGATGCACAAAGGGAGGCTGCTGCCCAATTAAAATACAACATCTGTCAGATGGATAAAAGATTAAATTCAAACCTGCAATTTATTGAGTGGCAGATTGGAGACAAGGTCCTTTACAGATTCTTTTCAGAAAAGCACCATTCACTAAGTCCTCGGTGGGTGGGTCCCGTTGGAATCACCAACAAGGCTAGTCCTACTATCTATCAGGTAGAAATTAAGAATGGTAAAAAGAGGATTCTTAAGTCGTTCCACTCCACACTGCTAAAAGAGTGGAAAGGTCATAGTTAAAGCTAATCAGTGAATGCTAACCTGTTTTTCTGTTTCCTCTGTTCCAAGATACCACCAATCTGCTAGGAAAAATGTTGTATATAGCATGTTCTATGTTTTTAAAATTTGTAATTGCTTTAATTGTTAATCAAAACGAGCCCTGGTATTTAGTTGGGGATTAGTCCTGCTTTGAGCAGGGGGTTGGACTAGATGACCTCCTGAGGTCCCTTCCAACCCTGTGATTCTATGATTGCAAGGTAAACAAAACCCAAGAATCAGCCTGGGAGGATTAACCAATTCAGGGAATAGATTTTGAGTTGCCTAATCCTGTGTTGAGGAACTCAATTTCTGTGTATGTATATGTGCAAAAGAGTTATTGCTGTCTGGTTAGGAAAAAAGAAACCAGCACTAAAACATTAGTAGCATTTACTGAGAACAACAATAAAACACATGATCCCATTATTGATGAACAGGGACAGATTACATTCATAAGGAAAATGTCTGGTAAATGCTTGTGGTTGTTTGGTGACGCCTTTCTGGAAGAATGTTCTAAAACACCAGAGTTATGAGAAGCTTCCAAATGTTCTCATATCCAAACTGATATTCCCTCTCAAACAAAACCTGGGAAGCTAAGGGTAAAGCTCTCCATGGGAATCCAACACCTTGATAAGAGATGTGCTAAAGCACATCTATATATCCTGTCATCCCGCTATCAGATAAATATGAAATGTTTTAACCGTACTAAATCATGCTATACCTTTGATAGCAGTGCTACGAATGTGTTCTGTGCTCACCAAAAGAACAACTTTTCTTGTTAAATGTGTTGGAAATGTGACAGTGTATGTAAAATTGAATGATACTGGTGTCTGGTATGCAGTTTGTTTGGCGTTAGAAAGAGCGCTGAGGTCCTTGTGATTCCTAAACCATATGTAAACCCCACTGGTCCTGTGATTGTTAAGCCTGAGGTAAAAAGGCTGCTGATGATAAACCCGGTGTATTCACTGAAAAAAGTAATCATGCCTGTCCAAATTTCCATGTCTTTAGTTAATTGGCAATGTTTTTCATATACTGCACCCTTGATACCAGGATGGGATGCATGGATACATGGAGTAATACCCCGAAACACTCCCCCTGTAAGGAATAAAAGAGATACCCTAGCTAAGATTCTAGGAGGGGTGAGGACTGGACTGGGTGTCTTTAACACCATCGATGACCAGGTCCTGGCAAGTAAGATAGGAGCTTTGGGACACGAAATTGCATCTTTGTCTAATCTCCTTACTACCTCTCTAAATTGAATGAGAGTGCTGGAATTTTAACATCGCCAACGCACTTCCAGAGTGGATGCAATTGCAGGAGAACGATCACGTCAGCATAGTGGGAGCATGTCTTGCAGTCCAGTCTCTCAATGGTGCTCGCATGCGTGCAAGCTCAAGAATGGGTACTGAATGTTGCAAAGGCTATAATTAGAAATGGCCTAAATGGATTAGTTCCTGTAGAGGTACGACATGGAAAAATGCCACCCACTTCAAGCAGAAACATCAGGCTTGGTGGAGAATTGTTAATTTCTCTTATGTGCATAGTAACCATACCATTGTTGCCTGTGGTAACTGACTCTGAAGGAAGCAAAGGAGGAATGGGTGTACCCATTAGTACCCTTAGGTCTAAATGTTAATCACTCTGTGTTGCTCCCAATGGAACTCAGCAAATGGGTCCATCAGAAGGACAGTGAATATCACACTGTTAACCTGCAATCATGCCTTGAGGAAAAGGGCCTGGGATATACATGTAGCTCAGAAGCCATCAAACTTTCTTATGTATCTCTTAATTCGAAGGAGGGTAAATGCCATTATAAAATGCATCTGTCTGACTTTAATCATTCCACTATGGTGTTAGTAGATGACAATTGTATTTCTATTTGCAGTCGGTGCCATGAGTTCGTTGATAGTGTTTACCACAAAATTCCCCACAAACCATTCATCTGTCTATGTTCAATATTTTCCATAGTGGGATGTGATGTGAATTTCATGCTACACAAAGTAATGATGTAAACCATACAGACACATTACATCCTATATGAACATCTTGAACCAATTCACTTAGGAGCGATTATATCAGCCTTAAAACATCTTATGCACCATCCAGAAATGAAATACCCCTTAAGACAAATTCAGAGGGAAGGAAAAGAGGTGATGCTTACAGTACATCATGCCTCAGACCAAAACTTAAAAAGAATTCAGAGTGATACTGCAACAAATCACTGCTGGAAAAACCTATTTGGAGGGTCATTACACCCTGTTGTAGTGGTTTTCATTGTTCAAATGGTCATTATTATATATCTGGTATGTTTAACTGTCTGGATTAAGAAATGAGTGAAATCCAACAAATACATTGTTCCATTTAAGTTGGTATAAATGTCATCATGTATGAAATCAGAGTGGTTGGGTTGTGATGGCAAAGAGGGTGTATCTCCTCTTACCATCAAGGAAGGGAAATGTAGAGCTTATTAGAATTTATGTATTGTTCTGATTTATATACTGTGCTGTTGATGTACTGTTTTGTGAAACTTATGGTTCTTCTTCGAATGCTTGCTCATATCAATTCCAGTTAGGTGTGTGCGTGCACTGCGTGCATGGCTATCAAAAACTTTTTCCCTAGCAGCTACCTGCCGGGCCGGCTGTGGAGCCCCCTGAAGTGGTGCCGATATGGCGCTCTATATATGACCCTGACGGCCTGACCCCCCTTCAGTTCCTTCTTACCGCCAGTGACAGTTGTTGGAGCAGTGGCCTCTTGCTTTTAAGTGTCCCATTAATCCCTAACTCATCTGTTATTCTCTGTAATAGTTCACAGTTCTTAGTTAGTTGTTAGTCTCACTACTTAGAGGGTTGGGGGGGGCTCCCCCTCCAACAAGCACCCCACCGGGGACTCGGGGCATACCGTTTCAAGGTTTCAAACCCTGTAGTTCCTGTGCTAAGCCTATGCTCACGGGCGACCCCCACGACTCCTGCCTTCGGTGTCTGGGAGAAGCCCATCATTGATGGGCTTCAATCGGACAAGTGTAAGATCTGCAAGGCTTTCAAGCCTCATACCAGGAAGGAGAGTGACATCCACCTGAAGCAACTCCTCATGGTGTCAGCACTCCGTCCTCAACAGGACCCGGCTCTGAGCGCCTTGGTGCGGAGCACTCCTCTTGCAGTACCCTCTGCGGTGCGGAGAAAGGTCCCGGTGTGCCAACCTAGGAGCTGCCGGTCACCTGGGTCCCAGAAGCGTTCTCCCCGGCACCACTTTTATTCCCCGGCTGCCCACAAGAGAAAGGGAAATGCCCCCCCCCGGCGGGTTGTTACAACTACTTCACTCCCAGAAGGGGACAGTGAAGGGGAGGGGCCTATGGACGGCAGACCCTTGGGGCCACGCACAGCCAACGTAGGCCCCTGTCTCAACAGGGAGTCCTACTCTCCTGGACTCACTGCGGCTGCATGTGGGGGAAGTTATGATGCCTTCCACCCCAGACACCTTTGAAGCCGCTAGGGGCCTCATCAACATTACAGCACCTAAGTCTCCCACTATGAAGGACAAGCCTCCACTCCCTCAGAGCATGGCACCATCCAGAGGCAAGCCTGCCATGTTGGGTCCGTCTGCTCCATGACCTGGATCTCCGCGCTGTTCAGAGTCCCAACACCGTTCTGAGTCCCTACGCTGCTCCGAGTCCCGGCACCGCGACTATGCCCTGCACCAGTCTGACTTATGGCACCAGTCCGATTCGCAGTGCTGGTCCCATAGCCCCGACCCTTGGAGCTGCTCCCCTTCAAGGTGGTCGTCGGCAGATAAGTCGTGGTCCCGCCCGAGGTCCAGGTCCCGCTCTGTGACCTTGCGGCACCGTTCCCAGGACCGGCTGCAGCCCGCACGCTGCTCAGCTTCTAGGTGTTGCTCGACTAATCAGCACCACTCTACACCGTGGCACCACCCCACATCACAACACTGTTTCTCATCGAGGCTCTGGTCCCCACTGCAGCACCGCTCTCCACCTCGGCACCGTTCTTGATTGCAGCACCTCTCTACACCCCATCATCATTCCCTGCCATGGCACTGCTCTACATTGCGGCACTGCTCTACATTGTGGCACCGCTATGGTTCACGGCATGCACCCCGTCCATCGGAGGAGGATGTATCTCTGCTGCAGTCTCGCACTGCTCCTCCGTGGCTGTCCCGCTCAAGGTCGCCCTCCCTTCGCTCAGGCAGGGCATCGGGGGCATCTGAGGCACCCAGATCAGGGCCGGGGAGCCTAAGAAAGGATGCTTCAGCACCCCAATGGCCGCCACAATAGCAGTTTTGGACCCCTTGGGCATATCATCAGTCCCAGGGCGCCCCACCTGGAATCCCCCCACCCCCTCCCCGTTTGGGGTCTCACCTCCCAGAGGCAGCTCTCAGCGCCCACCCTAGGACCTCCCACAAAAACCGGACCGAGCACCACATTCACCTACCAAGGGTACACCCAGTGCCCATGAGGACCCAAACCCTAAGGATCAAGCGGTCACCACAGAACCAGCCCTACTGGTGGCTTCCTCCTCATCGTCCCCTGTCAAGGTTCCTCCCCCAGTCTGAACTCTAGGGTACAGATGTGGGGACCTGCATGAAAAACCTCCTAAGCTTATCTTTACCAGCTTAGGTCAAAACTTCCCCAAGGTACAAACTATTCCACCCTTTGTCCTTGGATTGGCCGCTACCACCACCAAACTAATACTGGTTACTGGGGAAGAGCTGTTTGGACACGTCTTTCCCCCCAAAATACTTCCCAAAACCTTGCACCCCACTTCCTGGACAAGGTTTGGTAAAAAGCCTCACCAATTTGCCTAGGTGACTACAGACCCAGACCCTTGGATCTTAAGAACAATGAACAATCCTCCCAACACTTGCACCCCCCCTTTCCTGGGAAATGTTGGATAAAAAGCCTCACCAATTTGCATAGGTGACCACAGACCCAAACCCTTGGATCTGAGAACAATGAAAAAGCATTCAGTTTTCTTACAAGAAGACTTTTAATAAAAATAGAAGTAAATAGCAATAAAGAAATCCCCCCTGTAAAATCAGGATGGTAGATACCTTACAGGGTAATTAGATTCAAAACATAGAGAATCCCTCTAGGCAAAACCTTAAGTTACAAAAAAGATACACAGACAGAAATAGTTATTCTATTCAGCACAGTTCTTTTCTCAGCCATTTAAAGAAATCATAATCTAACACGTACCTAGCTAGATTACTTACTAAAAGTTCTAAGACTCCATTCCTGGTCTATCCCCGGCAAAGACAGAATATAGACAGACACACAAACCCTTTGTTTCTCTCCCTCCTCCCAGCTTTTGAAAGTATCTTGTCTCCTCATTGGTCATTTTGGTCAGGTGCCAGCGAGGTTACCTTTAGCTTCTTAACCCTTTACAGGTGAGAGGAGCTTTCCCCTGGCCAGGAGGGATTTTAAAGGGGTTTACCCTTCCCTTTATATTTATGACATCCCCTGATGAGGCGGTGGAAGGCACCTCAACATCTGTGCCGTCACCCATGGATTATAGGGCGCAGCAAGACCTCCTCCGTTGAGTAGCCCTGAATATGAACATTCAGGTGGAGGAAGTGGTCGAATAGGAGGACCCAATGGTGGACATCTTGGCGCTAGACGGACCCTCTAGGGTAGCCTTACCCATCATAAAACTATCCAGTCCAATGCCAAGACCATTTGGCAAACGCCTGCCTCCATCCCCTCTACAGCCAATGGGGCTGAAGGCAAATATTTTGTTCCCACTAAGGGATATGAGTACCTCTTCACCCATCCTCCCCCATGCTCTCTCGTGGTAGAGGCGGTGAATGAGAAGGAGAGACAAGGTCAGCAGGCTCCCGCACCCAAATCAAGGGATGCTAAACCTCTTGATTTGTTTGGCAGGAAAATTTATTCCACAGGGGGTCTCTTTCTCAAGATCGCAAACCAGCTCGCAATTCTGAGTAGGTACAATTATAACTCCTGGTCCTCGATTCTCAAATTTAAGAAGCTTTTTCCATCTGAGTCACGAGTGGAGTTGGGAGCAATTGCAGAAGAGGGTAAAGTGGTCACCCGAACTTCCCTCCAAGGCTCCCTTGATGCCACAGACCCTGAAGCACATATTCTGGTGTCGGGGATTGCAATGAGATGCAATGCTTGGCTCCAGTCCTCTGGGTTCCCCCGGAGGTCCAGCAGACCCTACAGGACCTTCCCTTTGATGGCCAGGGTTTGTTTGCCAAGCAGACACATTCCAGACTGCATAGCCTAAAGGACTTCCAAAATACAATAAGTCCCTTGGCATGCACACTCCAGCGACCCAAAGAAAGCCCTTTAAGCCGCAGGCCATCAGCACCGGTCCTTCCCCTCTAGGCCCAGACGGGACTTCTTGCGTAGGAGAAGCAGATATAATCGACGCAAGCCATTGTGTCCTCCATCTGGGCAGGGCCAAGGGCAATCCAAGCCCCCCTCAGGCCCCAAGCACCCCTTCTGAAGGTGTGCAAGAGGATGGAATACCAGTCGACCACCCGGTTGCCTCTCCTTCTTTCCTGAACCATCTATCCCACTTCTACCATGCATGGTCCCTTATTACGTCGGACTGATGGGTGTGCTGCATGTTAGAGGCGGGATATTCTATCCAGTTCTGCTCTTCCCCACCTTCCCACCCCCCTTGCCCTTCCCTCTTCAGGGACCCCTCTCACGAGCAACTCCTCATCCAGGAGGTCCATGCCCTTCTCGCCCTAGGAGCGGTGGTGAAGGTCCCCCAGGAACTCAAAGGCAAGGGTTTCTACTCCCGATACTTCCTCGTCTCCAAAGCAAAGGCGGGCCTCAGGCCCATTCTGGATCTGCGGGAACTCAACAAGTTCATAGTCAGCTTGAAGTTCCGCATGGTCTCCCTAAACACAATCATCCCTTCCCTCGACCCTGGAGACTGGTACGCTGCCCTCGATATGAAGGATGCTTATTTTCACATATCTATCACCCCGACTCACAGACTGTTCCTCTGCTTCGTAGTGAACAAGGTGCATTACCAGTTCACGGCCCTCCCCTTCGGGCTTTGCACAGCACCTTGCATCTTCACCAAGTACATGGCGGTTGTAGCGCTTTTCTCCACCACCGCCACAAACATGTCTACCCCCTACCTAGACGACTGGCTCCTCCAGGGCCGCTCCCATCAGCAGGTGGAATCGCAGGTGAATATAGTCAGAGACACAGTCGACCAACTAGGTCTCATACTCAATGTCAGCAAATCAGTGCTCACTCCAACTCAAAGAATAGAGTTCACTGGAGTCGTTCTGGACGCGACTTAAGTGAGAGCATTCCTTCCAGAGACATGTCACCTGGCCCTCTTGCAAATAATCAGCAACCTTTCCAGCTTCCCTACCACCACAGCAAGGCAGTGTCTCAGGCTGCTAGGCCATATGGCAACCTGCACATATGTGGTTCAACACACCAGGATGCAACTCAGACCCTTGCAAGTGTGGCTCGTGTCTATGTATCGCCTGGGCCGCAACAGTCTGGACGTAGTGCTGACCATCCCTCAGCACACCTTCGATTCACTACGGTGGAGGCTGGATCTTCACGCGGTAGGCACCAGAATTCCCTTTCACCCACCCCAACCCACCCTGACCTTAGTCACAGGCGCATCCACATTGGGTTGGGGAGCGCACCTCGGGAGTCTAACAACTCAGGGCTTATGGCAAGTAGAGGAACTGGCTCTACATATCAACATCAAAGAACTCAGGGCAATCTGCCTCACCTGCCAAGCTTTCCTGACTCGCTTGCAGGGCCATTGAGTAGCGGTGTTGATGGACAACGCCACGGCCATGTTTTATATACACAAACAAGGCGGAGCCTGCTCATCTCCCCTCTGTCAGGAAGCCCTCCTATTGTGGGAATTTTGCCTAGCGCACTCCTCCAAGCTTCATACCTGCCGAGCGTTCAGAACGTGCTGGCGGACAGACTGAGCATATATTTTCTTTCACACGAGTGGTCGATTCGCCTGGACGTTATCCACTCCATCTTCTGCAGTTGGGGGTTTCCTCAAATTGACCTGTTCACCACACGGGCAAACAGAAAGTGCCCAACCTTTTGCTCCTTCAGGAGCCACAGTCCAGGCTTGGTCGCGGCTGCATTCATGATCCCATGGACCGGGCAGCTGCTATACACCTTCCTGCCATTTCCACTGGTCCACAAACTGCTCCTCAAAATCCGCAGGGACAAGGTGGACATCATTTTGGTGGCCCCAGCCTGGCTTTGCCAGTACTGGTACGCCACCCTCATGGACTTATTGGTCCAGCCACCGATATGACTACCTCTCATTCCCGACCTCATTACCATGGTCGCCTCTTTCATCCAGACCTTCAGTCTCTCCACCTCACAGCCTGAAGAATCCATGGCTGAATCAGAAGAGCTTGCCTGCTCGAATCCGGTGAGGCAGATACTTCTGGAAAGCCGCAAACCATCTACTAGGGCCACATACAGGGCGAAATGGAAGAGATTCTCCAGCTGGTGCACCCAATGGCAGGTGCTCCCATCCCAGGCCCCCATTCCTTGTATCCTGGACTATCTCATGTATCTAAGGGACCAGCGTCTGGTGTTTGGCTTTCTCATGGTCCACCTCATGGCCATCTCGGCTTTTCACCCAGGCGATTCTGGGCATTCGGTGTTCACTAATACCATTGTGGGTCATTTCCTGAAAGGCCTGGAGAAGATACATCCCCCAATAAAGCACCCCATCCTGGCTTGGGACCTTAACCTAGTCCTCTCCTGCCTCATGGGTACTCCCTTTGAACCCATAGCTTCCTGTTCACTCCTTTACTGCTCTTGGAAAGTAGCTTTTCTGGTGGCTATCACCTCAGCATGACATGTGTCTGAGCTGCGGGCCCTCACCTCTGAGCCCCCCTACATGATTTTTCATAAAGACAAGGTACAACTTAGACCTCATCCAGCTTCCGTTCCGAAAGACAACCCAGTTGTTCATTGCTTTAACAGAGCAGATGAAGGGATTACCAGTCTCTTCCCAGCAGATCTCCTCCTGGGTCACAGCTTGTATCTGCACCTGTTATGACTTGGCAAAGATTCCTCCGCCTACTATCACAGCTCATTCCACAAGGGCACAGGCCTCGTTGGCAGCCTTTCTAGCCCAAGTACCTCTCCAGGAAATCTGCAAGGCTGTGACTTGGTCTTCTGTGCATACTTTCACGTTGCACTACGCCATCATCCACAATCTAGGAACTATGCGGCCTTCAGTAGAGCGGTACTTCGGTCAGCAATACCTTGACTCGGACCCCACCTCCTAGATAGGGCTTGGGAGTTACCTAACTCGAATGGATATGAGCAAGCACTCGAAGAATAAATGGTTACTCACCTTTTGTAACTGTTATTCTTCGAGATTGCTCATATCTATTCCATTCCCCCCCGACCTTTCCCTCTGTTGGAGTAGCTGGCGAGAAGGAACTGAAGGGGGGTTGGGGAGGCAGGGTCGTATACAGAGCGCCATATTGGCACCACTCTAGGGGGCTCCATAGCAGGCCCAACGTGTAGCTGCGAGGGAAAAAGTTTCTGACAGCCGTGCATGCAGCGCGCGCACACACCTAATTGGAATAGATATGAGCAACACATCTCAAAGAACAACAGTTACAAAAGGTGAGTAACCGTTTTGTCAATGGTCATGGTCAAGTTGTTGTTTGGACTCCATTTTGTGGGTCCTTTTGGTTGGGTGCTTGACGCCTTTTCTCCTAATGGTGGGAAGAAAAGTGTGGGAAAAAGGCATGTGCCCAAGTTTATTTAAAAGCCAGTGCATTCAGCACTAGGGGCTGTCCACCACAGAAGCAGCCCATACCTAGTTCTTCTGCACGCATGTTGAGAGGCAAGATTCTTCATGAGATACCTACCTGAAGACCATTGCGTGGTATCCTGATCCAGCTTCAGCCCATGTCCCTCCTGTCATCCTATCTAAGGCAGCTACAGGTCCAGAATCCAGCTACCGCCGCAGTAGTCCGCAGTCAAGACCAGCTGTCTGCCTTTCCATCCGAGCTGCCAGTGAAAGTCATCTCCTCCAAGTAAAGGAGTTCCCACAGCTTGCTAAGGGCAGAAGGGAGCCGGGCTTTATGCCCTTTTGGGTCAAACCTCTGAGCTATTATTCTACTGCCTTTGTTAATTTGTTTAATTTTAATAAATCCTAGTAAATCTATCTTTACACTGGGTTGTTTTTACTTACCTTGTGGGTTTTAAAAAGTGATAGAGATATTTATCTGGGTCCGAACCTTAGTCTTATTTATCTGTTGCAGAGTTTTGAGGTAATACCAAACTAATCACAAATTAGAAGTGGGAACCAATCTTTAGATTTTCAGTAATAATCTGATCACTAGGCTACTACTTTCAGAGTAACAGCCGTGTTAGTCTGTATTTGCAAAAAGAAAAGGAGTACTTGTGGCACCTTAGAGACTAACCAATTTATTTGAGCATAAGCTTTCGTGAGCTACAGCTCACTTCATCGGATGCATACTGTGGAAACTGCAGAAGACATTATATACACAGAGACCATGAAACAATACCTCCTCCCACCCCACTCTCCTGCTGGTAATAGCTTATCTAAAGTGATCACTCTCCTTACAATGTGTATGATAATCAAGTTGGGCCATTTCCAGCACAAATCCAGGTTTTCTCACCCTCTGCCCCCCCCCCCCACAAACTCACTCTCCTGCTGGTAATAGCCGATCCAAAGTGACCACTCTCTTTACAATGTGTATGAAAATCAAGGTGGGCCATTTCAGCACAAATCCAGGTTTTCTCACCCCCCACCCCCATACACACACAAACTCACTCTCCTGCTGGTAATAGCTCATCCAAACTGACCACTCTCCTTACAATGTGTATGATAATCAAGGTGGGCCATTTCCAGCATAAATCCAAGTTTAACCAGAACGTCTGGGGGGGGGGGGGTAGGAAAAAACAAGGGGAAATAGGCTACCTTGCATAATGACTTAGCCACTCCCAGTCTCTATTTAAGCCTAAATTAATAGTATCCAATTTGCAAATGAATTCCAATTCAGCAGTTTCTCGCTGGACTCTGGATTTGAAGTTTTTTTGTTGTAAGATAGCAACCTTCATATCTGTAATTGCGTGACCAGAGAGATTGAAGTGTTCTCCGACTGGTTTATGAATATTATAATTCTTGACATCTGATTTGTGTCCATTTATTCTTTTACGTAGAGACTGTCCAGTTTGACCAATGTACATGGCAGAGGGGCATTGCTGGCACATGATGGCGTATATCACATTGGTGGATGTGCAGGTGAACGAGCCTCTGATAGTGTGGCTGATGTGATTAGGCCCTGTGATGGTGTCCCCTGAATAGATATGTGGGCACAGTTGGCAACGGGCTTTGTTGCAAGGATAGGTTCCTGGGTTAGTGGTTCTGTTGTGTGGTATGTGGTTGTTGGTGAGTATTTGCTTCAGGTTGGGGGGCTGTCTGTAGGCAAGGACTGGCCTGTCTCCCAAGATTTGTGAGAGTGTTGGGTCATCCTTCAGGATAGGTTGTAGATCCTTAATAATGCATTGGAGGGGTTTTAGTTGGGGGCTGAAGGTGACGGCTAGTGGCGTTCTGTTATTTTCTTTGTTAGGCCTGTCCTGTAGCAGGTGACTTCTGGGAACTCTTCTGGCTCTATCAATCTGTTTCTTCACTTCCGCAGGTGGGTATTGTAGTTGTAAGAATGCTTGATAGAGATCTTGTAGGTGTTTGTCTCTGTCTGAGGGGTTGGAGCAAATGCGGTTGTATTGCAGAGCTTGGCTGTAGACGATGGATCGTGTGGTGTGGTCAGGGTGAAAGCTGGAGGCATGTAGGTAGGAATAGCGGTCCGTAGGTTTCCGGTATAGGCTGGTGTTTATGTGACCATTGCTTATTAGCACTGTAGTGTCCAGGAAGTGGATCTCTTGTGTGGACTGGACCAGGCTGAGTTTGATGTTGGGATGGAAATTGTTGAAATCATGGTGGAATTCCTCAAGGGCTTCTTTTCCATGGGTCCAGATGATGAAGATGTCATCAATATAGCGTAAGTAGAGTAGGGGCGTTAGGGGACGAGAGCTGAGGAAGCGTTGTTCTAAATCAGCCATAAAAATGTTGGCATACTGTGGAGCCATGCGGGTACCCATAGCAGTGCCGCTGATCTGAAGGTATACATTGTCCCCAAATGTAAAATAGTTATGGGTAAGGACAAAGTCACAAAGTTCAGCCACCAGGTTAGCCGTGACATTATCGGGGATAGTGTTCTTGACAGCTTGTAGTCCATCTTTGTGTGGAATGTTGGTGTAGAGGGCTTCTACATCCATAGTGGCCAGGATGGTGTTATCAGGAAGATCACCGATGGATTGTAGTTTCCTCAGGAAGTCAGTGGTATCTCGAAGGTAGCTGGGAGTGCTGGTAGCATAGGGCCTGAGGAGGGAGTCTACATAGCCAGACAATCCTGCTGTCAGGGTGTCAATGCCTGAGATGATGGGGCGCCCAGGATTTCCAGGTTTATGGATCTTGGGTAGTAGATAGAATATCCCAGGTCGGGGTTCCAGGGGTGTGTCTGTGCGGATTTGATCTTGTGCTTTTTCAGGAAGTTTCTTGAGCAAATGCTGTAGTTGCTTTTGGTAACTCTCAGTGGGATCAGAGGGTAATGGCTTGTAGAAAGTGGTGTTGGAGAGCTGCCGAGCAGCCTCTTGTTCATATTCCGACCTATTCATGATGACAACAGCACCTCCTTTGTCAGCCTTTTTGATTATGGTGTCAGAGTTGTTTCTGAGGCTGTGGATGGCATTGTGTTCTGCATGGCTGAGGTTATGGGGCAAGTGATGCTGCTTTTCCACAATTTCAGCCCGTGCACGTCGGCGGAAGCACTCTATGTAGAAGTCCAGTCTGCTGTTTCGACCAACTTTTTGGAGAATAAAATATCAAAAAGGCCAAGTCACATTCACAATTGAAAGTATGTCTGGCAACATATGTTATTCCCTGCTACAGTCTGTTCAGATAATGCAGCAGAGGTAAGTTTAGAAAGTTTAGTAAAAAAAAGAGTGGATGTGTCATCCTGTAAACTCATCTCTAGGATACCTACAGTGAAAGATCCGAAAGGTGGCAGGAGAAAGTTAAAAGTAAAAGACTTTTACAGTAGACTGATGCTGCCACCTGTTGTTTTTATAAACTATTGCAATTAAACAAATGTTCAAGGTCTTTTTTTGGTAGTACAAATTCAAATCAATAGATTCTTGAAACATAAGTAGTGTTTAATTAGACTAATTTTCAAACCTTGAGAGTGAGATTGTTACCATGTCCATGTTTGATTTTGAATATGCAGGTCTTTGCCTTTCAAGAGCGCGAGGCTTGCAAGGCAGTGCCACTCCAGACCAAGGACTAGCTTGCAGTGAAGATTTGTTAACAGGGTTTCAGGAGTGCTTCATTATTGGTTCCCTCTTTGGATCCTTTCTGCTGTAACTTAGTTGGTATTACTAATTTCCTGAGGAAAGTTCCTTTAATGTGCATTACTTGTCATATAGTGTATTCCCACACCAGTGAAGCAAACCCACTTAGACCTCCACCCTCCACCATATCAACCTTTAAATAAGTTGACTTAGTTGTTGTTCCCACTTCCCCTAACTTCTCTCCAGTTTTATCTGTTCTCAGAGTTGGAATTACTTGGGACAGGAACTGTCCTTGAATGTATGGGAAGTACTTAGTACATCTTGGGTGTTATTATAAAAATACCATCCATCTGAAATTGCTTTCCCAGAGCAGGCCCAGGTGTACCAAATGAGAACATGGCACAGAAGAAAGATGCATGCATGACAGCCAGTCCTCAAGATCAGGCAAATAAAAAAACCCTCAAGAAACTCCTCAAGCAAAACTTTGTTTGAAAAGGTAAAAAAGCAGAAATGTTTGCTATAATCATGCATTTGTTATTCATTCGGATGTCTGTATTGCTTATGCGTATTTATAAAATGTTAATACTGTAGCATCAGAAACATTACTCACTTGGTGCAAGTAGATCAGATACTTCATTGAGTAATATGGGACTGTGGTGTTCCAACTGTCTTTTTTCTGAACTGGATCTTTCACACTGGACCTGAAGCTGCCTGCAAGGACCAGGTTCATTCCTCCTGCCCACTTGTAAATGACAGGAAGTAAGTTACTGAACAGAAGCTGTGATTTCCACTAGAGGTATAGGGGGAGAATCTGAATGTTCCCACTTGCCAAGGTTATTTGCATATGCTGCTCTTTGGTTCTCCCATGGGGTAAAACTGATGGACTTTCAACCTGATGACATTTATACGTTAGCACATTATGTCAACAGTCCCATAAAGTGGTCACATATGTACAATCTGGAATCACCCTGTGTGCCACACGTATGAATGGTGATACATTTGCTGTGTGACTGAAGTTATACGGAAGAAAGAGAAAGTATGAGAACATATGGGGGTTAACCAGTGGACAGTGGCCCACCCTAATCTCAAAGGCATTGGGCCCAGTTTGGGTAGCCTGCTCCAAGGTGGTCAAGAGGATTGAATACCTTTTGAAATACTATTTTTGGTGAACAGAGATACCCTTTGAAGCACCATTTAATAAGAGGCAGCATGGAACCCACGCCAACCAGATGGGAGCAGTAGCAGCCCTCAGAATGAGAGCTGACTTGAGAACTGAGCTGAGCAGCAGGCCAGATCAAGTCCCCAGATCAGAGAGGCCTTGTGTTCACATGAGGTCAGGGTTGACTGAATTTGCAGGTGAAGCACAGATGTGATTTCTGCTGAGAGCCAGACATTTGGGGAGCTGGCCATTTATAGTTGGGTTTTGTGTACCTCCAATATAATTTGGGAGATAAGTGCCATTAAAGGTGGCCATAAGGGTTAACGTTTTAATTTCTTAGAGCCAGAAATGGGATTGCAGCTCTAGATGGGGACTTCAAGATTTTTTTTAATGGAACCTCTAGGGAACAGCTAAACCTGCCTCCCCTTTACTACTGCTAATGACATCTGGCACAAGGGTTACACATCACTGTATGGCCATCCGGAGTCATGGTATTTCCCAGCCTTGTCAAGATACAGTGCCAGTCCTAAGAGATGAAGCATCTGTGGAAATATCTGGGTAACAACTGAAGTTACAGGCAATTATACTCCTCTCCAAACAGGTAATCAATCTCTCAACTACCCCCACTGAATTACAATAAAAATAAGTCATGGACATCAACATATTCACATATAAACATTGCCAAAATGTACCATTTGTGACTAAGGGACCAGCTCATTCTGGACACACATGTACAGTACCATGTGTATAGCACACAAGGTTTTGTGAACCCTGTATCTTGATAATTCCTGCTTAGGCCATCTACTGTGGCATGGGTAATATTGTCATCCCCAGATGCTTCATCTCCTCCAGGCCCACGGGAACCTAATTAAGTCACATGAAACCACATGATCTCCTCCCCCAGAAACAAGACCTCTGCCAGGGCTGTAACTAGGGAGGGGCGAGCAGGGCAGGCACCCAGGGCACAAAGCTGGGGGCAGCGTCAGTTGAACAGAGGGTGCTCAGCCCACCTGTAGGATTGGGCCCAGCAGCATCAGCCAGAGTGTTCAGAGTGCCCCCCGCCCCCCAATACTGGAAAAATTCCATGAACTCCATCTTAGATCCCTAGCTTCCATTTTAAAATAAGTAAGTGTCATTTCACATTTGAAAAATTGAAGGCTGTATACTAATTGGAAGTTGTGGAGCACATGATTGCTACAAGTAGAACGAAGTACGGCCACGAAGTATCTCTGGGCTTAGCATACCCAGTTGAAAGTTAAAATGGTAAACAACTAAAGGTTGCTGTAGTCCGAAAGGCTACTTCAGGTCCCATAGCTGAAAATATGGGTCACTAAAGGCTACAGAGTAGAAGCTAAAGGTTACTGGAGATTATTAAAACTGCTGGGCACACACAGAGCAAAAATAGGCTAAAAATAAAACGTGAGACTAAAGGGTCAGATCTGGAGCATGCTCAGTAAAGGTCTCGCTGCTGATAGAACAGTGTATCAGGCAGTCAAATGAGATAGTTGAGAGAGAGATCGGACAGCTGACTGAGCAGGCAGAAGAGCTGCTGGAAGGATCGAGAGCGAGAGACGACCTTCAGGGGTTCTGAGGAGAGAGTGACGGTTTAGAACCCTGAGGAGAACACTGCTGAAGAGAGCACCCACCGCAGCCGCCGCGTCACCAGCAGCTGTAGCAGCCACAGCGCCATAACAGCACCAGCTCCACCCATAACATCTACGGCAGCGAGACAAATAACGAACGGAGGAAGTAAGCTTGCTATTAAATTACACTATATAGTGTAGCATAGTGTAGTAGCAGTATTATGTATGTGTGTGAATGAAAGTTTATTCATTGCAATTTTCCTATATGAACCTTAAAGTACAAAGTAAGCACTGCTGTCTGAGAGCTGTTACAAACTGGCCACCTATAGCGGATTGTATCTATGTAGTATCATTTGAACTGTGCATCATTGGAGTTCAGATTGCCCAAACTTGCAATAAGGAATTATGTCTGATATTTACATTTAGATTATATATAGTGTAGTAGAAATTAGTTAGTTATATTAATAAAAAGAGTATTGCAGGGAGTGCCTCGGGGAGCATCTCATGGCAGCCAGGCTCCACAGGCAGGGGTCCGACTTCAGGAAGTGTCCACTGAGCAACTTTGGGCAGGGGCAAGAGTGCATCAGGGACACAGCTTTGAGCTGTACTGCCCACCCTGCCTGGGGAGCAACCAGACAGGTGTTGTGGGGGGCTCTGGACATTGGGGGGGACAATCCCAGGGGGGAAGGGTGACGGGGAGCATTCCCTGGGTGGGGGATTGGGTGCTCACACCAGATGTGAGGGTGCCCCACGTCAGGCAGGACTCCCCATCTTTGCAGCCGCACTCTCCAGGTGCTCAGCCCAGCCACGCTGCCAGTAGCAGCACAGAAATCAAGGTGGCAATACACCATGCTATATGCCACCCTTGCAGTAAATTAATTAACGTTAACAATTAATGTTTTGACTTATTTTGCTAATTTAAAATGACCGTGGTAGACATTTGCCAATGTTGAAATGAAAGGTACTGTGCTGATTTGAATAAAACCTCGTTTTTTAAAATCGATGTACAGGTAGTATATATATTGTGTGGATGTGGCCCACATAACACAGTAAGCTGCATATGTGGCCCACAATAGTAAATAGGTTGAGAACTATTGCCTCATAACAACTAGTGGCAGCCCCTCCGGCTCAGCCCCCAACACCACATTGCATCTCTCTGGAGGAAGGCAGCCACAGAAATACTGATCCAGTTTGGGAGCTTTTCCAGAAGGTGGTAGAGAAGCTGGAGATAATGATGTTCTGTCTCTGAGAAGTTGGCAGCTAAAAATCGTAACAAGACACCATGCCCGATGGACCCACTCTTTTAAACAGCCCCAAGCTATTAGTGTTGCAGCTCTGCATCAGGTCCACTTAGAGACGCACAAAGAGCTGCAACCTCCTGATTATGATCATAGAAATAGAGCGTTTTCTTCCACTGAGCTCCAGGAAAGAAACATCAATAAAGCTAACAAAGGAGAAGTCTACTACTCTCTCAATCAGGAGATGGGGAAGGCAGGGGCCAAGGGAGAAGGAAATGGCTACTAGACAGACTCCTGGAGGACAAGGTCTACTCCCATCTTCTGCTCTGGTTTCTGCAGGCTCCTCCCCAACATATCAGCTTTGCAAATGCCCATGTTCAGGATTATAGGACCTACTTCAAAAGCAGTATGGAGTCAGATAGTGTTAGACAATTACATCAGCAAGCAGGCGGGTGGCTCACTATGCTCTCCTGTATGCAGAGGCACTAAGTATCTGGGACTGCTGTATTTGTCACAATGGTTAGCCTGTGGCCCTATATTTGATTTGGCAGGGGAAAACAATGTACTTGCAGATCATTTCAGGAGAAACAGCACTCAGATGCATACATGGTCCTTAAAGGACAAGCTGGTTCAGACCAACTCCTGCACCTGGGGTCAACCAGTTGTGGACCCGTTCACAATGAGGTCCAACAAGAAGCGTTGCCTCTTCTGTTCCAGAGTGGGCGGTGTTAGTATCCCTATCAGACCCTTCCTTTCTTTCTGCACTTCGGAAGAGTTTTGATACATGCTTTTCCATTGATCCACAAGGTAGTAAGAAAGATACAACAGGACAGGGTAAGGATGATTCTTCTTTGAGTGCTTACTCATCCATTCCACATTAGGTGTGTGCATGCCACATGCACCATTACTGGAGATTTTTCCCTCAGTGGTATCTGCTGGGATGGCAATAGTGCCCTCCGGAGCCGCCCACTCATGCACCAGTATAAGGGACACCAATGGCCATGTACCCTCTCAGTTTCTTCTTACTGCCCGTGATGGATGCTGGAAAAGGTTGGAATTGGAAAAGGTCCAGAAAAGGGCTACAAAAATGATTAGGGGTATGGAACGGCTTCCATTTGAGGAGCGATTAATAAAAGTGGGACTTTTCAGCTTGGAAAAGAGACGACTAAGAGGGGGGATATGATAGAGGTCTATAAAATCATGACTGGTATGAAGAAAGTAAATAAGGAAGTGTTATTTACTCCTTCTCATAACAAAATCTAGAGGTCACCAAATGAAATTAATAGACAGCAAGTTCAAAACAAACAAAAGGAAGTACAGTATTCTTTTCACACAATGCAGAGTCAACCTGTGGAACTCCTTGCTGGAGGAGGATGTGAAGGCCAAGATTATAACGGGGTTCAAAACAGAACTAGATAAGTTCATGGAGGGCAGGTCCATCAATGGCTATTAGCCAGGATGGGCAGGGATGGTGTCCCTAGCCTGTTTGCCAGAAGCTGGGAATGGGCGACAGAGGATGGATCACTTGATGATTACCTGTTCTGTTCATTCCCACTGGGGCACCTGGTGTTGGCCAAGTGTCAGAAGACAGGATACTGGGCTAGATGGATCTTTGGTCTGACACAGTATGGCTGTTCTCATGACCCCTCTTGCTTCAGCAAGTCTTCCCCGTGGTTTTTGGACTCTAATTCTTTGTTGTTGTTTTAAACATAGTTTTTAGTGTATATAGATATCGTATTTAGAGCAGTATAAAGTCATTGTCTGTATGAAATTTTAGTTTGTACCAACTTCGCTAGTGCTTTTTTATGTAGCCTTTTGTAAAACTAGGCAAATATCTAGATGAGTTGATGAACCCCTTGGAAGACCTCTGCGTACCCCCAGAGGTACACGTATCTCTAGTTGAGAACCACTGATCTAGAGTATCCATCTGTTTAGGGAAGGGGCCCTCTGTACATAGTCAATTATAATGTGCAGCACATCAAGTAAAGATACCTTAACAGAAAAGTGAAATGGAAGTTATTTTTTGGCTTGCATGAGAGAGCAAAATGTGGCATGCCAAATTTGATTTCATTGTGATACTCTGAAATTCATCTTAATGCATGTTTTATTATGCATTTTTTCTATAATGAACTATGAAAAAATGTTGTATTTGACTCCCTTAAACTCATCTCAGAATTTGTAATAGAAAATGTATAACAGCCTAAATATAGTGTTCATGTTTTACTAAGATCTTACAAGGGTATTTCCACTGCTGAATGCTCCCACCTCAACAGAAGCTGCCAAGGTAGAAAAATTCAGCTTTCATATTATCTTACTAGTTGCTGGTGTTTGAAAAGTGAATCATTTGCTGCTACAATATGATTGCAAACAATCTCTCTACTCTGTATTTGGCACTGGTGGGACAGCTGCCACACTACTATGAGTAGTTCTGGTGCCCACAATTCGAGAAGGATGTTGAGAAATTGGAGAGGGTTCAGAGAAGAAGCGTGAGAATGATCAAAGGATTAGAAAATATGCCACATAAGAGACTCAGATATCAATCTATTTAGTTTAAAAAGAGACGCTAAGAAGGTAATTTGATTACAGTCTAAGTATCTACATGGGGAACAAATATTTGATACTGGGCCCTTCAGTCAAGCACAGTTATTCCAATGGCTGGAAATGAAGCTAGATACATTCAGCCTGCAAGTAAGCCATAGATTTTTGCCAATAATGGTAATTAACCACTGGAACAATTTACCAAGAACCATGGGGGATTACCCATCACTGACAATTATTAAATCAAGATTGAATGTTTTTTTCTAAAATATAGACTCTAAGAATTATTTTGGGGAAGACTTATGGCCTATTTTATACAAAAGATCAGACTACATGAACACAGTCATGCCTTCTGGCCTTGGTATCTGATATTGTTCCTTTAGGATGCCTCCAAGAACTTTAATAGCTTCATATTGTCATACATAGTAAGCTTACCTCTAAACTCTAATGC
Organism: Natator depressus; assembly: GCF_965152275.1. Taxonomy (NCBI): domain Eukaryota; kingdom Metazoa; phylum Chordata; order Testudines; family Cheloniidae; genus Natator; species Natator depressus. The sequence goes on from NC_134235.1 coordinate 253,619,791, forward strand.
CAATGTTGACATTTAAATGTGGATCTAGAAAAGTGCTCACTAAAATGAACAGGCAAATTTTCATTAAATATGTTAGTAAATAATTTAGAAAATCATGGGTAAACTGAGATTTGAGTATTATGATCCCAAGTTGAGAACGGTTTTCTTGGAATCTGATGTTTACAATATATTGAACTTTAACAGAAATAGTATGCACACTAGTTGCATGCTGAGTGTTAACACAAGAGCTCTTTTCAGCTGCATGAAAAATCTACTTTCTCACAGAGGGGAGGAGTTCTCCGGCCATCTCTGATGACACACAGTCTCCATGGCAACAAATCCATGACAACGCAACAGAGGAGGGTACTGCAGGCTGCAATTTGAGCTGTCTGCTTCAGGAATGCAGTGGTTAATGGCTGTACGGAAGAGCTAGGAAGTCAGCAAATTTTAATGACCAATTTTGATCAAGTAAAGAACACCCCTGTATGTTTTGGAATAAAATGGATAACTCTTTTGTGGAAGAAGTGGCTGCATCTTTGGTTAGAGAATTTCTCAGCAGAAAGGTAATTTTGTCTCATTTTGCTTCAGTCAATGCATGTGAGAGACCCTAGCAAAACAACACATAAACACACACACACCCCGCCAATGAAGGAGATTAAAGGATGCTTGGAGAGGGGAGGGAAGGGGAGAGGAAAGACTTTTTCCAGTTTTTGGGTGGTTGTATTTACATTGTAACAAGCTATTAGAATAAAAACAGTAGACTACATTTCCCATAAGGCATTTCTTTAACAGTAACACTTCTGAATACGGAAGTTGGGTTTTATCTAGCTTAAGAAACATGACTTTGGAAATAAAAATCTGTTTTGTTGAAAATGCCCCCATCGACACTTTAAAAAGGTTATGGAATATTTCTAGGGGCTACTGGGAAGTGTCCATTCTGATACTGTCTAAATATTAGGTGTTCCAAACCTAATAGAGATCAAGCAGTCAGAATGGATGTGGGGAGCAGGGGAATACAGAGAAACAGTACAATCATGAATTACTCATAGGGGACTGATTTCATGGTTGTAAAAAAATCCCATTCTAAATTTATTTAATTTTCAAACATTCATGCAGCTCCCTCTGGAAAGTTTCAGATATTAAAGGGAAAACTGAAATCCTGATAAGGGTTAATTGAAAAACTAGTTTTTCTGGAAGCCCCATTTAAAAAAGCTACTCCATGTAAGGCATTATCGTCCACTCTAAATAATGTTCTTGCTGCTCATACCAAACTTAGGATCAGAAATAAAAAAAATCCATTTTCAGAATCATAGAGTGATAGGACTGGAGGGGACCTCGAGAGGTCATCTACTCCAGTCTCCAGCACTCGTGGCAGGACTATTATCCATCCCTGACAGGTGTTTGTCTAACCTGCTCTTAAAAATCTCCAATGATGGAGATTCCACAACCTCCCTAGGCAATTTATTCTAGTGCTTAACCACCCTATCAGTTAGGAAGTTTTTCCTAATGTCCAACCTAAACCTCCCTTGCTGCAATTTAAGCCCGTTGCTTCTCGTCTTATCCTCAGTGGTTAAGAAGAACATTTTTTTTCCTCCTCCTTGTAACAACCTTTTATGTACTTGACAACTGTTATCATGTCTCCTCTCAGCCTTCTCAGAGTTAAGGCCCTAGTTGGTAGGGATTATAGAAAGCCCCACATTCATACATCTCTGTACTATCCACTCTTCACCTCATAATATTCTCCATCTGCACCCCAGCCTATTAGAGCTATAATTTTAGTATATGGGTTGAGATAGTTAGGATTCCAGGATCCAGATGCTGTTCCCATCCATGGGAATTAGTTTAAAACAAGTTTTAATTCTCTATTTGTCTTATGCTACCAACTCTTTGTTTCAAAGTACAGCAGAAGTTATCTGCCAGGATGACATTGTACCAAGATGTTCCAGTAAAAATATTGCATTGCTTTTTAGATTAGACATGTACATAGAACACATAGCGAACCACTATCAAAATTATCAGTTTAAACTGAGCAGCGGGATGATGGCAGAATGGGCAAATACAAGACTTGCTTCAAGGTCCTTCATATCCAAAACCTAGCACTTGTGCCAGATTCAGCTCCTGGAATTTATTCTGCCATTAAGCAAGGGACACACTACAATTGAAAAGAGGCTGCTTTTATTTCATTTCTGCCATAGTGCTTTTTGTGTGTTCATGTGACTTTCTATGGAGCTATTTCATAGCTCAGAAGCATGGTGTCTGCAGCAGAGAATCATTCACTGGCAGTTTTGCCACACATCTTTGTGACTGAAGCCAGCCACCTTAACTCCTTAAAGCAGTCTCTCAGCGTAACTATCAAGTAGGAATCTCATGTCTCATGAGAGCAAAGTAATTTGTTTTGCTGGATTTTAGCTTCAACCTTCCCATTCGTGGGTTCTAGCCCACGAAAGCTTATGCCCAAATAAATGTGTTAGTCTCTAAGGTGCCACAAGGACTCCTGGTTGTTTTTGCTAATACAGATTACCATGGCTACCACTCTGAAGCCTTCCCATTGTTTACACTAAAATTGGGATTCTTCTCCAAACCTAACATTTCAGGGCAACTTTGTATGGAGTCTTTCTAAAGTAGAGATTTTATAAGATATTCAGGTGTAGATCTAATATTTGAATCTTGTCCTGGGACTGCTCTTAATCATTTTTGTGTAATCTTTCAGCTCAACTTGATTCATAAGTTCACTAAGTAGTTTAGAAAGAGACTTCATATAACTAAAAGTGGTGCTTTGGTTCTCTTAACTGGAGAAAACCAAAAGAGTACTGTAGAAGTATACATTTTGAAATTTTGGATTGGTTTTTAGCCTGCTTTAAGGTCTCTTCAGATCAAGCCCAACATTTTATGTTCGACAAAAGATAATACATTACAAAGCAGATTCAAGTTATTATTTATTAATGGTCAAATACTTTCTGAAAATACCCAACAGCTTGTGCAACACAGGAGGAATACGAGGCCTTCCAGACAGCCATTATCAGATGTCATGCATGCCTGATTGACCTTTGAACATACAATACAGCTCTGTTTTCTACAAATATAACGAGACCTGATCAGTGGAAGTGTTTAGACTATAAAAACATAAGCTACTGTTTCAGATACATGTTATAAACTCACAGCATCCTCTTAAAGATTTTCAACTGCTGCCTAATTATTCTGGGAATTTGTATTCACAACAGGCCCAGTTTTCACTGGTAATATTGGCCGCCCCATCAGATATTAATGAGATTCTGAAGTTCAGCACCTATGAAAAAGTCAAGCCACTGGTGTACATATTTCATAACCAAGCTTTATTGATTTTTTATATATTGTGAGCATATAGATTTTATTCCTGACGTACAAGTACTGTAGCCATGTTTTAAGCATCACCTTGGATAATGTAACCATTGTGTTTGCAGTCTTCCCTTGATTAATTATAAAAGAAGTTTAGATAATATAGCAATAGTTAAATTATCTAAAACAATAATAGGAAGCTTAAGCACTACTACTGTATGTGCTGTAGCAATTATAGCAAGCTTCAAATTAGGTATGACCTATTGAATAAAGATGTTGTAAACTTTAAAGTTGTACAGTTTCCTGCGGTATGTCTAAAATTGACATTTCTTCCCTTGAGGGTTTAAAAAAGACAAGTGCCATTATGGACAGAGAATTTCCACGTACTGCACTTAGCATCAACAATAGAAATGAACTGCGAAATGTTTTGCATCTACAATCTTTGTACAAACAAAACAAGGTAAGGGAATTTTCACTTTTGTACTTAAGTGCCAGAAGTCAGCATCACCAACAGTTATATGTTATTACATGTTAAAAGCAATCTTAAAAAAATTGGTCAGACAAGAATCATCATTATGGGGTTACTTTAAAGTGCAAAGAGCTGTTAGCTGGACTTACTACGTGTCATTTCCCATTACTGGTTGTAAAGAATAGACCTGATCTACATTTTGACTTTAAGGAGGGGCTGAGGTAATGAGGTTGTGTAAGTTGCATAGCACAAGGTTAAGGGCTGGAGATGGAACACTAACTCTTATTACAACTTCAGTCTACATAAACGTTATTTAGAGTAGGGAGCAGTTAATTTTCCATCAGAGATTATTCACTTTTAGTGTACCCATTTTCCAAATGAAGTTTTTTGTACACCAGAATCTAACCCAGACAGAATGGATAGTAAGCATCATCTTGAGTGAGAATTGAACAAGAATGCAACATTGCCTGGTTTTACAGGCACTGTTATCAGATCATGCTTTCAAAACATTTTGTAAAACTAAGCCTTTACCACTTATGGGCATTGTAGACGATACATTTTTATTTATTTTTTGGTAAGAGTAGGTGTGTTAGCACTGCTGTCCTAACTATATTTCAGTTCAGGTAATTTTACCTACCCAAGTTTCTCCTGCATTTTTATGGGTATATCATGTTCAGCTACTTCACTTGTCCCAAAATACTGTATTGTGCTTCTGTATGTGGTAGCCTTGTTCAACTACAGATGTTGCTGGAAACATTAAATGGTACACATGTAAATTTGTTTAAGATACTTTCGAACAATATATACTATGTAAAATGAGTGGCAATTATCCTGGTATAACCATAGTTATGTTAGGTTTGGTTTTGCTTTTAATGCTCAGCTTTGTACGGTTACACAGTGTAGTTTTTTACTGGTTTCGAAAGACATATGTTTTGTTCAGTACCTTTTCCTTGTTACGTTTACACAGAAGTGGTTGATACCCAATATTTCTGACTTTCTTTTAAAACCAACATTTGAGAAATGTAGTTCAACATGCATGCTTGCATTTACTTATATCTAATTGGATAGCTAATACTAGCTGCAGAACTAAAGATTTTTTTTGCAAGAAAAACAGAACAGAAATCAGAAGTTTGAGTTATTATTGCATGTATAATATTCTAGTTAGTTCAATCCATTACGGTCAGTTTCCCAACGAGTAGTTTCTTACTGGAATAAACATATCACTTTAGTAATTTCTTTGGATATTGTATTAAGAAATATTTTTAAATATGAAGCCAAGAAAAAAGGACTGGAGAAAGAATGTTTTGTTTCACTGTCTACCTATTCTGTTTTAATCTTCTGACTCTTTAAGAATCTTTAAGGTGTAAAATAAACTGGATCTCTGACTACTCAACATTCCTTAATATTTTCCTGAATCATACCATTTATGAACTAACATGACTTTATATCTGCAAAACCCCTCAGTGCATCCTAAAAGACCATGAGCCGGTTTAAATTGCTGCACTGTAAAACTAAAATGTTTCTCAATCTTCTGTTTTAACTAAAGTTTACTGGAGACTTTCAATAGTTGTAAAGCAACGTATTCCCTCCTCCCCCTCTCCAGGCAAAGGAGAATCCACTGAAAACAATTCTTGAAGTTATCACCAATTATTTTCTTGAACATTTTGGGACCACCAGATGCATCACAAGTCCTGTAGCTTCAGTTCCACAAGCTAAGAGCTCACAGTCTAGGTGTATAGAAACATCACTAGTTAATGACTACTCAGATGAAGACATGCGTGGCAGAACAACTGTGTCTGATGCAAGTAAAACTGAAGTTTACAGGTATAGTTCCATTTTACTTTATGTAAGTATGTATGCAGTCTAATTCCTACATTCAAAATTACAAATATAAAGAGGTTTCAGTTTTTACATTCAGTTTTGTCACATTTTCCTAGGTGCCTTTAACTTGCCACACTATTAAAAGGGGTACTATGATCAATATAGGTGAATATATTCTAAATTGAGACCATCCTCTTAATTATGTGCTCCTTGAGATTTGTCTTAGGGTGCCCTCTGCTATCATACTTGGTGTTTGACAATCTCTCTAGCCTACATCTTCATTCTGCTGTACAAGGGGTTCTGAGCTATTATAGCAGATGTTTGAGAAAGTTCAGGTATGAATGCATGCCTTTAAATGAGTGGTGGGCAACCTGCAGCCAGTCCATCAAGGTAATCTGATAGCACGCCGTGAGACATTTTGCTGACGTTGACTGTCCGCAGGTACGCCCCCCCCCCCCCACTCCTAGTGACCACGGTTCGCCGTTCCGAGCCACTGGGAGCTGCGGGGGGGGGGCTGTGCCTGCAGCTCCCAGTAGCTGCGGTTTGCAGTTCCTGGCCACTGGGAGCTACGGGGGGCCGTGCCTGCGGACAGTCAGAGTCAGCAAAATGTCTCATGGCCCGCAATTAGATTACCCCGATGGGCCACAGGTTGCCCACCACTGCTTTAAGTAGTGATAAATCTCTAGGTAATAAATTCTCTTTTCTGTAACTAGAAATAGAGTACATAGGATCAGAACCATAAAAAAAGGCATGATAGTATTTGTTTCATCCCCACTAACTTAACAACCTCAAGTATTTTAAGCCCATTTCTACCCAACTGTATATCCTGCAGTGTGGAGCTTGTATAAATCCTTTCTATGACTTACTTTTCAATATTAATGTCCCTTTGTTGTTCAGATGTTTATGTTTAGTTTATGCTAGATACCATGCTTCAACTGAACACTTTTAGAAGCAGGTTCTTCTATTTGCTAGATCAGTGGTTCTGAAACTTTTGTACTGGTGACCCCTTTCACGTTAACAAGCCTCTGAGTGTGGACCCCCCTTATATAGTAAAAACACTTTTTTATATATTTAACACCATTATAAATGCTGGAGGCAAAGCAGGGTTTGGGGTGGAGGCTGACAGCTTGTGACCTCCCACATAGTCCCTGGGGGACTAACATGAAGGGGAAGGGAGTCCAGGAGAGCTGGCTGTATTTCAAGGAATCCCTGTTGAGGTTACAGGGACAAACCATCCCGATGAGTCGTAAGAATAGTAAACATGGCAGGCGACCAGCTTGGCTTAATGGTGAAATCCTAGCAGATCTTAAACATAAAAAAGCAGCTTACAAGAAGTGGAAGGTTGGACATATGACCAGGGAAGAGTATAAAAATATTGCTCGGGCATGTAGGAAAGATATCAGGAGGGCCAAATTGCACCTGGAGCTGCAGCTAGCAAGAGATGTCAAGAGTAACAAGAAGGGTTTCTTCAGGTATGTTGGCAACAAGAAGAAAGCCAAGGAAAGTGTGGGCCCCTTACTGAATGAGGGAGGCAACCTAGTGACAGAGGATGTGGAAAAAGCTAATGTACTCAATGCTTTTTTTGCCTCTGTTTTCACTAACAAGGTCAGCTCCCAGACTGCTGCGCTGGGCATCACAAAATGGGGAAGAGATGGCCAGCCCTCTGTGGAGATAGAGGTGGTTAGGGACTATTTAGAAAAGCTGGACGTGCACAAGTCCATGGGGCCGGACGAGTTGCATCCGAGAGTGCTGAAGGAATTGGCGGCTGTGATTGCAGAGCCCTTGGCCATTATCTTTGAAAACTCGTGGCGAACGGGGGAAGTCCCGGATGACTGGAAAAAGGCTAATGTAGTGCCAATCTTTAAAAAAGGGAAGAAGGAGGATCCTGGGAACTACAGGCCAGTCAGCCTCACCTCAGTCCCTGGAAAAATCATGGAGCAGGTCCTCAAAGAATCAATCCTGAAGCACTTACATGAGAGGAAAGTGATCAGGAACAGTCAGCATGGATTCACCAAGGGAAGGTCATGCCTGACTAATCTAATCGCCTTTTATGATGAGATTACTGGTTCTGTGGATGAAGGGAAAGCAGTGGATGTATTGTTTCTTGACTTTAGCAAAGCTTTTGACACGGTCTCCCACAGTATTCTTGTTAGCAAGTTAAGGAAGTATGGGCTGGATGAATGCACTATAAGGTGGGTAGAAAGCTGGCTAGATTGTCGGGCTCAACGGGTAGTGATCAATGGCTCCATGTCTAGTTGGCAGCCGGTGTCAAGTAGAGTGCCCCAGGTGTCAGTCCTGGGGCCGGTTTTGTTCAATATCTTCATAAATGATCTGGAGGATGGTGTGGATTGCACTCTCAGCAAATTTGCGGATGATACTAAACTGGGAGGAGTGGTAGATACGCTGGAGGGGAGGGATAGGATACAGAAGGACCTAGACAAATTGGAGGATTGGGCCAAAAGAAATCTGATGAGGTTCAATAAGGATAAGTGCAGGGTCCTACACTTAGGATGGAAGAATCCAATGCACCGCTACAGACTAGGGACTGAATGGCTAGGCAGCAGTTCTGCGGAAAAGGACCTAGGGGTGACAGTGGACGAGAAGCTGGATATGAGTCAGCATGTGCCCTTGTTGCCAAGAAGGCCAATGGCATTTTGGGATGTATAAGTAGGGGCATAGCGAGCAGATCGAGGGATGTGATCGTTCCCCTCTATTCGACACTGGTGAGGCCTCATCTGGAGTACTGTGTCCAGTTTTGGGCCCCACATTACAAGAAGGATGTGGATAAATTGGAGAGAGTCCAGCGAAGGGCAACAAAAATGATTAGGGGTCTAGAGCACATGACTTATGAGGAGAGGCTGAGGGAGCTGGGATTGTTTAGTCTGCAGAAAAGAAGGAGGGGGGATTTGATAGCTGCTTTCAACTACCTGAAAGGGGGTTCCAAAGAGGATGGCTCTAGACTATTCTCAATGGTAGCAGATGACAGAACGAGGAGTAATGGTCTCAAGTTGCAGTGGGGGAGGTTTAGGTTGGATATTAGGAAAAACTTTTTCACTAAGAGGGTGGTGAAACACTGGAATGCGTTACCTAGGGAGGTGGTAGAATCTCCTTCCTTAGAGGTTTTTAAGGTCAGGCTTGACAAAGCCCTGGCTGGGATGATTTAACTGGGAATTGGTCCTGCTTTGAGCAGGGGGTTGGACTAGATGACCTTCTGGGGTCCCTTCCAACCCTGATATTCTATGATTCTATGAACCTCGCAACCCCCTGAGGGGTCCCCAACCCCCACTTTGAGAACCCCTGGGCTAGATCAATTGAAGTCCCAGAGCCTCTGGCGATTTGAAACATGCTTGGACCCTCGCTCCCATGGCTTTCAATTCCTCTGTGGCTGCCCCTGCTTTACTCTTGGTTCCTTTATCAGGGTCAATGCGGGACAGGCTGAACAAACTGGATTTTTAAGCGTGTTGCCCAGCTGCCTCTCAGCCAGCGATAAAGCCTCAACCCAAATGAGGGAAGAGCCCTACAAGACATGGCAGGTCTGCGGCAGTGTGAGGGAGAGAGATGCTGAAAGCAAACGCGTCCGCCGCACCTCCCCCTCTCCCCCCCAGTGAGACAGTTTGAAACAAGGCGGCGCGAGCTCCTCTCCCCCTCCCCCATAGGCAGGCTGCCCGTCGGCTGGGGCAGCCAGGGAACTCGAGCCCTGAGGGCGCGTTTGCAAGCTGCGCGCTCCGCTCTCGTTCAACGCCTCCGTCGCGCAGGCGCAATGAAGCAGGCGACCGTTCTCTCTCACCCCCCGCCGCGCGCGCGCAAGGAGGCAGGAATGATTGACCAGCGAGCTCTCCGCTCCGGACGCAGGGCGGCCCCGACTGGCAGGAAGTGTGATGGCGCAGGTTTACTCTCTTTCTGTGCCTCGGTGGGACTCTATGACCCTCACCCTCCAAAGCCGGACAGCCCTAGTCTCTGGGCTTGCGCAGTGTTTCCCTGGCGGAGGCCGGCGGGGGAGGGCAGGGAGGAGTGCCCAGCTGTTTTTAAAGAGACACACCCACGTTCGTCTCTCCCCTCCCCAGTACCATATGGTGGGGTTTCAGGGTGCAGCCAGGGGAGGGGTGACCCCACTGACCTGCCTGGTCTCACCCCCCCCCCTTTGTTGCTCCAAAGATAGCTTGAGAAAGGTGAGTTGCCAACTCTCACAGGAGGTGGTGCTTTTTTTAAAAAAAGCCCCAGCTCCAGGAGTCAAGTGATTACCTGAGACACTTAGCTTTCTTTACAGAAAGATTACACTTCTAGCCACTTTGGGTGCAGAGATAAGCTTGATGACATGACCCCAGTGTACTCTGAAAGCTCAGAAACCAGAAGGCAAAGATAAAATAACACAATGTATTCACTTAAAAAATAATGATGGTTTGTTTTTGTTTTTTGTTTTGCCAGGCTTGTGGGTTTTTTTTTTTTTGATTGCCTGACTCATGATTCTTGCATGCTTGGGGTTGGCGATGCTGAGCGTGGATGCATGTGGGGATGGAAGAAAGTAAATTGAGTGGGTGTGCCATAGAGGCATACGTTGTGGGTTTGTGCTCAGGTGGTATAAATCAGTGTAGCTCTATTGACTGCAATGGAGCAGTGCTGATTTACACCAGCTGAGATTCAGCCCATATGTATGTTGATCTCATTCCTACCTTTGAGTGGCCTTGGACAGGATGTGAGTAAAGGTGGGGATTTCTCTGTCCCATCTTTAATACCCATGAGGCTGCAGATCTCTGTCAGCGGGGACAGTGGGACGCATATTGGCCCATGCTCTGGCAACAAAGAGGGGCTGCAAAGCTGCCGTAACGAGAAATGGCATGCGGGACTGCCCACCTGGCTATGCTAAGCCACTCCACTCCCCACAGAATGTCCAGGCATGAAGGAGTGTGGCTGGAGTATGCTACCTCCAGTGACCCCCGTAACCAAGTCAGCCCGCAGCAGCCAGAGGAAAAATGGGGCAATTACAGTGTAAAACACCAGTGCCTGAGATGAGTCCTCATTTCAGCCTTCCTGATAATTAAAAAAAAAAAGGTGAGACGGCACAGAATGAGAATTAGATTTTCTGTGCTAAGCGCTGGTTCCTTGAGTGATGATCTCATAACCGTCTGTTACAGATACGTTTACCTCTTCACAGCCTTTAGAGAGGCTTTGACAAACTCTTAAAAACAGCCCCAGCATTTCCACATGGGCCAGATTTTTAGAGGTAGTTAGGTACCTAAAGTTGCAGATAGATGCCTAATGGGATTTTCAAAAGCACGTAGGCACCCATGGAGCTTCAGTGCCTTGGCACTTTTGAAAATCCCACTAAGCACTTATCTGCATTATTAGGTGCGTAAATATCTTTTAAATCAGGCCCACTGTGCCCTTTGCCAGCCAAGAGTTGCATGGCCCTGATTCACAAGTCATGGTCCCTAGCACCTCTAGAACTTCCATTTATCCTTTCTGTATACTGTGCCCTTCCCTATTGTGCAATATTTTGGTTGCTTTTAAATAGCAACTGTTTAACTATTTAATTAAAAGGAATATTTTGTAACACAACATATTTTTTAACTTCATGGAACTTGCTGCTGAAGGATCCTAATGATGAAAATAGTTAATTAGAAAAAAAGGTTAGATATTTATATGAACATGTTAACCACTTAATGTTTTAGTCTCTGCAGTTACATTAGCTGGGATCAGAGTAACAGCCGTGTTAGTCTGTATTCGCAAAAAGAAAAGGAGTACTTGTGGCACCTTAGAGACTAACCAATTTATTTGAGCATGAGCTTTCGTGAGCTACAGCTCACTTCATCGGATGCCTACTGTGGAAAGTATGCACACAGTATGCATCAGATGAAGTGAGCTGTAGCTCACGAAAGCTCATGCTCAAATAAATTGGTTAGTCTCTAAGGTGCCACAAGTACTCCTTTTCTATTAGCTGGGATACAAATTATATTGGTACTAATACTCATGCATCAGGGCATAAATTGCTCACCAACTATAGTCAGGAAGTACAATCCCCCCATGATATACCAGTTGGGTTGCACAATACTGTAGATCAGAGGTTCTCAAACTGTGGGTCGGGACCCCAAAGTGCATCGTGACCCTGTTTTCATGGGGTCGCCAGGGCTGCCATTAGACTTGCTGGGGTCTGGGGCTAAAGCTGAAGCCCAAAGCTTTGGCCACCTCCACCTGGGGCAGCGGGGCTCAGGTAGGCTCAGGCTTCGGTCCCCACTCCTGGGATCATGTAATAATTTTTTTTATCAGAAGGGGGTCACACACAGTGCAATGAAGTTTGAGAGCCCCTACTATAGATGCTTTATGGGGTTTTATACCTTCCTGTGAATCATCTGGAACTAGCTAAAGTCAGAGGGTGAAATTCTGGCCCCACTGAAGTCAATAGGAGTTTTGCCAGAATTTCACCTATCAACCAGATACTAGACTAAGGCCTAATCCTGCAAAGACTTATGTACATGGGTGACTTTACAATTTGAGTGCAATCCCCATTGAATTCAATGTGGCTACTCATACATAAAGATAAGCACCTGCATAAGTCATTGCAGGATGGGAGCCATATAGTATTCTTGCACATCCTATGTTTAAATAAGGAGTCAGAACTTTTGGCAATGTAATATTAGCAAGACACAAAAATCTAAGCCTTACAGAAACACATTACAAAATGTAAATCATAGGAATGAAATACTTTAAAAACATCCTTAACTTTAATCCAAAATCAGTGAGTCTCATTCCAAATGAGAGACTCTTGGCAAGCTTTGAAGGAATGGCAATGGTTAGGCTGCTGGTTTGCTGCGACCCCTGTCCATCATGCTGACCAATTTTGCCTCATTGTTTCCTGGTATTCCCCCCTCTGGCTGTATCTGTCTTATTTTATACTTAGATTGCAAGCTCTTTGGGGCAGGGACGATTAATCACACTGTTAAACAATAATAGAATACCATCTATTTAAATATTTGTGGATGTTCTCCTACATTTTCAAATACATTGATTTCAGTTACTCAACACAGAATACAAAGTGTACAGTGCTCACTTTATATTTATTTTTATTCCAAATATTTGCACTGTAAAAAACAAAAGAAATAGTATTTTTCCATTGCACTGTAGAGCCATCTCTTTATCATGAAAGTTGAACTTACGAATGTAGAATTATGTACTAAAAAACCTGCATTCAAAAGCAATCAATGTAAAACTTTAGAGCCTACAAGTCCACTTAGTCCTACTTCTTGTTCAGCCAATCACTCAAACAAGTTTGTTTACATTTGCAGGAGATAATGCTGCCCTCTTCTTGTTTACAATGTCACCTGAAAGTGAGAACAGGCATTCACATGGCACTGTTGTATTCGGCACTAAAGATTCATATATCTCTTCATGCTTCAACCACCATTCCAGAGGACATGCATCCATGCTGATGATGGGTTCTGCTTGGTAACGATCCAAAGCAGTGCAGACCGACGCATGCTCATTTTCATCATCTGAGTTAGATACCAGCTCCAGAAGGTTGATTTTCTTTTTTGGTGGTTCGGTTCTGTAGTTTCCACATCAGAGTGTTGCTCTTCTAAGACTCTTGAAAGCATGCTCCACACCTTGTCCCGCTCAGATTTTGGAAGGCACTTCAGATTCGTAAACCTTGGTTTGAGTGCTGTAGCTATCTTTAGAAATCTCACATTGGTACCTTCTTTGCGTTTTGTCAAATTTGCAGTGAAAGTGTTCTTTAACAAACAACATGTGCTGGGTCATCATCCAAGACTGCTATAACTTGAAATATATGGCAGAATGTGGGTAAACAGCAGCAGATACACAATTCTCCCTCAAGGTGTTCAGTCATTAAGTAATTAATGCATAATTTTTTTAACAAGCATCATCAGCATGGAAGCATGTCCTCTGGAATGGTGGCTGAAGCAAGAAGGGGCATATGAATATTTAGCATATCTGGCACGTAAATACCTTGCAATGCTGGCTACTAAAGTGCCATGCAAATGCCTGTTCTCACTTTCAGGTGACATTGTAAATAAGAAGCGGGCAGCACTATCTCCTGCAAATGTAAATAAACTAGTTTGTCTCAGCAATTGTCTGAACAAGAAGTAGGACTGAGTGGATTTGTAGGCTCTAAAGTTTTACACTGTTTTATTTTTGAGTTGCAGTTATATAACAAAAAGAATCTACATTTGTAAGTTGCACTTTCACGATAAAGAAATCGCACTTCAGTACTTGTATGAGGTGAATTGAAAAATACTGTTTCTTTTGTTTATCATTTTTAAAGTACAAATATCTGTAATAAAAATAATAATATAAAGTGAGCACTGTACACTTTGTATTCTGTGTTGTAATTGAAATCAATATATTTTAAAATGTAGAAAAACATCCAAATATTTAATACATTTCAATTTGAATTCTACTGTTTAACAGTGCGATTAAAACTGATTAATCATGATTAATTTTTTTAATCACCATTAATTTTTTTGAGTTAATTGCATGAGTTAACTGCAATTAATCAACAACCCTAATTACAAATAAGAAATAATAATAAATTAATTCTCACTGAAGACAGCTAATGGTTTAAAAGCTATTTAGGATTTTATACATACTTTCTCCATTAGGATATGGTATGTAGCACATTAAGATATCATAAGATTAAAATAATGATTTATTTAATTTATAATTCATTCCAGAAAAAGTGCAGGATTAAAAACTGAAGAGCTGTATGTAGACATTTTAAGTGATGAGCTATCATAGTCATATATAATTGCTAGATAATTCACAAGTAACTCAACCACGTTATTATTGTAATTCTTTGTTGATAGTATTTGTGTATAATTTCATTTTAAATACGTTTCTTCCCTTGTAGATATGACATTGATGTTCCACGAGATAAAGTCATTCCATCGAAGAGACATCAACATAAAAGAGAGAAATCCAAGACTGTGGTAGAACCCAATAGTGGCTCATCCTCTGAAGGAGATAAAAAGTTAAAAAATAGCAGAGATGATTTGAAAATAACAGAAACTTCTGAGGAGATGAAGACCACAATGAGAGAGAAGCAAAAGTCCAGGTCTAGTCTCATTGTCAGAGGAATGATGGCTGGACCCACTGCAAGTTCACAAGAGGTGCTTTCCTGTACTTCTAGAGAGATTAAATAGAGGGTTAGAGTTATAGATTTCTACATTATATTTGCTAGTAAAGACATTTGAATATAACATGCAGATTGTTTTTGTATATTAAATTACTATATTTAGAGTTTGTAGTAGAGCAGTAATTTAAGGAAGCAGCTGTAGTTAATAATTTAAGAAAATCTTTTAGATGATTTAGAACCATCAGCAATCATCACATTGTGTAATAACTAACCTATGCAACTCTCTGATCTTTGATTACACCATGTATAGTTATTGTTTATTTTCCATTCTCATTACCTTTTATTTCTTTAAGACTGGAATTTTCAAGGGTACCTAAGGGAGTTAGGCACTCAAATCCCAATGAATTTCTTTGGAAACCCCAGCCTAAATCAACAACAGTTCTTGGTTCCAGCAATTAAACTTCAACTAACATTCTCATGTGTTTTGTACTGTACTTTTTGAGTGAGTATTCTTGAAAACCAGCACCAAGATTCATGTTTTTGGTTTTTCTCCCTATTCTCTTTTTTTATGTCAGTGGGAGTTTTGCCTGAGTAAAGAGTGTAAAGTTGGACCTATGATCATTAGCAATGGAAAAACTCACACGATCAGTTTGAGTAATTTCTGAGATGCACGTAAAAGTTTGTGTGTGTATCTGAACTTGTCTAAACCGCTTTGGTCTGGAAATAGGACTGGATACTTTCCTGTACTTCCTGGTTTCATCTGAGCTGGGTAAAACCTCAACAACAAGCTTTTGTGAGCTATTTCATTTCTGATCCTGGATGACAAGAAGGAGTGCCTGAAAATGCACAACAATTAAGACACCAAAAAAGTTGATCCTCATTATTTATTTATTTATTTATTTATTATGTTGTAGCACCAAGTAGCACTAATCATGGGCCAGGTGGACCCCACCCCAAGTGACTTACCATATAGTTCTGGCTTGATACTGGCCAAATTTTGGTTGAAGATGCAAGTCAGTTCTTACGGTTATTATCCAAACAGGCTCTCCCCCATCCCTAATAACAGAATAAACTGCATATCCCAGTAGTTAGACTAATAGGGGCTTCTGCTTTCTTGTGTGTTTGTTTAAAAAGGCTGAACATTGAATCTGATATTTTCTTTATTTGCAACTTATTCTAGGATTTAGTAAAAAGGAGGCTTCTGAAACGATCCTCTGGCATAAATAGCACAATGCAATTCAAAGGGGAAGATCATCAGAAAAAATCTTCAGAGATGCCAACTAGTGATTTTCAAGAGATTAAAGGAACTTCCACAGAGTCCATGAGTTACCTTTCATCACATAATGCCAGTGCTCTGAAAGTAGATATGGAATTTTCATCAAAGATTTCATCAAACTCATACACAAGTTCAGTCAGTGAGAAGCTAAGACATATGCCCAAAGACACAGCTGATCCACTTGCCAAACTCTTATCAGAAAGAGAAAGAACCAAGGTTGAAGAAAGGAAACCAATGGCAAGCTTTGATATAGACACCAGTGAAAAAACCAGCAAATTAAATGTTCTTCACAGACATTCAGAAACTGGAAGAGAAAAGAGAGAAAGATCTCCCAAAAACAATGAGAATCGGTTATCAGGCCGCAGGTAAGACTGTTGGGTATCTTTGAAGAATATCTGTAAAACTACTGCACTGAAGAGTTCAGGAAGTGTTGTAGTTAACTAATATTGATTTGTGCAGGAAGCCTAGATATGATTTTCATTTAGCTCAGAGGCACAAAAGGAGGTGCTCAAGAAAGACACCTCTTATGCATTAAGAACTAGCACTGATGAGCTTTGGACTGTGTTAAGATGGTGAATAAGGAAGTATGATATATCTCTTCACATAACCTAAGAACCAGGGCTCACCCAATGAAATTAATAGGCAGCAGATTTAAAACAAACAAAAGGAAGTATTTCTTCACACGACGCACAGTCAACCTGTGGAACTCGTTGCCATGGGATGTTGTGAAGACCAAAAGTATAGCTGGGTTCAAAAAAGAATTAGATAAGTTCATGGAGGACAGGTCCATCAATGGCTGTTAGCCTCTGTTTGCCAGATGCTGGACTGGACAACAGGGGACGGGTCACTTAATAATTGGCCTGTTCTGTTCATTCCCTTTGAAACATCTGGCACTGGCCGCCATTGGAAGACAGGATACTGGGCTAGATGGACAATTGGTCTGACTCAGTATGGCTGCTCTTGTGTTTTTATGAACTGAGTCCTGTTGCATCTGAGAAGTATGAGAATATAGTCTCCGTGTCCTCATGTAAAATGAGGGAATATAGAAGGTGATCTTCAAGTCTCTAAGAGGGAGAGAGAGAGCTTCCTTAACCCCCAAAACATATTGATGGCTTTCCCTCTCCTTCCACCCTTATATGTCACTATCTTCATATGGATTATAAACTCTTCAGTGCAGAATCTGAGGTGTTTTATACATAGGAGCTTTGTACAGCTCCTAGCACATTGGGGCCTTGATGCTGATCCATGCTTCAGGGTGCTAATATGAAGTAAATACACATTGTCTGAATGGGGCTGTGATCTTGATTAGGCCTTGGAATAATGCAGGGCTATAGTGTATCAGGTTTAAGCAGGCTGATTTCTGAACATATTAGGATGCTTTATATCTGAGCAGCAGAAGAGGAAAAGGCTGGAGATAGTGTTGTTTTTCCCCTTTCAAGTGATGCTAGGACAGGTTGTCTTTAAGAGTTATCTTGCCTGAAGTTAGAATGAACTTGGCTAAAAGTTTCTAATTTTTGTCTCCATCTTCATTGGCCTGTTGCTTATAGCAGTCTATAATTAGGTGCATAAATAAGTGGCCTGAACTGCAAAGGTATTTCAGTCAATAGAAATTGAGGGTGGTCAGCATCTCTTAAAATGAGGAGACTTGGGTAGGTGCCTTATTGTGGGTATAGAAGAGTAGCATTAGGCACCTGGTTTGAAAATCTTAGACTGAATGTAATACTGGTTATTAAAAGAGTAGGTTTAAAACCAAAACACTGAGGATGACCTGATCACTATTCCAAACTGCAAACTTAAATTCTCTCTTTTGGTTTATTTGGTTTCTGTATTTAAATTCTGCAACCTAATGAGTATGGGGCACTGTTGACATCCATGATAGTATGTTAGGTCCCTCCACCTTTCTTTTCAGTGGACTGGAGGAAGCAGCGAGCAAGGGACTCACTTAAGCTGCCTGGAGACCAGCGTGGCACTTTTCTCTTCCTGGGAGCCAAAACACATTTGCAGAGGCTGTTGGATTTCCTCCCCTTTCCTCTTCCTTCACCTGCATGACACCGTTATTTGTTCATGTTAGCAGGCTTCATCTGAGTGATACGGATTGCTGAACAACCTGTCAGAACACTGTCTTCAAGGTCCCAGCATTCCAAGAGGTTTACAGTAGATGGCCAAAAAAGCCGTTATGTCACGAGTAAGAAAAAATAAGTATTCTGCACTACCAGAAAGAATTGTTTTAGGGAATACAGGGTGAAAAGAGTGAGTATGTTCCCAATACTGATGAAATAATAGGAGTATAGCAGATTATTTATCACCGCTTTGCATTGTAGCACAGGGCTGGCTCAAACCGAGCAGGAGGTTTTGTTCAAACAAATCGCTTGTAATACCTCCATGCAGCTGCTGCTGGGCCTCGCAGCACCTACCATGCTAAATCAGCACCTGTGGGACAGAGACAAAAAGCAGTAGCTGTGCTGAAAGGAATTGACACCCCATGCACAATCCTGCTCAATGTATGTCACTGAGCTAAAACAGCTTTGATTCCTCTGATGGAATGAGCAGATTTCAGAAAGAACAGTGGAGGGAGCTGTTTCATAAACAGTCTGTCTAATCATTTCATTGGTATTAGTATCCTAAGACCTTGCTGACATAGGGCTCTCAGGCTCCTGCCCGGTGCTGAGAACTCTGGCCAAACCCAGCAAAGTGTGGAAGTACTGTGAGCACATGAGTATTCTCTTTGAAGTCAGGGGTCTGCTCCTGTGCTTGAAGTTAATCATATGCTTAAGTGCTTTGCCAGATTTGGGCAGAGAGTTTAGCACTTCTGTTGTAAACTTTTTTAGGTAGGGATTGTCTTTTTTGTTCCCTGTTTGTACAGTGCCTAGCATGACTGGGTCCTGGTCCATAAGTATGGCTCGTAGGTGCTGGAATAGTACAAATAATAAATAATAATAACTTTGTAGGATCTGTCTCAGAAAGTATAACAGTCACTATTTATTGGGAGCCAAAGTTCACTCTCTGTAACTCCCATGTAGTTCCATTGACTTCAGTGTTAACAAGGACAGAATTTGACCCTTCTCGATTAATATTTGAGATTTAGTTTAGGACTGATTGCAGCTGGTTCACCCGCAGGGTTTTGTAACCTTTTTCTTTTTTTCCCTTAGCAAAGTAAAGACATTCCAGTCTTATTTTTCATTCCTGTTTTCTTTTCCTTTTTTTGGCTAGCCATTTTCAAAGGTTCCTATTGTTATTCACCACCCCAGGCACCTTTTGTCTATATATGCACTTGGCAAAGAAAGAAGGCAAAACCGCAGTGCGACATCAAAGGACTATCTGAATATCAATGAATAATGGCTGCTGACAGAGCAGACAAGAATAACTGTTTATAAAAATCTACTGGAGAAATATGGATTCCTCAATATTTGGGCTCCCACACTTAAGTAAAAGAGAAAGATGAACACCATGCTGTGTTTGCTGTTTTGTGAGTCATTATGTCATTAATTAGTCTTAGACAAGGCAAGAATTGGGGGGCACAGGAGGCTATCTGTTAACTAACTTCAGTTTAATAATGATAATAATACTGATCTCTTATGCTTTTCATCAGGAGATTTCAAAGCAATGACAAAGGAGATCAATATCATTTTCCCTTTTGAGTTGGAGAAACTGAGCACAAAGAGGTGATGTGACTTTCCCAAGGTCACCCAGCAGGCCCATGGTAGAGCTGGGAATCAGAGGCGGATTAGGGGTTTGTGGGGCCCCAGAGCAAATGGGGGCCCCTCCCCACCCCTTTCACCTGCAGTCCCCCCCCCCGGCGCTTCTGGGGAAATGAGGTCAGGGCAGGAGAGTCTGCCCCACCCCGCCTCCTCTCCTGGCGCTCCTGCTGGGGAGCTTGGTCAGGGCTCAGGGGCTTCTCCCGCCCGGTGCTCCTGATGGGGAGCAAGGTCGGGGTGCGGGGGCTTGCCCTACCCCGCCTGCCCATCACTCCTGCTGGTCAGGGCGTGGGGGCTTCCCCTGCTCCCTGGTAGGAGTGCCAAGTGGGCAGAGTGGGTTGGGGCTCGGGGGCGCCCAATTGGCCGGGGCCCCTGAGCACATGACTAATTGGCCTAGAGGCTAAATCTGCCACTGCTGGGAATAGAACCCAGGTATCTTAAATCCTAGTCTAGTGCTCTATTGACTAGTTTAGACTAATAAAAAAAATATATATATAGTACAGTATTAAAAATATAAATGCAAAACTAGTCCTTTACATTCAACAGTAAGTACTGAGGCCAACATTGCATTAGCTTTGTTGGGAGTTTGTTCTGAATAAGAACTGCAGGATTAGAATCTTATTTTTATAGGCACATTTTAGCCAGGTAGACAAACTGAGAAGACATTTGGATTTCTCTTACAACCAAAATTAAATGCCCCGCCATTTTAGATTTACATATAAGAGGAATGATGAACTGACTATGAATGGAATCCTTCCAAAAATGATCAGCTGTAGTAATAAAAATATTCTCCAAATATTCTTAGAAAAGCAAACTTAGTTGCTATTGTTTCTTATTAAGTAGTTTTTCATAAAATAGCTGACTGCATTTAGGAAAATCAATTAGAAACAAAGAGTATGGATGTAGCTTGTGGCATTTATCAGTTTTTTTAAAGGACACCATTAGGGATCTCTGGATTAATATCTGATTTATTTACCTTAACAGATATTCTCCATTTTATAGGTCTGACAAAGATTCCAAACATCCACCATTAAAAAGTCAACATTTAACTACATTTACTACACTACCACTGGTAATTGTGGTAAAATGTTGACTTCTTAATGGAGACCTCTCTATTTTTCAATACACTTCTGACTTACCAGGCATCCCCTTGTAGATATACTGTGTCTACTGCCATGTAATAACTTTTAAAACATCCCTTTAGTCACAGAAGTTAGAGATGGAAAAAATATCTATCTTACATAGTGCCTATCACTGTGGTGTCTTAATGTTTCTATACAAAACTAAAGAGTGCAAATGAGAGGAACAAAGGTGTTGTTTTCTCTGTGTTCCTCAAGAGTTAGAACTTGGGAACGGGCTGTAAATATGACACCTTGACATGACTTCATATCAACATTGCTCAATTTAACAAGTCAAAAATGATTTTTCAAACTTCCAATACCAGTCAATATAAAATCTCAAAATCAAGCTGTTTTTCCTTACCCTTTCTATGTTCATCACCAGTAATGCACATCAGTCTTCAACTATCCCTTTCTATCCTCATTATCTTTTCATTTGAATTTATGGTACTTGAAAATAATGTTAGTGATGTGCAATGCAGTTCAGTCTTCTTTAGCTGTTTTGGCTCTAGCAGGAATAAAAATATTTTTTTAAAAATAAGTGTACAGCACAAAGAGAGGCACAAGGATCAAATATGTTAAGTGTGACAGTGACTTTTCAGACCATAATCACACTATAAGTTCAACAAGTTCAAGTCTGAAAGAGCATATTCAGATATCAGGCTATAAGCTAACAAAGACCTCACCAAACCTTCTAAGCTCCTACCTGAGCAGAGTCTTGAATGGGAATGCAGTGCAAAAAGATAACAAAAAAATGTCCTGCACCTCTGATGTATTGTCATTGATGCTGAACCCCTAAGGGTAAGAATTCTATTATCAGTGAACTGAGCATGCAGAATAAGGAATGAGGATCAATCATGGAACAGAATATATGATCACTGTGGATGGGAAAAATTAAATAGGTAAGAGGAATGTCTAACATGGATCAAATTAATTCTATTGCTTGTCTATACCTCATATAGAATTGAGGGCATTCCATGGCACCTTTTGCCCACCTACAGAGTCATCCTACTTCTGTCAGTGCAGCTTTTGGATGGTAGTAGACTTCTAGTCTGATATGTCCCCAATCTCCTCATTGAAAGGATGAGGGATATGAGTTGGCAGATGGATCCTTGTATTTGCTGATCCAGCATCCTTGCACCCACCCCTAAATTTCTTTCTATATTAATGCAAATGGAGTCCATGCAGCTTCATGGCATCTCTGAGGGTAGACTCTCTGTGTAACTGCAACAGTTCTGATGTTTTCAGGACCTCTGTCTACCCATAGCTGGGTAAGAAGATCTGGCCCATCAAACGGTATCATATTCTGGCAGTTTTGACATCTGTGTTCTGCCTGCCATGACATATGGAGCTGAAAAAAATCAATTCCCCAGGAAAACAGAGTAGAGGCTAAAATCTCAACAGCATAGGAAGCATGACAAAACTTAAGACTGGAATTACATGGAGAACCAGGAGACCAAACAAAGAGATGATCATAATGGTCCCTTCTGACCTTAGTATCTATGAATCTATGAGATCAGGCTATAATATCTCAGAAGATCCCATTGTCCAAAGGAAGGGATTTATAATACAGGATCAGGAATGAGGCACTTAATTGAGTTTTTACTCATTCTTTCATTGTGAACACTAGTCATCCCTACCTCTTCTGTATCTCTAATTACTCCGTCTATACTGTCCTCTTTACTGCCTGCAGTCTTGGCTAGGAATGGAATGTGAGCTAGGGATTTCCTTTCAAGACTCTGCCAAGGTAGCTGGGTAATTTGAAGAGTAGGGACTGTTTTATGAGCATGTGGCTTGGCGTCAGCCTTCTTCTTCCAACCAAAACCTTAGCAGCTCCGTGATGTGCTCCATCTCCACTAGCTGTGGAGTAAGTGCCAAATGAGTCCACTGCCAGAATTTCTTTTCCTACATGGCGATGCATAGCCTTTCAACCAAAATTCCCCAGATGGGAACGTTTTAATTGTTCCAAAAATATCACGGCAAAGACTCATTATTCAGTCATGAATTCTTTCCAAGCTGTGCTACGCATCCAAACACAAACAGGCCAAGTGTAGTGAATTGCCATAGATACTAATGCCTTCATTGGAACATTAGTCATATTTCGTAGAGTCATTGAAATTAGAGATGGAAAAGACCTTTTTAGGTCACTTTGTTCTACAGTATATTATTCAGTGCTATATATATATATTTGCTACAGCACATTTTCCAGGGTTTTGTCCAGTTCAGTCTTTAAATGGCTCAAGTGGCAGAACTCCCACCACTTCCCTTGGGAATCTATTCCAAAGTCTAATAGATCTTAGTTTTAGGATTTTCATCCTTATATTCAGCCTAAATTTTCTTTTGCTTAATTCTGTCCCATTATTTGTAGTTATAGTTGCTTTTACCGTCCTGGTCATTCCTATCCCTGCTTTTTGTTTACCCCTTTTAAGTACCTGTAGAGAGTTATCTTATTCCATTAGTCATCATTTGACTAAAGTTTATATATAATGATTTTAATATTTGCTCATAATTCTAACCCTCCAACCCCTGAATTTTTGTCTGTTACTGCTCTTCTTTGATTTCCTTCCTATTTCTTTCTAGTACTCGGGGCTCCCATAACGGTACAGTATTCTAGGCATGACTCACCAGTGCCATATGGAGATTAAAAATCTTTCTGTTGATGTTATACTTCTTAGTATGTGGTGAAAAATCACATTGGTGTCTCTTGCCACTATATTGCATTGCAAGCTCGTGTATTATTAATTTCAGTTTTGGACAGTGATGCAAACATAACCTTTCCTGAGTGTCTTCCTCTGAACCATTCGTTATGAGCCAGTGCTAGATGTAGGATACGGGGTTAGATGAATCTGTTGTGGTACAATAGTTCTGCATTCCTATGCCTTGGTGAATACAGGCACTTTCTCTATGCTTTGCAATACGGCATTTCTACATGTGACTGTCGGCTGTGAGTCTGAATCACTTTGTTTTGTCTTCTGAGTCATCGCTCGCTTTCTCACTCTCACCTTAACTGAGATTAATGAAGGTGGACGTTTGTATTATGCTACTGACAGTTCTTTCTTAGAGATGATGAAAAATTCTTGGCTAAGAGAGGATTTTCCCTATGTATACATTTCAGTAAAAAGAATAGAAAAAAACCCAACAACCTGAAGACACTTTTTTTGGAATAGGAGTAAAGCTGGGTAGGAAAGGGCTTTGCTGTCCCACAAATATATTCAAGAGTTTGAAATATTTTCCCATCTTTAATCTAGACAAATTGTCAATATCTCTAAACTATTCATGAACTGGAAAAACTTTTTTTTTTTTCATTTCAGGTCAATCAAAACATTTCATTTCTATAATTCTGAAATATTTTGTTTCAATTTTGATGGGGTTTTTTACCCTTTTTTAGTCAAATTAGCTTACATTTTGAAACTATGTGGATTGGAAAACTGGAATTTTTCATTTTGAAAATGTTGCAATTAAATATCTTGACAAATTTGAAACATTTTTTCTCAATATTTTTTTGAGTTGGGAGATTTGTTGACTCTGACCCTGTTTCACTAACATTTTCAATAGCAACAAATCAGCTTTAAAAAAAATTGACCAAAAGTTGTTGACCAGCTCTAGATAGAAGACCACTGGAAGCAAACAAATATACCTCTTGCCCTCTAAGAAACTCAGTAGAAAAATCAAGGTGACCAGTTTTAAAATACAAATGTTATTTCTTAGTATTTCTCCAGTTATCTGACAAGCAAAAATAAAAATGATCAACAAAAACAGTGACTTGGCCCTTTAAATAATCAGCATTCTTGCTTTAAATGAGTTTTAAAACTGGAGTAAAACAGCTTAATTGCCTACAGGAAGACTCAAGCCTATGCTTGTCAATTCTCTATGCTTAATTAGTTTAGAACTGCCTTAGATCTCAGGTTTTTTTTTTCTCCTGGTAAACTGTTGCATGCTTCCCACCCACAAGCCGTCTGTGCTGGCATACATTAAAATATAAGCACAGAAGATGGATATTCATTTCTGAAGGACTGACGGACCGTGCGCACACACGCACACACACACACAGTTTGTCCCTTGTGCTAAATGAGAAATAACCTGGAGGAAGTCTGTTATGTTGGAGCTGGAACAGTTGTATCCTTGGTTCGAGTGGGCAATTAAGGGCTATGGGGCTATGGAAAGCATTCTAGTGAAGGTGTACTGTACATTCCGCTAGACTAACTCGTTATGAATCTTGACGGTGCTAACTTCCTTCCATTTATTTTCAGCTTTGCTGGAAATGGCCAAGCCTTTATGTTCTTGGGGAAAGAAGGAATCCTTCCATTTCTGGGGATTCCTCCCAGTTTAAAGCTGGCGTCAAAATAATTGTGTTGATCTAACATAATAAATATTGGTTTCAATGGAAGTGTACATCTGGATACAGTCAATATTGCACTTGAATTTTATCTGCATTCTCTCCTTGTCTTAAAGGAAAATAATAGCTAATACACAAAGCACTTTATTTCAGAACTTCAGTGAAATAAGAAATTCTTGTTCTAAAATGTGTTCATATGGTATACTCTGGGCCAGATCTTCTCTTCTCCCAGGTTTACAATGGTGTAACTCCATTATCTTCAGGAAGGTTACTCCTAATTTATACTGGTGTAGGTGAAATCAGAATCAAGCCATTTACCCAAAGTCTTCCTAATACTCTCCCTAATCTGAGTGACAGTAGTATCAAAAAGAAAATACTTCTCGGTTTTTCAGATAAATGTCTTCTTATTTTTCACAGCTCATTTTTGTTAAGTAGGAGAGAGAATTGTCAAATCCAGAACAGAGCTATTCCACTTGGAGTAACAGATGTGGATGGCTTTCAGACAGTACTCAGCATATCACACTGAAATGACTTTTCAGCAGCCTGGGAAAAATGTAATAGCTGACTGCAAAGGAAAAGTGCTTATCAGCATCGTAACTTGGTTTTTAGTGTTCATAAACTTTTATCAGAATAGTAAAGTGGAGCATCTGAGCCAAAGAAGTTCCTCCAGATAGAATAAAATAAACATCTGCAGACATCCACTTTCAGCGTAGAGCCAAACCCTGTCATCCTTCACCAGGCAAAACTCCCATTGAATTCCATGAGAATTTTGTCTGGTGGTGGACTACAGGATTTGGCCCATGGGATGGAAGAAAATCAGTGCTGATGTGATGTTATTAAGACATCATTAATTACTTGTGAGGCAGGGTATGGGTGAGCAGGTCAAGGAGGAAGGTGTTGGACTCCTAACATTACTGAACTCTTGTGGAGCTCTCTCATTTTAGTTTTGCATCCATGAGATTATTGTTATGCTAACATCTAGTAACAATATTTATAAAACAAGTTAAATGTCACAAAGACCTGCAGCTGGATTCAACTATTTATTATCTATTTAAAATAACTTTTCCACCCAACTTTTCTGCCCATCTGTTTTCCAATTTGTGCTTCAAGAGGAGTCTTTTGTGAAGGGGGGCATTAGAACTTGGGTTGCCGCATGAGGATGTTTCTTGAAATTATACGTAATTAGTTAACAGCAAGGAAGAGACAAAAAATATTCCGGGATGGAGAAAGTCATGATTTTACAAAGATTTGTGATATTGACAAATTCTAGTATATTCAGAGCTTGATTCATCACTCTGTTAACTCCATTTAATGCTGGTAGCTCCATGGAAATCAGCAGAGATGCATCAGAGTACAACTGGTATAAAAGCCGGGTGAATCAGGCCCTCAGAGTTAAAATGGCTGCTCCTTTAACATATATTGTCTTTAAGGAAGACAGGGGAATCATACTGGCTTCAGTAAAGGATAAGGTTTCATCTTTAACTTTTGATTTCCTAGATTTCATTGATCAATGTTCCAGATTTAATGGTACATTTTTAAAATTTAATTTAATTTCCTTGTTAAAAACAATAAACGTCTTTCCAGGAAGGTTATATAATGCATATCGTTTACCCAAGAGTTATGAATGACTCCAATCCTTTCTGTCAGGCAACCCTGTGGATAAGTAGTTTTTCTAAGCATAATAAATATTTTTAAATGTGTTGTTTACCCAGTGGGCTGTAATGCTCTCTTGTTAAATATGTAACTTAATTTATCAGCTCGGACTGTTTTATCTAAAATAACTAAACCTGCTAATTAGCAAGCATTAATGCCATTATCCTACAAGCTGCTGAGCAATGACGGATGGGTCTCAAACTATGCTCTGAGAGGGTGTGGCCTGATTTGGATGACTGTGTAGTGGGGTCTAATCCAGATCCCACAGAAATCCAATTGGCTTCACTGAGCATTGGATCAGGCCGTAGGGCCACACCAACGTATGATAGGTTTGTTTGATGTTTCAAAAATGTGTTTAATTGTTCTCATAATAGGCAGGAGAGGATGAGCTTTACAATGGTAGCATTTATAGAAAAGGTCAGTTTAGTCTGGGTTCGGCGTTCAACATTAAAGCATTGCAATTAACGTAATTACTTGCACATGCTTCCTTTCCATCCTCTCTGAATTCCCAACCCAGCTCGTCTGTGTGGCCCCATGCTGTACCCTTTGCCATGAGAGTAGGCATGTGGCTTGATCCGCAGCTGACGTCAATGCTGCTGTGTGACTCCACAGACAGGAAGCACTGTAAGAATAGGACAGTCAGCACCTCTCCACAGAGACTAAACATATCACCTCTACAGTACACTCAGCCTTGAGCCTGGGAATAAGTCTGCACTTGACTCTCTTAACTGGCAGCGAAGTGAACTGCTGTCAAACAAGATCAGGTCAATTTAGGAGTTATGGATTTAAATAGTCCATATTAATATTGCACTTGATTTTTTTCAAATTAAAATGGGAAATAAATGACGGGAGAAAACCTTCAGCTATCTCAAATTGCATTGCACCTTTCATAATGGAAAGTCTGGACAGGTAAGAAAAGCTCAAAGAAAGATTAGTAATCTATTGTGGCCTTTTGGTGCCAGTGGATTCATGGCACCAGATATGTCAACACAACATTTGTGCATGTTGCCATCTGCCCTTTCAATATTTCCCCAAAACTTCATAGGAAGAGGCTGTGTGCAATTATTGGAAATGATTAATTGCTTCTTCATTATATTTTATTTTTGGAAAGCATATCAGACTGGAAGAGGACAATCACATGGCCTAAAATGCAGTCAGTGAACAAGACAACTTTCTTAATCAGAGCACTGGAAACATGGTATCTCTAGAGCATACTGTATGTAAAGCAGAAAGGCGGTACACATTAATTTATGCACTTAGGGCTTTACACGTTTCCTTTTCAGTATGTCTGCTTGGGAACATCAGGTGTAACACATTAGGAAGGAGAATTAGTGCAAGAAATCACTGTCCCACAAGAACAATTCTATGTATGGCAGTAGCTCAAAGAGTGTGTTCTCCCAAAGCCTTACACCCCTTTTGATTACTTTAACAGGAGGTAAAGGCTATCTCTACAGTACCTGTTCTCACCAATCAGCTATCATCTTTGTTTGGTTTTGATCATAACAAATGGAGATAAGAGAGCGTATCCGCATGGCCCCACAGTATGCCAACATTTTTATGGCTGACTTAGAGCAATGCTTCCTCAGCTCTCATCCCCTAATGCCCCTACTCTACTTGCGCTACATTGATGACATCTTCATCATCTGGACCCATGGAAAAGAAGCCCTTGAGGAATTCCACCATGATTTCAACAATTTCCATCCCAACATCAACCTCAGCCTGGTCCAGTCCACACAAGAGATCCACTTCCTGGACACTACAGTGCTGATAAACGATGGTCACATAAACACCAGCCTATACCGGAAACCTACTGACCGCTATTCGTACCTACATGCCTCCAGCTTTCACCCTGACCACACCACACGATCCATCATCTACAGCCAAGCTCTGCGATACAACCGCATTTGCTCCAACCCCTCAGACAGAGACAGACACCTACAAGATCTCTATCAAGCATTCTTACAACTACAATACCCACCTGCTGAAGTGAAGAAACAGATTGACAGAGCCAGAAGAGTACCCAGAAGTCACCTACTACAGGACAGGCCCAACAAAGAAAATAACAGAATGCCTCTAGCCATCACCTTCAGCCCCAACTAAAACCTCTCCAACGCATCATCCAGGATCTACAACCTATCCTGAAGGTCGACCCATCACTCTCACAGACCTTGGGAGACAGGCCAGTCCTTGCCTACAGACAGCCCCCCAACCTGAAGCAAATACTCACCAGCAACCACACAACAGAACCACTAACCCAGGAACCTATCCTTGCAACAAAGCCCATTGCCAACTGTGTCCACATATCTATTCAGGGGACACCATCATCGGGCCTAATCAAATCAGCCACACTATCAGAGGCTCGTTCACCTGCACATCTACCAATGTGATATATGCCATCATGTGCCAGCAATGCCCCTCTGCCATGTACATTGGTCAAACTGGACAGTCTCTACGTAAAAGAATAAATGGACACAAATCAGATGTCAAGAATTATAACATTCAAAAACCAGTCGGAGAACACTTCAATCTCTCTGGTCACTTGATTAGAGACCTAAAAGTGACAATTCTTCAACAAAAAGACTTCAAAAACAGACTCCAATGAGAGACTGCTGAATTGGAATTAGTTTGCAAACTGGATACAATTATTTTAGGCTTGAATAGAGACTGGGAGTGGATGGGTCATTACACAAAGTAAAACTATTTCCCCATGTTTGTTTATCCCCCCCCCCCGCCACTGTTCCTCAGACGTTCTTGTCAACTGCTGGAAATGGCGCACCTTGATTATCACTACAAAAGGTTTTCTCCCCCCGTGCCCCCCCTGCTTTCCTGCTGGTAATAGCTCATCTTAAGTGATCTCTCCTTACAGTGTGTATGATAACAACCATTTTTTCATGTTCTGTGTGTATATAAATCTCCCCATTGTATTTTCCACTGAATGCATCTGATGAAGTGAGCTGTAGCTCACGAAAGCTTATGCTCAAATAAATTGGTTAGTCTCTAAGGTGCCACAAGTACTCCTTTTCTTTTTGCGAATACGGACTAACACTGCTGCTACTCTGAATCCGGTATTCAGTGTAAGCTCTCTTCATGTTCCTATTTCAGGTTGGACATTACTTTTCAGGAAGAGACTTCATTTGGCTAGAAACTGTTAGGTTAGATTGTCTGGGACTATTGAAAGTCCTAAGGTTTCTCACAGGAAATGTCAGGCCAGACACTTTCCACATCCTTAAAAACAAATGAAGGTCAAAAACTGAAGGAGTGGCTACTTTCTGCTAGACAAGCAAAGGAGAGAGTTACCACCCACACTGAGAAGACTCATGTGACTGTTAAATGCTGGGAACCCAATTTTTATGTGGGTCCTGCATTATTTAGGGTTGTCATTGCCACATGTACAATGGACAGTGTCTTGAATGTGCCTTTATTTAATATAAATCAATTTACCTCCCTTAGCTCTTCTGTTGGTCGCTACTGCCATTGTTTGAGTGTCTTAGGGTATGTCTGCACGGCAACTGGAAGCAAGCTTCCCAGCCTAGGTAGACAGGCTTGTGCTAGCAGGGCTCAATCAGCTTGCCAAAAGCAGCAGTGTGAGCATTGCAGCTCAGGCTACTATATGGGGTGTTGGGATGCGAGGGAGTTCCAGTGTGGAAGTTTTAATTTGGAATTCTTCATTAGGAGTAGAATCTATAACTGAACTGCACCTTCAGCATGTTAGCTCCTTGTCCATATCCAGTGATAACTGTAGTTATTTATTGTACTATTTGTGGTGTTTAGATGTTGCTTGTAATTATTAGAATTGGGAGCACTGGCTGTTGGGAGTCTGAAAGGACAGGAAACAGGAAGGAGGGGGAGTAGTTGAGAGGCTGGGAGAGAGAACAGAGGGTGCAGCAGCAGCTTGGTAAAGAGGTTTCCACTTTGAAAATAAAGTCCTGTTGAAGCTTGTTAGTACCTTGCGTGGTTGATACAACATTTTGGCGACGAGGATGAATCTTCTGCCTCTGAACCCACCTGCACCCTTTCTGCAAAGCCCAGGTGAGCCTCCAATTGCTTTTACTACCTGGATCCATATGTTTGAGACTTATCTGCTTGCAATCAGTGCTACAGAGATTTCTGAAGTAAGAAAGTGTGCTCTGCTAATCCACTGCCTTGGAGCAGAAGGGCAGCTTATATTTCACACTTTCCCCCTTGCAGATGATAAATATGAGACTGCACTCACTGCATTAAAGAATTTTTTTGTGCCAAAAGTGAATGGAGTAGCTAATTGCTACAGATTACGCCAGCGTGAGCAGAAACCAGGGGAAACTATAATGCAGTATATTGCTTCCCTGAGGAGTCTGATTGTAATTTGTGATTTCGGGAATCTGGCAGATGAGATGATTAGAGACCAGCTCATTGAGAAAACAACCATGCTTCATGGAAGAGAACGCTTACTTCTAGAACCACAACTTACACTAGAAAAAGCAATAACCATTGCTTCTCAGATTGAGTCAGCTACAGCTGAAGCCAAAATAATGAGCATGGTTACAAGAGGCACAGTCCAGGCTGTGACTCCTTTGCAGAAAAGTTCACTACCACTGCAGACACACAATTGCAAGAGGAAAACTAATGAAAAACTACTGAATCAGCAAATTCAAAATACGGTAAAAGCATGCTTTTGCTGTGGATCCCCACAACACCTTGCAAGCTACACAGGATGTCCGGCAAAAGTAGCTCAGTGCAATCATTGCAAAAAGATTGGACATTTTGCCAAAGTATGTCACAGAGGCCAGTTCAATCAACAGGTCCATGCAGTTACAATACCAGATGTTACTGTGCTGAGCGTGGACAAAATCACTACTGCACATATTCCAGAACAGGTAAAGTGCACTGTAAACGTTTCTGCCATACCCTCAGGCAAACCACACTCTATTCAGCTAATGCTGGACACTGGCTCAGCAGTATCTGTACTACCTGATTCCATCTATCTGCGTTACTTTAAAGATGTACCTCTTACTGAACCCAAACTTCACTTGGTGTGCTATTTGAAAAACCATATTCCAGTACATGGTTGCCTGCCAGTAATAGTTACTTTTGGTGATTGCTGTGTAACTGCAGAGTTCTACATTGTCCACAAAGGCACTCCTATCCTTGGCAGAGATTTAAATCTCAGGGTAGTTAATGGACAAATTGATCTTCCTCAGCAAAGCACTCTTGCGGTACACACACCAGTTTCAGCTGGGACCCAACACCAGGTTGAGGAGAAACTCGACTGTGCTTATGGGTTTCTGCATAAAGTTAAAATGCGGAATAATGTGATGCCTGTACGACAGAAGTTACGGCACTTACCATTTTCAGTCAGGGAAGCTGTTTCAGAGGAACTCAGAAAACTTGTTCAAACGGACATTATTGAAGAGATCAACTCCTCGGAATGGGTTTCACCTATAGTAGTGATGCAGAAGAAGGGTGGAGGCATTCACCTTTGTGTGGACTTAAGGTAGCCAAATAAAGCTATTGTGATTGACAGCCATCCTCTTCCTCACATAGAAGAAGTATTTGCAGAACTCCGTGGAGCAAAGATGTCTTTTACTCTTGATTTGCAGAGCGCATACCACCAGGTTATGTTGCATGAAGATAGCAGAGACCTCACAGCATTTATTACACGAGGGACTATTTCGTTTTAAACGTGTTCCATACAGTCTCGCATCTGCCCCAAGTGCCTTTCAAAAAATGATGTCACTGATTCTGAAGAATCAACAGGGAGTTCAGTGCTATCTGGATGATATTATTGTGTTTGGAAATACTTCTGAGGAGCATGACAATAACCTGCAGTCTGCACTAAACTGCATCAGCACAGCAAGCCTCCAGCTCAGTAGGTCCAAATGCAAATGTAGACAAATGGAACTCTCCTTTCTGGGGCATACAATTTCACAGGTTGGACTAAAACCTGATCCAGATCATATCCTGGCAATTTCAAATGCTCCTCCTCCAGATTTGCAAACCTTACGTTCCTTCTTGGGTCTTACCTCCTGGTATGCAAAATTCATTCCCAATTATGTTTCTGTCATTGAACCGTTATGGGAATTACTATGGAGAAGTTCAACCTTAGTGTGGACAACGGATGCACAAACTAGTTTCGAAACGGTGAAAGACTTGATTGTACATAGTCCAGTACTTGCACTATTCAGTCCTGCATTGTCCACAATTGTAACTACTGATGCTTCTGATTATGGACTTGGGGTTGTTCTCACACAACTGCATGAGGACAACACAGAGAGGACTTCAAGGATACTAAGTAATGCTAAGAGAAGATATTCTACAGTCGAAAAAGAAACACTTGCTTGTATCTGGGCTACTGAAAAAATGACAAACTTACCTGGGGGGCTGCAAGTTCAAGTTGCGCACAGACCACAGCCCTTTGACGACGTTGCTCATCACGAAAGGACTGGGAAGAGCAGGATACCGTATTGCTCGATGGTCTGCAAGACTGCTCTCTTTCAATTATGAACCGGAATATAAGCCTGAAAACCAAAATGTGGTCACTGATTGCCTTTCTCGCCTGCCTTTGCCTTCACCAGATGGTCCATCGGAGGATGAGGATGTAGTGGTTGAGCTTATTACAAGCACTCTTACTGCAGTTACAAGAGAACAATTTCAAGCTGCTTGTTCAGCGTGTCCAATTCAACAAAAACTATGGAAATTTCTGACAAAGAGATGGCCCAGTCACCCTAAAAACCTTGACCCAGTTTTGCTGCCTTATTTTAGAGTTTGGGATGAACTTTCTTTGTTTGATGGCTGTGTGCTACGAGGTACACACCGGCTCCTTGTGCCAGAAGAATTACAGTCAAAACTCATACACCTGGCACACAATACTCATCAAGGAATTGTCCGAACCAAACAAAGACTACGGGATCTGTATTGGTGGCCAGGGATGGACTCTCAAACTGAAGCACTCATAAAATCCGGTGTCACTTGCCAAATGCATGATAAGAAAGCAGTGACATGTACCCCTCCATTACAGCCTGTTCCTCTTCCTGAATCTGCATGGGAAAAAGTGGTGATTGACATTGTAGGACCCTTTGACACTGCTCCAATTGACTGCCATTATGCCATCACTTTAATAGACTATTTCAGTAAATGGCCTGAGGTAGCGTTTACATCGCAAATCTCTTCTGCTACAGTAATTAAGTTCCTCTCTTAAGTTTTTAGCAGGGAAGGTAACCCCAAAGAACTGGTTTCAGATAATGGTAGTCAATTTACTTCCCTGGAGTTTGAAACTTTTCTAGCAGACAGGAACATTTTACACAGAAGGTCATCCCTATATTACCCTCAAGCCAATGGGGAAATCGAACAGTTTAACAGAAGTTTGAAAGAGAGTTTGCAAACGGCTAAACTGGAAGGGCAATTGTGGATACCCTTCACTAATGAGTTGTTGCAAGCATACTGGGCTACACGACATGCCACAATGCAAAGATCACCCACAGAGTTACTGCATGGGAAACAGATGAATACTAAACTGAATATTGCTGGATTGTTAAAGGCACGACCTAATGCCCTAAACGAGGATGATGTGAGAAAAACAGTTGAACAGAACCAAGCAAAATCTAAAGCTTTCACAGACAAGCGGCGGCGTGCTAAGGAACCAAAGTTTGAGTGTGGTTCCTTCGTTAGAATATGAAAACCTGGAATTTTACACAAAGGGGACCATAAATTCACAGCTCCTCTTAAAATCATAGAGAAGAAGGGACCTTACACCTATCGACTTTCTGTTGGGCGGGTATTGAATGCTTCTTATCTTGCACCTGCCTGTGCACCAAGAGGAGATTATGCCAACACCCAGTCTGCATTGGATGATTTCACCGTAGTACCAACACAACAAGACATTGCACTGGAACCGGGGCTTGAGAGACGGCCTGTCAGACCCAGGCGACCACCTGTCTGGACTAGAGACTATGTTATGTAGTATCTACAGTGTTTTCAGTGTAATATTTCTGCCAACAGTATAGTTTCAAATTTGTTCTTGTGGTTAGAACAATAATGTTTATTTTAATTGGGAGAGTTTCTTAAGAGAGGAGGGAATGTGCTGTTTAGATGCTGCTTGTAATTATTAGAATTGGGAGCACTGGCTGTTGGGAGTCTGAAAGGACAGGAAACAGGAAGGAGGGGGGAGGAGTTGAGAGGCTGGGAGAGAGAACAGAGGGTGCAGCAGCGGCTTGGTAAAGAGGTTTCCACTTTGAAAATAAAGTCCTGTTGAAGCTTGTTAGTACCTTGCCTGGTTGATACAACACTATTGTTACAAATTGTAATTAGTTATCTGCATTAAAACACGTTATTCCAGAAAGCCTGGCATACAGTGCAATCCATATTGCTCAATAGAACTGACCTGTCATCATTATTTACCACTTCTCCAATTTTTGTGTCATCTGAAAACTTTGCCAACAGTTATTTAGTTTTCTTCTAAATCATTGATAACGATATTGCTTTACATTGGATCAAGAACAGATCCCTGTGGTATACCACTAGAAATGCCCCGTTAGATGATGATTCCCCATTTACAATTACTTTTGAGATCTATCAGTTAGCCTGTTTTAATCAATTTAACATGTGCTATGTCGATTTTGTATGGTGCTAATTTTGAATCAGAATTTCATGCTATACTCAATCCGATGACTTTCAGAAGTATATTATGTTAACAGAGTTATCATTGTCACCAAAACTTGCAATTTCATAAAAAAACTATATTGAGTTTATCTGACCAGACTTGTTTTCCATAAAACCATATTGACTGGCATTAATTACGCTGCCACCCTTTAGCTCTTTACTGATTGCATCCTGTATAAGTCTTTCCATGATTTTTCCCAGAATCAGTGTCACTCTCACCAGCCTATATATACATGGGTCATCCCATTTACCTTTTAAAAATATTGGCACAAAATACATTAGTTTTTTCCCAGTCCTCTGGAACATCTTCTAGCCCAATGTAATAATATAATATTGAATATATAATTGTATTGATTACTTAAGAATTTCCAGTTATCCCTTTGAGGGGTGACAGGTTCTTGTCCCAAGATCAGACCCAGTTTTATAAATTTACTAGATAGTTGGGAACCCCAATGTGCACAGTTGCAACACTCACACTATAGGAACTCTTCTATATTTCCAAATATTTTATTAATACTTTTAGCAAGGTCACAAGCACTCTAACTCAATAAGGTAGATAGAGAGACTATAGAATGTACCTCTACACATCCATATACTCACACCATGCCTTGCAGGATGACCTGAAATGTTAGCCATTATCTTCCTCATCATCGTCACCTTCCTCCTCATCACGAGTGGCCATCATTCTGGTTCCTTCCAAGGGCCACATTTCTCTCTCTCTTCTACCCCATCAGGCTGGGATGCGACTTTTATGATATGTTGCACGGACACCACTATATCTAATGCATACTCAGTAAGAGGTTCTCCCCTTTTCCTTATTTGTATTTTCTCATCCTACTAATGCTGAGGTGTCCTTCTTCTATAGGTTAGTATATTGCTACATGCACTACCATGTCAACTCATGATCATACCCATCACCCCTTGCTTAAGCAGACGTTGGGTTATTACTTCTATGTTCCTTGTGGTCGCACTTACTGGAACATTCTACTTCCTACTATTGAGCAAGGTGTCCCTAGTTCCTAAAATCTAAAGGTAACAGTTGATCTATGCCATGGTTTATGGCCTATTTAACAACACTTATGCTAACTTACATTTCATCTAATGTCTTACAGGGTATCTATCGTATGTATGTATATAGCTATCTTCTCACTATATGTTCCATTCTGTGCATCCGATGAAGTGGGCTTTAGCCCATGAAAGCTTATGCTCAAATAAATTTGTTAGTCTCTAAGGTGCCACAAGTCCTCTTGTTCTTTTTAGGTTTCTTGTGTTATAGCTGAATATAACGAAAACAGCTAAATATAATGACGGCAAGGCAGTGAATATAATAAAGGCAAGCTAGCTCTATGGGCTCCAGTCTCCAGTATCTCAAGAATGGAATAAGGGCTGTATACTTCTATTGTACTGTGTGTACAGCAACAGAACAGTATACAACCCTAGGACTGTTTCAGAGCCTGTAGGAATTCTTCTGAATCTCTACGTTATTTCAGAGGCAAGATGTAAGTACCGTGCAAGAGCTGCAGAATGCATTACATTGGCAAGGAAACTATGGTTTTCCAACACAGTTAGTTATTCTGAACTAGCTGGTGACCATTGCTTATTTTATAAGCACGTTTGTTTCTTTGACCTCCAGCATAGGTTAATATAAATAGGAAACCATAGAGGACACATGCCTTATTGTGCAGAGGGAAGAACTTTCTCTGAGTTTGGTTATCCTATGTAAACAACGTTTTCTATGCATGGAGATGAGATAGGAATGTTCAAATATTTGGAGAAAGTACAGTATGGTATATTTATAATACATATTTTCTTCCTGCCTCATTTTTCTGACATGATGGATGACTTCCTCCTTGCAAAGCGCTTTAATTGTATGATTTTACATGCACAATAAATGTTCCTGGAATAGTGGCCATCTGTTGAAGTGGAAATAACAATAAAAGTTCTGATGAAGTTTCAAGTAACTTAAGAAGGGAGCTCACAAATAATCTCCACCTGCAAAAATACCCTTCTGTGCAGGAAAACATCCTACGTGGATCTGTGCTTTTGGTGCTTTCCCCAGTGATATACGCCTTGGAAGTTCTCTGAGATCATCCATTTAGACTTTCTTTCAGTTCTTTCAGTGGTGGGTCTATGTATTTTTTCATTTGCAATTGCTTTCAGGTTGGGGATTTTTTGGGAGAAGAGGAGTTTGGGAGAGGAAAGAGTCAGAATATTAATTTAACCTGTTTCCAGTCCTTTCTATTTCAAAAGGCAGTCAGATACTAAGGTGATTGGGCACGTTATAAGAGCCCAGATGGAAGGATGGTCTTGTAGTTAAGACCATGGATGGAGATCTGGGTTCAATTTCTAGTTCTGCCACACACACCTTGTGTGGCCTTGGGCAAGTCACTTAACTCTTCTGTGTTTTAGTTTCCCATCTATAAAAATAGGGATAATAATACTTCCATACCTTTAGAGTATTTTAAAGAGGATAAATTTATTAATGTTTGTGTGGAGCACAGATACTATGGTTGTAGAGCCCATAAAAACTATATATAGAGAGAGACAGAGATGTAAATGCTGATGCAAGAATGCATGATAGGCTCCTTCTAAAGGGGGATAGAACATGACCAGTAAACCCTATCCTTCCATTTCAGACTGCCATTGGCAGCATTTGGCAGTCATCATCTCCAACAATCCTAGTCTGTAATCTCTGTAATATATCCTGTCACCTTTGTGGCTCAATTCATGATCAAATCTTCGACCTGGGACATGGTGAAGTGCAATGTAATGTAAACGGGGTTGAGTGGCTTATTTTGGTGACACACACACACACTCTTTTAAGTGTAAACAATGCTGAGGTAGATAGGAACAATGACTTGCTCACCAAAAAGTACACCAAATGACACTTTTTGTAACTTTCCTTTATATCCAAACCCTATCTGTATTGTGATCTCAGCTTTCAGAGTTACTGTATGTGTAAGACTGGACCCAAAGGGGTTGACCTTGGAAGGAAAAACATTCTTGCTAAGAAGCCAGGTGGAATAGTTGCAATCTCAGAAATAAAAATAAAAAAGCATGTTATTGCTGTAAGCGTGGTTCAGTGACTTCAGTATTCCGTTGAAACACATTCTGTGCGTAAACATTGATTTTATTGGGACCCTCCATCTGATCAGTAAGTATGAAAATATTAGCAAGTAACGCAGAAAAAAATAAACTGAAAAGAATGATGGAAACCAATATTAGTAAGATCTGTTAGAATGTACTGTAATTTACTTGCAATGGTTAGTCCGCTGGTGTGCTGAGACCGTTGTCCATCATGCTGACCAATACTGTTTCATTGTTTCCTTGTGCTCCCCTGTCCTTCTGCATCCATCTGAGGTCTCTCATCTTATCCTTTGATTGTAATCTCACTGGGACAGGGTCTGTGCTTTTGTTCTGTTTCTATAGAGCACCCAGCACAGTGGGGTTCTGGTCCATGATTATCACTTCTAATGCATAATAAATACCACCACTACTACTAACTGTATTTTAAAATACACTGTAGTAAAAAGTACTGCTATTTTCCACTGTAGCTCAGAATCTTTTAGTATGTTGCTATGCATATTTGCTCTCAACCCACATACTTAGATCTCAGGACTGATCTCATGAACATTAATTATTTTACTTTGACTTACTAGTAATATGGGTGATTCATTTCCTGCTGTAGAGTGTCTGTTTGTTGTGACTCTGTGCGTGCTGCCAGATTTAGTTGAATCAATTCCTTAATGCTTCTATGAAGAAAAACAGCATGGTAGTTCCTACTTTTAAGTTCTAGAAAGGCTTGTAAAGGAAAAAGGTGCCAGAAAGTTATCAGACTGGAAAAGTCCTGAGTGTGGTGTGTATGTGTGTTCTGCTTTCATTCATCTTCTTTCACACAGTGAAAAAAGGAAATTAAGTTAATGGAAAATATGTGATATGGCTGCAACTGTTGCCATAATAATAGTGTGCATAGAAAGAGTGTTTCTGAGGAAATGATTCCATAGAGTTTTTGAAAGGACTGTCATTTGCAACACAGTTTTCCAAACAAAAGATGGATAAAAAATGATTCAGTGTTATTATTTTGAAAAAAAAAATCCTCTTTAACAACGAAGGTAGGAAACTTTTCCTCGGACTGTATTCCCTTTGGTGTGAATTCAGTGGGAGCAACAAGCCTGTGCTACCTCTGAAAATCCGACTGATATTTAGGAGTCTAACTTCATAGCCAAGTTTGAAAAAATTAGCTTTGATCATCATTTACTTATTTCTATAAACGTTTAACTTGTTGATGACACAAATAAGGCCAGTATGTGAGCCAGCACAATTTATATCCCACTGAAATTTTATTTTAAGGATTTAAGTTGGATTTAAGTGGTCCATAGGCCTCATGCAGGAGTGAATTTCACTCCATGGGTCCCAATCCTGCAAGCTGAGTTGTGGGCACCCAAACATTGTACTCATGCAGAGCACCACAGACGTCAGTTGAGACTCCATGAGGTTGTAGAGTCCTGCCCATGCATATGAACTTGCAGGATCTGATCCACAGTGGAGTTACATTTAGTGATACAAATTGATTGCATTATGTTGCAATGTGCAGACTGCTATTCTGGCTTTAGTGATTGTCTATATACTATATAGAATGCCATATACTTCTGTGAAAAATTTGATTCTGCCCTAATAAGGTTTGGTGGTTTATACATTGTTTAACTTAATCTTCTGTATTGCTATTTCATTAAATGTGAACCTTTGGTAATTTGTTCTTTAATTCATTTTAATTTAGAAAGACTCCATCATCCATATCCAATAAAAGTGACCAGATGAAAGATGTCCTAGAACTAGGTATGTCATGTCATGCTTCGCTTTAGTCTATTTCTCATATTTTTCACAGCAAATAAAACTTAACAGCAATGTGCATAATGGTCTGTTTTTGATCAAGTCTTAGTTGATTCAGGGTACAGACAGTTGTGTTTTAATTTCCTAGATAAGATTGTGTGCTCGCTTCAATCCCAGTTTAACTTTTAGATGCCAGGCCAAAAAAGTGCAACTAGCACTTAGGAAATTTAAACAAACAAATAAACCGCTTTCATTTAATTGTCCTTTGAACAAATTTAATACTAAATTATTGGGGCATAAGAAACAGTGGCTCTCATGATCTAATTTGTATCATCACTTTTCAGCGTGGAACCGTACTTGTAACTTTTTAAAGATCAGAGGTATTAAAGTTGCATCTGTCATTATGATCAACCACTAGCAGTGGGTTACCTGGCGGTATTGGAGGGCAGAATTTGGTTTACCAGACAACATTCTGCATATTACAAGGTTTCTTCTCTTTCAGTTGATTTCGATGATGAAGCAACCATTGGGGAAGTTAGTAGGATCCCAGAACTTTCAACGCTGTATACACTTGAAATAGTATCAAAGGCAATTGATATTTCCCTAGCAAAAGTAAGACACATGTATGATGATAAACACAAAATGATGCATTAAAACCTGTTATTTTTATTGAGTAAGCCAAAGCTGCAATAGGTTTTGTTTTTTACATTTAAAGCATCTGAGATTCATAATCCAATAAATCCTAATAATCATTAAAATTGTATTTTTACATTCCTTTGTTAATGGTTCCAGTCAATTGTGCTTCTTTGACGTGTTCTAATTTTTAATCAGTTATTTCAAAAGTGGTATTTTAAGGGGCGGGGGGTTAGAATGAGGAAGGAGGACTACTGGGGTCTCTTATTGATATTCCACTGACTTCTATGTGACCTTGGGCAACTCACACTCCTCCATCCTTCATTTTATGTATTTGTAAAATGGTAATAATTGTATTTTCCTTCCTCACAGTTATATTGTAAGGCTTCATCCATCAGTTATTTTTTGTAGAGTGCTTCAAGATCCTTGGATGAAGTGCACTATACAGGTGCAATGTATTGTTATTATTTCATAGAATATGTTTGCAGCTGAGAAACCTCACAAACAAGTACAAAATAAGAATTTTTTTTCCCCATTTCACTTGGGGCCTAATCCAATGTCACTGAAGTCAGTGGAAAGACTCCCAATTGATTGACTTCAGTTCAAGATAAATCAGGCCCTTGGTGTGTTGGTATTGTATGTTTATGAGTGGAAAAATGTAGACTTGCTCATTAGCACACCTGGGTTATCACTAGTTGCAGACAAACTGGTTTGAATAAAATAAGAGTTATTCTGTACCTTCCTCTCTCTTTCTAGCAGAAACAAATTTACGTGTTTACCTATCCTCCAAACCAAACCTTTCATGAGGTTTAGAGTAATTTGATTAATTTTATTCCCTAGTGCTCCCTCCATTTTCTCATGCATCTTTATCTCTTTTATTTTGGGCAGAAGCAGAAGTATCTAAAAACCATGTGAAGGGCTATTCTTATAGTACTGTACTTCCCACTCAGCCAGAGCTAAAAAGCACTACAAATCTCATGAGAACGATTCCCAACCTGATTTCTAGACCAAAGCAGTCTGAATAAGTATCCAAACACTGAAGGAGTCTGATTCTTACTTACATCCATTTATACTAGCATAAAGAAAAGGAGTACTTGTGGCACCTTAGAGACTAGCCAATTTATTTGAGCATAAGCTTTCGTGAGCTACAGCTCACTTCATCGGATGCATTCATTCATTGACTTCAGTGAAGCTGCTCCAGATTGGGGTCAACAGTCCAAATTTGGTTGGGGCTAGTATCTGAATTTGACAGTTTGTTACATGTCCCAAGACAAGTGTTATTCAAAACTTTGAACAACATCGGTCTCAGACCACCACCTTTGGTAGGTGAAACAGATTGTCTATTCTACATAATGTGCCAGCTAAGGTACTTCTTTCACAGCTTATATTTTATCCCATTGGATGATATC
Source organism: Natator depressus (assembly GCF_965152275.1). NCBI lineage: Eukaryota > Metazoa > Chordata > Testudines > Cheloniidae > Natator > Natator depressus. The sequence goes on from NC_134235.1 coordinate 253,662,044, forward strand.
CTTTATTGGGGTGTGGGAAATTGAAAACTCTTCAATAGAAGACCATAGCGATAATCTTTTTTTTTAACCAGTAGTACATATTATTCCTCTCGTAGTTAAGTTTGAGGCTGTCTTCTGTGAACTTTTCAAGAAGCACCGTTTATCCAATGATCTACAGAAAAAAGCTCATAATGCTGAGCAACACATAGCATTATGTGTTGAAGGAACATTGCAGGAAAAGGAAAAAATGACTCCTTTTCAGTGGAATTGCCCTGCTATTTACAGTATTTATAAAACAAAAATTAAAAGGGTGGTTATATAGAGTTAGTAATTATCCTGCCACATGCCTCTGTTCTTATAAATTATGGAAAGAAAATATACCTATTGGATTTGTTTTTAAAATGAGAGCTTTTTTCCCTTTTTCTTTTTTTTGTAGGAAATAAAAAATCTTTTGTTTGGCTCAAGCCTTTGTTGCTTCAGTGAAGAATGGAAAATACAGAACTTTACATTTAATAGTATACCACAGCTAAAATACGGCATCGTGCAAAAAAAGGTACAGTAAATGACTTCCTTAAAAGCTCAATGATCTTTACCTTTAACCTAAAGTTTCCAGAAGTTGTGTGTTACCTTAATAAAAGAAGCCATCCTTCATTAAAAGGTATTCCTTTTTCTTTTTCATCACTGGTTAATGAATGGAATTTTACTTCAGAAATCTTCAAAATAGCTAAATCTTGTAAGGAAAGTTGGGCTAGATGGAAAACTTCAGAAGAAAACTCAGGGTGCTCCAGGAAGTATGGGGAATCAGTAGGTGACATTTATTCCTTTAAGTCAATCCTGAACCATTGCTTTAGGAAATACTCTGCTACAAGAGGTGCCATCACCTTGAGGTCTAGAACATCTTTGGCTGTTAAAGTTCCTATGGAGACCAAGAGAAGGAGAGTAAGCCCTGGAATTCTTGTTACATTTGTAAATTTCAAATGGATACTGTATTTTTCTCTTCACTTTCTAACTTGACTTCACTTAACTGGTTGTATAGTGATGCTTTACAGTGTTAGTTTCTCTGTTTCACTTTAGTTGTTAAACCATAGTAGTTCTGAGTGATATTAAACAATTGCTGTGTTTCATGTAAACTTTTAATATTGGGAGCTTTCCTTGACAGACTGAAATAAACCCTGCTGTTTTCCGCAAGTCAGTTTTCCAAAGATTCACTCATTAGTTATTTAAATGATTTATTGAGAGAGTGAAGAAAAAGTTAAGTTTCTCTGCTGGATATTTGTTCTGGATTAAATGCATTTATTATCTATTATTTATATTGTGGTAGCACCTAGGGGCCTCATTTGGGGCATGAGGCCCCATTGTGCATGGCGTTGCACATACCAATAATAAGCAACAAAATGAAGTTGCTAACTAGATAAAAATTGCATAACTGGATACAGTTTAAAATGTGAGCTTGTGATGGGCCATGCCTCTCTAGGACTTTGGCAGAAGAGTAGATAGAAGCCTTTTATATTCTTTAAACAGTGTTGTGGCTGACCTGTTTTTGATAATGGTCTAATATGGCAGATCACATTAATGCACAAGGTTATAAAGGGTTGGCTCATATATTTAAGTATGAACCTGGACTTGAGAACAGTAACATATGCAGAGAGAGGGGCTTTTCATCTTCCCATGACAGTGTCTGAATCAAGCCCATTTAGCACACAACTTCTCTCTCTCCCTGTTACTCTCTGTGGGTGAAATTCTTCCCTGTGTAGAGGGCCCACACCAGACATATGCACCACTGAAACCCTATTTTGAGAGTTTGTATGGGATTTAATTCATGAATTGATGGTGGGGGGGGGGAGGGCGGGGGCTCTGCCTAAGGGTTAATTTCACCCAGTAGGAATATAGACCTTCGGGTTTTTTTTCATCTTCAGACAAGGTGCATGTTCAAGGGGCATTAGGAGGAATATTTTTGCCTGATGGTGGAGTAGATAAAACTCCTGTCCTTGGCTTCATAGATGTCTGTACGGTATGTTCTAGGGACTTTCAGACAAAACACAGAGGAAACAGAACCTCAATTAGTAATGCTGACTTGTCAGTGGCTTCAAAAAGCAGCAAAATGCTGCAAATTCAATAAGCAAAACAGATAGATCAAAGGATGGCTTTAAACTTGAATGAAAACACAGGGGTTGTGAAAAGTTCTCACCAGCATCAAACAGTGCTAGTTGTTTTGTTCATCCAGTGTATTATTCGCTTTAGGGAGGCCCATGTGGAGTATTGGCCGCAGTTCAAGCCTGTGTCCTGCAACAACTTCTCTTTGGAGACAGTAACAGAAATAGCGATGTGCGGTGAGTCAACAGCTGACACCAGAAATATTTTCCATTCTAAATTAAACTAAAACTTTATCTTAGTGTGGCCAGAAAAAAGCTTTTCTGAGCTTGGCCCTCTTGCCCTTGCATTTGTATCCAGAAGAGAGAAAGTGCCAACTGCTTTACTTGTTCTTCTTGAGGCTAATAGAAGTTGCCTTTAAACAGTGGATTTTAAAGGCTAGCTTTTCATTAACATACTAGTTTTTTGTGATTAACCAAGAACCATTCTAAAAAAAGAAACCCTGAATTATGGCCAGCATCAGTTACTGAACCTGCGGAGTCCCATGGTGAAGCAATGATTTCAAAGAGAATGCAATCATGTATTGTAAGACCATGCTATGCATGGAGTCTTTCATGGCAATATAAAATCCCAATGAACTTGCAAAAAGTTAGTCATACCAGCTCTTTTCCTTGCTAATTTTACACAGCTAAAGTCCCTAATGGGGTTTAAAAACTGTGTATGTCTTTTAATTACTTTACAGAAAAGTTACAGGATATTCATAGCATCAAGGGAAAATTACTTGCTACGTTCTAAAAAACTCAGTGAACACAGCATTTCTGTCTGTGCTAAAGAGACAAATCTTATTCACTGTGGGATTTTATCCTAGTGGGATTTTCATAAGCACATGGACACCTAATTCCCATTAATTTCGATGGGATTTCTGCACCTAGACACTTTTGAAAAGGCTTTAGTGCCTGTCTGCATCTTTAGGTGCCTAAACACCGTTAAAAATAGTCTCTTAGCCCCTTTCTCTACTTGGACAGAAATTCTGGCCCTATTAGGACTTCACTCTGGCCACGTAAATGGGTCTTAAAGTGAGTGTAAGTGTAATTTATTTCCACTTTAAAATTCCCTTTCCTTGCCGGAATTGTGTAAAGGGATGAAGGACTTTTTACATGAGAAAGAGAATCTGCACCAATATATGCAGATTCTTGTGGAAACTATGTGATATCTGTTAAGATTTTCTGCAGTGATTCTTGATGAGCTAATATACAATTTTGAGTGTTTCAAAGGCCAAAATTATGATCTGACATAAAATGGGAGAGAATTAGCAGTTAAATTGTTCTGTGAACAATTCTGGATGTCCACTCCTAAGTCTCAGGGGGTATGTCCTCAAAGTGAAACAGTGATTGCACATGTCTCTAATTGCTGGAGACCTGGGTTCAAATTATATGTTAGTCTAAAATTAAAAATCTATTTTTGGATCTTATTTTATTCCTCATCTGTCCTAAAGACACCATTAGTGCATAGATGGGTATAAGTCAGCACTGCTAGCCAACTAATCTCAACATAGGCCCAAAATGAAAATACCAGAGGCCAAATTCTGCCCATTGTCACACTGGTGTAAATCTGCAAATCAATTATTAGTTCCTCACCTTCACTCCCACAGCTGTGAAGGAAAAAAAAGTTGAGGTTTGGGAGCTACCTCATTGTATTTTATATGCTCTCGAAAACAGGCTGAGCCTTATACGTTGGATGGGACTAAAATTCTCTCTCTCTCTCTCTCTCTCTCTCTCTTTTTCTCAACTAAACAAAAAAATGTTGAACATGCAAAAATTACATTGATACATCCCCAAATGTCAAATGACGTTTGTGATCCCTATCCTATTATATTTAGATTCTTATTCTGCACTCTCCTCCACAGCATCAGCTCAAAAAGAGCTCCACAGGAATCAGCATTTAGCAGATAATGGTTCAGACCCATCATTCTTGAGTAGATAGTAACATAACAGTAATATCTAGAACTTTAGAGGTCATCGCCCTTTAGAATATTGCCAGCACGAGAAGCCCCACACTTGCTAATCTGTCTGTTGTACTATACCTGGCATTGTACTTGGATATGATCGAGGTATATAAAATCATGAGTGGTGCGGAGAAAGTGAATAAGGAAAAGTTATTTACTTGTTCCCACAGTATAAGAACTAGGGGCCACCATATGAAATTAATGGGCAGCAGGTTTAAAACAAATAAAAGGAAGTTCTTCTTCACACAGCGCACAGTCAACCTGTGGAACTCCTTGCCTGAGGAGGTTGTGAAGGCTAGGACTGTAAAAGGGTTTAAAAGAGAACTGGATAAATTCATGGAGGTTAAGTCCATTACTGGCTATTAGCCAGGATGGGTAAGGAATGGTGTCCCTAGCCTCTGTTTGTCAGAGGGTGGAGATGGATGGCAGGAGAGAGATCACTTGATCATTACCTGTTAGGTTCACTGCCTCTGGGGCACCTGGCATTGGCCACTGTTGGTACACAGGATACTGGGCTGGATGGATCTTTGGTCTGACCCCGTATGGCCATTCTTATGTTCTTATGTATAATATTTAGGCATCAGATTCAAAGCTGGTGGAGTGCTTGAAAGAAATGTCCATCAGAGGGAAGAATCAGAGATGAGCCTGGTGCTGACCTTTTAAAACATTCTTTTTAACCACAATCTTTGTTTGTTTAACTTCACTTTTCTCAGTAATCTCTTTGTGACACTAGTGCGAAATTAGTGCTCTAATGATATGATATCAGTTAAGGCATTTTAATTGTTTTGTCATTTGAAAATATTACACTTTAATGGAAAATATTATTTTGATTTGTCTTTAGATAGAGGATATTCTGTTTGAATATATATATATATATATATATATATATATATATATATATATATATATATATATATATATATATATTTCAATTTGTCTTTTTCTGATAAAAACAACTTCACTATCTGACAGCTATCTCAAATCCCTAATCTAGGTTACTTAGGCAAACATATACTGTGAATACACACACACACACACACACACACGCAGTATACACGGTAGCCTATTTTAAACTCAGTTGAATAGATTTTTAAATGTAAGCCTCATTTTATTGAGGGATATTGTCAAGCTCTTGGGCACAGCTTCCCTGGTTCATCCTTTCATTAAATGATTTCATAACGGAGAGTGCACCGTGCAAATGTGGGTTTCGAAATAGGCTGTCTGGTAGCTTTACTAGGAAAAAGGGAATTCTAACTGGAGATGATAAGGCAGAGACAGCTATTGCTGGGGTAGCAAATTCTTGTATGTATACATGTATTGTCAGAGGTGGCCTTTGGTTCTAATATTTATGAGGTACCGATTAATATGTCTTTAAGGATATGTGTATGCTGGAGTTGGCAGCGTGATTACAGCACATCTAGCTATACCCAATCTCACTTTGATTTATCTAGTGCAGCTAAAAATAGCAGTGGGTGATGAGGCACCATGGACCCCAGTACAGACTAGGAATACAAATACCCAGGGTACCAGGTAGGCCTGTGCTGAGTCTCATGTCACTGCATCTTCACTGCTTTTTTTTAGCCATGCAACCTAGATTAAAGTTAGCGTGCGTATGCCTGCACGAACTGCATTCACACCTCTGATTACAGTTAGAGACAGTCAGTGTCATAGAAAAAAGAATGTAAAACATTAAAAACAAATAAAGAACCAACTTTCCCAACCTATCCAAACTAAAGTAACCCTGCTTTCAAAGGTAGGGATCCCTGGCACAAGAATCAACCCCATAATCATGAGGAAGCCACCTTACCAGGTGAAAAGGACTGATTCCTCATTGACAGAAAGAATGGGGATGGAAAGACATGAGACACAGTAAACCAAGAGAACCGGGGAGAGGCCCCTAAAACCCTCAGGGATGAGTCTCTTGCAGGGCATGTGATTTGAATCATCCAAGGCAGCCAGTGAATGATTCTGGCAGACCACTTCTGGGAGAGAGTTCCAAACAAACAGGGTGTGAAATCATGTTAGTTCCACAATTTTTGTTATTTTGTTTGTTCATTTTTTCTCAATTCTTCCAGAAGAGCATATCTGTCCGTAGCTCCACCAGCTAGCCTCTCGTTCAGAACAGACTTATTAAAATACACAGTGATCGACCGACCATGTTTTACATTGTGGTACCATGCTCCAGTTTGGACAAGGAGACAGGAAATTTCCTGAATTTTAGAAGGGACTATCTCTGGTTCATCATATTAGAGAATATGAGGGAAATATAACAGAAATCATTTCTTTCTCAATGCAGTGAGAACAAAAATTAGCTTCAATGGAGGGGGAAATTATTAACACATTGCAAATTGATGACATCTGACATATAGGTCAACTAAGAAATCAACTCAGGGGTGGCTCAAGCACTGGCTAAAGGAGCATTAAGAAATATGTAACAGTCTATTGTCTTTCAGATACGACGGTATATTTTTGAAGACAGTTTCTAACCTTTGTCCATATTGTAGGTGTCTGACACCACCATGAGGCTTAAATTCAGTTTTAGAGTTTATTGCGTAGGCATCTCCTTTGGAGTCAGTAAAGGATCATTTTCTGACCATGAGGACCAGGAACCTAATTTCATCTTGGAGGTCAATGGGAAATCTTCCTTCTTTTTCTGGGGCTAAATGTGGCCCAGAACATTTAAGAGGCTTGGGATTCCATGTTTAATGGAAAAATGGAGTCTGATATTTGGTAGTTTACAAAAAGGAGAGCAAGAAAGATTCAGTGGTTAGGATGCTGTCCTTGTTCTTAGGAGATGAGGGTTGAATTCCCAGCTCTTCAGACTTCTTTAGGGAAGTCACAGCCAGATTTTTAATAGTTTTTCGGTGCCTAGTGGGATTTTCAAAAGTGCCTAAGCAGATTAGATACCTAAGTCCATCAATTAAATCAATGGGAATTAGGTGCCAAACCTCCTTAGGCACTTTTGAAAATCCTCCTAGGCATCTACTGCATCTTTGGGCACCTACATACCTTTGAATATCTGGTCTTTCGTTTCACTGTCTCTCAATTCCCCATTTGTAAAATGGGAATAATAGCACTTCCCTAACTTACAGGATGGTTGTGAGGGGCTCAGATATTAGGGTGATGGCAGCCATATAAGTACCTAAGATAGATTTTTTGCTTTAAAGTGGCTTCTCCCAGCCCTGTTTATCTGGAAATTGTTCTCCTCTCCTCGTTTTTCTCATCCTCGTCATTCTAAAAGATTTTATTTTCCCCTATTTTGTGTATGAGAAGGACTGACGAAGTATGCAGAAATTCCCAAAAGAATTCTGGTTAACAGGCAAATGCTTTATCTTTATGGGCAGAAACAAAAAAGGCCTTCAGGCATGTAAAACTTGAATAGCGAGATGGGTTGTTTTATTCATGAGAGAGGCATATTTTTCTTCAGATGTGTCTGCATAGAGTGGAAGCTGATTCTTGACCAGAAAAGGACAGGAGTCTCCATGGTTGAACTGTGTAAATAAACATCTTTTTCTACCGTACCTGCCTTTTCAAGGTGTTGACTGCTTCATATCAAGCACTAGGCTTCAGATTTCTTCTAGCTACATGAATAAAATAATGTATTTTCTTATTGTTCCTTTACCTCCTCCATCCACAGAATATAATTTTGGCACTGCCCACAAATACCTGAACAACTCAGCTAGGCTACAAGAACATGTGAAAAGGCTATGGGCACATTTTTTTTTTAACCTGAGTTCTCTCATCTGTTAGTTCAAATGCCCCATGTCCTCAGAGAGGGAAGAGTTTTCTCACTAAACATATTCCAGGCAGACATAGAACTTAAAAATCTGTTTTTTAATTTCTATTGGTTGATGTTTAGTGTTTTGAATTATTAGATCTTTTTATTCAAGTGCTGCAAATGTTTTTTTAACCTCATTTCTCAGGCTGGCAGTGCTCTAAGACTGATATTGTCTAAAGCTCAAAGAGGGCACCCTTAAAACCAATGGAGAAAGACTCCAAGCTTCCCATTTGGGAGGGTGTATTATCTAGTAGTTAGAGCAAGGGGCTAGGAGTCAGGACCCCTAGGTTCTATTCAGAGGTCTGCCAGTTTCTCAATTTACAACTTTTGGTCCTATAATCAGTTAACCTCTCTGTGCCTCAGTTTAATTAGAATCATAGAATATCAGGGTTGGAAGAGACCTCGGGAGGTCATCTAGTCTAACCCCCTGATCAAAGCAGGACCAACCCCAGCTAAATCATCCCAACCAGAGTTTTGTCAAGCAGGGCCTTAAAAACTTCTAAGGATGTAGATTCCACCACCTCCCTAGGTAACCCATTCCAGTGCTTCACCTCCCTCCTAGTGAAATAGTTTTGTCTAATATCCAACCTAGACCTCCCACACTGCAACTTGAGACCATTGCTCCTTGTTCTGTCATCTGCCACTACTGAGAACAGCTGAGCTCCATCCTCTTTGGAACCCCCCTTCAGGTAGTTGAAGGCTGCTGTCAAATCCTCCCTCACTCTTCTTTTCTGCAGACTAAATAGGACCAGTTCCTATAACTCATGTGCCCCAGCCCCCTAATCATTTGGTTGCCCTCTGCTGGACTCTCTCCAATTTGTCCACATCCTTTCTGTAGTGGGGGGCCCAAAACTGGATGCAATACTCCAGATTTGGCCTCACCAGTGCCGAATAGAGGGGAATAATCACTTCCCTCGATCTCCTGGCAGTGCTCCTACTAATGCAACCCAATATGCCATTAGCCTTCTTGGCAATAAGGGCACATGTTGACTCATATCCATCTTCTCATCCACTGTAATCCCCAGGTCCTTTTCTGCAGAACTGCTGCTTAGCCAGTCGGTCCCCAGCTTGTAGCAGTGCATGAGATTCTTCCGCCCTACGTGCAGGACACTGCACTTGTCCTTGTTGAACCTCATCAGATTTCTTTTAGCCCAATCCTCCAATTTGTCTAGGTCACTCTGGACCCTATCCCTACCCTCCAGCATATCTACCTCTCCCCCCAGCTTAGTGTCATCTGCAAACTTGCTGAGGGTGCAATCCTTCCCATCATCCAGATCATTAATGAAGATGATGAACAAATCCAGCCCCAAGACCGACCCCTGGGGCACTCCACTGATACCGGCTGCCAACTAGACATGGAGCCATTGATCACTACCCGTTGAGCCCAATGATCTAGCCAACTTTCTAGTCCCCTTATAGTGCATTCATCCAGTCCATACTTTTTTAACTTGCTGGCAAGAATACTGTGGGAGACCATATCAAAACCTTTGCTAAAGTCAAGGCATATCTTTCACCGCTTTCCCCATATCCACAGAGCCAGTTATCTCATCATAGAAGGCAATCAGGTTGGTCAGGCATGAATTGCCCTTGGTGAATCCATGTTGACTGTTCCTGATCACCTTCCTCTCCTCCAAGTGCTTCAAAATGGATTCCTTGAGGACGTGCTCCATGATTTTTCAAGGAACTGAGGTGAGGCTGACCGGTCTGTAGTTCCCTGGATTCTCCGTCTTCCCTTTCTTAAAGTTGGGCATTATATTCACCTTTTTCCAGTGGTCCAATTCATCTGTAAAACTGGAATAATATTGCTTACCTATCTCAAGGGGTATTGTGAGACTTAGCAAATAATTTTTATAAAGAGCTTAGAGATCCTTTGGTGAAAGGTGCTGCACAAGGGCAATGTATTTTATTTACAGCACATGACATTGTAAATAAAGTCAATTAGTAGATAAGGGTTTTCAGGCTTAGGCTTCAAGCCAACAAAAGCTAAATAATTCAGAGTTAGGACTGAAATGAAATTTGAAGGCCTTTTTTGACTATAAAGCATATTCAGCATATAAAACAATCATATCATAGAATGTAGAGATGGAAAAGATATATAAAGACACCTGGTCAAACTTCCTGCCAGTGCAAGATTAGTCCCCAAGGGACAGTTACTTGTATTTTGAGATAATTTTAAATGTGCCTACTGATGGAGTTTGTACTGCTCCCCCTAGAAGTTTAATCCATAGCCTATTACTGTAGATCTCACTGTCTAAAAGTATTTCCCACTGTCCAGCCTAAATTGGCTGTCTTGATTTTTGCCGCTTTATTCCTAGTTATAAGCTTTTATATTATGCTAAATAATTCTCTGCCTCATTACTTGACACCCTTTATCATGATCCCTCCACCCAGTCATTGCTTCACCAGGCTCCACATGCTAATGTATGTGAATCTTTCCTCGTAAGTGAATCGTAAAAAAACAGAGACTGCCCTTTAAAGTTAAACCCCCAGAATTAAAGAAGCTAGTGTGTATCATGCATAGTGTACTAGGCATGTTCTAACAGTGCAAAGAGAATGTCCTGTGGGAGGCAACTTTACTCATTGATTTTAGTCATTTAGTCTCAGATTCTCAAAGGTATTTAAGTGCATAACTCCCATTGACTTCAATGGGATTTAGGTGCCTAAATACATTTGAGGATCTGGGCCTTTGTACATACCACACCTGCTGTGAACCTGTGCACACTGAAAGAGGAGATGTTCACCTTTACAGGGCTGCCTCACTAACAGTGTGAATTTTTGCTTGTTTCTCATATATCCAAAAACAACAGGTGTCTGCAGCCTTCAGATGCTCATAGGACCAAATGCCTCACCCTGGCTATTGCAGATATTTTATGGCGTGCGGGGGGCAATGAAAAAGCTGTGGTTGCACTGTAAGTGGGAGGAGCATTTTTAATTATCATGTAAGACTCTCGTGTGTGTCTAAAATGATTGTTTCTGTTTATACTCCTAAGTAGCTATCACTATGTTTGAAGGTCAGTATGTATCCGTTTAGTCTGAAAGGGTTTATTGCTAATGGGCACATGCTGGCTGGAGTTACCTGTCCTAATAGTCAGAGAAATCTCAGGGTGAATTCCTGGCCCCATTCAATGGGACAGTTTTTGATGAGAATTCCTTCCTATTAATCTGGAAGTAGAACTTTCCCAAAGCAGCTCACTGACTATTGTAATTATATTTTTAAATGTTTTCGAACTACAGTGGGTAACTCAGAAGAGACTTTGAATGTCTGTTCTACTTTTGTTATGATATTATTGTTCTTATATTTTGTTGCAATGAAAAAATTCAGTAAGTTCTTTCATCTATACCTTTTTTCTTTCTAGATACAGAAACATGAACTGATCAGTTGCAAACAAATCTAAAGGCAATCAGAGCTCAGATAGAGTAATATTAAAAGCTAAAGGTCTTTTATTTAGCGTCACTTTTTTTTTGTTTAGTCTTCCAATTCATTACAGCCCATGGATTTCTCTTTGTTGTGTTGTTGGTGCTTCTAAAATGAACTGCTGTTTCATTTAATTCTCCTCTTTAGGTCTTCAGGAAGGCAGCAGTTCACTCCAGCAGGAAAATACAAAGCAGATGGAATCTTTGAAACAGTAAGGTTTTATATGTAATCTTCCTGTAATATATTTTGTAACTTCACTTATATAGTGCAGTGGGCCTGATTCTCCCCTGGCTCACCAAGGTTTAACTCTACTGACACCACTGTAATTACTCTAATTTACTTGTCAGAGGAGAATCAAAGAGGAAGTGACATAATTGGCTCCCAAACTACCTCACCCTTCAATGGGAATTGGGCTTTCCAACATCCTCCTTTTTCCTTTCCTTTCATTCCCTCTCCTCTCCCAGGCCCCAAGTAATAGCAGTTTCCCCTCTTGTAGAAGAGATCTGGAAATGGATCCTTCCATAGCTCTTCACAACACTGCCAGAGAAAGAAACCCTGATTTTCCCTTCTTGTCCTTCCTACAATATTCCTTGCCCTTTGTTTTTCTGATTAATAAATAATTAATTGTAAACTAAATTCTTTTCACTTACGCATTTTTTTCCATCTGAAGATGGAATTGTTTTAATAAAGCAATAATGCATTAAGCCTTCCAAATTATACCTCCGTGAATTAGGGAAATATTTTTATCCCCAAAAACTGAGACAGAATGGGAAGAAGAGCTTTCCCACAATCACACACGAAGCCCATGACAAAGCCAGAAATATAACCATCTCTCCTGACCCTGAGTCCCATGATTTGGCCTCAAGACTATTACTCCCCTCAAAATCAAGGGGTGTAAATCAGTGATAAAGAACAGACACTGTTTAAATAATGGACACTGTAGGACTGGAAGGGACCTTGAGAGGTCATCTAGCCTAGTCCCCTGCATTCATGACAGGACTAAGTATTATCTAGACCAGTGGTTCCCAAACTTGTTCTCTGCTTGTACAGGGAGAGCCCCTGGCGGGCCGGGCTGGTTTGTTTACCTGCCGCGTCCGCAGATTTGGCCTATCGCGGCTCCCAGTGGCCGCGGTTCGCTGCTCCAGGCCAATGGGAGCTGCTGGAAGTGGTGCGGGCTGAGGGACATACTGGCTGCTGCTTCCAGCAACTCCCATTGGCCTGGAGCAGTGAACCGTGGCCACTGGGAGCCGCGATCCGCCAAACCTGCGGACGCGGCAGGTAAACAAACCGGCCCAGCCCTGCACAAGCGGTGGAACAAGTTTGGAACCGCTGATCTAGACCATCCCTGACAGGTGTTTGTCTAACCTGCTCTTAAAAATCACCAGTGATTTGGTATTCAGGAGCTGGCTCCAGGAATCGCCCTTCCACCCACAGATCATTCTTAAATTAATAATGAACTTCCATGCAATAAATTTCACATATCAGGAACTAACATTTTAAAAGAGCTCTCAGAATATATGAATTTTATAGCTAAAATAGGATTTAAAGTATGTTATTTTGGGAAGTGTTGTTGTAGCCATCTTGGTCCCAGGACATGAGCAAGGCAAAGTACGTAAGATAATACTTGACCAGATACTACCTCACCAGTGTTGTCTCTCTCATTTTAGTAACATTGCTGAAAAAAGTGAGAGTTGTGAACATCATGGGCTTCAAAATGGATGTGATCCAATTTACACCAGCTGAGGATCTGGCCAAACATACAGATTTTGGTTAAATCTTGATTAAATAATTTGGTTAAATCTTGGTTAAATCTTGATTAAATAATTCAGGCTTGATTTATACCAGCTTATTGTTATCTATTTTAATTGCATTATTTTACATTTTGTTACAGCTGATACTACATAGCATCACAAAATATGAAGATCTGACCATTTTTCTTCAGCAGAATATTCATCAGGTATGATGCATGGAGAGGAAATTAAACTTGTCATTGTTCAGCTTTTATTTTTTCAGTATTTAACGTTTTGTAGAAAACTGTATAAACAACATTTGGGGTATGACACTGATGCGTCCCATGTTTGAAAAAGATGAAGGACCAAATTCAGACCATAATGTAAATGGGAGTGAGTCTTACTGACCTCAATTGGAGGTGCATCTCCTTATGCTAGGGCTGAGAAGCATGTTCAATGAACAAACAAATGTAAACACAGTGGAACTTTTTTTTTTTCCAGTTTGAAACTGGTCCGTTTGGGTGCATTCTTCTTACCCTGTCGGTTATCTTTACAAGATCTATCGACCTGTGAGTATTTTTATATTCCTGTTTCCTAAACTTCAGAGTTGCCTTAGCCATGTGAAAGGTGTAACACAGGCAGGGAGTGGTCACTCTTCTAAACCTTTCTAGTTTCCACAGACAGTCCCTTGGCCCACTAAATAATATTAGTTCAGCATTTTCAGCATTCTAGGTGTTGTTTCTTACAAATACAGGGAATACTGCTGATATTGATTGATTCCTATGTTTGGCTTATCAAAAGCTCAATAAATCAGTAAGAGGCTTTCTGTTAGTTTTAGATCAGGCTCCTAATCTATAGCTGGTGAGTTTTTATGGGTGTCCACTGTGGAAAGTGTTCTAGTAGAAAGATGCTGAGCCCAGTCCTTTGGACCACATGGAGCCTGGTTTGTGTGAGATCTGCAGTGAGGTACAGAATGTCCACACAAGAAATCCAGCCAGCAGGTGACACGTACTGTGCTAATTGGGTTAGTCTACTCCAATGTGTCTCTGCCACATAACAAATACAAACAAAATAACAGACCTTTTTTATTCCGGGCTCTCCAATTCTGGCAGAATTTCTGATAGCCTGAGCAGTTTTACTTCATTTCAGTTTTGGATGGTGATTCCGTTTTATATGGTCAGATGTCACTCAGGAAGCAGTGATCACTAAGTGAGTCAGTTGGTTAGTGTAATAGACATGCTGGCTCTAATTTAGAAGCATTCTTTAAGATAGCCTGTTTTAAATTGAGGGTCACCAGCATGTGGGACAATGGGTGAGATGTTTATTTGCACTTAATAGAGTTCACTGCCATCTGTCTCATGACTAATCAGTAAACTCTATATCACAATGTCAAAGCACACCCTGCAAAAGCCTTTAAGATTCATACCCAAGTGAAAGAGAAGTGTCAATACATGAAGTGAGCTGTAGCTCACGAAAGCTTATGCTCAAATAAATTGGTTAATCTCTAAGGTGCCACAAGTACTCCTTTTCCATCATCCATTGTATACCATCTCTCAACAATAACTCTCATGAAGAAACCATTTGTGTTTACATAAGATTATGCATTAGGGTTATCAAAGTGCTTTGCTGCAGTTAGGATTTTCTTCCTCTCACCCCTATATTGTGTTGAAAACAAATCACAATTTGGAACTGAGTTATATATATAATATATATATATTCAATTGCTAATCCACTGAGTTTTGTTCCAGGGTTCACAGGTTTTTTTAGTTGACTTAACATTAACATTGCACTACATTTCCTTTGCCCTTATGCAGAGCTGACACCCAAGCGGTTGGTTTAATAATAGCAATACAGTATCTGTATTTTATAATATAAGTAGCATTATCTTCATCTTATTGGCTGGGGGACTCAGGCCCAAAGAGATGTGGTGGCTTTTTTTAGGCCACACAGGAATGAGATTTTAAAAGATATTTAGGTGCCAAGTGGGTTTTTCATAGGCATGTAAATGCCTAACTCCCATTGATTTCAGTCCATGAATCAGCCATTAACTAGTACCTATTTCTTAAAGATACAAGCAGTGAGGTTATAGCTCCTGTTATTTTTGAAATCCTAACAGAAGGATTATGCCGTGTCTACTTATCTGTAATTGATTTCAGTTGGAGTTAGGTGCCTAGACACTTTTGAAAAATCCCACTTGGCACTGATCTGCATTTTCAGGTGTCTAAATATCTTTATAAATCTGATCCACAGTTGCAGTGCTGGTACAAAACCCAGCTCTCTTAAAAGCCAGATCTAGCACCATGCCACTGGATGATTGTCAGAAACTGTGCTGCTTTCCTGGCCCTGAGTGAGGTAAATAGGACCCAAACCGATCCTTTGTTTACAAGAAACAGGAATTTATCACTAAAGACAGTGAAATGTGTACTCAAACCTCTGCACAGCCTTTAAATAGAAAACTAAACCTTCTTATGTATATTTCAATGACAGATGAGTGGAGATGTCATAATCATCAGTTAGGATTTGAAAAATAACAGGAGATATGACCTTACTACTCATATCATTCAGAAATATGTGCCATTTCGTGGCCCGTACACAGATGTAGTGAGTGGTTGTTATTTACACAACTGACATAGTTTTGGGTGAGAATTCAAAGGCCAGGGAGAACTGTTATATTCAGGGCCATCCCTAGGGGGGTGTGGGGCCTGGGACAAATCAGCCTGTATGGGACCCCTTGGGGCAGGGGATGCACTGGCTCTCCCCCGGGGGCGCTAGATGGGGCAAGGGGCACGCTGGTGGGGGCAATGGGGCTGCAGCTGCTCCATGGGGCGTGGGCCACGGAGGCTTATCTGGCGCAAAGTGGTCGGGTGTGCCTGTCCGCTGGATGACAGTGCTGCCTCCTGCCCAGCCTGGGCTGGGATCCCCACACTCTCTGGCCTCCGCATTCGAATAATGGCGGGACCAGGGTGGGCATGCGGGGCAGGGGAGCTGCGTGCGCAGCACCCATCTGCCAGAGCTACCCCGGTCCCGGCAGGGGCCCAAGAGTCCAGAGAGCAGGCAGGGGCCATGTGATCTGTGCGCTGGTGCCATGGGGGAGCCCAGCTGTCTGGAGGGAGGTAGGGCCAGACACACCACGCTGTCTCCTGCTCACTGGCTGCCTCTGCCTGATCTTCTCACTGCTCAAGGCAGACAGCTATTGTCTTCACCCCGTCTGACACCGTGATGTCGAAGTGCGGGGCCCCCCAAAGAGCGGGGCCCAGAGCGGTTGCCCTGGGGACAGCTCTGGTTATACTTAAAGGGATCAAATGCAGCAGTAGAGCTGATCGGGAATTTTCTGTTACAATATTTTTTTCCACAGAAAATGAATTTCCACAAAATCAAAACTTTCCATGCAAAAATTTCAGTTTTGCCAACATTTTTCAATTGTGCATTGAGAAAATCAAAACAAAATATTTTGTTTCAGCTCATGTCAGCCCAAATCAAAATATTTTGGTTCCTCTAACTGAATTCAAATATTTCATTTCAGGTCAGTTTGCTATTAAACTGTGTCTGAGTGGTCACAATGCCTCATGGAAGGTGTAGTTTGGGTGCCTCATTCCACACTTCTCTATAGGCTACAGTCCTTGGCTGGACTACTGATCTCCGAGACTGCACTACAGTCTCTCCTCTGGTTGAACCGATGCAAGAGCCCAGCCCATGGTAGAGAATGGGGGCACAGGGCATTCGAACTACAACTCTCATGAGGCTCTGCTCAGCTCAGAGACACATAGGTGAGTGTCAAACCAAATTAAATAAAATGTTTGAATTCGGTTCATAAAATCACTCAGAAATAAAAAATTTTGGAACTTTCTGTTCCACCAAAAATTTCAAAGTTTTGACTTTTCACCACAATTCAGGATGAAAACAAATTACGGAATTTCCTGCAGGACAGAAATTCCAATTTTTGACCAGCTCTATCCAGCAGTCATTGTAAATCAGTAAGATCATGGGCATTTTTTAAATAGATCTACACAAGTCACAAAGGTGAAGGGTTGCGCTTTCATGCTGCTCTCTGTATTTTGCTTATGATTTCTTCATACAGCATGCTCACATAACCCTCAGCTGCAGAACTGATAACAAATGGAAAGAGGCAAGAGAGAATTCCTAAGTGAGTTCCTCATGATTTGTTGTTGCCTCTGGTTTGGGAAGCAATGCTAGTTGCTAACGATTGTAACTGCATTTTTACTGCTAGTGGTGAAAAAATCAGAAATAATTGCAGTCTTACATTAGACGCTGTCACATCTCTTCAGACTTCCTCCTCAAACATCTTACTCATCCAGGCAATGTTAGGCACACTCTGTTGCTCTATTAGGACCTTTCTGGCACTGATCCATCCATTCAGAAGCCTACTTTAAAGTCCTGCATCCCACCAGAATGGTCCTGCGGTGAGCCCCCATTGTAGCAACATAAAATCTTCTTGGCCTCTCTCCCTCCTCTGTTATACATGAGACCATCAGTTCTATAACCTATTGCCAAACCGAGCCCCAATTGACCAATTGAATATGTTATCTCAGATCCCTGTATGCAAGCACAGTGCATTACCACTTTGAAGCTAGCTTGTCATCCCCTCAAGACTAAATATAATATTGGCTACATCACACACACCGTCAGTGTATTACTCACAAACTTCAGGAACTTATTTGGCCAGTGTGGACCATGGGCATTTCACTGCTTAATAGTAGCTCATTGCAACTAGATTTGTGCACACAGCAGTGCTTATTTGAACCTTTTAACTTTTTAAAAAGTGCTTCTTGTGAATGAAGAAAATAGTCATTTGATCTCTGAAAAACCACCAAAAAGTTAGGGGTCAAGAGGAGGCTGTGTAGGTCATTTAAGGTGACTTATT
Source organism: Natator depressus (assembly GCF_965152275.1). Taxonomy (NCBI): domain Eukaryota; kingdom Metazoa; phylum Chordata; order Testudines; family Cheloniidae; genus Natator; species Natator depressus. The sequence goes on from NC_134235.1 coordinate 253,679,924, forward strand.
ATAAACCCAGCAAAATGTGAGTCAACCTGTATCTCCTTATTGCGATCCCCAATCTCTAGTAATTGCATCTTTGTAGTCTTTTCTCTTCCACAAATGTGTCCAGCTCCTTCTTGAATTGACTTACGCAGTTCTTCTTCAAGTGCTCACACATGTCCATTCTGCTGTATGTGTGTGTTAGCCTCGTGCACAGTTGTCTGAGAACTTTTTCCCTCAGTGGTACCCATCAGGTCAGCTCAAGCTCCCTCTATTGCCTTACGCAGCTGTGCACTGGTATAAGAGGATGGAGCTGCCCACTGATTCCTTCAGTTCCTTCTTACTGCCAGCGATGGTTGTTGGAGTGATCTTAGACTACTTATCACAAGTGTTTCCCTCACTCCTTTGTGTTAGGAATTAGTTAGTTAAGATAAGTTAGTTTTAGCTAGTTTTTTTACTGATAGATTTAGTCTTAGGTCTTTTGGATTACATTTTTCATTCTTTAGTACAGGGCTGGGTGCCAAAACGATGCCATGTGCACCAGGGTATACGTCCTGCCACACTTGTGCTAAATCCGTGCCAGGCAGTGACCCATGCCTGGTGTTTGGGAAAATCCCACACCAGCGACAGATGTCACATCTACAAATGGTTTGAACCTCACTCAAAGGACAGAGTGGTCAGGCTCAAGGGTCTACTCTGAGAGGCAGCACTTCAGGCACCACTGGACTCATTTCACACAGAGAGAGCGCCGAGTACATCAGCCTCGGTGTGGAGCATGCCAGAGATGTCTGTGGTTCCTTGGTCCCTCTTGTTGGTACCAAAGGAAAGGCTTAGACCTTCCTCAGGCGTGGTACCACATTTGATTGTGTCAGTGCCTAAGCCTAGCAAAGGCAGAGACTCTAGCCTAGGAAACACGGTGGGAAAAGCCTTTTGCTTGAGCAATCTGCAGCTAAAACGAAGAGATCGCTGGCTCTGGAGCAATATATTCACTGATATGTGTGATAAATTATTAAATATAAAATAACCACAAAAATGACATTCATGCTACTCCACTTGTTAACTCTCTCAATTCAGGGCTTGCCTACACTACCACATGGGGTCGATCCAAGGTATGCAACTTCAGCTACGTGAATAGCATAGCTGAAGTCGACGTACTTAGATCTACTTACCGCGGAGTTTTCACTGTGGTAAGTCGACAGCTGATGCTCTCTCATCGACTCCGCTTGTGCTTCTCGTTCTGGTGGCAAAAAGTTCCATTAAAAAAAAAAAAGAACAAAGCAACAACAACTAACTCAGAATATGTGGAAAATGAAACCTTGGGCTTTTATGAAACAGAACAGAGTGGAAAACGCTCTCAAATTTACCAAAGTTTCAGCTGATTTTCCCTCCCCTCAAGCTTTGATCAGTTATATTTGCTAAGCTTAAGTATCAACATCAATGTGGACAAATAGGTCGGTCTTGGTTTAGTATCTTTGTTTACTGTGGCAGGCTTTGATACAAAAGAGCTTGACATGGTAAATACAGAAAACAATCAACATACTTTGGAAAAATGAAGGGCTGAGTTGAAGCTGCCTGGATTTGAAGTACCTACATGGAGTAAGTTGTATTAAATCAGAATACAGAATGTATTAAAACTGACTGTCTTGTTAATGGAACTACTCACATGCTTAAAGTTAAACATGTATTTGCTGAGCTGGGACCCAAACAAGAAAAAACAGTGAGTTAAGAACAACACCGTGTCCTTGCTTTTATTGAGTCACATCACAACCTTCACAGTTTTTAAACATCGGGTTTTTTCTGCCCTTTTTTAAACGTCTGTTACCTTTGTAAAAGGACTTTCATACTGTGCAAATGTGGAAAAAATTAGACCATTAATACAAAAAGCCATTAATCTGCCCTGTCATTCCTCATATCTCCTTTATACTTATTTGAGATCTTTACATTCAAAGAGGAGTTTTTCTCCTTCTTAGTACCAATTCTGTTTCTGTAGTGGACTCCTAATTGTGTGTTTGTTAATGTAACAGTGTTGCCATGAAAATGGGTGTGATGTCATCAATTTACTATTACAGCTTCACCTCAGGATTAAGGAACTGACATTAACTTAAACACACACTTTTTTTTTATAGCTAGCAAACTGAAGGAAAATCTAAGATAAATAATGAACAGTAACCAGTTTTATGCTTGTTTTGCTATGTCAGCGTTTCCCCCAGTATTAAATGTATGCCTGGTTTTTGGATTTAATGTGCAATTCTCAGCTGTTTTCCATTAAAGACAGGGCATGGATTTTCCTTGGAGCTTGCAGGTTTTTGAATCAACAGGTTGAGAACATAAACCATTATAGAGCATTGTTTTTTTAACATGAGTGTCACGCATCTGATGTCCATCTGATTAAGTATTTCAAACCGTCGTGTTCAGTATTCAAGTATTTTTGTTTCTTTACATTTTTTGAACTCATATGTGTGCATTCTTAAAAGTTGGATAGAACCTGGATACCGCTCACTAGAAATCCCCATTCCCACTACAGTTTCAGTTAAATATGGGGTTTTTTTCTTTACTTTTCCTAAACTCTTGTGTAATTTGTTTGTAATTTCTAAATCAGGAGTGGCTGCAATGTACTGATAGGTTTAATAAGAGGGACAGGTCGAAGTAAGTGAATGGATACAAAGTTTTGGGGCTGATAGTAAGCTGATGTAAATTGTATTCGCTCCATTGATTTCAAAGGAGCATTGTCAATGGAGCAATGAGAATTTATATCAGCGGAGGCTCTTACCCATACAGTTTGTATAGCTCTTTGAGATTAATGGCACTGTAGTGTTTATAATTCCAATAGGACTCAAGGTTAATATATAATAATACGGTTGAGCCCAGGCAAAATGAGATTAATTATATGTCAGGATGATATTCTGTAATGTGTATTTGAACCAGTCCTGCCTCTAACAGCAGCCTTCTGAGACAGTGTTGGAAAGTATCAGAAAAGTGCATGCGGGCCACTGGATTGTTTTATAACTATAGAAGGGCTCCACTGTGGTATTTTTGTCATGAAGGGATTTCCCGAACTGATACAAAGCAAAAGAATTACACTGGGAACCTACCATCACCAAAAAAATATTTTAAAAGAATAATATGTGATGATAGAGATGGCTACAAATAATTGGGCATAGGGAAAGGAGTTTTAACATCAGCATTTGGGTTCCAAATGGAGCAAATGTGTTTCCCGTAAATACAGTGCAAGCTGAAAATAGAAAATACATCTAGTAATAATAGTTCATCTGTAAGACCTTTGAGAACAATCTGGAAGTCCAAAGCTATCATTATGGCTTTATGCAAATAGGTACCCATTCAGGGCAGCACTTAAGAATGAACTTAACTTTAAGGACGCTTAAACTTAAGCGCTTTCCTAAATCAGATCCTTGGTATCTAACTGGATCATTTTCTTTACAGACCATTGCTTATGACCCAAATCCCATAACTAACTTGATTCCGTGTTTTCAGCCTCCAATCAAAATATTTTCTCCCACTCCACAGAAATACTTCCATGCTATCGTAACAGAGGAAAATATTGATAATGTCACACCATGAAGATGCACAAGAGCCCTATAGGGTAATGAAAGAAGGCAATCCCCCTTTTTAATGGCCTTGTACTTGAGCAGCATCTTTTCATTGACTTGAGACCCTCCTGACCTAGGGAATAGAGCCAGGAGACTGGGATTTTATACCCAGCTGAACCACTGACTCACTGTATACCATTGGACAAAATTCTTAGTCCCTCAGCTTCCCCATCTTTAACTTAAGGATAATGATACTCACCACTGTAGAGTGCTTGAAGACTTAGGGCTTGTCTACACTGGCCTGGTAAATTGGTGCTGCTGTGATTGATTCAGTGGCATTGATTTAGCGGGTCTGGTGAAGATGCAATAAGTCGATAGGAGAGCCCTCTCCCGTTGACTTCAGTACTCCACCTCCCCGAGAGGTTGAAGCTAAATTGGCGGGAGAGTATCTTCCATCGACAAAGCATGGTGTAGACACTGTGTTAGGTTGAGATAAGCTAACTCGCTCACGGGGGTGATTTTTTCACACCCCTGAGCGACGTAACTTACATCGATTTAGGCGGCAGCATAAACCAGGACTGACAGATGGAAAATGCTATTGAAGTGGTATTATTAATAACAATAATTTATTTATTAAGGTTCTTTAGACAATTTATTACCAAGACATCAAAATCAATGACCCTTTCACAAGCTGCATGTCTTCAACGTACTGCATTGCAAGCTGACAAAAATATACAATGCAATGTCGTTACCTGTATTTATTTTCTGTCTATACAGTGCCTAAAGTGTGCTAGGCCTGTCAAATACCACACCTCTTATTGTACTGTAAATAAACACTCTGGATTGCATGCTAACTTCTTGGGAATGGGGAACTGTAGTGACAGTATGATTTATAATCATTGTAAATCTTATAGCTATATGTTTGGTGGTTGTTTCCTCCCTAGCAGAAATGATTTGAAACGCAGATGTGTTTCTTCTTGAAAATCTGAGATACACCTCCAAAGTCCCATATTGTTTGCACCTAACGAGGCAATTAGAACTTCCTTCCATTGTCCTGCTTGTATGCCCCACAATAGCTGACGTATATTGTATCGTCCGCTCATTTCGGACAAGGCTGTGGCATTTTCAAGATGCAACTGTTTCTAAAACTAATAAGTGGCCAAATTCCAAAGATTATTATCGTTCCATCCATGCCTTGAAAGGTTGTGATCTCTTTATACAAGACTTTTCCACACCACATACACAGTGTTCATGGATTCTTTTTAGCCCTTTTGATTCAGCACAAGTAATATTAGCTAGTAAGGCACTTAGACATCACTGGAACTGGCTCTTGGATTGCCCTTCTCATTTATACACATGAAGTAGTGCACATGTGAACCGCAACAGGTTCAGTTCAGATATAGTGATTCTAAGGACCTCTTCAGTCCTGAAAGCAGGCTGGAAATCTTAAAAGATTTACAATACATCCTGCTTTTGGCACTACAAGTAATACCACAAGAAACATCTCTCTACAATATTTGGGACGTAACCAGGAACTGCAGAGTTGCCCCAACTTTTTTATTCTTGGAACCAAATTTTTGAACTGAAAATAAGTGTTAAGTTCGTGTTTTGGATGAAATGTCAAGTTAAATCCTATTTTAACCACACCAAGTCCACCATAATACCTGTTCCATTATCACAGACATATTATACCGCTATATGTATTTTTTAAAGCTGAAATTTAAGGGGTCCAAAGACAAGCGACAAAAATTGTTAGATGTATGGAAAGGCTTACAGATCAGGAGAGAGTGAAAAGATTAGAATTGTTCAGCTTAGAGAGGAGACAAATAAGAGGGAACATGCAACAGGTATATAAAACAATGAAATATATAGAGAAAGTCAGTCAGAGAAGCCCTTTATCTTTTTACTAATACGAGAATAAGGGGAACCAATGTAACTGGAATTGGCACATTTAAAACTGAAAGAAGAAATACTTTTTAGGCCAGCACATGGAATTTATTGCCATAAAATTATCATAGGGTCCAGTTGATTGATTGCATTCAGAAAAGGATCAGACATTTATAGGTATAAGAATATTCACAATTACATTAGAATTATAATGGATATAAACCCTCATGTCTCAGGGCATAATCCAACCACTAACTGATGGGATTTAGGAAAAAAACCTTCCTCTTTGGGGAGAGTATTCCATAATTGTCTACTAGGATGTTTCTTGAATCTTCTTCTGAATCATCTGATGCTGGCCACTATCTGAGACAGAGTACTGGAGTAGCTGGACCAGTGGCACGAAGCACTATGATGATTCTGATGTTTCTAAGAATAAAGGACCTCAGAATAGGGTTTTTACTTTGCATATTGTTCTTCCATGTTGTGTATGGTAGATTCTACTATGTATAGTACATATACAGAATTGTCTGCAGTTAATGGACACATCCCATTGATAGCAATGAGAATTTCCCTAGAGATCAAAGACAGACTAACCTGGTGGAGGCACCTTTGTTAGTAATATCTATATTTCATATCTGAAACATTACATAAAATACAAAATCAAGTATGTTCCTAAAACAATCATCCTTGGAAGTAATGCATATATATGAAGAATACTTGCATATCTTCTTCTAACAGTCTTTTTTTGCTCAATAGTTATTTAAGCAAAACACTCTAGTAGCTGTGAGTTTTGTAGCTTTAACTTTTGTTGAAAACAGCTTCCCTTTCTCTTTACTGCTACAGTTTACCACTTAATTGCTAATTTCTTTTAAAACAACTTGCTATGTCTGCTATGTCTTCAGCAGGTTTTAGGTAACTACATAAACAAGCGTATTTTTTTCTTAGAGAAATGTACCCAAAACAAATCCAAAAACTGAGCCATGTTAGCAACTTTCCAAGCCTTAGAAATGTTAAATCCTGTGAAATTATAATTAAACTTTCCCAAACCTTTTTCAGGGTGCGCAATGATTTTGATGTGCTCACTAACCAACTGATTGGCACCCACGGATACTGTACACAAGTAAGTAACGGAGGTGGGTGAGTGTTAAAGACAGCATGTGCAAAAAGCCAACATGATATGAACTATACTCCATGAAGAAACAACACTCTTGACTTCAGGTTCCTCATGTGTTTTTCCCTTTTTTTAAGTGTCTTCCTCCTTTTTTCTTTTATAAGACTTTTGTTTTCTCTTCTTTGTTCTGAGAGCCTCTCGCTTTGTGAATCTTCTCCTTACCTGCCTGAAACAAAAATTTTTATTATTTGCCATTTTTCTAATTTTGCTTTGTTTTTCTAATTTTTTATTTTTGCAAGCTCAGTTGGGACCTAATCCAAAGCTTGCTGTAGTCAGTGGACTTTTGATCGATACCTGAGTTGGGTTTCTGGTGCATCTTTCTCCCATCCCCATTTAATGAACTGGATGCTCAGTTGCTGGGTTCTTGGGTCAGGGGGACCTAACAAATACCACTGAGCCACCATGTAAGCATCAATGATGCAGGAAGCAGTGTTTGTTGTTCAGAAATTACTGTTCTTCCTTCCGAGTTAGTATTGAACTAAGGCTGCAGGGCTGGTGGAGTTCCTGTCTTCCAATGAGAAATAAAATTGAGGTCCTGAAAATCTGTAATCATTAAATTGGCATGTCCTCATAAAGAAGTAGTTGTAATCTTATTGCCCTGGTGAAACTTAAACTCAAGACATTCTGTCTACAGTACCTAAATTATTGCTGCAGGAAAAAGGCACCATTCACTTCCTTTCCCAAATCTGTTGTGCGGTGTTGCTGTGTGTGTTAAACATCTTTGCTGCTTCTTGTAAGAGGGGGCTGTACTTCCCTGGTGGACTAGGAGCTCCCTTGCTGTAGTTTGTACATCAGTGCAAGTCTATAAAGCTCCTGGGCTCCTTTGGAATAAAAACTGGCTATAAATATGTAAATTTGTTATTGCTATCATAAATCAAGTCTAAACTGGCAAGAGCTTAATTCTTTCTGCCTTCGAGCTATGGCAACTTGAAACTTTTTTCCTCAAAATTATCTTCATATTTTGTTTTTTCTCTGTGGACCCTCACAATGTTGTGTATTAATGCTCAGCCAGTTCCTTTGTGTGGCATAATCTGCTTCTGTGTATTGCCATGTGCCATTAGTGTCAGCATGTTTTGTGGAGACCTTATCCAAAGTGAGAGGTGCGTGGTGTCCCATTCAGTTCCATCGGCTTTATACTCACACACCACTCTGACTCCATGGACTGGCCAACAGTAATATTAGAAGGAACAGAATGAGCAGACTCTGGCAGATGTAGTGTGTAGGCTGTAAGGGGTGGTACAGGCCATGACTAAGCCCACCACTGATTATTGTACGTAAGTGGCAGAGGAGGGTGTTTCGGAGTTGTACTGGGTGAATTTAATACATTGTTACAACATGGAAGGCTGTTTTGTACAGGCAAGATTTGTTCTCTTCTCTGTCCCTAGAAAATGAACACATCCATATAACACTCATTTCTTGGCCTTTCTTTATGAAACAATGTTAGGAATCTACCCTGCCTGATTTTGAATTTCAATGTGAATGGATTAAATGCTCTCCATGGAAAGCCACCCAATGGCTTTATGAGTTTTGGCTGTTTCAGTTCACAGGGCATGGGAGGAACATGTTCTTTGGCTTAGATACACATGGCATTTCGCCCTTTGAGATGTGCTTTGGGATTCAGGTTCCAAGAAGCCCAAACCATCAAAGCACAGCTCAGGTCAAACCCCTAATGGCTCAAGCACCTGCCACAGTCACAATTTTCTGAGGCCCTTATTGTATTTTAAAGCTGTCCTTCCACAGTGGATCCACCTCCTTGCAGTGTTCTCCAACATGATCTTCAATGGTAATACCATTGCAATGAGAGGCCTGGGGTTCACACTGGCTTTCAAAGGCAGCAGTGATACGGGCCATATAGATAGATACTGCATCTCCCTACCTCCACGAAGGTAAATCCATCTCTGAGTGTGTCCAGGTTCACAAAAGTTAGTAAACCTTTTGGCAAATCTAATCTGATAGAAAAAGTATGCCCACACACATGCAGAAATGTCAGGAAAATATTATAAAATACTTGTTTACTCAACTCCTAGTTAACCATATCTTGATAACGTCTTCTGGTATTGCAATGTTTCTCAACCAGTGGGTAGCAGCCCCTCAAGGTGACGGGTAAAGTAAGTCAATTGGGGGAGGGGGTATCCTTAGCCAGTGAAAATTTTATTACAATGTAAAGCAAAGAAAATCACGCTCCCCCACTCCCTACATCTGCTCATCCTTCAAGCTCAAGTATGTCAGCCTCTCGAAAAACACGCGCACATCGATTACATAGGCTTAGCATTTATGCTGATACATTTTTTACTCTTACTGTTACAGAACATGTCAGGGCTAGTGAAAATGATTGACTTAGAATAAGGGGTGCCAACCTAGAAAGGTTGAGAATAGTGTTGGATGTAAGGTTGTATGGGATGTAAACTGGCTTTCCTGCCCTAATCTGGCTGGCCTTTTAAATCCAGTTGATGTTTATTCATTGCACTTTGGGGTAGGAATCCTGAAGCACATCCTTTGAAAAGCCCACTGCTTAGCTAATGCCTTTATTCCAGATAAGGGTAACTCCCCACTTCAGTAAAAGCTGTGGTTACCACAATGTGTTGTGTTGATTCTTAGTGAGCTGGCGAGATGTATAGTTGATGACTTTTTTTTATACTATAAACAGGAACTTGTGAACTTGCTGCTGACTGGTAAAGCTGTGTCCAACGTGTTCAATGATATAATAGAGCTGGACTCTGGAAATGGAAATATCACAGTTTTGAAAGGAATCACTAACCGCAGTGATATCGGCTTGCTGTCTCTCTTTGAGCACTATGATGTTTGCCAGGTATGTACCATTTGCTTTTGAGTTTAGTTTAAAAAGGAAGCAATTTACAAATCTGAAACTTGACATGGACTGAATGCTTGCAGTAAGACATTATATTTCACTTACTGTGTGATTGCACATTGGGGAGCTGGCCTGGATGAATCTTCTAGGTGATGCCACCATATAATTTTGCTACTACCACTAATAATAACAGGAACATAGGACATAGGACTGGAAGGGACCTCCTGGTTCACTGCGTCCAGTTGCCCGCTATTACAAGCAGCACCATCATATAATCACAGATCTAAACTTATCAAGCGCCATTTTGAACTTAGGTTATTTGTCTCCACTTCTCCTGTTGGGAGGCTGTTTGAGAACCCCACTCCACTAATGGTTAGAAACCTACCACTAACCTTGAGCCCAATAATATTCATGACCAGTCTATGCTCATTTGTTCTTGTGCCAACATTGTTGTTGATCTTAAATAGCTCTTTCCCTCCTTTGTGTTTACCTCCCTAATGTATTTGTAGAGAGGAATCAAATCCCTTCTTAGTCTTCATTTTGCTAGACTAGTAAAAGACAATGATAATATCTGGCAACATAAAGGGACATGTTTCTTTTCAACATTTAATTTTGAAAATAATATTTTAGTTTCATTTAGAAAGAAAATGTAAAATTAGATTGAAATTTCCAAAATAACCCAGTGAGAGTAATTAACTGCTGGAACAATTTATGTACAGCTGTAGTGGATTATCCATCACTTGAAGTCATTAAATCATGACTGGGTGTCTTTCTAAAAGGTATGTTCTCTCACAACCAGAAGTTATTGGGCTTGACTCTGGAATAGTGTTGGAAATTCTATGGCCTGTGTTATACAGGGGATGAGACTCGATGATCACAATGTTCCCTCTGGCCTTTTCAATTTAGGAATCTATGAAAAGACACCCATCAAGTAATTAGCTAATAATTTGTTTTAACTGATCAAATGCAAATAAATGTATCTGAAAACAAATCCTGACTTTAAATGTTTCCCATATGGCTGAAGTTAGTGGGATTTTCTTAACACTGATAAATTCTAGTGTTTCGTTTTTATAATGGAAAAAGAGTACTACAGTATTCAGGACTAAAACAATAAAGTCAAGAAAATATCCCAATATGATATTAATGTCCAAATTTGATGAATACTGATCAAAACAAAGCAAGGAAAACATTTGCTTCATCTGGTTCATGCTTCTAGTCCTTCCTTAGTATTATTATAAAGAATGTATCACTTCCTTGGCTTGAACCTCAAAAAGATTAGCACCTCTTACAGATGTTTTCCATGCTCCAGAGTGGAAGATGTGTTGTATGTAGCACAACATTAAGTGAGGTTATTATAGATGATAACTCATCTACTCGTCCACTCTCCCCAAAAAATTCTACATTACCAAATCCCAAAACATCTGAAAACCTAACCCCTTCAACTTATTCTTCAGATACTACACTTAAGGGATGTGGCGCCTTCTATGAATATGCAGCTGCTTGAGAATTAGAATCATGATCAGCGATATATTTTCCAAGTCAATTATTCTTACTCAGTTGCAGAAACCCCAGTAGACATAATTTCATTTTTTTTTTGGTCTACACTAATTCAAGCATCTGATGCAAACTTTCTTACATTTTATTTGGAACATCTGTCACTGCTGTACATTTGAGTTTTTCGAGTACACCACAATACACGCTGGAGGGAATGTAACAAAAATTGGATTCCAGTGGACTCATGTCACCAGGCCTGGAACTCATTGTCATGGTTTCAGAATTAAGGGCCAAGTTCTACTCTCAGTTACACAGATGTGAATCTAGAGTAGCACCAGGAAAGTGGGTGAGGTTACACTGTATTTACTTTGGTGTAACTGAGAGCAGAATTGGGCTCTAAGTCTTTAGAATTGACTGTTTCCTTCTTAGCAGCATTTCAGTAAATAGGTTCTGCATGAAATTACAGTGTGGCAATGAGGATGGTAACTGGAACTAGAAATGGATAAGAACAGTAATTTTTTCAACAGTTAGAGGCTCATGTATGAGACTTATAGTGAATCACAGAATCAGAACGTAGGGATGGAAAAGTACTTTGAGGTCGTATCCAGTCAACCTCCCAAGTGTAGGATTGTGCCCATTGTCAAGTCTATCTTGAAAAGTCTAAAGCAACAGAGCTACTCTATAGTTGAATACAGCGCACACCATAAAAACTCAATGTTAGCCTCGCTGCCATGATCCAGACACTATCATGTCTTTAACTCTCACTGCCTTTTCCCATAGCTACTTGGTCATCTTAGCTCCTCATTTTCCCACTTTTTCCTAACATGTTAAGTGCCATGTGATCTGATAGGAGGACTCGGAATCAAGAACTAATCTTGGTTCTGCCAGTGGTTCCCACTGTGGTGGCAATGAGCATGTTAGCAAACTTTTCTACCTTCATTTCTTGATTTAGAAAACTGGGACAATGACAGTTATCTGTTAACTCAACTTATTCATTAAAATGCCACTGATGGGAAATATTAGCTTCAACCCCTTTGACGCAACCAGCACACTGCGTGCACTAACAAGATCTGCTGTACATTAACTCACAAATTCACTGCATATTCTCTGTCTTCTGGTACTTCATCTTTTTATCTGCCCTGTGCAACACTCTTCCCATAACCTTTTGTCTGCTTTGCAGGTGCCTCTTGCACTTAAATGTATTAGAAGCAACTCATCTCGGGGAAAAAGATATCCAACCATCTTAGCTAAGAAACAGGTCATGAAAATATGTACATGCAAAATGGGAACTGGTGGGCAAGCTTTATTATCCATCAGTTTGGCTTTTTATTGTTCGGTAATGAGCACGCAGTAGAGATTCTGCTTCATGTATGGATTCTGCAAAGGCACTGTAATATCTCTATAAATTACTGATGAGCTCCATTATGGAGAAAAATGTGTGTTCCATCTTAAGGTATCCATCATTTAAAAAAATTTGTTCTTGACTCCTTGTTTATTCAAATCCCTTTCTAGCTTGGAAATGAAATGTGTTTCCTTACAGAAAACTTTTTGTCTTCTATCTCATCCGTGGATTTGTTTTCATAGGGTTGGTCATTACTGTTGGCATATTAGCATTGACTTGTTTAAGAAAAGACAAAAGAACAAGATTGCAGCATTTCTTTATTTAAACCTTAGATTTTAGAGATTTTCACAGATTTTGCAAGCATCCATAGCAGAAAGAGATTGGTCAAATATAGCCCAAATTTCTGTAGCATTGGACTGTCTCTGATACCACTGCGAGTAAATCTTGACTTCTTGAAAATGAAATGTTAAACTTTTGCACTACCAACCTCTGTTCTCAAAACCACCACTGTTATTTTTACATGTATTATTTACGTTGCAGTGGCACCTAAAGGCCCCAGTCAGGGTGGGGTCCCATTGAATTAAACACTGCATCCACATGATGAGAAGAACCAAAGAGCTTACAATCACCAGCCTTTGGACCTACCACTTGCAAATTATGATTGGTGAAGCCTGTAACTGGTGTGGAAATTCATTATTATTACCTGTCTGTCTTGGATGACAGGCTTCACTCAGCACCACGATGTCTGCATGCCTTTTTGAGCTCAAGTTGCATATGGCCTTTGACCCACAGCCATCACTTCATTTGCTATAGATCTCTTTAATCTGACCTGTGTAAGGCACCAGTGATATAATAATTGGTAATAATTGTATGATGTGGCTGCATATAGGGTCTTGTTCAAAGCCCATTGCAGTCAAAGGGAGTTTGGTCACTTATTTCAGTGAGGTTTGGATTGGACCCAAATCTTTTTCCATTCCTCTCCATTATTTTTCACCTTTTCATCTGTTTCCTATTTCATCATATGAGACAGTTCTTCTTCTATATCAAAACTATCCAGTGCCCTATTGTTCTGTGTTTGTCCAGCGCTTAGCACAGTGGGGTCTTGGTCCATGACTAGAGCTCTTAGGTGCTACCACAATACAAATAATAATATTAATAAATTACATACTGCTTCTGTTATACTAATGTCTATTTCTAGTTGAACTCAAAGATCTCTGTTTAAAACTTTTTTGTTTCTGGCAGGGCTGGCATATTCTTCTATTTATCAATATTCCCAAACATTTGTAATTGAATTTTGTTTTCTTTAATCACTTGAAACCTGCTACATTTTAATGGCCACAACTGCTCTGCCCCTCATGCCACCTGGAACTGGAAAACATATAATTGCAAGTATACTAAATAGTGTATTACCCAGGGGGAGTGAGCGAATGTTTTATTGCAGGTGGAACAGGTGTGCTGGGGCTGTGATACTCTAGATGTCCCAAGGAATGTAAAAAGGGAATCTTCTTTTACAGTATCGACTCCTCAGACTAACGTTGTGGGAACATCATTTAGTATTAATTCCTGACAGCAAAGGTCATTGTAATCAAAAAGTTGTTGATAGAACAGACAATGTGCAGTTTCCTGTAAACACTTAAGCACCGACTAATTATATCCATTTGTAGTAGCACGCCCACCCCTCATGGATGCTTCCTTGTCTCTGGTCGCAGCATTGCACAGGGTCTGTGTCTCTGGTGTCCCCATATCAGGCTCTCCCTTGCACCTAAAATAGCCTTTCTCAGCCTGCCTCTTCTCCCATCTCCCACCTAGATGTTCTCTGTCTTGGCACTCCAGGCAACTCACAAAAACTCCTTCTGGGATAAGCCCTTCTGCCCCTCTCAGGTTTCATGATAGTTTCCTTGTTGGCCCTACCTCAGGTCTTCCCCTGTAGGAGCCTGACCTGCTCCTGTAACGTTCTTTCTCCATTGCTTCCTGTCTACTAAACCCTATCCCAGGACTTCTGTTTGCCAGAGACCTGTCTCTTCCGCAGTCTGTCCCCATCTGAGCTCCCTCAGTCTACTTATAAGGCCTAGCTCTGCCTCCTCTGGCCAGGAGGCAATTAGTCAATCACCCCCTAGGAGCAGAGCATGACTAATAGGAATTCTTCCCCTTGCCTTGCAGGTGATGGGGGTTGAGCCTATCACACCGTTACATCCATTTTATCCAGGCAGGACAAAAAGTAATGGGCTTAATCTTCAGCAAGAGAGATTTAGGTTGGATATTAGAAAAGTTTCTAACTACAAGAGCAGCTAAACTCTACAATAGACTTCCAAGGAAGGTTGTGGAATACCCGTCATGGGAGGTTTTTAAGAACAGGTTGGACAACCACCTGTCAGGGATGGTCTAGGTTTACTGGTCCTGCCTTAGCACAGGGGACTGGACTTCATGACCTCTTGAGGTTCTTTCCAGCCCTACTTGTCTATGATTCTATGCAAGTGAATCCCACTGAATTCAGTAGGATTGGGGAGTTTTTAAAAGGGGCATTAATGAGTTAGCAAACTATTGCCTTGATCCCAGACAGTGATCTGTATGGCCGGGCCTTTGTACCCACATAGAATCCTATTGACTTCAGCAGTGGTGCTGGGTGAAATTTTAATATTTGCTGAAAAATGCAGTTTTGTTGACCCAAAATTATTTGCAAATTCATATTGAGTCCACTGAATAGATTCAATTGAACTGAAAAAAATCAAAATATTTTGGAAATGTCAAAATAAAACTTTTTTTTTTCCTACACAGAGGGGTTTTTTTACTTTTCAATTCACTGGAAATTTTGAAAAAAATGTTTTGGTTTGCCCAAAAGAATTAAAACATTTTTTTTTTCAGAATTGCCAGTAAACCCATATTTTTCCCCCCGAGCTCTACTCAACTTTGCAAGATGGGATTTTGCAGGAGGGGAGCTTGTAAGTGTAACACTGTAACAAGTGTTGCAGTACCCAAGCAAACAAAAATAAGGCAGGAAATGGCAGGGTTGATATTATAAATAAATACAATTCAAATTTAAATAATGTAAAACACAGCAAGCAGAAAAATTAAAAACTGTGCTAGATAAGATGGAACTAAAAAAACAACCACATCAGCCATGGCCGTTCAGTCACCTTGTTTTTTCTGATGTTGCATCCTCTTCCCATCTGAATTATAAACGTTACAAGGAATGATGAGAACACTAATTTGTATCTGCTCAAGCTGTGTGCCTTACTAAAGCACCAAAACCAGGAAAAAAAACGTCTGCCTCATATGTATTGTGTCTGAAGAAAACTTAGCAAGAACGCAGTTGTCCTGTGCTATAAGAAGATAAGATATGAACAGTGAAATATGTGCAGATTCAGGAACTTTCACAAGGGCAGATACATTGGAAATGATTCTGCCACAGTAAGTGTTGGTGAGGAGAGTTAAATTTGCCATTGTGCAAGTATGAAATTAAGTCAGATGGTTAAAAAGACCACCCACAGAGTTGGAAATGAGTCTTTCTTTGCAGGTGCTCTCTTCTGAAAGGTTGACATTTTCCAAAGATGAAAATTGCCTCAGTGAAATTTATGAGGGTACTTAAGGGATTTGTAAGGGAGGGGCACCGTGGTAGGGAAGTTTCTGTAGGATTGTAAACATGCAGCATAAGAAGATACCTAACTCCCTATATTCCCCCCACCTTTCTGCCTGCAATAGATTAATAAGCATCTGTCAAAAATGATGAAATATTTTAAAACTGATGCATTATAGTATTTAATTAATTTGTGATACAAATATAGGCTCCTTAAGAGGGGACTCTCTTTATACTTGTCTCCTGTAAAGTACAAAGCATATGGCTGGCCCATAACAAAAATGACAATTGTTAAATATTAATAGGTCCAAGAGCCAGATCTCTCTGCAAGCTCTTAGGGTTGGTTTACACTACCGTGGTAAGTCGACCTAAGTTTTGCTACTTCAGTTACATGAGTAATGTAACTGAAGTGGACGCAGCTTAAGTCAACTTACTGCGCTGTCTACACCGCACTGTGTCATGGGAGATGCTCTCCCACCGACTTACCTTACTCTTTGCAGGGAGCTGGATTACCGGAGTCGACGGGAGAGTGCTCTGCCATTGACTTAGCGGGTCTTCACCAGACCCGCTAAATCGACACTGCTGCATCAATCACAGCACTGCCGATCTACCGGTAAATGTAGACATGGCCTAAGTAAATAGGCCTTGCCTAAAGGATTTCAGCAGACCAAGAGGAGAGAAGGGAATCTTTGGGTTTTTATTTACATACTCTGAATGCTGCATGTGCATCAGTGTGATTTCAGCAGACAAAGATGAATGAGTCTCCTGAGTGTGAGACATCAGGAAAATATGCAAGCTCTTCTTACTAGTGGGTGAGGCTGGGCAAACAACTGGCTTCTTTGGCCAGCAAGAGGCATGGGTACAGCATTCATTTCCTCTTGCAGAAAACGTTGGGTATTTGACTGCCATTATCTTCTTGAAGGTGACTACATCAGAAACCCCAGGGTGGGATTTTTAAAAGCCCTCAATGTTGGCCTAAATTTGAAGTTTGACCATTGACTTCAATGGAAGCAAGTTAGGCCAGCAAATGAGCACTTGTGAAAATTCCACCTTTAGTGTAGCATATTCCCCTTCTCACTGTGTTATTGGTCTCTGGTCTCAAATCTTGGGGAAAGCTGATAGTATTTGTTTCATTGAAGCCCTTGATTATCAGTCCTACGAATAACACTACTTTATGATATAGTTAAGACCAACTCTTCCTCTAGTGTAATTGGTGTAGCTCTGTTGTTTACAATAGCTGAGGATTTGGCATGCACTATTTTAAACACTAGTGGAACACTTATTATGTTAATGCAATATGTGCTTTTAGTTCTTTGTGCAATATGCATATCTGAGGCTCAGTCCTGCAAGCCTTACTCACATGAGCAGCCCTATTGACATCAGTGGGACTGTTCGAGTGAATAAGAGCTAGAGTGGAACTTTGGTTGGAAACCTTTTTCTATTTCCTTAATCTCACATCAGCACATATTGTTTGAAGCCTTTTGGGCATTATTTTAGCAGCCATTTATGGGATGACAGCATTACAAGGAAGTCACTGTTCACATTTGTCTTTGATTTACAAGAATACTAATATAAGCGTCTTTGTAAAGTGAAATATTTTCATCAATTTCCCTCTCATTTGAAATCTTTTGAAATCTTGGATCTATGTACTTCTCTTATTGTTATTCCTTTTATGTTCTATTTTTTTAGCTTTTAACTGTGCAAAATTTCTTTTGTACTTTTGAGCCAAGAATTTACAAACACTCCCTCTCCAAACTATTGAATAAAAGGATGTGTTATATAGACATTAACAAAGTAATGAGTCAGTTACTTATTGATCTAGAGAATTGTTTCCTAACATCACAAGGAACTCTGCTTCAGGAAGATGCTTGATTTTGTATTTATATAACATTTCAGATGCAAAATACATTTCTTATTAACAAAAGTGCATAATTCACAATGCTGAGAATTTCGTTGAGATTTTTATAATAGAATGGGCTATATACCATATGCTGTATTTTTTCTGCTGATTAGCTCACATTGGTGGCTATAGGCAATGTGCCTGAGAATTGGAAGCAGCATTATATATACAATATATACCATAATGTCCACAGTAGCAAATATACCTGCTAGAACCCTCTCCTGACCTCTTTATTCAGTCCCAGGAACTCAGGAACAAAGGAATGATCAGATCAGATCCAGAGCAGCAGTCCGCGTAGTCCAAAATCCTTTCTCTGACAGTGGCCAACACCAGAAGCTTTAGGGAATGTTGCAAGAAGCCACGTAATGGACAATTATTATGGAAAACCAGCCCAAAGGGAAGGTTTTGTTTTAGTCAGTGGATGAGGATTTAGAGCCTTTTCATATATTTTTATTCACCCTAATGTAACTGTGGATATTCTCATTATCCATATAAATATCCAAACTTCTTTTGACTATTCTTCTGGCTCTGTCAATCTGTTTCTTCACTTCACTGTTTTCTTCACTGTTTATTCACTACAATACCCACCTGCTGAAGTGAAGAAACAGATTGACAGAGCCAGAAGAATACCCGGAAGTCACCTACTCTAGGGCAGGCCCAACAAAGAAAATAACAGAACGCCACTAGCTGTCACCTTCAGCCCCCAATTAAAACCTCTCCAACGCATCATCAAGGATCTACAACCTATCCTGAAGGACAATCCCTCACTCTCACAGACCTTGGGAGACAAGCCAGTCCTTGCTTACAGACACGCCAACCTGAGGCAAATACCAGCAACCACACACCACACAACAAAAACACTAACCCAGGAACTTATCCTTGCAACAAAGCCCATTGCCAACTCTGTCCACATATCTATTCAAGGGACACCATCATAGGACCTAATAAATGGACACAAATCAAACATCAAGAATTATAACATTCAAAAACCAGTCGGAGAACACTTCAACCTCCCTGGTCACTCAATTTCAGGCCTAAAAGTCACAATTCTGCAACAAAAAAACGTCAAAAACAGACTCCAACGAGAAACTGCAGAATTGGAATTAATTTGCAAACTGGACACCATTAAATTAGGCTTGAATAAAGACTGGGAGTGGATGGGTCATTACACAAATTAAAAACTATTTCCCCATGCTAATTTTTCCCCTGCTGTTACTCACACCTTCGTGTCAGCTGTTTGAAATGAACCATCCTGATTATCACTACAAAAGTTTTTTTTCTCCTGATGATAATAGCCCACCTTAATTGATTAGTCTCGTTACAGTTGGTATGGCAACACCCATTTTTTCATGTTCTCTGTGTATATATATCTTCCTACTGTATTTTCCAGTGCATGCACCTGATGAAGTGGGTTTTAGCCCACGAAAGCTTATGCCCAAATAAATGTGTTAGTCTCGAAGGTGCCACAGATATTCCTCGTTTATTCTAATGTTAAGCAGTTCTAAAGTTAACATTTGTACAGCACCTAGCACAATAGGGTTGGGGTCTCTAGGCACTACCTCAATAGAAATAATTATAGTCATAATAAAAGGTATTCTGTTAAAATAGAAGCTTTATTTTTGTCTTTAGTTTCCCTAAATAATTTCTGGAAGATAAAACTGTCAGCAGTTCTATGGGAAAAACAAAGCTGCTTTGTGATAAGATGCCATATTTCAATTACAGGAATATAGCAAATAACTAAATATCCTTTATAGCTGAAAACTAAAATCCCAACAGGAAGAAAAAAGAAAGGTGTTCCTGATGCATTAAACAATCTAGCTACTATATTTACCCATTTACATGTTAGTAGAGGGGCTGAAATCCTGAACTTGCTCCCTGCTGTAAAATGTACTGCATGATAGTCAGGTCCCAGTAAGTGAACACATCTGCTGTTGCTCACTGTGAACCAATACCTCTGGACATTGCATTGATTTCAGGAGGGTGTCATCGTAAAAGGGCAATCCAGGACTTGGGGAGGGAAGGGGATGGTGTTCATCATGGAACAGATTAAGGCAGGAAAAGAAAATCTCAAATAAATCTCTTATTGACTTCAGTGGATATAGGAGCATGGCCTAAATAATTTACCTATCAGTATGTTGTAAACACCAGAATATACATATATATATATAACATGCACCCCAAGAAGAGTTTTTATCCCAAAAAGGAAGACGTGTCAGAGACTCTATGAAGTCCAGTAGGGACTTTGCTATTGATTTTACGTGGAAGGTGGTCAGATTCTACAGTGGTGGGCAGCAGGATAAAACCCTACGATAGATAGATAGATTAGATTAGATGATAAGTTAGGTGATTATTCAAAAAACATCAATAATACTGTATTTACTTATATTTCAAACTGTTGGGAGATTTAAAAATAATGTCTATTCAAGTAAAGTACACTTTTTTCCCCCCATGAAGAATGCTTATGTTGTGCCTTTAGTCTGAGGGTAGAACTTCCATATGAGGTCAGCAGGAGTTGCACATGTGACTTAAGCGCATGATAAGGCCTTTACAATTGAAGGTTAAAAAGAAAGGACTGAGGTTCATCAAAGGCGGCCCAATAATAATGTGTTGATTTTACTCCATCTGAGATTCTGAGAATCTTTCCGTTTTAGTAACAATGGAAAAGGTTGTTCAACGTAAAAAGATTTTATTGTTTTATTCTACTCGTTCAAAACAAAATAAAACCCAAACCCCTGAATTTGAAATGCCAATGAAAAATGTGTTGAAATGCAGGGATTATATTAGATTGTAAACTCTTCAGAACGGGGATTTAGTCTTCCAATATGTCTGTACAGCACCTCAGAATAACTAAATCATGATCATCATATTACTCTGCTCTTTTCAGTGTGGTTTAGTAGCTACGGCAGCTAACTGGATTCTCCTTGCTTCTGAATTCCAGGGATGGAATCCTGGGCCCATTGACGCCAATGGGAGCTCTGCCACTGACTTCAGTCAGGCCAGGATTTCACCCTCTGTGAAAAAGAGGTGTTCTGAATTGTGGTTAGCTAACTCAGGTTGAAATAGCAGTGAAGATACAGTAAATTGGCTTTTAACTTAGGTTAGTAACTTGAGTTTAACCCCAGGCTCCCCTGTAGGCTTTAACTCAAACTGCTAACCTGAGTTAAAGGCCAAGTTGCAGTGTCTTCACTGCTAATTTAACCCCTGTTAATTAACCCAAGATAAGAACACACCTTTGTTGCAGTGAAAAACATATCTGTGTGTAACCTTGGGCAAGTTACTGAGCCTAATTGTGCCTTAGATTACCTAATTGCAAAAACAGGGGAAATAACCTGTACCGGCTTTAGAGGTGTACTATGAGCCTTAATTAATTAATGTTTGTTGAAGGTGATACATAAGTGAAAATTATTGTTGTTTTTATTATTGTACACCATCAACTGTTTTGTTTTTCATGCTATCTCTCTGTTTCTTCCAGGTTGGCTGCTATTTGAAGACCCCTAGGTATCCCATTTGGGTCATATGCAGTGAAAGCCATTTCAGTGTGCTTTTTTGCTTGAGAAAGGACTTACTAGGTGACTGGAAAATGGAACGGAGATTTGATCTCTATTACTATGATGGCCTGGCCAACCAGGAAGAGGAAATACGGTTAACAGTTGGTATGTATAGGAGAACCTTTTCATTTCCTCCACAGAGACAGTAACAGCATCACACCTGAAAGAAGAGTCCTGATAATATAACCCAAATCTAGCCGGACTATTAGAGGTTTGGTGCCCACTGCCTAGGCTTCCATTATTAGTTACAATAAATAGTGGTTCGCAGCAGGATAATTTTGAGGTTAAGATAAGGGTCCTTAAATGTTTAAAAGTTTAAAATGCGCCCTGTTTCCCAGAAGCTGCTACACCCTTAAAGAAAGCTGATTTCTAAGGGCTAGATTGTGGTCTGGTCTGTCCAGACTCACAGGGCCATAAACCAGTTGTGACTTTGGATAGGCTCCACATCTCTGCAGGCGCAGGGGACAGAGTAGATCCCGCAGTCTCAGTATTTCCCCCTCCCCTTGCAGGATGGGTTGGAAATGACAGAGAGGGTGGGGAACAGTTATAGCCTTAGCTTGAATCTTAATGCTCCTTCGAGGACAGCTGAGTTGGTGCAGAGAATATATAGTAAGCTGCTGCTAATACGGTCCAATTCCTTCCTTGGACTGCTCGTGAGGCAGCACATCTGCACACTGCCCTTTAGTCATGGCTAGTTGTAAAATGGACAATCTGGCCACTCATTAAACAGAGCTGATGTGCCCAACCCTTGAGAGTTGCAGTGAGGAGTTGTGGGTGCTCAGGAGAATCTTTCAAGATTTGGTCTTTGGTAAGTGAAATTGTAGCAGCACCATAGTTTGTATCATCTTACTCAAATTCACCGAGAGCCCACCCTACTGGGATGATTATGATGGTTGTATGTTATCTCCATAAATAAACAGGTACCCATATGTGGTCTATTTCAGAAGTGAGAAGACTTACTAACATATATCGTACAAAGGGCCACTAGGAGAGGACATTTATTATAACTAGCTCCTGCTATCCTTACATACAGCTACTGATTTTTTTTTTCATATGCCCCAATTTTTTTTGAAACATATGCCTCTTGGGCTGACCTTTTCTGTGATTTTTTCCAATGTTTTTGTAAGTTTGAGAAAAAACATTTCAGTTTTGCGTTGTTAAAGAGCAACAACATACCTTTTGGTTTAAGCCAGTCTTATTAGTTGTCTGTGGTCAAGGAGAATCCTTACTTATTAATTATTTCTAACGGCGGTGAGTTTCAGTTTGTGGCAAGGACGTCCTTTGTCAGCATAGCAGTAGAGACCTAGGTTCTATTTACACCTCTGCTACTAACATCTGTGTCAACTTGGGCAAGTCACTTCACCTCTGTTGGTCTGAGTTTATCCATCAGTAGAACAGGAATAATAATACTTGCTCACACGTTGAGATCTGTGGATGAGAAATTGCTAATTATTATTTTGTGTATTGTTTCTTTGTACCATTCAACCAACTCTTATCACTCCAGTTTATTTCTCCTCTGGAATTAGGCTTGGATTCAGAAGTATGTTTTAAGTTTAAGGCATCACACCCACAAATAGTTTGTACTACTAAATCTTTTCTTATCTTTGGAATTTTGCAGTACTGCATTAACGCCAAATAGTTTCACCATTCTGGCTAGAAAATCTCTCCAAGACTCCTCTGAGCTTGTTGTGTGTCTTTGGAGATAGCCATCCTGCTCAGTACAAACTTTGTTTGATCTAGAGAAAAGTTGGGGTTCTTTAACATCTCCTAAAAAGTGTAACTGAGTCTTCTGAGTCCTTAGGTGCTGTGCTTTCTTTGACCAGATGTGCAAAAGTAGTGTTCCTTGAAATGATGACCTTCACCCAGGGCTGTACTTTGTAACCAAGAAGGCAGGATCAAAGCCTGGTAAAGCCTTTTGCAAAAATAGAGAAAGAGTCAAGAAGTGGATAGCAGAATTAACTTCATTCGGAGTGAAATTTTCCCTTGTGTAGGGGACCAGAACACAATCTATGTAGGACTTAACTGATATACAGTCTCATGCTAGCCCTTTGCATAAGGGCAGATTTTATCTATGGTGCTCACTCATATGGACCCATTTGCCGCAAGATAGAGAGCATACCTGTTATCTCTTTCCAAAAAATAGAGCAAATCCAGGGTGGCAGAACTTCACTCTGCCTTTACAGGGCAAAAAGGGCCTTCTTCCACACAGAAAGTCCTACTCAAATATAGGAGGCAAACAGGCTAATTTATCTGGAGGAAACGATGCACTCCATGAGAACTTTAAATGTCTCTCATGTTTTACCCATGTGCCTTTGCCAGTCATTCAGAGAATCTCCATGGGTTTGGGGATATTTATTATATATTTTACACAGAACTTTCAGAAAAGAATAAAGGTTTTTTGGACTTCTGGAGAAATGTCGCTGATCTTTATAATGATTACAGATGACGACCATCTGTGTATCTTACCCCATTCAAACATCCTTTGAACTCAGTACTCTTTAAAATGGGGTTCTCAAGAGCATAGTCATTTACTAAATTGCTGGGGTAAATATAACTGTCGTTGAAGTTATTAGAAGGTGGCATTTTCTCCAGAGGCACATTTACCACCCCCAACTTCAAGGCAGCTGCCATAAGTTACAATAAATAGTTTGATTGACTTAATTGAAATGGAATTGATTGAGGCTATTAGGTATTGTACTTCCCGTTAAAAAGAGTTTTGTCCCATATTTAAGAAGAGAGGTCTTGTGTGTGCCACTGTAGGCTTTGTGGGAAAATGATTGGTAAAACATAAGTGGTTCTGAATGGCAGGGTACCATTTTTAAATAATAGAAGTACCACTTACGAGGTTTTCAGACTATCATACTTTTCTTTAAACTACACCTTTGCTCATATTACATTAACAGACTCCTCCTGAATGGAATCGGCTCTATGTGATAATATTTGATCTGCCATTCCATGCCAATATTGTTTGCAGGATTTGGAAAGAGGATTTAGCATGTAGATTGTCACCACTTTGGGGCAGGGACTATGTTCTTGTTCTGTGTTTGTACAGTGCCTAACACAGTGGGGCTCTGATCCATGATGTTGACTTCCAGGCATGATGATGGTCATGATAAATATCTGAAATGTCTCTGCAGATACAGTTCAGCCTTACACTGAAGATAAAGAAAATGACCTTATTCCTCCACTTGAGCACTGTATTAGGACAAAGTAAGTAACCCTCATCTAAAATTTTGTAACACAGATAGTTTCAGTTCCCTAACTTTTTTCTCAAAATGAGGTTTTGACTTGCCATAAAATAAATATGTTCAGCTTAGTCGTAAAGAGTTGTTGGTTAACAAAAAGAAAGGACCTCAATGAGCCAGAGTTGGTAACAGAGCATATCAGAAATAGGGTTCTGTTCCTGTATGATGTTATGATGACCACATTAACGGGCTGGGATGTTCAATTTAGTGCTTAAAGAAACCTTCAGTAAATCACTAAGAGCTGACCGTGTCACAGTAATTCTCCTTGACTTCCATAGGACCAAAATTGGGCCCCCGAAAGCAATTTGTTACAAGAGCACAAAATGCATGAACATAAGAACGGCCATATTAGGTCCGATCAAAGTTCCATCTAGCTCAGCATCCTGTCTTCCGACAGTGGCCAATGCCAGGTGCCCCAGAGGGAATGAACAGAACAGGTGATCATCAAGTGATCCAACTCCTGGCGCCCATTCACAGCTTCTGCCAAAAGGAGTGAAAAGGAGAAGAAAAGCCCTTTTTTTCTGTCCTCTTAAATGTCCAAATTCAAAGCACAGGGAAGCACAAGGAACTGTAATATGAATGGGATTTAGACATGAATGGGGAAAAAAAAACAGTAACAGGGCAGACAATGCTGTGAGCTTAACAGAGCAAACACTACTTGTAAGATAAACATGCATGTTTTAAATAAAACATGAGCACTGGGGCAGAATAAGGTATTTGTACGGATACTCATAAATATAGTGGGTATGCTGTTATAATAGCATTAACTCAAACAACTCATGGTATAGAAGTCATCCTGGTGATGGCCATTATAGGTAAGGCTACAGAACAGTTTCTATTATAATTTTCTCTTTTCACATGCTCACAACTCTCTGAAACATTCAACCCTTTTAACCAAAATATTCCATGCTTGGGGTCAGCCTGACGGTGTTTTATTGATCGATTGATTTTTTTTTATTGAAGCTTTGAGTAAAATCCTTTTTATCTCTGGTGGTGGTAAAAAAAAATCTCAAATATTTCCATAGTAAAAAAAATTGTGATCACCCTTTCTTTTATTGTGATACTACAAAAAACCCCACTGCTATTTGAAACTGCAGTCCTGGCTTTTTAACAGGCGTCTATGAGGAGTATGTGATTTCTCGAGATTGCAAAAGACCATGTTTTTACACAATGTTCTGATTGTTTGAAGAAATGGGACTGAGCATGCACAATAGAAATTGGTTTTGTTTTGTTAGGTAAGCTCTTAGGGCAAATTCTGCCCTCAAATATGGACACCACTCCCACTGCAATGGAAATTTCATGCACATATCAGAGGACAGATTTTGGTATTTAAAAATAAGAGTGGTGGTCATGGTTGTGCAGCTATTTAAGGGCTTAATCCAGTTAATACATTAAAGTGGATGGGAAGATTCCCAATTGTGTCAATGGAGGGGGATGGGGATTATGTGCGCAACTAGCGAAACAAAGAAATGTATCCTCTCCACTGGCAGAGCTTGGAAAATCCCTTAACTGGGTATCTCTGAAGCAAGAAACGTATGTGCATCATAGGTGAAGACTGTAGCACTTGTTAAATCAGCAACACAAACAGCTCCACATTTTTTAATTTCCTATTGTCATCTTCCACCCCCACCCCCAGTTTTCTTTTAAAAAAACAAGCTGGGACATTAACTGTCTAACATCATTGCAATGCAAAGCTGATATTACACAGTCAGCATCACAACAAGTTAGAAAAGGCACAACATAACATTACAACAGATACATTAGCACAGCTATATTGCATGTATGGGATGCATCTATTCTCATGATCTGGCTAAACACACAGCCTAACAGATGACAGTTTAGGATGTGAAACCTATGCCCAAAGAATACACCGGATGGGCAATGCAGACAAAGTTAAATTTGTTGTTATAATCACTTTGTTTCCTGACTTTTGGGGATTGCCATATTGCAACACAATTCTACACAACGTTTCTTTTAACTTTTCCCTGCATTAATTTTTACAGGGTGGAATTAAAAATGAATTCCACTCTCAGTGTATCTATATGTATCAGTTCTAAGGACTAAAGGTTGTCTCATTGATCTGTCTGTCTGTCTAGTGCTCTTATTGATAAGTTGCTAATCATTGTACTGGAGAACTATCAGCAGGCAGCCAATCAAAAAGTAGCAAGTCTAGAGGGTGGTCATGTTACACTCCTTCCCCCAGTCCCCATCTGATTACTGTGTTCCTTAGAATCACCAGAAGGCACAGAGGGAAAATGAAAAACAAATATTGTGTGTTCTTATGTGTAACCGAAAATCCATATGCTAAGTATGTTCCGGAAACAAAGGTTATTATAAAGCAGGCACTGAAGTATACGTGCAGAGAGAGAGAAAAGGAAAAATACTTTATATGGTACAGGCAGAGCAGAGGAAATACTTCAAAAAACCCCTTGTATTAAACAAAAACAATCCCTAGTCCCTACTTGATACCTGTTGCCATAAGACTCTCACTATGGAGGCAAGAATAGCTGCAAGATTTGGGGCAAGTTTGTTATTTGCCCCTCTAGATTCTCAGAACCAAGAAGTTTTGCTGAGGACTCCAATCCTAGATTGGGATTTTCAAGAGAACTCATTTTTCCCCTTTCTTTCCCGCTATTCTGTTCTATACAGGTTCTTACATCGTGCCCGTCACCACAGTAACTGAGCTCCTTCCAGTAGTACAGAAAGCAGTTTCGACTAACATCTGTCACTTTGGTTTCTTCTCTCGTCCTCTCTCTAGGGGGAGAAATGGGTGTGCAGTGCAGGGTTTTTGTTTGTTCTTTTGAGGGGGAAGGTTTTAATGTCCATGTTGCTCTGAGAAGACAAGGTTGGAGAAGTGCACTTTGCATTTGCAGCAGGAGGCAACACAGTCCAAACATGGCCTCCTGATGTCGCTTCCAACTGCAGACTCCCAACCAATGAGTCAGAGCAACCACATGCCCTTCCATTGTGCCTCCCAGTTCCAGACATCTGGGGAGACAGTTCGGTTCTGACCAAAAGATGCCTGGAATGTGCGTCCTTGGTTTGTCTCGGCGATGCCGTGCAGACTTCAGAAGAACACGCTTGTATCATAGTCCCCGTCCTCAGTTGTTTTCTGTCTTCAGTGGTGGAAATAACGTCTGTCATCTCTGCCTGAGGAGGCAAAACTTTGATCTTACTTTATCATCTAAATTCAGCAATATATTTTAGTAACCCGTCCTCTACCTTCCTCTGCAGTTTCCGGGCTATACAGTAGCAGAATACTGCTGTTGTCCTTTGAAGTGACACACTCCACTGGGACAACAGGGATGTACCAAGTACCATATGCAGGGCAGCACTGCACGTACATTTCACCCCAAATTACTCACACATTATGCAACAGCCACATAATCAGCAGAGCAGCAGCTTTATGAACTTTATTCTAGACTGAATGCTCTGCAAGGGCTTAATGCAGCTTCCTTTGGAGTCAATGGCAATACTCCCATGAACCTCAATGGGCTTTGGATGAGGCCTCAAGTGAATGGCATGAGTTAGATTTTCTTTTTATTGTTGCTCTGATAAAGTAGAATTGAATCAGAAGCAAAAATGCCAGGGTAGAGTTGAGGTATATTTCAGCAGGGTAGCATGGGGGGAAAGCTCGAACTGCCACTCTCTATGCCCTACCTATTCTGCCAATAAGGAAAGAACTTGCCCAGCACCTGACAGTTCAGCACTTCGTGTGAGTTCATGAAAAGAAAAACACTGACATTGCAGCATCTTCAACTCAAGCTTTTATGGGAGGTGAACAACAAAGGGATTTTTTTTCAGCCTACAAATAGCTCAAGGGAAGTGGTTTGTAAATCAGTAAGGAAAATCAGTGTTGTTATGGGAGTCGTCCTGGTTTTTGCCACAGAATATTTTTTCTATTTTTGTTTTTGCAAAAGACTTAATGACAAAAAAAAAATCATCAGTGTAACATGACTAACATGTGTCTCAAAGTGTACAGGAAGAGTGGCGCCTGCTATAACTATGGTATCTCAATACTTTAGTTGATAACAGCACATTCACTAGCGTGTTTTCTCTACCATGTGGTTTTGCATTTGCCAATCCAGACAGTTGTATCATATCATTCCACCAGCTCCTGATGATGGAAGATGATGTGGTGGGCAGAGTGTGCATGAATGGTGATGTGTCTGAGCTCTGTAGCATTCCCAAAGAGGCCAGGAGAGGATGGGGGTTATATTTCTTAGCCACATTTTATTGCTATTTTGGTCACATCAGGAACGATGTTGATACATTGGAGAGGGTTCAGAGAAGAGCCACAAGAATAATTAAAGAATTAGAAAACCTGTCTTATAGTGACAGACTCAAAGAGTTCAATCTATTTAGCATAATAAAGAGAAAGTTAAAGGGTGATGTGATTATAGTCTAGAAGTATCTACACGGAGAAGAAATATTTAATAATGGCCTCTTCCATCTAGCAGAGAGAGGTATAACACTATCCAGTGGCTGGATGCTCTAGCTAGACAAATTCAGACTGGAAATAAGATGTAAATTTTTAACAGTGAGGGTAATTAACTATTAACAACTAGTAACAATTTACCAAGTTTCAGAGTAGCAGCCGTGTTAGTCTATATTCGCAAAAAGAAAAAGAGTACTTGAGAATAAATTAGAGACTTAGAGACTAACAAATTTATTTGAGCATAAGCTTTCGTGAGCTACAGCTCACTTCATCGGATGCATTCAGTGGAAAATACAGTGCGGAGATTTACATACACAGAGAACGTGAAACAATGGGTGTTACCAGACACACTGTAAGGAGAGTGATCACTTAAGGTGAGCTATTA
The DNA here is from genome assembly GCF_965152275.1 of Natator depressus. Lineage (NCBI taxonomy): Eukaryota > Metazoa > Chordata > Testudines > Cheloniidae > Natator > Natator depressus. Next base: position 253,709,238 of record NC_134235.1, read on the forward strand.
CCAGCAGGAGAGCGGGGGGGGGGGGGGGACCTTTTGTAGTGATAATCAAGCATTATCAGGTGCTAAGGTGCCACAAGTACTCCTTTTCAATTTACCAAGGGTCATAGTAGATTCTTCATCACCGACAATTTTTAAGTAAAGATGGGATCTTTTTCTAAAAGCTCTGCTCTAGGAGTTATTTTGGGGAAGTTCTATGGCCTCTGTTATACGGTTCAGACTAGATGATCACAATGGTCCCTTCTGACCTTGGAATCTATGAATCACCGTCTGAACTTTTTGCAATGATTCCAATGTGATTCCAATTCGAAAGTCCACAAGACCTTCAAGCCAGATCAGAGTAACTGGTGGTTGGAATGTATTAGCCTAGAGGTGTCTCATTTTCAGAGGCTTCTAAACAGGCGCTTGCAAATATTACATGTACAAGTAGCTCTTTGTATGTGTAGCTCAAGTAATGCTTCATCTAAATACCCAGCTGTACTCTCCATGCGCCTGATCTTCAACGCAATGAGGTCAACTTCAACTTCAATGGGCTTTGGATCAAGCCCGGTCTCTTTCTCTGTGTTTGACAATGCCTACCACACTTTGGCTTCTACTGCAAGTTACTGAATAAATATGTTGATGAATACAGATGTAGAGGCCCATTTGAAAATGTTCTCCTAAATATGTATCTTAGCATTATTTCCAGGGCAGGGCAGTGGCAGAGAAGAGAAGAGAAAATATAGAATTTTCCTGTAGACGTTTGTCTATTGAGCATTTGAAAGAAATAAACACTAGCAGCAACAGCAAAATGTACTTTCCTAGGCTTAGGGTCACAAATACAAATTGCCTATTCAGAGGCCCGTCTATTTAGGAATGTGCAAATTACCTAGTGGCATTTGAGAGTTTAGAGCAGTAGTAGGTGCTTAGGGTTAACCCTTATAGAGATCACTAAGAGACCACAAGAAATATGTGTCAAATCTTTTGTGGGGAGAGACGTTAAGGCAGAAGACAGTATATAATAGGAACAACTATTTGATTTTAAGTGTGTGCCTCTGATTATAGTGGAAGGGGAAGATAAGGAGTTTTCAAGTGTGTCCCCCCTTTATTTCTCATCTGATGCTTGACCTTAACAAAGTTTAAATAAGATCAGTAATATTATCCTCAGAAAACACATTAGGAAGCCTGGAACTTAGGCTCTAAACTGGGATTTGAAAAGGAGTCTAAGCGGGGAGCAGCTCCAAATCCCATTGAAATCTAATGGGAGTTGGACATCTAGCTTCCTTAAGTGCCTTGGAAAGTCTCACCCTTGAATATTAAGGCAGAAACCTAATAAGAGACCTCTCAGTCTCCAGGCCAATTCAGTTTTGGGGTCCCCTCTGCAGAGAGTACCATCCAGAGTGCGAATGGGTTCCAGTTGAAGCAGTGGTTCCAGAGAGGTGGATTCCTGTTGAATTCACAATGGGTGTGGTTGACATTAATGGGTCCATCCCAATTAAACACACCCTACACTATTTTTTTAGGAGGGAGGGGCACCACCCCAACTGGCACCTTAACCCATTAGAATAAAACAATCTCTCTTGTCCTTAGGTGGCAAGGAGCAGTTATTGACTGGAATGGCACAGAACCCATCTTGTGACTGAACTGAAATAGAAGGAAACCTTCTAGAACAGCACGTTCTTATTCTCACCAGTACAGAAGCAGGGCGAAACTCCTGGCTGCCCTTGCAAATTGTGGTGAAGCTGAGTGACATGCTGCATGCAGGCGGGAAGAATTTCACCTTGCGCTTCAGATATTTCATCCATAACGTAAACATCACTTACGTAAATACTGTGTCACTTCCTTTTATGCACAATGTGTGAAAGGAGACAGAGCCTCCACTGCCAAAATAAGTTTTCGGACAAAGCAGTAAAGCTGTCAACTTCTACTTGAGTTCCATTGATGGATTCATTCTGCATCTTGCAAAGTTTCTCCAAAGATCAGACTAAACAGGCCGCACCCAGATTTCTTTGATACTGGCTTTTCCTTCCTCCCCCTCACAGCCTCCCTCACCCCCAAGGAAACCAAGGTACAAACGTGAAGCACTGCTAGAGAAAGAATTATCTTCTTTCACTAGTTTTTGTACTTCACACTTCCCAATGAACTGGTTATTAACACTGTAGGCACTTGCAGTATAGCCTGGTCTACACACAGGTTTTGTACTAGTGTAACTAGGTGGGGATATAATATTTACTGATCTCATTATATTGGTACAAGCCCTAGTGTGGAAGCCAGTTATACCAATATAAGGATCTTTATACCAGTAGAATTTATTCCTCTTCCTATACAGGAGGCTATGTCTATATTATGAACATCTGCAGCCATAGCTATGTCAGTCTGAGGTATGAAGAGGTGGAATCCCTGACCAACATAGCTGTGCCAGGAGAAGCCCCTAGAGTAAATACAGCAATCCTGGCAAAACTTTGCTTTTACTCATATAGCTTGTTTCACGCATGGGGGTGGTTTTACTATATCAAGACAGAGTGCAGCTATGCTAGCACAGCTGCATCCACACTAGGGATATCACTACAATACAGAGACTATGGGCTTGTCTTCACTTTGGAGGTAAATCGGTGCTGCTGCAATTGATGCAGCAACATTGATTTAGAGGGTCTAGTGAAGACATGCTCAATCGATGGGAGAGCGCTCTCCCATCGATTGCCGTACTCCACCTCAACGAGCGGCGGAAGTAATGTCAGCGGGAGAGCGTCTCCCATTGACATAGCGTAGCGTGGACCCCGCGGTAAGTAGATCTAAGCTATGTCGACTTGAGTTATGCTACTAACGTACCTATGCCACCATCGCCAGACACAGTGCAGATACAGCCTATGCTGACAGAAGACGTTTTTCTGTTGGTGTAGGAACACCACCTCCCTGAGCAGTTAGCTATGTTGGTGGAAGCCCTCTTTCATCAACATAACTGTGTCTACACTGGGGATTATGTCGGCATAGCTAGGTCCATCAGGGGTGTGGTTTTTCAACCCCCTGACAGACCGATGTAGATATAACTTTTCAATGTAGCCCAGGCCTCAGAGCACTTTGCTTGTACAGTATACTGGCATTCCTGTACAGGTAAACGGTTCTAGTGTAGACGTAGCTGGAATAAGCTATGTCACTATAAGCACTGTTATACTGGTATAACTGCATCCACACTAGGGGCGTTGTACCACGTGAACTATTCTGACATAATTAAAGCCATATCATGTTTGTGTGTAGACAAGGTCTAAGATGCTTTGCCTCTTTGCAATGTAAAAAAACAGAGGAGCCATAATGTTCTACATTTAAGATGCACATATCTGTGACAGGTAATGTGCCTGACAGTTAAATAAAAGGCATGTGTGAAAACATATTCTTGTAATTAATCCAGAGGCTACCAAACCCAGAGCTAGGGGTTCATGAATGAACTGTGTGAGGGTTATGTTGCAAATGAAATGTGTAGAACTGGGCCAGATCAATCAAAGGAACAATGGAACAAAAACTTTGAAACAAACCAACAATATTATTTACTAATGGAAAGGCAACAGAGAAGTGGTGTATCTGTAATTTATTCCTATGCCTTTGGGAGCAACTATCATAAAATATGTTTTAATGAGGGATTTTTCATGTCTGTTTTTTATGTTCAAAATGGTACCCTAGGAATATCCATTTTTTTCAGTTGTCCATTTTGTCATCATTTAATATTTAGTTTCTACTTTTCTATCAATAATAGTAGAATTTTTCAGACAGAATTTTCAGATTAAAACTTAATTTTACATCTGCACGTATTCAGACAAGTTATAGCAGAGCATCCAACTACACAGAAACATATATACACGGAGGGAAATTATCACTAGGGATAGATTGATGAGCCTGTCTGAATGTCAGCCAGGACACCAAACTTGAACAAAAACTTTTTTTAGCCTAAAAAGTCTTTGGATATGTACCCTCCTCCTCTGTTGCTTCCAGTTCCCAGCAAGCCTTCTACCTTCACACATCAGGGTCTCTGCTAGTCTGGTAAGGTCAGCTAGGCCAGATACTGTACTTAAACCTTGTGAGATCAAAACCTTCCATTAAAGTAAAGATCAACAGGAGCTGGCAGATCTGATTTCTATTCCTGGCTCTTCTACAGATATATGACCTTTGCCAAGTCCCTTAACCTCTCTGTGCTTAGGTTTCCTCATCTACAAAATGGGGATAATAATATCTACCTCATAGGTGTGTTGTGAGGCTTGATTAATTACTGTTTGTAAGGTATTTTTTGAATTCTGATTGGAGGGTACTATAGGAGAGCAAAGGAAGTTGAATTCCTGGAGTCAGATATAATGAGAGAAAATATCTTTGTGTGCCCTCTAGCCTGGAAAAACCCAGGTGCATGCAAGATGTCAATAGAACACCTAGCTGGACCCTTGTAGAAAGAGTGCCAATCCCAAGAACATCTTCCATATGGAATATCAACACAGGTAGAGGGTCTGTTGGAGTTTAGGGAGCTTTTTAGTGTCAGAAAGATAGTGTCTGGGTGTAAAAGACAGGAAGTTGGGACTTAAGACAAAGGAAATATAGGACCAGGGAAAGAGGGAATGTTTTGTTTACGCCTAGGACGGTAGAGGAGTGGAGTAAGGAAATGGGAGTTTAGGTAAGCATGTGAACGTCTGAGTCTTTCTCCAAACCAGACTGTAAAGACTTTTGAGTCTCTTCTGTGACTGGCAAGTATTTCACTGAAAGTTGTTTTTCATCACCGCAGAATCCTATGGATCCAACTCCCTCTGATCCAAGAAGACCTGTTACCTGTAATTGTTATGCCCTCTCACACATACCATTTGCTTTGAAAAGTCCCTTGTGTATCTGAAATCTCTTTATCTGAATAAAATCCAAGTTCCATTTCATCCAGACAGAAGATACAGTCAAATCCTGTATATCAGAAAGCCAGAAATAAATGTGCTCAGTACAATTCCACAAAAGCACTGTATGTATATATTGATTAACTTCCACTCCTACAGCATAGTTCTCCATGACCTGGCTGGGGCCCTGAGAATCAGCACATTGCTAAGATACTTGCATCCCCTTCAGGGCTCACAATACAGCCACCATCCTAGCTAAAGGGCACTGAAGGGTTTGATCTTCAGAGCTCAGAGATAGCTCTCCAGGTGAGAGGAATCACTGATGAAAGATGTTCGGTAATCCTTCTCTCAAAGGTGATGAGGGCTTATCTTGGTCCTGAGACCAAGGTATTGGGACCCTTACTCAGATCTAATTCTTCTGCCTGACATTACAGAGCATCAACACTATCACTGTTCATGCTATCCACAGGCCTGATGATCAACCCGCTTGAGTGATTCTATTTCATTTAAAATACAAGTGAACACTGACGGTTGCAAATGTATAGATCTCTTTTTGGATCAGACAACCATAAAGCGCCCCCAGACTTTGTTTTCTCTAGGGGTTCAGTGGCAATATAGAAACACAATTCTCTGCAGAATCAATCTTGTTCCAGCAAATTGCCTGTTTTTTAAACTACATTTTCCTTTTGATTGTTTCCCCTTTTGGTTTTCATTGTCCTGCAAATGTGACTTCCTGAAACTAACAAAGCAGCAACCCCTGTAATATTTAAAACCTGTAATATTCATAAATTGCAGTATATCTTAATTTCATGCTCATTCCTTCTATAGTGTAATAAATGTACCCTCTTCTGAAAACAGACCTCTTAGTAGACAACAGAAGTGACATATTGTATACTCAGATGAGGATTTGATCAGAAATTGAGTAAATTGTTGTATATAATTTGCCACCTTTGTGGGAAATATACCTTTCAAACCAATCATAATATTAGCATCTTTGATCCCTCACCCTTTTTGAATAATGAATTTGTTAGTGGAAATTAAACCGAGAGATTTGAAAATGAACATTTCATGGGACTAGCCAACCCATGAAAGTTGTTATCATCTCAGAGCGATTTGGAGTCCTCTGTGAAATTAGTTTGATGGCCTTTATCTTGTTCTCAGTAGAAAGGTGTCCACAATACAAAAGATGCCACTTGTTAACAGTTTCAGCCTGGATACTAAATTTTTTTCTCACCGCTAGGCAGGCCTTTCTACACCAGAAAAATGACTGCAACTTCCATGAATGGTGCAGCTATTGCGTTAGAGCTAGTAGCGATGTCAATGCTAGTGTTGCTAGGACTCTTGCTTTGTGTTACATTCATGTCTTGAAAACCTGGTAAAATTGCTTGAGTCCTGTCTATGCTAGTGGTTTAGTACAAGCGGAGTTACAACATTGTTTTCTATTGCTGTGATGTGAGCCTTAATTTTTCCAGTGTAGATCCACCCCTAAGGTGACAGGCGTATCTAGGAATAGGTTGAGGTACACTAGCAGGACCTATGGAGAAGCTTGTCCTAACGTTATTTGTGCTGTCCCCGTCCTGTGCAAAAATGGCAACTTGTTGTCAAACCAGCATCTGCCATGAACATGACATTCAAATTAATTATTTTTTAAAATGACATACTGGGCTCGATGGAATTGAGCTGACATGAGGTGGTCGCTGTAGAAAGCAGTGGGAAGCTATATGACTTGGTAAAATCATACAGCCTTAGGCCAACATTTTCAAAAGCAGCTAGTGTGCTTCAGGTTTTGATTGACCAAACTGAGACACTTTAAGGAGGCCTGATTTTCAGGAGGCAGGTACGCAGCCATTAAGGGTGACCCTATAAAATATCTCAGGTTGGGAACCCCCAAATTGGGCATCCAAAATCCCTAGTCCCTTTAGCAAATTTTGGCCTTAATTTCTGAACTAACAAAATGTATACTTTTCAAAAAAGCCTAAGCAATTAAGGTGCTTAAATCTCACTTGACTTTCGGTGGGATGCAGGCATCCCAGTCCCCGTTATGACTGGTGGCTATTATTTTTGTTTGATGTTAGTAAGGTCTGAGAACTAAAGAGGTTAATCCACAGCAAGAGAATAATTAGCCACACTGTCTGGTTCACTTTGCTATGTAAACTGTGGAAGCTAGTCACAGCAGGCTCCCATTAAAGTGACTTCCTATATATTAGTACTCTTTATTTATTTGTTTTCTTTGGCTGGAAGATAATAAACCCCACTGTGAGCTCTGAATTGAGGAAGTTGTTTTCTCTCTAGCAACCTTATTTATAACTGGGAGGTGTGAAAAGGTTTCTCTTCAGATATTTCTTTGGTCACTTTAACCAGCATGGAATGGGATTGGAGCTATTGTAGAAAACAACTTATTTTAACGATGTTCTAAGTTAACAAAGAGCTGCCAAATGAATTATATCAACACGGAAACAAGTGCTGTATTAAAAAGAGAACTGTAAGAGATGGCATGTGTCGTTCTTTAGTGATACCTATTCCAAGATTCCAAGATACATTTGCCAACCTCATTTTACTTGACACAATGATCTTTAATTCTAACACTACATTATAACTCATATGTAATGCTTCATGAAAGTTGGGTATGAAGAGTATGCAATGTATTGGTTATTAAAGGTTGAATTCAGCACTATGCAGAAGACCTGCAGAACGTCCTTACACCACCTAAGCTCTCAAAGTAGCCCATGAACACACCACATTGTTATCCGGTTCAATGATGTAGCAGAACGTAGTTATGTGTAGGCCAACATTTTCAAGAGCAACCAATGATTTTCAGTGCTTTTGGTGCCCACTTGAGACACCTCAAAGGGATTTGAATTTCAGAAAGTGCTGAACACCCGCCTATGAAAATCAAGGGCCTTTAAGGTGTCTCAAGTTGAGCATCCAAAAATTGGGGCACCCATGATCATTAGTTGTTTCTGAAAACCTCATCTGCAATGGATATTATATATAGCAACCTGCTCAAGTGGCTTCCTGCTGCAGTAGCTTTGCTCTTGCTTGTGGAAACTCTGTGAATGGTACAGTTGTTGATAGATACATATAACTGGTGAAATCAATAGGGATCTTGGTGGGTGGTAGAATCCTCCTTGTATGTATGCCATTCCCACCTCTGTCTTCCATATCCTTATTCACCTTCCATATATGAGCCTGAGAAACCTCCCAGTCAGTTCAGGAGCTAGTCAAGGGGGTTTATGAAAAGAAGTCAGGAGGCTTTTGACAGCTCGGAGATTTGCCAATGTGGTGGGACTGGGTTGGTGGTGAGGGTAGATAGCTCAGATCAGGAAACTGGAGGTTTATCAAGGTTGGGATGTGGAGGGAGTCTTGGGGCATGTCCTAGGGAGGATGACACAGAGGGAGTTTAACCGCCCTAAGACTGCGTAAAAATCCCAAAGGCCACTAATATAGCAAAGATGCAGTTTTATGTGTGTGTTCTGTTTATTTCCTAATCATTATCTTGAATCCATTTTTCATGGAAATCCAAATCATCAGCAAAAATATGCCAGGAATTCAGCACATTGGTATTTAGCAAATATTTATTAGTTAATGAAATACTAGCAAAGAATCTGCAGCAGAACATATTCCACTCCAGTCTTTCCTTTGTGCAGTACACCAAGAGTGCGAGGTTAAAAAGCTATATTCGACAAACAGATTTTCCACTAAGATGTATTTGGTTTAGTAAGTGTTGTGGCTAACAGCCAAGCTCTTCAGACGCTGGATTTTGTCCCATCGATATGACATACTGCAGTGAACAGGGAACATTTTAGGTTATTGGTAGGGAGGAGTGTGGTCCCAGCTGTCCACGTGTGCAGATGTACAGGGCATGATCTGTCCGAGAGTGGCTAGGTTTTTCACAAGGTTACTTTCAAAGAGAAGTTGTAAACCCAAATGAGGAAATTGGAGTAACCGAGCCGTGGATTGAACTGTTATTGACATGATTCATCTGGGTTTTGACAGGGGGAAGGGTGTTCAAATGCTAGACCATAAAAAATGTATCACCATAGGTGAGAGCAAAAAGATGCAATGGCAAAGGATTTTTAAGAATCCTGGGTTAAAAACAAAAAAATCCACCTTACATACCAGGCAGTGAAACTAGAACAAGTTGTTTCATCCCAGAGATGCAGCACATTGTGAAACATGGACTCGATGATAAACACTCTCTTTTTTTGAGTCCATGACAAACGGCGTTTCACCTGCATTTGCTTCTCTCTTTGTTCTATTAACTAAGTTAAATGAGGAGGTTACTACAGTTAAAGCCAAATTCGTTCCCACTATAATTCCACTGAGGCCTGCCTGTTTCCACTGTGTGGAAATATATAGCTCACTTAGAAGATTAAGACCTTACACAATTTTGTTTTTCCTGGCTAATAAAAGGATTATCTGTCTCTTTGTCTCTCTGTCTGTCATTTTTATCCTAGATGTCTCTATTCGTACATTCTATTAATTGGCTATATTTGTTTGTGGTTGTTTTTTAAAAAATTGATATTATGTGCATTTGATCTATAAAATTAATAGGAACACAAGAAATCACTGTGTTCTAAATCGCTTGTGTTCTAAATGTCAAGACTAATTTTAACCCATTAGTTGCTGGTTTATTATGTTGTGCAAAGCATATATCTTCAGGGTTACAGTGACTTAGCGAGTGTATTTCTTCCATGGACTCTGAGAAGCAAATTTGCTGCAGATGCCTAATACAAGAAGAAAGTTTTACAAGGGAAGGGAGGAAACAGATGACTGTTGTTTAAAGGAATACCATTCTTTGCTTTCAAACAAAACCAAAATCAAGTCCAGTCCATCCAAAACCAGTCATGAGGAGGGTATATATTATCTACAACTGTTCCAGAAAGACAATCATACAGAACAACCATTACAGGTTATTTTAAATCTCATGGGAACGGCAGTTAAAAACATCAACAGTTAATTATTAGAATTTCCTATAATCAACCTTCCTTGGCATGACATGAAGTGAATGAAAGCAATAAAGGCAAGGAAGTCCATTGTGCTTTGTCCTGCCTAACTCCTGTTCGGACAGGCGTAGGTTGTGAGCACAAATGTAACCAGCTGTGAATTGTTCTTTTTTTTTATTATTTATTTTAATTTGTGGCCTTGGATTGCATTAAATGAGCCTGCAAGAAAGGCCAAGGTAAAACATGAGGGCAGATCCTCAGCTGGTGTAAATCAGCGTGGCTCCACTTACTGACTTACACCAACTGAGGATATGGCACACATCCTTAACAATCCCCATAGGGTTTGGATTATCTAAGTTATTATTCTCCACTGCTTTGAGCCTAGAAATTCATGGGAATAAAAGTGTATTTATTTTGTAAAAGCAAGTAAAAATAACAGATACATGCAGGAAGCCATTCTCTTTAGGGTCTGATTTTGCAAGCAAATGTTCAGTCTTGGAAAGACATGCTATGTTTTTTGGGTTTTTTTTAACCTTCATTATGCAAGTGTCACGACCCCAGGTTTTCTATTACCCGGTCTCAGTTACTGGCTATCACCATTCAGCTTCTCATTTGGAAATCTTATCTCAGGTCACCCGTCCTCTGATCCCATGTTATGAGGAGCCTGTTCCCAGCAGTGGGGGTCCCTGATAGGTATGGTAAGCATTCTTCAAAAGCCACCGCAGAAATCCCCAGTCACCACAGCTCTACTCCAAATGGAATTAATGAACTTGTAATTTGTTATTTACAATTAAAACCTATGAATGAATTCTGGTACTGATCCTGGCCACTTCCTTTTTCAAGCCTCAAAAAGTCTTATTTCATGCCCAGTTCAGGTTTTCTTTTCACAAGCCACAGGGTCCAATGCTCTCCTATCATGTCTTACCACCACCTACTCAGCAACCTGGACCCTAATGGACCAGTCCCTGGAGTCTGAAGAAACCTTTATTGGCAATTTCATCCAGTCTGAACCCAATTGCCTCGAGCTGACAAGTGTCCACACCCCCTCCTCCAACAGTCCTCTTCCCACTGATGATTTTCAATCAGACATTCTGGGAGGCTCCTAGAAACCCAATGCGTCCTCATGGAATCTGTAGGTTTCAAACCATTATTTCACTTCCACCCACATATTTCACCTCCCACATTCTTTATACCTAGAATAATAGGTACGTAACACATATCCTAACATTCTCCACAGCAAGGCATTGCATAGAGGGAGTTGTGTGAGCTGCAGGAGAATTTGTGCTTTGTCTTGGTTTCTGATTGGGCTCAGTCCTTGATAGATAGAATTGTTCCCTGATACTTGTGCATTGGTGCTAGCTGAGATTCCTGAGAGATGGGATTGCCCTGTATGTTGTTTGTGAACACCTCTGTTCCAGGACAGGTGTATATGTGTAACTCAAGTAGGTTACACTTAGAATATACCCAGGTTCTGCATCACTGATTTCTCTTCCACTGGGAAACTAACCTACAAGGCCCTGAACTCAGCGGAGGGGCATTATTATTTATTAATAATTGTTAATTCCCCCACCAATTTGATCTTCCCCTCTTATCAAACAATGGGGTAGAGAAGACATTTCATTGATGGGGCTAATGAGCCTTGCAACCAAAGAGAGTCTTTAGGAGGGATCTGAGTAAAGAGAGGGCATTGGTGCAGCACACAAGAAGACTTAGAGACAGGAGTGAGCGAGAAGGTAATTGGGCAGTGAAGTTGGCTTCACCAGTGGAGGGAAGAGGCTATGGGGAGGAGAACACAATAAGAAATTAGATCTGACACATAAGTTGGGCAGAAATCTGCAGTGCCTGGATGTTTATACTTGACATAAATTGAGTGAGGGGAACCCAGTGAAACAATTTTCGGAGGGGAAGTGATGTGCTCAGACTGACAGGGGAGTAGAATCATGTTAGCTGTTGCCTTTTAGATGGACAGAAGGGGAGGCCAGAAAGAAGGAGGAGATCAACAGGGCTTGGACAAACTTTTTAGCTGTTGAAACAGAAAGAAAGAGCTGGGTTTTTGCCAGGGAGGGACTTTGTTAGCTGCTATACCCAACATTTGCTGTTGGCTCTAACCTGTCTGTGCTCTCAGTATCTAGAACTGGGACTTGCTCCTGCATAGGGATCATGATGGAAAATCAGCTAAACATGAGCTCCCAGTACAACACGGTGGCCAAAAGGGCTTAAGTGATCCTGGAATGCATAAACGGGAATCTGGAGTAGGAGTATAGAGGTAAAACCCAATGCCTCTGTATTTTTACCTCTGTATTTGGCACTGGCGTGACCACTGCTGGAATACTGTGTGAAGTTCTGGTGCCCAGTATTCAAGAAGGATGTTGAAAAACTGGAGAAGGTTCAGCGAAGAGTCATGAGAATGATTAAAATATTAGGAAACATGCCTTATAATGATAGACTAGAGGCACTCAGTCTATTTAGCTTAACAAAGAGAAGGCTAAGGGATCACTTGATCACAGTGTATAAATTCCTACATGGGGAACAAATAGTTGATAATAATCTCTTCAAACTAGTGGACAAAGATATAACACGATGCAATGGCTGGAAGTTGAAGCTAGACAAATTTAGCCTGGAAATAAGGTGTGAATTTTTAACAGTGAGTGTAATTAGCCACTGGAACAACTTACCTAGGGCTGTGGGTTGATTCTCCAACACTGGCAATTTTTAAAAGAAGATTGGGTTTTTTCTAAAAGATCTGCTCTAGTTCAAAAGGAATTATTTTGGAGAACTTCTGGCCTATATCATAGAGACTGGACTAGATGATCACAATGGTTCCTCCTGGCCTTGGAATCTATGAACACACAGCTGTTGTTGAAGGCTACTGGCCCATATGGAATTCATGTGAATACTCTTGGATTCAGGATTTCATTCCTCTTACCCTTCAGCCCGGATCCCAGATTCTTACATGTGCCAAAAGCTCAAATGGGGATATGCAGTCTCTAATCCCACTGGAATTGGATATGCAGCACCTTCATGAGGTCACCCCTTAAATTCCTGCTTCCTAAAGAATAATGATCAATTTCTCTTCCCATCCTCTCTGTACAGACAAATTCCCTGGATCAGAGCTGTCACTTTCTGCCATGTACCTTCTAAAATTGCTAGAACATTTTTCTTCAATAAGGTCATCAATGTGGCACCACATTTCTCATATGTTTTTGTGTTCATCTCTAGTTTTAAACATCTAGTCCAAAATGAAGGTAAAATTAAAGGGTCCACATTAGGCCTTTATTACTGATTATTATCAGTGTTTGTATTTCAGCAGGTAAAAGCCCTATCACAGATCAGGGTTTTAGTGAGCTACACACATGTAGTTAAAAAAAAAATTGTTCCTGCCCTTAAGAGCTTACAAACTAGATAGATACTGAAGACAATAGACATTATGCCATGGCTGAATAGAGCCCTGTGATCAAACACCTAAGCAAAACAATTGTCCGTTACCTTATTGTAATTATACAGCTCCTTTAGTCTTGTATTTTTCATGGTTTCTGCTTCGATGTTTCCTCCTGCTGTTTATCACCTTTATTCCTCACTCACTCAGGTTTGGGCTTTGCATTTTGTTGCTAAGGATTTTAAAATTAAAGGGTGTTGATGTTGTGGAGCAAAAAGCTACTATCCATGATTTCCAAGGAAGGATCTGAAAGCAAAGGCTGTATGTATGCTGAATGTAACATTTTGCACCCAGAATAGAGGTGGATAGACAAAACCAGGATGGAGAAAGCAACCAAGATTTTAACAAATGCTGAGTGATTTTGGGTGCCCAGCTTAAGAAATAAATTGACCGAACACTAAAAATGATGAGGAGTCCTTGTGGCACCTTAGAGACTAACACATTTTTTGTTAGTCTCCAAGGTGCCACAAGAACTCCTTGTTGTATTTTCTGATACAGACTAACATGGCTACCCCTCTGAAACCTGTGGCCAAACACTGAGGCATGCAAAATCATTACAATTCCCCAATTTTTGAAATTCTTGGTCATATTGTTTGATGCTAGTCAGGGCCGGCTCCAGCGTTTTTGCCGCCCCCCCCAGTGGAAAAAAAAACCCAAAAAACAAAACCTTGTGGCTGAACACGGAGGCGGAGTGATGGTGTGGCCACCGAATTGCTGCCGGCGACCAAACAAGAGTCGCGTCCCTGTCGCCGAATTGCCGCCGACCACGAAACACACTGTGACGGAGCGGTTGCTGAATTCCTGCCCCCGCCGAGGGCGGATTGCCGCCCCAGAGCCCGACGTCCTGCCGCCCCTTTACATTTGCCGCCCCAGGCACCAGCTTGGTTCGCTGGTGCCTGGAGCCGGCCCTGATGCTAGTCATGGGTGTTAATGCATCAGGGGAAGGTGCTGGGCCTAAACTATATACATCTTGCTTGTATTTTCTCTCTTTTAATTTTGTGTCTGTCACATATGAACATGTCCTGTTACCTGCTTTCTAGAGAAATGAAGGGTATGACAACACTGCAGTCAAAGGGGTCGTTGCAGCTTGTGTAGACGTACTCCAGCTAGTTTTAATTTAGCTAGCTCAGGCTCGCCACTTGAGTACAAGCCTGTCAGGGAGCCTGGGTAATTACTCAGATAGCTAGCCCATGTGCTAACCAGGGCTGCCACGGCTTCACTACTATCGGTAACTGAATGAGCTAGAGTAAAGCCTAGCTGAAGTACGTCTACATGGGCTGCAATCACAGCTCTGATTACAGTGTACCCATACCCCAACTGTTTAGTGCTCTGAGTACAGGAGACGGGACCAGGCTCTCCTGAGTTCTAATTGTGGCTCTGACACTAATGCCATCTGTGACCCACAGCAAATCGCTTCACCTCTCTGTGCCTTAATTTATCTCTAAGCGCCAGAGTAAACAGCATCGAAGACACTCTTATGCGGTCCAAGGAATGAAGCGACTAATGCTATATTTTTCAACGAATCTCTCTTTGGGTAGCTGCAGAAGCATATTGTATTTATCGCAGCATCTACTCATCCTCTGATTGGGCCCGCTTTCAAAGGAGCATGCCTTCCCAGTGATAACATCTCAGGGCAAATTCATGAATGGGGAGTGAAATTCGGGGGAAGAGACACGTTCTGCATTTCACACGTTATGCAGCTTGTAGTGGGGTGGTCACCCGCTCCGGCCCTGACGGGGTTAAAACAGCCCAGGGAAAGGGCTGCCCTGGGGGAGTCAAAGGCTCGGCTGATGAGGAAGCTGGCCATATAAAAGGCTATGAGCCAGGAGCTCAGGCACTCTCTCTCTAGCTGTGGAGAGAGACAGGCCTGGCTGTCTGGGAGCTGAGCAGGGTACCTAGAGTGGAGCAGGGCTGGGGAAAGGCCAGAGGAGCTGGGGAGCTCCAGGCTGGAAAACCCCCAGGCTGCAGGCCTTACTAAAGGCTGGGAAAAGTACTGGGCTTGCAGAGGGGCAGCCCAGGGGTAGACAAAGGCAGCAGGTCCAAACCCCCTTGCTGATGATGAGTGGCCATTACACTGCAGTCTGCCCCAGGGAGCGGGGGCTAGATGATGACTGGCAATAGCCACTGAGGCGAGGTGGGGATAGAGGGTTGGCGGTTCCGTGGGGTGGGGAGACCCAGAGACTGCAGGGGACTGCAGAGGGCAGAACCCCGAGGGAAGGGGCATGGAGTCCGGGAGGGACCCGGGGGCCTGAGGCAAGCGGTACACCGGCCTGCACAGGGCGCTCTGGAGGCTGGAGAGCTAATTCCCAGGATGACCAGCAGGAGGCACCGTACCGGTGAGTCATGCCTTACTACACAGCTGATTAGCTTAGATCATTTGTCGGAATAAAGCCTTATGCTGGGCGTGCTCAGCTACTTATATAAGACGAGCATCTTGTCCATTCCTACTGCTAAGTCACTGGACCATCCCTTGGTCCTCACTTGGACTGTCTCTCCTTGTCTCTACCTCTCCCCATCCTGGGATGCACAATGCCCTAAGGGGGCAGGAAGTGTCTTGCTTTTTACCACAGTCAGGCATCTGGGAATATCTTGCTTGTGATTATGCTGCAGTCTCTGCATTTCAGGAACCCACAGTGAGACCAGGAATACACAGTTTAAACCCCAATTCTCTTTGTTGGATACATGCTGAGATGGCTCCTACAAACTCCAAGCAAGCAGATCCTGACTCTGCCTGCATCCTGTGAGCAACCCCTCACAAGGGGAAGCCCTCTGACTAATTTTACAAAGACGGTACCACAATATACTATAGGGAGGAGAGCAAACCATGGCCTCACCCTTTCCTCCACACCAGCCTGTAGAGTACTTGAAGTACAGTGCTGCTTTTGTAGCCCCTGTACACAGCATGGGGACGGATCATGCTCTGGGTGGACTGGCTCCACACTGTCCCAAATGCAAGCTAGCCCAAGCTGGCACCCTTTGGCCCTACACAATTTTCTTCTTGTGTCTCTTATCCAAAGGATGTCTCTTGCCAACCCTTCCGCATGTGAATAGTTCTGACTATATTCTTTTCTTACTCAGACATCCCGAGGTCCTTAGCTGTTGGCTAATGTTTTCCTCGGCATTGGACAAATAGCTGGAAACACAAAGGCTTCTCAAGAGGAAGCCCTGCGTGCAGCCGCTGTGACAGCTCTGAAGTTTTGATGTAGGGTCAGCCAATGATACCTGTGTACAGATAATAAACCTACCCAGGAAAATAATGGCAACATTCAAATCTTGCTTTGCAGACTTTTTCTGGTTTCTGTTCTGTGTCCGCAAAGCATTGGTAACTGCTTGTTCCAGCATTGGGACAAGTGTCAATTAGGCAGGAGAAACACATTATGATCTCAGGCCTCAATAAGTTGCCTTCCAGCTGAGATTTTTGAGCACTTCCAGTGCAGTGTGTAGGAAACGGCCTCTGGTGACATTATTCTGCTTTCAGTGGCAGCGCTGGAATGTGCCAAGAGAACTACTACCATAATAAATAAAACTAAGCCTCATTCCAGTTCCCCTCTTTGTGAACAAGGCATGTGGAATTTGAATGCTCCTAAAATTTCCCACCCCCCAAATTATTAAATCACTTCTTTATCCAGCAGGGACTGTGTGTGCTGGCCCTGTGTTAGGAGTGTGTCCCTCTAAAGGGTAAACTCCATCATGATGTGTTATTAACACATTCCTGATATACACTGAATAGGTTCTGCTGCTTTTGAACCCACTTTGAAAGGAAACATGCTAGGGAATCTGAAATTAAAACATCCCACCTGAGTGCCATAAATAATTACCCATCAGCAGTTACAATAATACAATAAACACACATAATAAATCCCTTTAAATTTTAACCCATCCCCTCCCTAAAAGCCCTGGAGAGATGGTGATCTTTTTTAAGATGTCTGGAAGGTTAACTAGTTTTGAGATGGAGCTTAATAAATTCATGAATGGGATTATATAATGGGTTGGCTGCATTAGCAAACAGGGATCTGGATTTGATTCATGAGGTCCTTTCCAGTCCTATGGCCTGTGTCCCCACTGTAACAAATCTGAGGGTCTGGTGCATCAAAGGAGGTAGCAAGTTCCAACGTTCCAGCCCGGAGAATGGTCTCCCAGCAGCCTCAACTCATTTATATTAAGGAGGCTCTAGTTTGGGTGCCTGTGCTGATCTCAACTGCAGAGCTAGTGCACAAAGAGAAAGAAACAGTTTCACAGTAATGTACCAAATGTCCTCAACATTTTGGAAAAGGGTGTGATTTTCAAACACACCCAGTAGTGGCCTAATTCTGTTCACACTGAAACCAAGGGTAACATTTCCCTTGACTTCCCTTCCCAACACTGAGCACTTTTGAGAATCCGACTCACAGTGTGTTTGTTTTTTAAAATTAGAAAGTCAAACAACCAAAACCATCTGCTCAGTCTTCATTTAGTGTGAAAAAGAGACAATTTTTAAAGTAAGGACAGCAGTACAGATGACAGCTGGGAAGCAAAATGAAACTCAGGGAGAATAGAATGTGAACACAAATCACATTATCACCATTGAATTATTTCATTTCTTCTTTTGTGCCATAAAATAGTTTTAAAAAGACTCAGACTCATCAAAATCAAAGAAGTTATACATTTTTTTCTGTTTAATCTACAACCACAAAAAGTTCAGGAAAACCAGACTTCTGAGAGTTTGTGTAGATTTTGCAAGATTGGGAAATATATGCATTTTTGTGATCAGCGCACCATACTTGAATTCCATGTGTCCCTACTGTAAATAACATGCCTTGTAAAAATTATCTAAGCTAGTACTGGTATTTGCACTATAGACTTATATCAGCTCAGATACAGTAAGTTTCCATTCTTGCTGATTGTGTTATCTCCCATATGCTTCCAGATGAAATTGTATTGCACCATGGAATGAAGGAAACTAGCACCTTAAATATGTTCAAAAGACTATTAATGATATGGCTTGAGTGAAATCCTAATAAAATGAGAGTTTTATCATCGACTTCAATAGGGCCAGAATTTCACCTGGAGAATTTACTGTTGGATATTTAGAATCACTGATAAAACTCTGCATTTAAGAACTTCCCCCATTATATGGCATTTAGGCACCACACAGAATGAGCATTTAGAGATCAGTAAGGATGGACAATCAGAGCCAAATACAGAGGGATAGAGGGGTGCAAGCTACATTTTGAGATGTATGAATCCAAGTGAGTATAACTCCGCTTAAGCAGGTCAAAGTGAATCCAAGGGAGTCTAATGCTGATAGGATTGTAAGAAGGTGTACATTACAACACCTTAGACCCCTTTAAGTTTACCTCCAAATTTGTCCCATGTTCTCTGCTCCAAAGAGCTTACGCTCTGAGGCCCCAACCTCACAATCAGACCTATGGAGTGGATTCTTATTGTATCAAACCCATAGGAGTGGAGTTGGTATCTATCATCACAGCTATCACATCTGGATCCTTAGATATATATTTTAAGACCACACTGTATGATATATTGCCACGAGCGTAGAGGTTCTTAGCCAAAATATAAGAAAATTGATTCTGTTCAGTTAATTTCTTCCATAATCAGTCCTGTTTATTGAACAATAGTTGAAGTTCATTTGATGGATAGATTTTTAAACTGTTGGATTTGTGAATAAACTGGTAATTGAGTCCCTGCTGTTTTTATTGGAGACGGGGAAATCCTGGGCAGATGCAAGCGATTGTCAAGAAGAAGTCTGGTTACTTTTGTGAAAGTGATTAGTCATGTCCTAACTACAGAGTACGAAACAACAGAATTATTTACCAAATGGTCATAGTCAAAAGAAGAGAAGAAATGGAGAAATCTGGAACCAAAACAATCAACCCACTGTTTGAAAAGAAAATAGGGGAGTGACATAAAGGCCATTACCAAAGCTGAGCAGTTGAAAAATTAGAACAGGGCAGAACAAGTGGGACCTTTTCCTACACAACAAAACCTGAGAGAGTCATTATTAGATAGCTGCTCACTGTTAGAGTTCCCAGGGGAGCAATTCATAGACTACCCTGGTTCCTTTTATCCAGGTGGACTGGATAATTCTCTGGCATTTTGAAGCCAAGGAACAAGAGTCATAATTTTGCATCTGCTTTATTTGAATGACCTGCTTCTCGCAGCCTATTCTGTAATAGTACTGTGTTAGGATGATCTGTGAGAAGCACAGAATATAAACCAGGCACAAAGAATTCCTGGTCATATTCATTTTTGCCTGAGAGCTTTGGAGGCAGAAGAAAACACATTACAACCTGACAGTTTTCCAGGAAAATTAATAACAACTCTGAAGGCTGTTCAGCATTTTACAGCTATCAAGGTAATTAGAGAGATTGGATCTGGTTTCATAATGATACAACTCCCCCTCTGTATATGTTGCCTTCATTGCTAGAAACGTTAATGTTTGCAAAAGACATGAAGGGTAAAATTTAGCACTCAGCAAAATGGGTGCAAATCCATTGACATCAACATGGGTTACACCCATTCACCCATCAGTGATGAATTTTGCCTATGTTCATTTACTCTGAAATCCTTATTTTTAATACACTAGTAAAGTGGGTTCTCTTGCTCTCCAGCCTGGGCCACACAGAGGATAACAGCCTGCTACTGCTAGCAATTAATGGAATTAGGGTGGGATTCACAAAGGTATTTAGGCATCTAAGTCCCTTTTTTAGGAACAACTGCGATTGACAAAACCCCCGTTTGGCTATTGCCTAACCCTATTGGTGCCTGCATTCCCTTGGTGCCTACATTTCTTCAGGAAAGTTTCCCTAAATGCCTATGCTTCTACCTCTGTGCACGTGCCTGGCTGCCTCACTCTGGGTGTCTGGATGCCCATTTCCTGCCTAAGCCCTGAGTGATTTGCTAACTGGGGAAGGCAGTTCACTCAAAACAGCTGGGGATGTGTGTAGCAGCAGACCTGCTTTATAACCTTTACCCCAGTGGTTAGAGCACTCACCCATACTGTAGGAAACCACAGGTTTGAGTCCCCCTCTACCTCATGAGGAAAGCAGGGATGGCCACCTCCTCAGGTATGTGCTATAACCACTGGACTGTGGAGTCATTCTCACTTTCTCCCTGGCCCAGTAATTATTTAACTATTCAATTATTGAATTAAAGTGGAACAACTGCAGTAGGAGCGATTGAGGGAG
This sequence comes from Natator depressus, assembly GCF_965152275.1. NCBI lineage: Eukaryota > Metazoa > Chordata > Testudines > Cheloniidae > Natator > Natator depressus. The sequence continues at coordinate 253,729,636 of NC_134235.1, forward strand.
ACCCACATCAGAATATGCCAGAGCCCACTGGGTAGGACACTGATGACTTGGTTTTAAGAGGTGTTGAGTGACTATAATGAGTTTCCTGAATATGGATTTCAGCACCTCATATTAAATACACATGTATGAAAATGTTGACTTAAATTTCCTTAACGTTTTTAAATGTAAAAAGTAGGTCAAATCATGAAGTTGTGGCTAAAGAGAACCCTGTGAGAGTCTATAAAACAGCAAACCGAGGACGTATGTTGGCATCCTGTCTTGAAACCTGATCCACAGCAGTAGTTCTCAACCAGTTATCCGGGGGCCCCTCGTGAGCCATGAGCTGGTTTCAGTGGGTCCACCAAGCAGGGCCGGCATTAGACTTGCTGGGTCCCAGGGCAGAAAGCCGAAGCCCCACCGCCTGGGGCTGAAACCCAGAACTCCAAGCCCTGCCACCCGGGACTGAAGCCAAAGCCTGAGCAACTTAGCTTCACAGGGCCCCCAGTGGCCTGGGGCCTGGACAATTGCCCTGCTTGCTGCCCCCTAACGATGGCCCTGGCTCTTATATGCAGAAAAAGGTTGAGAACCCCTTATCTAGAAAACATTTAGGGGCTAGGCATGTCTGAGCTGCCACCCATTAACCTACTAACAGCTGCCAGCATAGAAGCTGACCTCTGACGGAGGACTCAAATCCTGGGATCCAACTGGTGGAACAGTGGGGGTCCTGACTGATTCCCAGCTCTTATTTAAACCAAGCACAGGAACAGGAAGTTATCCATGCAACTAGATTCCTATTGCTTCCATTGTTCCTGATCTCCTGATAATCTCACTCCTAGTTTGCACTTTGGCCTGTTTTGGACCCTGACCCCTTGGTATCCTGACCCTGTGTCACCATGCCTCAGTGGGTCACAGCTGAGAATACCAGATTCAGGACAAACTGCTGAGAAATAAGGCAGAATCACCCCAGAACTGGTGGTTATTCTATCATCAGATATACCAAGTCAGAAACAAAAGTAAACTTCTGTCTCACCACACTGGTTAACAAGAAGTCCAAACTGCAGTCTCCTTAGACATTCCAGCACTCATTTCACCATCCAGACATTGGACTTTATGATGAGTGGTTATTTAAAACCAATTTAATCAAACAAAGGTTCCTTCTAATCCCTAGAGATCAGCCACATAGCCAGGTCTATAATTCAGATCTTACCAAATAATCACGCTGTTGCCAATCCTTTAGTGTCTAATATCTAAAGGTTTATTTATAAGAGAAAAGAAGAGGAGTGAATTAAAATGGGTAAGGAAGTCATATTCATACAATCATTGCAAAGTTCGTGGATCAGGTTTGTAGCAGTGATGTAGCAGACTGCTGGCTTGTAAAGTCTCTGGTAACTTCTGGTAACTAATCTCTTCTGGAAGAAATGTCTGACTATTCCTGATAGGCGAGTCTCACGTTCTCAGAGGTTCAATCCAGATAATTATGCAAAAATCCATGTGTACTTATCTGAACTCCTTCATCTGGAAGCCAGGCTGGAACACTCATGAGAAGAAATTCTAGCTTGAGCTTTCTGGTCCGCATTCACTGGAGAGATTGGCATATTATATGAAACCAAAAGAGAAAAGGGCTGTATTCATGGTGCTGGCTGAATCGGAACTATCATAAGGAAAACACCTTTGACTAAATTCTGGCAGATTCACTTCCACTCCTAGCCAAATCTAGGATGTAGCAAGGCAGTAAATATGAAAAAAACCACACATCAAAAAAGTTAACCATTTTTTTCTGACCCTCAGAAAAGTTAAAGGTGATGTTTACGTTTTATCAAAAGTAGCTTATTCACCTCTACTTGCTATATTTGCAGATACACTCCCCCCACAACTCCCAGTCTGAATGCATGTCTTGGGAATATGAAGTTCCCTGTCGTTTCATATCTGATTTAAAAGTGAATCAAATGTTGTGTCCCAGTCTAATAGAGACCAGGAATGTCTGGACTCCAGAACTAGGTTATGTTCCTTCTTTCGAGAAAAATCAGTTAACACACAAACAGTATAATTTATGATACTGCTTATAAATATATTATTTATATAGACTCTTGAATGGGTTGGGGAGGGACTCCAGTGATGGTTTTGTCAGTGGGGTTTATTATGTTTTCACTATATTCATGTTGGTATGATCTGTGGATAATTGCTAGAATCTGTTTATGTATAAATGTATTATTAAGAGGTTTTCAAAATGCTAGGAGTTTATGATGGCCATGCCTTTATGTAGTATAGTAAACAATGTGGGGGGGAGGGGGGGAATAGGTGGCTAAAGTAAAAGGCAGTTTAAAAGACTCAGATATAGATGTAACCCAACAGAACTCTTGTGCACAGTTCTGTATTCAAGCATTCAGACAGACCGTTTCTATGACCAAAGACTCTCCCAAGTGCTCTGTAACTAAGTGTGTTGTAACTGCTGCCAAGGCACATTCAATACTTTGTTATGAACAAATGCCCGAGTCCGTCCCTTAAGATCACAACTCTTAGCCAGCTGACTCAGGTGTCCGTCAAAACCAGACCACATCTGGGGACTCAGGTATCTGGGTTTGTCCTGCAGATAAGTGGGTTTGTCTCTAAAAGGCACTTTAAGTTAAAGGCATTCAAGTTGTTTCATTAGTAATCATTGATGTGGCAGGCGGCCTTGCAGAGGTGTAGGAAAGAGATCTTTATTAAGAATGCTGAGTGGTCGTTGGTACATGCTGAGCTCTACAGTTTGAGGAAAACCACATTGGCCTCTGCTTGCATCCCTGAGCCCCCTTTTGTCATACCCAACTAGGTCCCTCCTGAAACTTGAACCTCTTTCTCCAGTTCCACTCACCATACTACAAATGTGAAAGGGTTGTTAATGACCCCTTTTTGAATAAAAGTGTATTTTAATTAATATATTCTGGGCTGCATCCTGTTTCCAATTATGTTGGGAGCAAAAATCCCTTTAACTTCATTGGCAGCAGGATCGAGGCTTTTTAGGTTCTTCTCAGTAAAGTGTATACCAAGACCTCGTGCACTCATATCAAACAAAATAACTTTCTGTCATCACCTGTTTGCCCTTCTTGATCCTTGAAGACGCATCTCGTCCCATTCAGAATACCTGCACAATTATTATTCCTGGAGACTGTGTGCGGCGCGAACATGGTTAACTCTGATGAGTGGTTTACATTTTAAAAAAATAATCAGCAAATAGGAATTCAAATCTCTCCTTTGTGCCTGGGGTACCAATATTTCTTTCCCTGAGCTATGAGGCAGCAGAGTTTGACTGATGCTGCTGTCACAATTGTATGTTTCACACGTGCTCCTGCAATGCACTGCAGCCAATCAAGCCACTGCATATAATTTCACTTCCAATATTGTGCCAGGAGAGTCAGGGCCACTAACGACATTTTCCTTTTCAAGCATTGGGCTAACGTATCGTATTCATTTTCTCTGCTGGAGGAAAATAACCGGGCTATTCACCTAACCACTGGGGGAATGTATGCAGCTGAAATGATTCAGTAGGGACAAAACACAGAGGCGGTAAGCAAGGGTTTTTCCTCAGTGGATACTGTTCATACCTAGAAAATGAAACAAAGCCAAAAAAGAGCATCAGAAAAGTTCCCCAAGCTTATCATTATGGTAATTCCTGGCACCAGCCAAAATCAGGGCTTCATTGTGGTAGGTGCTGCACAATCATATTACAATGGATAGTCCCTGCCTTGAAGAACGTAAAATCTAAATAGAAAAGATGGACGAAAGGGGGGAGAAAGGGAACTTGACTTTACAGAGGGTACAGAGCGATTAAGTGATTAACCAAGGTCACACAAGGAGTCTGTGGCAGAGACAAGGACTGAATCCAGATCACCGGAGTCTGAGCCTAAAGCCAAGGACAACCTTCCTTCATCCTGGGGTTCATCCCAGTCCTGTGTCTTTGGGTGTGGAGCTCTTCCCCCATAAGCGTTCTCTCAGCGGGAGATGTAGGTGCTCAGCACCTAGGAAGATCAATGTCAGGAAGCAGGGCCGGCAGCAGAGCCAGTCTCCAGGCAACCTAATGAGCACCTGTAGTAGGCTGCCTGATTGGCTACAACCTCTGATTGGTCATCAGAGACAGCAGACTGGCTCTTAAACCCAGAGGCAGCAACAGTGCAGCAGCTGCTCAAAACAGTCCTTCATGGCTGCCTTGCCTCACTCCAGGTAAATTGTCTGTGACCCTCAGCTCTGATTTCTGGCTTTGGCGTCCGGCTTCTGGCACCAGCTCTGACCTTGGGTGCTGACTCCTGCTCTAACCATTGGGCATGACCACCCCCATCTTGCTCACTGACAATCAGGCCATTTAAGTAGGTGTCAAAGCACATAGATACCTACATTTATTCAACCATGTGTGAGAATTTTGGCCTCAGGGTTCATCTTTGAGTAGTGATGATGTTAAAATGCCTTAGCCTCAAGAGCTGCACTGAAGTTGTTGAAATTATGAACCGATAAAAACATTATGTTTGGTACCAAAGTTAAAAATTTTAAAACCAATGCACTAACAGTATTACTCTGTGGTCTGGAAGCAGCTGCACTGAACAAAACAGACATAGGATCATAGGGTGAGAAGGGGCACAAAGGGTCATCTAGTGTACCCTCGCCAAGAAGAAGCATTTGTTGTGTCTACACCATCCAAGACAGAGGGCTATCCAGCCTCTTTTTGGAAACCTCCAGTGAAGAAGATTCCATGATTTTCCTAGGCAGTCTGTTCCATTGTCCTACTGTTCTTAAGTTAGGAATTTTTTTTACTGAAATTTAATCTAAATCAGCTATGATGTAGTTTGAACCCATTGCCTCCTGTCTTGCCCTCTGTGGCAAGAGAGGACAATTTTTCTCCATCCTTTTTAACGACAACCTTTAAAATATTTGAAGACTGTTATCATGTCTCCCCCTTAATCTCCTCTTTTCCAAACTAATCAGAAGGTTGGAGGCAGCAGAGGTGAAAGTTCTTTGAAGGACAGCAGGTGCAAAGTGGAATGATTGTTAAGACAAATAAAGAGGGTAGAAGGAGCAGGATGTGAAATCAAGGTGTGGGATTGGCTACAGTTGAAGAGATTGCAATGGTGGGGACACTGCAGAAGACAAATGGATGATAGAATGCCAAAGAAAATAATGCAAACACAACCAAGGTCAGTCCAACCTAGAGACCAACCACTGACTGGATGGCAGGACATTGTACGTAGGGACATGACTAGGCTCGGCTTAATGGAGGAACAAGGCCTGGACAGGAATAAATGGCAATACTATACTGTTGCCCATGTCTGCAAAGATGCTCCAAGATGAAAGATGAAGAAGAATGTAAAAAAATGAGATTTTTTTATTCAACAGAATTGTTATTTTTGTTCTTTCAAAGTTGTATCTACTGACTTTAGTGGTAAAATGTGTGTGTGCGGCTTTGCACTGCTCTTAGCTCTGCAGGAGCCAAAACTGCTATGGAATGGTGAACTGGATTCTATTCCTTCCGGTGCACCATCAACACAACTATTTACTAAGTTGCAATTAATGTCACCCGTGCAAATCCACTGACTATTACAGGATTGCGGAGAGGACATAACTGGAAAACAGTGGTGTTGCACAGAGGTAGTGATGGTCTAACTTGGCTTGTGTAACCTGTAATACTAGTGATGATGCTCAGGATGGATGGGAAGACCTCAACTTTGCTGTCCAGGTCCAGGCTGATTTGGGTAACCCACTGGACAGTGTGTGTTACAGGTCTCCTGATGTGCCCAGTTTATTGATAGTATATGTCTATTAGAGTCCCAGCTAAGGACACTTGGTTCTTTTGCTCAAGCTGGAGCAGCTCATGCTCATAGCTCAGGAGGTCCCTGGTTGAATCCTCAGTATGTTGGCCAAGAGGGTGGCCATCACATTTAAAGGGCTGGCAGTGAGATGAAAACAGAGCCCGTTTGACCTGGGAGTCATTGAGAGAGAAACAATGAGGGACCCTCCAATGCCATTTATATGCGTTAGCTCTTCATAACAGAACCCCACACTTTAACCTTTCTGTGTCACAGTTTCTCCCTCTATAAAAAGGGGATAATAACATGAACATAAGAACGGGCATACTGGGTCAGACCAAAGGTCCATCTAGCCCAGTATCCTGCCTTCTGACAGTGGTCAATGCCAGGTACTTCAGAGGGAATGGACAGAACAAGTAATCATCAAGTGATCCATGCCCTGTCGCTCATTCCCAGCTTCTGACAAAGAGAGGCTAGGGACACCATCCCTACCCATCCTGCCTAATAGCCATTGATGGACCTATCCTCCATGAATATATCTAGTTCTTTTTTGAAGCCTGTTATAGTCTTGGCCTTCACAACATCCTCTGGCAAAGAGTTCCACAGGTTGACTGTGTATTGTGTGAAGAAATACTCCTTTTTGTTGGTTTTAAACCTGCTGCCTATTGATTTCATTTGGTGACCCTTGGCTCTTGTGTTATGAGAAAGAGTAAATAACACTTCCTTATTTAGTTTCTCCGCACCAGTCATGATTTTATAGCCCTCCATCATATCCCCCCTTAGTTGTCTCTTTTCCAAGGTGAAAAGTCCCAGTCTTATTAATCTCTCCATATCCCTAACAATTTTTGTTGCCCTTTTCTGTACCTTTTCCAACTGAAATATATCTTTTTTGAGATGGGGCGACCAAATCTGCATGCAGTATTCAAGATATGGGTGTACCATGGACTTATACAAAGACAATATGATATTTTCTATCTTATTATTTATCCTTTTCTTCGTGATTCCCAACATTTTGTTAGCTTTTCGACTGCCACTGAACATTGAGTGGATGTTTTCAGAGAACTATCCACAATGACTCCAAGACCTTTTTCTTGAGTGGTAACAGCTAATTTTATCTGAGGTGCTTAGGTAATAATGGAGGTCAGATAAGTACTTATCATTTTATATGTATAGTTGGGATTATGTTTTCCAATGTTCATTACTTCGCATTTATCAATAGAGAATTTACTCTGCCATTTTGTTTCCCAGTCTCCCAGTTTTATAAGATTTCTTTGTAATTCTTCACAGTCTGCTTTGGATTTAACTATCTTGAGTAGTTTTGTATCAGCTGCAAATTTTGCCACCTCACTGTTTACCCCTTTTCCCAGATCATTTATGAATATGTTGAACAGTACAGAATATGAATATGTTGTTCCCAGTAGACCCTTAGGGACACCACTATTTACCGCTCTCCATTCTGAGAACTGACCATTTATTCCTATCCCTTGTTTCCTATCTTTTAACCGGTTTCAGAGTAACAGCCGTGTTAGTCTGTATTCGTAAAAAGAAAAAAGAAAAGGAGTACTTGTGGCACCTTAGAGACTAACCAGTTTATTTGAGCATGAGCTTTCGTGAGCTACAGCTCACTTCATCGGATGCATAGCGCATCCGATGAAGTGAGCTGTAGCTCACGAAAGCTCATGCTCAAATAAACTGGTTAGTCTCTAAGGTGCCACAAGTACTCCTTTTCTTTTTTCTTTTTATCTTTTAACCAGTTACTGATCCATGAGAGAACCTTCCCTCTTATCCCACTGACTGATTTCCTAGGGGTGCTGTGAGGATAAGACAGCCAATGACTATCAACTGTTTTGAAACTAAAAGAGACTACAGACCACATTCCCTAACCATTGGGCCATCCTTCCTCCACTGAGTAGGGGCTTCACAACCTGGTCCTATATAAGCTTTTACTTTTTCCACCATGACCACTTTGTGGCTTTTCTTAAAAACTGCCATGGCCAAAGAGTCACCCTCACTCTCTATCGCTGAAGCACTCTGCACCCAATGGAATGCTCATGACTATATTTATCCACCTTTCATGTTGTTTTTAAATTGCTTTTAGCGTGTGATGTTTCCTTATCTCAAACAAGAGAAAGGAAAAAGGAAGGAGTCTATTTCTGCCATCTCTTTCCTTCTGCAACAAATTTCTCCTACCCAAGCTTTCTAAAAAGCTTTTGTGTTTTTAAAATTAGCCCTGTGAGGTGTTCTTGGGAAAGTTGTGCTCCATACGATGAAACAGTCACAAGGGAGCGGGTTGTTTCTATAAACACAAGGCTGAGTTGAGTGAGTCTTCTGGCTGGTGTTCTCCTACTGCGTGAGGGCGAATGGCGTAGGAAGCCTCTAAAGAAACATGCCACCACCACCAGGGACTCTGTGCTGGACGTTTCAGATAGAATTGTTTCCCATCCCATCTGGGCCTACATTCAAATAATTTCAGAGTTGGTTTGTGCAGCTCTCTTAAAGGAAGAAGAAATTGGCTTACTCTAAAAGCATTGCCCATGATCCCCCTCCTTATCAGTTAGATATTTGTTTTGCACAGTGTGGTCCAAGTAACTAAAGAGTTAAACATTTAACCATGTGAGCTGACTTTTCTAATATGCTCACGCACTTTTTGTTCTTTGCCGGCAAAATGTCCAAGGCAAGTATGTAAAATGGGCAGTAGGGTGCAAACTCAGCTTGACCATGTGCATTGGGTATTGTGCATGGAAAATATGGGGCTGAATGCACATGCTATAAATGGCAATCCATGTAAATTGCTGTATTTTTATTGACTAAAAGTATCTGAGAGAACACGAGGATACATTGTTACAATTAATGTTCTACTCTGCACTAGCATTCATGTAATTAGCCTGGAAACAAAGTCCATACTGGAAGCTGCTGGAAAAGTCTGATGGTTTTTGAAAGCTAGTTAGATTTCTCTTTTGATTTCTAGCGCTCCCTGGGAAAATATTTTGCTGAATAAAATTTCACAACATTGTTAAGGCGATCCAAAGCGGTGTGTTGTGATTCTTCAATCTCCCTAGCCTCTGAGACCTGTGGCAGGGAAAACACAAAGAATATAAACTATGAGGGTGGCACAGAACAGTAAGTATACAGACTTAACAAATCCTGCCTTTGTTGCTGCTCTCCCACACAAATTCATAGATTCCAAGGTCAGAAGTGACCCTTCTGTTCATCAAGTCTGATCTCCTGTACAACACAGGCCATGGAAAGTCCCCAAAATAATTCCTCTTTCAACGACAGCAGATTAAAAAACAACAACACTGATACAGCACATTGTAAATCAAGTGCTGGGTGTTGACCTTATTGGGATGTGCATGAGAGTTGTTTGCAGTGAGCATCCAGGCTGAGGGATCCCTGGCCAAGACATCTCCCCTTCAGCTGTTTGACCCTGTCCTGGACACTCATCTCCCATCCTAATTACACCCCGAGATCCTAAATCACAGTAAAAATGTCAACCTGGCTTGAGAAAGGGGAACACTTTGTTCCCAGCCAGCATGCCGTACAATAATATTCTGTATCTTTGCTTTGTGTCACCAGCACAGTGGCTTTGATTTCAGCTAGCTTGGAACTTATCATTCTTATGCAAGCCTTCAAGGGGGGGATATGAAAGGCATATACAACAGGTATACATTATGTCACAAAGAGTTTCCAAGCAGCTGGGAAGACTCATGGATAGCGAGATATCTCAGGAATGTCCCTCATTGGTTAAACACACGGATACAGGATGAACTCCTGCTTGCACTGAGCATGGTTGGGGCACTGGGAAACTTTTTATTATTGGAGTGCTGAAAGCTATTGAACAAAACTGTAAACCCTGTATGATGGAAGCCATGCATTCAGTTGTGATTATGTTAACACATGTTAGTAAAAAGAAGTCTGCATCAACATGTTGATCTACGTAAGTAAAAAATGCTTTAACCACAATCCTTGCTACAGTATTAACATGCTAACCATAAAACGTTTAGAGCAAACAAATTGAAAAGCAGTGTATAATTGCTTATATCTTGCCATTTAGAAACATCTTACTTATTTGTCAAAAAAGCCAGGTTGAACAGGTATCTTTGACTTAGAGTAGTCATTGTAGTCAAGGACAGTCAGAAGGCTCCAAAGTTACTTGTGCTCTGATGTCAGGACCATACTGGGGGGAGAGGTACAGTTTGCTGCTCCCCTCCACCATACAGAGAGATGAGCTGGAATCACAAAGTTTAGAGCCCTTCATATGTGAGGTTTAGGGTCAGGATTCTCTTCTTTGTCAAAGTGAATGCAATGCAGGGCCAAACTGAGAGCACAGGTGTGAATGTAAGTCTTCGCTCCACCCTCAGTCTGGGCAATGGCAGTGCAAACATTCTCTACCACACATCAGTTTTCCAGCACAATCCTTTCCTGGACCACACAGTTTTGTTGGCGGAATTACCAAAATTGGTGAACAAGAGAATCAGGGTGGCTAGAATATATGCAGCCTTTAATAAGGCATTTGATGTTGATAAAGTCACCTTTCATCCACAGATGGAAATACTGAGCACTATTAAAAATAATAATATTTTGCACGTTCTTATTTCAATCCATCCAAGATTCTCCAAGCATTTTACAGACATGCATGAATGGATCTTTGCTACATTCCTTTAAGTAGTATTTTCCCTGTTGCGCAGGGAAGATGAAGCATGAACGTAAGAACAGAAGAACGTCCATACTGGGTCAGACCAAAGGTCCATCCAGCCCAGTAACCTGTCTGTCAACAGTGGCCAATGCCAGGTGCCCCAGAGGGAGTGAGCCTAACAGGTAATGATCAAGTGATCTCTCTCCTGCCATCCATCTCCACCCTCTGACAAACAGAGGCTAGGGACACCATTCCTTACCCATCCTGGCTAATAGCCATTAATGGACTTAACCTCCATGAATTTATCCAGTTCTCTTTTAAACCCTGTTATAGTCCCTAGCCTTCACAACCTCCTCAGGCAAGGAGTTCCACAGGTTGACTGTGTGCTGAGTGAAGAAGAACTTCCTTTTGTTTTAAACCTGCTACCAATTAATTTCATATGGTGGCCCCTAGTTCTTATATTGTGGGAACAAGTAAATAACTTTTCCTTATTCACTTTCTCCACACCATGATTTTATATACCTCGATCATATCCCCCCTTAGTCTCTTCTTTTCCAAACTGAAAAGTCCTAGCCTCTTTAATCTCTCCTCATATGGGACCCGTTCCACATGCCTAATCATTTTAGTTGCCCTTTTCTGAACCTTTTCTAATGCCAGTATATCTTTTTTGAGATGAGGGGACCACATCTGTATGCAGTATTCAGGATGTGGGCGTACCATGGATTTATATAAGGGCAATAAGATATTCTCCATGTTATTCTCTATCTCTTTTTTAATGATTCCTAACATCCCGTTTGCTTTTTTGACTGCTGCTGCACACTGCGTGGACGTCTTCAGAGAACTATCCATGATGGCTCCAATATCTTTCTCCTGATTAGTTGTAGCTAAATTAGCCCCCATCATATTGTATGTATAGTTGGGGTTATTTTTTCCAATGTGCATTACTGTACATTTATCCACATTAAATTTCATTTGCCATTTTGTTGCCCAATCACTTAGTTTTGTGAGATCTTTTTGAAGTTCTTCACAGTCTGCTTTGGTCTTAACTATCTTGAGCAGTTTAGTATCATCTGCAAACTTTGCCACCTCACTGTTTACCCCTTTCTCCAGATCATTTATGAATAAGTTGAATAGTATTGATCCTAGGACTGACCCTTGGGGAACACCACTAGTTACCCCTCTCCATTTATTCCTACCCTTTGTTCCCTGTCTTTTAACCAGTTCTCAATCCATGAAAGGATCTTCCCTCTTATCCCATGGCAACTTAATTTACATAAGAGCCTTTGGTGAGGGACCTTGTCAAAGGCTTTCTGGAAATCTAAGTACACTATGTCCACTGGATCCCCCTTGTCCACATGTTTGTTGACCCCCTCAAAGAACTCTAACAGATTAGTTAGACATGATCTCCCTTTACAGAAACCATGTTTTGTGCAACAATTTATGTTCTTCTATGTGTCTCACAATTTTATTCTTTACTATTGTTTCAGCTAATTTGCCCAGTACTGACGTTAGCCCGTAATTGCCAGGATCACCTTTAGAGTCCTTCTTAAATATTGGTGTTACATTAGCTATCTTCCAGTCATTGGGTACAGTAGCTGATTTAAAGGACAGGTTACAAACCCTAGTTAATAGTTCTGTAATTTCACATTTGAGTTCTTTCAGAACTCTTGGATGAATGCCATCTGGTCCTGGTGACTTGCTACTGTTACAGAGTCACCAGGTCAATGCTCTGAAACTGCTCCATACGAAGTCAGTCAGGATTCTGGGGGAGCATGCCTCCTCTCTCTGAGCATACTGTCTCCAGGGCAAGAAGCTTACACAGCTTTGACCTTCCTGGGTCTGACCTCGGAGCATTCAGCATCCCCTTCCATACCATGCGCTTCCCACTGCGAGTCTGCACCCCAGCTCCACAGTTAGACATGACTCTCAGCCTGCCGATAAAACAGAAGGTTTATTCGTCGACAGGAACACAGCATAGAACAGAACTTGTTAGCACAGAAATCAGTGACTTTCAGCCAAATCCATCTTGTAGGGAAGGGAGCCCAGAGCCAGGGCTCTGGTCTTCCCCCTCAGCCCCAAGACAATCAAGACTGACTTGCTTCCAGCTGAATGGCCCCTGCCCTGCCCATAGCGCCTCCTCTGGCCTTTGTCTCCCTTCCCGGGCCAAGAGTCACCTGGTTGCATCCCCCTCCTGGGTCTCAGGTTACAAAGGGGCGGCTATAGCATCAGTGCAGGCAGCTGGAGCAGCCTCCGCAAAAGTCACACCCCCTTATTCCCACCACCTAGACATTGGTGCAATACACAGGGAAACTGAGACACACACAGCATTCATGCAAAACAGTGAAACTCACATACAACATAAAAAGGGAAAATCCCCACTTTGTCACACCTACATAGGGAAATAGTATTGAATAATGGGATCTTCGAACTAGCAGCGAAAGATATGACGTGATCCAACGAATTGAAGCTGAAGCTAGCTAAATTCAGACTGGAAATAAGGCACGCACTTTTAACAATGAGAGTAATAGACTATTGGAACAATTTACCCAGGGCTGCGGTGGATTCTCCTTCACTGACAACTTTTAAAATCAAGATGGGATGTTCTTCTAGCCGGTCTGCTCTAGCAATTACTTTGCAGAAATTCTCTGGTCTGTTACACAGAAGTTCAAATTAGAAGATAACAATGGTCCCTTCTGGTCTTGGAATCTAATAACGTATGAATCTCCATGTCTCTGCAAAACTCTGTTCATTTTGTTATTTATATCTTCCCTTCCCCACCTGATTTGTCTGTTTTGTCCTCCGATTGCATCCTCTCTGGCACACGAACTGTAATGTCCTTTGTGACCTGTGTGTACAGCTGCTGGCACAATGATCCTTGACTGGGGTGTAGGCTTACTACGAATAATAATAACCTTTTGACTCCAATTCCTGAGCATAAGCCACATTCCTTTTCTGAAAAAAAATTCTATGTTTAAGGATCATTCTCCCATAGAAATTAGGTTGCGTCTAACAATTACCACCTAACTTTTCAAACCTGAAGTTAGGCTCCTAAATCCACAGCCAACAGCCAGCGTACCAGAAGTGCTGTCAGTGGGAGCTGCTGGTGGTCAGCACTTCTGAAAATCAGACCTACTGTTATTTAAATGCTTAAAAATGGTGGCAGCAGCTGGATCCTAGTTCCATGGAAGTGAGTGGCAAAATATTATTGATTTCAGTGATGTAGCATCAAGCCTTTAGGGAGATTAAGCAAATGTTGAGAACTGTACGAGTAGATTAAGAGCAATGAATGGACTAGGTGGTATCCATTAGGAGCTATGGTAGCTATTACCAACTATTACTGTTCTAGCCATGATGAGAATTCCCTGACTTGGAAAGTGCAGTCCTAAGCACTGGGACTTAATCTCTGATGCCTTAAATGGTCTTTGTAAACTCTCCTTCTGTGGTTGTGGTGCCGTTATGGAAGAATCTTAATGATGGCCTAGCCCGGTGTCTAGAATATCTTTAATAGTTCGGCTCTTTTGTTGCCTGCCAGTTCGTTTTGTTTGAAAAATGCAATGAAAAGGAAATAGAATGAGAAATGACGACTCTGGAAAGTGAGCAGATAGCAAATGTTATTCACATTAGAGTAATGAATCCCCACCTTTTTGTGTGTTTTGGGCACTGCTTTTTTTTCCTTTTGTCTCTTGTTTTGGATCATTCGGGAATACTGGATCGGGATGAGTTGGCTAAAAGGAAATTGCAGAAATGATGTGGAATGAAAAGGGATTTGTTTGGCTTCTGGGTGTGGTTTGATCTTGTGGCTGCATCTGTGTGAGCTGAACACATGCCTCTCTCTCTCTCTCTCTCTTTCACACACACACACGATAGTGCAGCAAAAGTTCGTCTGTCTTCCCTGAGCTTTGACTTATTTCTTACATTACTCGGAACTTGGTGCAAACATTGCAAAAAGGCTCCATAAACATAGCACCCGGGTCAACACTGCCAAGTTTTGGGGCAGCAGCACCATTTGGGTTCGTTACCTAGAATTTCCCAGGTCCACGTGTGTCCAGGCTACAGTGGAGACACCATGTTCAGCCGCTGGGGACTGTGGTGTACATAGCTCCACATCAGCTCAATTAGGCTTTATGGACCAACTCTAGCCTTGGCAGAAGTGGGTGTAACTCCCATTGAAGACAGTTCACCAGCTTGCACCTGCACTGAATTTGGATCTACGCTGCTGGACGCTGGTTGAGACTGTTCAAAGATCTCTAACCCTGAAATGCTGTATAAACCCACCTCGCCCCATCTTCTACTGCTGTATGAACCCACATTTAGGTCAAAGTCATTTAGCACAACTTTAAGTGAGATTTTCTCATCCCTAAATTAAGCAGTTTGTCATCACCAACAGGGATGGGGTAAAGGCGCATCATGCCTCTGTCTGCCTGGAGTAACTCCTTCTGGTAAATGCATGAGGCCAGGCTGTACAGGCTCTGGAAGGAGCTGTGGTTGATGCGGTCTCAACCACGAAGCAGGGTCTTTGGCTGTGGTATAGAGCAAGAGGAAGCATTAGAGAAGGGTGAAGTGCACCCTATGCCCAGTGCAGCTGGTGCTATTGTGATGGGTTTCTGGGGTCCCCATTGTCTTGCCCTATTTGCTCTTCTGCACATAGACCCCGCACCTGAGCAAAATAACTTCTCTCTCTTTAATGGGCCATAAGGTGTTTCTGCCTCAGAGGTCCAGCCCTCCCCATGTCTGCTCCTTCAATAACAATTCCAATCCGTGCTGGCCTGGAGCCCCATCCAGCCCTTTTTGAACCCAACTGGAGACTTTTCATTGGCTTTCACAGGAGCTAGACTGGCCTCTAGAGGCAAGTGACAATGTTGAATGATGACTAGGTCCTTCCCCATTAGCAGCTTGGAGCTAAGCACTGGGAAGACATTTATTTCACATTAAAAAATTGGCACTGATGTCAGCACCCCAAATCTTTACGTCTCACAGCTCACTAACAGCTAGAACTAATTTTGGACAGGTTTGTCTGAACTTGCCTGCAGGATTGCCAGGTCTGAAACACACGTTCTGTGGAAATTGCTGCTATTTTATGGTATGTTAATGCTTAAAAATATACCTTCTGTGCAGTTTCCTCACAGTGATGAATCCAGAAGCAGTTCGGTATGTAATTATAGCTTCTTATATCAGGGCATCTCCCTTCTGACATTTGTTCCAGTCTCGGAATGTTTCTTTTTAATGCATGTACTGAAATGAACTGAAACGTCAGAAGATGATTCACAAGGAAAACTGAAGAGGGTGCCAGCTACCCACACGCCCCTGTATGAACAGCCGTGCTGCTGCTGCTCCTTGGACAGCCGTAGAACATGCCACAGACCAGTTGTTTGCTAGAAGCGGTGCTGGATCCATTTGAGAAAGAGCCTGGACAAAATAAGAAACAATGTTTTTATTTCTCACCGCTGTCTTTTTTGCTCCTGGGTTTCTCCTTCATGCCATGGGATGGGACTGATGATGTGGACACCATATTTTGGTAAACCAAGAACAGTTTTTCACTTAGCATCCATATCAGATTACTTACTAGGTAAAGTCGCTGGGGATCCCCCACCACTGAACCAAAGAGGAGACATGAATAAGGCTGTCAGAACTGTGATTTGAGAAGGGGGCTGGTTTCATTTAGTCTGACGTGATCTCCCATTCTAACCTGCTCAGGGACACTCCAGCTATTGCTTGAACTACTGGAAGAGCTCAGTGTTTGTTCTCACAATTCTGACCAATATCCAGGTCAATAGGAACCTGGGGGAAATTTGGTGCATGGCGACTTTCACAGAATCAGATGCTCTAGAGATGGAACAGACCTGTTAGATCATCCAGTTCAACTCGCTGCCAATGGAAGATTGCTCCCTTTTTTGCACTGCAGGTGAGAAACATGAAGGAATCGATCTTGTGCAGCTCAGGGCAGAGTGTAGTGCATAGACACAGAAGCTGGAAAGCGAGCACAGGTGAACCTGATCCGGCATTAAAAAGATTGATCTTGTGAAGTTTCAAAGTTAGTCCTGCCTAATAGCAGCAGTGAAATGAAATCTATGTGGGGAATGCCCAGCTAAATGCCTCATTTGTAAGGTGAGGATTGCACTTAAGTGCATGTCTCCTCAGACATGACCATCCTCTGTCCACACCTGATCCCTGTATTGCCTTGAACTACTCAGAGCGCAGAGATGACCTTGGTGTTTATTGCCATTCAGAGTGGAACATCTTTGCCCTTTGCCTTTTCACATAAGGACCTGCAGGACAATGACCCATATGTTCTACAATTCATTTTTGCTGACTAGAGATGGGAACCCGGGTCAGCATTGTTTAAAATGTAGGTACCTAATGTTAGGCTTCTGCCTCCGTATGTAAATAAGTGGGCTGATTCTCCAAAGCACTGAGCATCCAGCAACTCTGACAGATTGATTAGATGAAGTCCCATCAGCGTCTTAAATCTTTTTTATGAGTTCTGAATGGCTTCTAATTTGTCAATATCTTCCTGGTATAGAGGAGTGCAAACTGCGCGGTTTAGCACGGGGGTGGCAACAATATATTTCTCGTGTCACCAGTCCCACAGCAGAGCCAAGGCACTGAAATGGAAAACTCAGTCCCCTTTCCTGGGGCACTGCCACAGAGCACCTCTTCAAAACAGCCTTGCTGTAAGCACTGTCTCACTAGACTCATGTAGGATTAGATCCTGGCTGGTGCTGAGTGCCTCCTGCGCAGTGTTGTGAACTTATGACTCCCAGCTTGCAGGATCAGGCCCACAGAGAGAGCCTAGCGTCTCCCTCTTCTGAGACAAGCCTCACATGGCTTTTTGTTCCAGCATATTATCAGTGCTGCTTGCTGCCATTCCTTCCAGCACCACTGCTTTCAGTGTCTGTCTTTCCCGTTTTCATATGTGTGTTGGGTTATTTCCCCCGCTATGTTTCAGCAGGCATTTTTCCAGCTTGAACATCATGTTGTTTCTTCCTGTCCATACTTCTAACCCCCTTGTAGTAGATTCCTTTTGAAATACATCTCCTTTCCCAGGAATCTTTGCAACATTTCCCAGATCAGCATCTCCTCTGAATGCCATCACATTCACATGCCGCCATTTCCTCCTCCTTCCCAAATCTTTCTGTCCAGTGGGCCTTTGCTCAGCAGCATTCGCCAGCTGTTGGTGAGATGTATGGAAAGGGTCTGAAGAGGAATAAAGGTTTTCCATCTTCATTTATTGCATCTCTTTTAGATAAAGGAAACACTCCAGTCCCTGTTACTGATATGCTCATCCAATGGTCCCAGTGAAAATATGATAGGGCAGATTCTCATCTGGCATAAGCTGTCATAACTCAGGAAGGACTGGCAGTGGAGAAAAGGTGGAGGAGTTGCACTGTATGTAAGAGAGAAGTATGATTACTCAGAGCTACAGAATGAAACTGGAGAAAAGCCTGTAGAGCAGTGGTTCTCAAAGCCGGTCTGCCGCCTGTTCAGGGAAAGCCCCTGGAGGGCCGGGCCAGTTTGTTTACCTGCCGCGTCCGCAGGTTTGGCCGATCGCAGCTCTTGCTGGCTCCGGTTTGCCGCTCCAGGTTCATGGGGGCTGCAGAAAGTGGCGCGGGCTGAGGGATGTGCTGGCCGCCCTTCCTGCAGCCCCCATTGGCCTGGAGCGGCGAATCACGGCCAGTGGGAGCCGCGATCGGCCGAACCTGCAGACGCGGCAGGTAAACAAACCGGCCTGGCCCGCCTGGGGCTTTCCCTGAACAAGCGGCAGACCGGCTTTGAGAACCACTGCTGTAGAGAGTCTTTGGGTTACTTTTAGAGGCGAGAGCAACAAGGGTGATGTCGTGGTGGGCGTCTGCTATAGACCACCAGACCAGGAGAAGGAGGTAGACAAGGCTTTTTTCGGACAACTAACAGAAGTTTCCAGATCACAGGCCTTGGTTCTCATGGGGGACTTCAATCACCCTGACATCTGCTGGGAGAGCAATACAGCCGTGCACAGACAATCCAGGAAGTTTTTGGAGAATGTTGGGGACAACTTCCTGGTACAACTAGGGGCCGTGCTCCTCCATGTACTTGACATGTCAAATTGAGATTCAAAGAATGCTGCCACATTCTAGTACCACACAGGAGTTGCACTGGAAAATGGAAACCAAGGGCTTAATTTTGTGGCATCAATTATATTTTGATATTTGTATGAATTCCAGCATCTGCCAATAACTTACATTTTAGAAGAAACTCACTGGTATGTACAATTAGGGACCATGTAGTACAACTAATAGTAAAACTAGGGGCCATGCTCCTCTTGACCTGCCGCTCACAAACAGGGAAGAATTGGTAGAGGAAGTAGAAGTGGGTGGCAACCTGCGCAGCAGTGACCATGAAATGGCCGAGTTCAGTATCCTGACAAAAGGAAGAAAGGAGAGCAGAATACGGACCCTGGACTTCAGAAAAGCAGACTTTGACTTCTTAGGGAACTGATGGGCAGGATCCCCTGGGAGGTTAATATGAGGGGAAAAGGAATCCAGGAGAGCTGGCTTTATTTTAAAGAAGGCTTATTGAGGGCACAGGAACAAAGCATCCCAATGTGCAGAAAGAATAGCAAATATGGCAGATGACCAGATTGGCTTAACAGAGAAATCTTCGGTGAGCTTAAACACAAAAAGGAAGCTTACAAGAAGTGGAAACTTGGACAGATGACTAGGGAGTAGTATAAAAATACTGTTTGAGCATGCAGGGGTGTAATCAGGAAGGCCAAGGCACAATTGGAGTTGCTGCTAGCAACAGATGTGAAGGGTAACAAGAAGGGTTTCAACAGGTATATTAGCAACAAGAAGGCGGCCAGGGAAAGTGTGGGCCCCTTACTGAATGGGGAAGGCAACCTAGTGACAGATGATGTGGAAAAAGCTGAAGTACTCAATGCTTTTTTTGCCTCGGTCTTCACAGACAAGGTCAGTTCCCAGACTGCTGCACTGGGCAGCACAGTATGGGGAGCAGGTGAGCAGCCCTCAGTGGTGAAAGAACAAGTTAAGGACTATGTAGAAAAGCTGGACATGCACAAGTCCATGGGGCAGATGCAATGCATCTGAGGGTGCTGAGGGAGTTGGCTGATGTGATTGCAGAGCAATTGGCCATTATCTTTGAAAACTCATGGCAATCAGGGGAAGTCCCGGACGATTGCAGAAAAGGACCTGGGGATTACAGTGGACGAGAAGCTGGATATGAGTCAGCAGTGTGCCCTCGTTGCCAAGAAGGCCAACAGCATATTGGGCTGTATTAGTAGGAGCATTGCCAGCAGATTGAGGGAAGTGATTATACCTCTCTATTCGGCATTGGTGAGGCCACATCTGGAGTATTGTGTCCAGTTTTGGTCCCCCCACTACAGAAAGGATGTGGACAAATTGGAGAGAGTCCAGCGGAGGGCAAGGAAAATGATTAGGGGGCTGGGGCATATGACTTATGAGGAGAGGCTGAGGGAACTGCGGTTATTTAGTTTGCAGAAGAGAAGAGTGAGGGGGGATTTGATAGCAGCCTTCAACTACCTGAAGGGGGGTTCCAAAGAGGATGGAGCTAGGCTGTTCTCAGTGGTGGCAGGTGATAGAACAAGAAGCAATGGTCTCAAGTTGCCGTGGGGGAGGTCTAGGTTGGATATTAGGAAACACTATTTCACTAGGAGGGTGGTGAAGCACTGGAATGGGTTACCTAGGGAGGTGGTGGAATCTCCATCCTTAGAAGTTTTTAAGGCCTGGCTTGACAAAGCCTTGGCTGGGATGATTTAGTTGGGGATTGGTCCTGCTTTGATCAGGGCGTTGGACTAGATGACCTCCCGAGGTCTCTTCCAACCCTAATCTTCTATGATTCTATGAGCTCCATTGGAGTCAACAGAGCTATGACAATTTACATCAGCCGAGGATCTGCCCTGGTATGTGCTTATGAAATGTGTCTATGTTTGTGATGGGATCCCTGGGGTGCAACCTAGAACTGGGGTACTGCTGAGCCCTCTGTCCCACCAACCTGGGCTCCTTCTCACACTGTAGTACTGTGACACTCTGCAAACCTCTGGCAGGTACGGCACTTACACAGACATCCACAGGCAGGGACACACCCAGCTGAATTATATGAATGCTTCTCTCACCCACTCATAAACCAACAATAGAGAGGCTCCAGCCAATTCCCACCAGCTTCGCAATCTTACACCCCAGAGCTGTACCGTCTTGTCCTGATCAGAAGCCTGACCAGTGTAAGTTTATTACCCAGTCCATCCCTCCCTCTATGTGGAGAGGAGATACACAAGCCTGTGTAACTGAGCTGAGATTTCCCAAGCATTTCAACCAAAATACACTGCTTTAGGTAAAGTATAAAACAGATTTATTAACCACAGAAAGATAGCTTTTAAGTGACTATAAGTGGTAGGCATAAAAGATCAGAGAAAGTTACCAAAGAAAATAAAAGAAAAACACACAATCTAAATCTTAAACCTTATTACATTAAGCAGTATTTAGAGCAGCAATATCTCACCTCACGGGATGTTACAGTTCTTAATACACAGACTTCCCCTTACGCCTGGACCAGTCTCCTGCGGCGAAATTGTCATATTCTCAGCCTTCCGGCAGCTTCCAGAGTGGGTGGGGGAGGAGAAAGGCAAAAGCAGGCTGCCTCTGTTTACTATTTTATATCCTTCATCCATGTGCCCTGAAGAAACTTGCCCAGAAATGTCCTGGTGGGCTTTGCTGAATCACTGTGCTGAGCAATCCCTTGGTGTGGTCTTGTGCAACTGAGTCATAGAGCTGAGTAGGCCCCATTGTGTGGTGCTTGGGCAGCTGTCACTGACTTCTAAATCCCTCAATTACAACTCCCCTGCTGATTAATGGTCGTTGAACACCATCCTGGGCGGGGATCCTTTGTATGTCATTAGCAAGCTTACAGCATATTTCAGTAACAACCATACAGCAAAATCTCATAACTTCACACATACTAATGATATACATATTTGGACAGAACAACGGGTTTCAGTAGATCATGACCTTTCATATGATATCTTACACGGCATGCTTTGTATGAGGTATCACAACTGTATGTGAATGATGACTATGGGGGTTACAGGGTGCCCTTTTGAGGTACAGTGTGTCTCACCTCCCCCCTTAGTTCACTGTAAGATAGTTAGTCACTGACTAACTCAAATGCAATGTGTGTTAGGGTTCTTTTGGCATCCAGCCATCAAAGCCATGAGGCGGTGTGCCTCAGTTTCCCCTTCCATACAGCAAAGTAGGTTTATTATGGTTTCTCTGCAGTGACAAACTTTAAGTGTGTTTACAGATAATAGCTGAGCAGCAGCATTATCATGAGGTTTCTTAACATTACAGGTGTTCCCAATTATCATTCCTAGTATGCTCAAAAGCTCTTCCCAAAAACTGTGCACAGTGTATCTTATCACGGGGTTTAACATCAGTATCAAAATCCTTATTACAAGGTTTAACTGTAACAGCAAATCTTTCACCATGGGTAGGCGTTTCCAAGTATTTTTACTATACTACGCTTTCGGTTTAATCAGCCTGGGTTTGAGGTTGGTTTGTTAATTACTCATTGTGTCATTTATCTCCTTCCTGAACCTTTGCATGTAATCAGTTACTGGCTTTTCTTTTCCTCCAGTGTTCTTTTCTGCCTGTGTTCTCAATCTAATCCCACATTTGGGATTCTGGCACCACAGGGTCTGGTGAGATAATGGTTCAGGGAGATCTTGCATATTGGCTGGCCCTCTGTTGAGCTGTCTCCCAACCCTAGAACTCTACATATGCAAAAAATCCATCTCCCTTCTTGGGGTTACTGTGTGATCCCCACTCCCAGCATTGGGACCTGCCCCACACTCTTCTTCTAGAGAGTTGTGATCTCTGCTCTCTGGGCTAAGAGTGTCTATTTTCATTTGGATTCACCTTTCCCCAGCAGTTCTTCCATAGCTGCTTTCTGTGTCTCACCAGCCAGGGGAAATCCCTCCTCCCTTCTGATGGATGGGTCATCTGCATCCCCACAGACAACCATTCCTTCAGTGTGTCACAATGTTCTGATCCTTTTGCTTAGTGATATGAACTCTGAATGCTTTGGAGTGAGGGGAGCTTGGAAGGCTGGTTTGGTTGCTGAGCTGAGAAACAATAACTTGTACATGGAGGGTTTGATTTGGTTTAAAGTTGCTGGATTGCTTGATGCTGACTCCAAAACCCCTGCTCTTATGGCTAGAAAACACTTGTTTTGGTTAAACAGTTAAAAGTCTTTGGCAGTGATGGAGTGTTTGACTCTTTGATGCCATTCCTAAGGTAATGCCCAGTAGACAAAGAGAATATAACAGAAACTCCATTCCAAGTCTGAGTGCTAAGGAAAGAAGCCTCCAGAGCTGACCCTGCTGGAGGAGGTTCTTATATTTTCATCATTGCATTATCTGAAACATGTTTATAGAATATCAGGATTAGAAGGGACCTCAGGAGGTCATCTAGTCTAACCTGCTGCTCAAAGCAGGACTAATCCCCAATTTTTGGCCCAGATCCCTAAATGGCCCCCTCAAGAATTGAACTCACAACCCTGGGTTCAGCAGGCCAATACTCAAACCACTGAATTATCCCTCCCCCCCACAAGTAAAAAGCATGGGCATACCACCGTCCCTGGGTGTAGTAAAGGGTTTCATCAGGTATAACTTCCTTCATACAAAGCGACTCACATGAGCACTTAGATACTTCAGCAAGGGGCAGGATAGATAAATGGATAGCCTCTCATTTGTGCTGAATTCACTTCCACAGGCTTTTGAAGTCTTTTCAAGTGTAAAACAGTCCTTTCTAATTATTTCTTTTCACACATTAGTACTGAGTTTACACCCAATACAACAGGGTGCTTCATACTTCTGAGGACCTTGAATCTTTTACGATCCTCCTCCTAGCCAGTGACAGTGGAGGGCTACTGGTGCTGAAATGAGCCTATAGGATAGAGGAGATGCCAACTGTTTCCAGCCTCAGAGGGGAATAACAAAACGAAATCCGTACGGTTGCACTTCACTTTCAAGAAAAGATGCTGAAAAAAACCCAAATCCTCTTTTTGCCACATGGGTTGGTTGGAGTATCACAGACGTCACTGATGTGCAAGAAGAGGAAGCCCTGTGGCATGGAACTTTATCTTCATGTAGTTAAAATATTTATGCTTCAGGGGTCCGGATGGCCATGGAGATTAGGGACAGGATATGGAGGGCTTCAGCTGTAGGCCATCATTTGAAATCAGGCCCAGATTTTCAGCAAACGAATGGACTGTTTGATTTCCTATTAAAATGAAGGAAGAGTCTCAGCCTAATTGGTAGCAGAAAGGTGTCTAATTTACAGGAATTATCATGTTAAAATGGACCCCCTTGTGAGTGATCTCATGAGACAGAGCAAGTGATTGAAGGATGGTCCTTGCTCAGTGTACCTGAAGAATTTCGAGAACGTCACTCAAATTTCATAATATGTCATCAATTTTAAGTCCAGAGGGGACCATTACATGATCTAGTCTGGCCCCCTGCATAACACAGGCCTTAGAACTCTGCTGCCATTACATGTGGAATTTGCTACTGTTTTACTATTGTTCCACAAGGCCATATTAGCACGTACTTAAAAAAGAAAGGAAGAGGATTTGTGTCTTCTCTTTTATAGTGTAGTGAGAGCCCTGCTGGCTGCTTCTCTTGCCTGTTGAATAGTGCAGTAAGCACAAGGTGTGAGAAATAATGTTCCCTTTCCCTCCATGCTGCCCCAAGCTAAAACAACCCTGTTAGTCAGGGCTAGCCTAATAAACCAGAGAGATGAACTAACCCAGCATCTAGCCTTTTGAACTTATTACCTGGCATTTGTATTACATAAAAGCGACAGAGAAGAATGCAGAAGCCCTGGGGCCGGACCAACGGATGGAAATGGGAAAAACACAGCAGCCCTCTCGCAATGAAGATGAAGGATTATTACTTAGCACCTTTGCGCCATCTGGCCCCGGGTTCTAATAGCTGAAGCGGGAGCAAGAACTGCATCACCTACCTTCCTTTCTAGGAGGAAAGAGAACCCTCCTGCACAAAGCATCTCTACATTAGATTTTCACTATTTTTTTTTTTTAACTATTGGTACAAGCTTCATCCTGTGGTTATAGTTCTAAGCAGCAACACTGACTACACCCCCTGCTTGTCTCTTTCTGCTTCTTTTGCTTTGCTCCATGAGTCGGGGAAGAGTAAGAGAAAATAAACCTCTCTACCATTCTCACTAGACACTCTGAGGTGGCTGTAACAGGGTGCTGGCTAGGCGGTTCTGAGCCAGGCCCCTGTTAGCCCAGCCCCAATTAAGGGGTATTCATTGGTGCTGGCTGGGTATGGCTCGCCTAAGGGCTTCAGCAGAAACACCTGCTGGCCTTATCATACGGGGCTATATAAAGCTGGCAGAAAGAAAGCTAAGGTGGGAAACTGGAAAGGGAGGAGCCTGTGGCTCCAGTTCCTTTCTGGCCTGAAGAAGCTAGCTGTCCCCCAGGGAGCAGCATGGAGTGGACTGTATCTAGACGGTGGTGGGAACTGACCCTGTGAATCAAAGGGCACTGGTGCTGGCACGCTAAGTGGTCTCCGACTGATTTGTGGCACGAGCAGCGAAGGGCTCTGTTACAGTGGCACATTGTGAGAGAGACACTCCTCACCATAGCACGCAGCATGCCGTTGGTGCTGTAAGGAAGCCAGACTCCGGCTTGTCACCAGGGGGGTGGGCAATGTGGGTGAATGTCAGGGACTTGCCTACACCTGTGACCCTGCTCAAGGGTTTTTAGAACTCTGTAAGAGAGCATAGCCCTTAATTCCTCCAGCTGTGTCAGAGAGAGCGGGGTGAAGGCAACGCCATGTGAGAATGGCCAGGCATGGAGGGGCAGGAGAATGCACCTTCTCTCTAAAGGTGGTGTAGGTGCCGTGCTGTGCCCTACCTGCGTGTCACCAGGAACAATTCCTCTCAGGAACCCCAAGTGCAACATGGTTCCTTCTCATCTCCTCTGCTATGCCTGCACCACATCTTCTCAGGGTATGTCTAGACTGCAATTAAAAACCCATGGATGGCCCATGCCAGCTGACCCTCGCTTGGGCTAAAGGGATGTTTAATTGCAGTGTAGATGTTCAGGCTCGGGCTGGAGCCTTCTAAGACCCATGAGGGGGAAGGGTTCCATGGCTCATACTGCAGCCTGTCTATATTGCAATTATACATCCCCTTAGCCTGACCCCTGCAAGACCGAGTCAGCTGCCACAGGCAAGCCACAAGTGACTAATGTCAGGGTAGACATACCCTCAGTCACAGGATGTTAGCTACCCTCCCTTTCAACATGCTTGAGGAGTTCAAAAGCTTCTGGGAGAGAGGTCTCAAACCATTTTTCTGTTGTAACTAGGGGTCACGGTATGGAGAAGTTCAGAACCACTGATGTCCTGTACAAGGTAGCCCGGCCTAGATAAGTAATACCACTGAATAAAAATAATAACAACATCAAAGTGTGTACCAGGCTGTCTCCTAAAATAGAAAATTAGGGGCTTTCAAAAAACAGACTTTCTTTTATGAGCAGCTTGCA
Source organism: Natator depressus (assembly GCF_965152275.1). Lineage (NCBI taxonomy): Eukaryota > Metazoa > Chordata > Testudines > Cheloniidae > Natator > Natator depressus. Next base: position 253,755,595 of record NC_134235.1, read on the forward strand.
AAATATCATACTCTCCATCCAATATATTTGCATACATAATTAGACCATAATCTCTGAATACTTTCTCTGCTATGCCTTGTATATTACTTAGTAAACTGAAAAGGTCGATTCTGCTTCCTTTATAGGAGCTTGACCTGCATAGCCAATAAAAGATTGCCAATTTTGCAAGCACTTGCAGTATGTGTGGGTTTCTTTTTAGATGAGTCAGCATTTCCACAGCCAGAATTCTCTGTTCTTTGAGCCATTTATTTCTTTTCAGAGAGATGTGCACTGAACCAGTCCCAGGCAGCAGTGAGTCTTCCAACTGTCAGTTAAATAACACAGCCAGGTCATTCTCTTTTTTTCCCTTTGGATTCGGAGCGTTCACACCCTATGCAGCAGATGTGATTTCACTCTGCTTTCTCAGTGGGTGCATCTTCCCCCTTTCCCTGTTCAATTTCCCTTTCTCATTTTGTAGGACTTTTATGTATCTCGTCTATGTTCTTCTGTTTCCGTGCATCCACTCCTCATCAATTATTCTACAGCACAAAAAAGTGTGATAGGTGGTTCACAGGACACATAAGAAAACATAGTCCCTGCACCTTAGAGCTTGCAGTCTAAGGTCCTGCAGTTTGTCACATAGGGATGAACTGCTGCACTCAGATGGAGCTGCACTGAAGTCTGCTTTCAAGCAATTAGTTGTAGGATTGGGCCCTAAATATTAGACCTGATGAAGCCAAGGATGATAAAAAAAAACAGTAGGAATGGGAAGGGGAATGGAAGTATGTTATTCTCTAGCAATCTATTAATACAGTATTAATGTTAGAGCAGTTATTATGGGGATCATGAATAACTAAATTTTCAGGAGGGACAGCCTGGCCATATAATAAAATATTAAGAACAATACTTAGCTATTTTAAAACATGTTTCATCAGTCAATGTCAAAGCACTTGGCAAAGGAAGTCAGTATCATCATCCCCTTTTTTGCAGATGGGGAAACTGAGGCACAGAGAGGGGCCGTGACTAGCCCGAGGTCAGCAACAAAGCTGAGACTAGAACTCTGTCTCCTGCATTGCAGTCCAGTGCCAATAGGCAACACTACTCTCCCACTTAATAGATATCTCACTTAATCAATTCCTTACCATGGCCGGGGCCTCAGGCACTGGTGCATCTCAGTCCCTCCTGTTCTCTGCATGTGACAAGAGAATTCTTTGGTCTAACTTCGGTTGTTGGGCTTGCTGAGGAGATGGCCAAGCTTGTGAAATATAGCATGTCTGATTAGATGATCAGATGGTCCCTTCTGCCTTTAGACTCCATGACCTAAATCTGCAGCTACTTTCTTCAAGACACTCAAAAATACTGGCTTGCTGGTTTTGTTGTTGCTGTTACACTGTTCACAACTGCAGATACTTTCGTTGTTCGCTGCTAGTTAGATTATTTACACATATTATCACATTCTATTACATTGGGGGCCTGATTCCAATCTCTTACCAGTTTTACAGTGGTGCAAGACCCCTGATTGCAACACTGCTTTGCATTTAGAATTATCCTCATAAGATTTAGCAGTATATTTTCATTCAGTCAACGGCAAGAGAAGAATGCAGCTAGGAGTTCATAGAATTTATTTCTGGCTGATTATTTTATTCTAATTATAGTATGTGGTAAGAATAAAAAAGAACAGGAATTTTGAGTTCACAAAGATTTTATTATTATGAATAGCTTGAATTCCACTTTGGCAAAAGACACTGTAAAACCATGAAAACATTTTGCTGGACTTCTTAGTTCCCTTCAGAATGGACCCAGGTACCTCACAGAACAAAGCACTGGATGATCTAGAGCTGACAGAATCTGATGCCGACGCACTTGGCTTTCTGTGTTTAGGAATTAGGTGGATCTAAGAGTTCAGGAAGCAGCATTGCTGTGATGTTAGCGTGGAGACTGGCTCAGCAGAAAAGGAATTCATATCTAAATATGGCATGTGAAAGAGTACATGTCCGCTGTTTCAAAGTCCATGCTTCTAAAGTAAGAGCACCAGAAAGATGTAGACAAACTAGAAGGAATTCAGAGAGGAAGAGCAAAGAACTAAGGGCTAAGGTTTAGGATGAAAGACTTTAGCCCTCCCAACCTGCTGATGGTCCAAGATATGTGTGGATTTCCTATGAATCTCAATCCATCCACTGAAGCTTAGTTTTTCCTAACTGGTCTTCCCCATTGGGAAACCATGATCCTGCTGGGTTTCCACTAGTGATGGCCATAGATTCTACCTTCCAGAAGACATTAACACAGGCATGTCAAAAAAGTTTATGCTGAAATATCCCTAGAGTACTGAAGCAGGGAAGGGTCTATGCTGCAGGAAACAGTGATCTTACCACCTATGATCCCCCCCCCAAGTTTCCCATCAAACCAGGGGGACCCCAATTCTGTGGTTTACCTGCAAATAAGTTTCTACAGGGAGAAAGGGAGCATTCTGGTGAGCTTCCGCTCTCCTGACATGACCCTCACCTCACTACAGCTCTGTTCTAATGTATTTATCTCCCTGCTGCCAGAAGAACTGGAGGTGAGCCTAATTTTGCTCCTGGAGTTCTCAGAACAGGAAAAAACTCATTTAAAAGTCATCTCAGGTCCTGTGAGAATGTCCCCAGTTGGAATAGTCTGAGAATCCAATTAATGAGCTAAACTTTGTAGGGTTGGTGGGGCTCCCTTGGAAATACACCCGGGTGAGATGTTTTCATGGACATGGATGGGGGACTGACTATCACAGCAGCCCATGGCGCGTCTTCATTTTTCGTGCTCTCTGAAGAGGCATAAAGATTTCGAAGACTAGGAGAGCAGAGGAAGAAAACCCCCATCTGAAGAAAAACCGTGAAATGCTCTTGGCCACTGCTAGCAACAAAACAGCCTCTCAAGGGCAAAAGGAAATAACTTAAGAAGGGAGCTTAAGGAAGCAGTGAAATCTCACACACAATCATGGTACCCTCTCTCCCAAATGGCCGCTTGTGTACTCTCTCCCTTTCTGGGAAACATATCCCATATAATGAAATCATATCAGATGGACATTAATGAGCCTCAATGGGCTCATTTTCCCTATGCTGTTTGCCAGCACTGAACCTTTGAAATGTGTAGCAGAGTAAAAATAATATAGGGGATATTAGTCCCCCATAGACAGTAACTGAGCATGCATCTCAGCCTTGTGCAGCTAGCCCCCCGTTATCAACAATGAAGGATAACTGTGCAAATCCTACCAGCATTAAAGGGTAGACTTTAAACTCTGTGGGTTCTTTCAAGGTGAAATTCACCCCCTCAGTGTGCAGAGGGCCAGCGCAATCCTACACACCACTGAAATCCCATTTGAGACCCCAAATAGGACGTAGGTGGGACTTAAATGATGCATAAGCTTTGGGTTGGGCCTCCGTACAGGGCTGAATCGCTCCCTCAGCCATTAATGGAGGAGTAAGTGGGCGTGTTTCATAGAACAAAACATTACGTGTCACTGACATGATGCTGCCAATTCCACGGCCGTAAAAGTTGCTACCTTCATATTCCCTACAGCAGGAATCACTGCACACTTTGGTTAGCTGGGCAAGGTCCCCCCAGAGTCTGTTACTTGCCATTATGATATGTTTTAAAAAATAATCCTTCCCATTTCCAGCAGGCAGAGATACCTGGTGTACAGGAATCCCAAACATTGGTAGTTGCCCTATGTCACTGTATAGACAGGAGCTTTATCTATTGTGCAATACACACACAGCCCTGATTTAGCATGAGAGGGACAGAAAGGTACCAAACCAGAACTAAAGAACATGGTTTTTTCTTGTATTGGCCACTGTAAACTGGAAAAATACGTGCTATAGTGTAAGACTTCCACACCTAATATTGATGGGACAGACGTGTGGCAAAATACACTGGGGACGCTGTTCAAGAACATTTTATCCTAGTGGCGATATTACCTGCATACTCCTGTCACAGATATTGAGAACGTAGGAATAGGCTGTATAAATGCTGGCTGTGCAACTTAGACCAAACTGTGCCTTCAGCTGCACATGACTATTAATCTGCTGGCACTTTATGTTCATCTGTCTTTGTTTCATAGATTTTAAGGCCACAACAGACCACTATGAACGACGAGGCTGACCGCCTGCACTGCACAGGCCATAGAATCTCAATCAGTGATTCCTGCCTCAAGCCGTATAACTTGCGGTTAAGCTAAAATATAGCTCTTAGACAGTCACGTGGTCTTGATTTAAAGACTCCATGCGCTGGACAATTAATTTACCACTTCCCTTGGTAACCTATTCCAGTGGTTCTACCTTGAACCACTTTCCCCTTTTCAGCATGGGTCTCTCGGTTCATGTAGAGGGCTCAGCAAGTGGCCCTGAAGATGAAAGTAAACACAGAGATCCAGTAAATTGTTGCCTCTCAGATCCCAAGCGAAACTCTGGCTGTTGACCAGTGACTAAGCAGGTGGCAAGCTCTGATGGTTCTTCTTCCCTTTGCTTCCTTTCAAACTTCCTTTCTCGGACCAACTCCCCCCTCATTCCTACCATTTCCCCCTCTCCCTATTCCTATCCCAACATTGGTAACAACAAAACACACCACTAACTCAGCTGCGCCGATCATCACCATGTACATTTGCTTGTGTGTTATTTTCCCGTCCTTGTCCCTTTGTCTCCTCTTGTGTCTTTTAGATGGTGAAGCTCCCTGAAGCAGGGATTGTGGCCCAGGTCATCAGAGGTAGCTAGGTGCCCCTCTGCCATTAATTCAGTGCCTAAATAATTTTGTGGACCTGTGTCCTTACCTGCATTTGTGTAATGCACAGCACAATGGGGCCATGACCCTGCCTAATAGAAATGTTGTTATAATAATTATAACCACCCATCCCTGTGGTTTGCAGCTTGGGATGCACTCTACTGCCGACTGAGGAATCTGAGAAGCAGGCTGAGCCAATATTTGCATTCAGACAGCTGACCCGCTTCTTTGAGGTATCTGGTGGAGTTTGTTCAAGTCCACTAAATCCTATTATCTGGATTGTCTTTCTGAATACAGTCAGTCATCCAGCTGCACTTCATCTTCTCTTCGCACTGACAATCTAGGCATTATTGTGAGGCACATTAATTACGGGGACAGATTCCATTATTTTGGGTGTTTGCAGAGCACAGTTTAACCTCGGGTGGTGAGCTGCATCTCAGACAACCAGCCTAGCTAAAGTAGGGCTCATGCTTACAGGACCAAACCCTGAAGCCCCTACTTTGTGCCTATAAGCCCACCTCTGCCAGCTCCTTCTTTCTCTTCACAGAGTGAGGGGGTTGTGTGGGCTACATCTCTCACAGCCACGGGACGAGGAGGTGCATTGTTTTCCTTTGCCCCCTGTCCCCTGCTGCTCTGCCACCCCCTCCCCGGAGACCTTCGCTCCCCTCCACACAGGGCAGCAGAGGGGAGTCAGTAAGATTTCCCTCCCTCCTCACTAGCTGTGGATGTAGGGTGGGGGTTCAGTGGCTGTCTGCTGGAGTGCAGCATTAGTCGTGGTGTTCATTATCGGCCTGATCCATCCCTCATGGAAGCCAATGATAGTCTCTTCATTTACATCAGTGGGAGCTAGAGCAAGCCCTATTTATTCATCCTTCTCGCTTTGCTCTCTCTCCTCTTATACATAGTAATAATCTTGTCAGCGGTGTGGCTGATGTGGGGGGAGGGGGGAAGGGAAGGGCCAGTCCTGAGGCTGACTTTTATCCTAAAGCCATCAGTGATCTGCTTCATTTTCAGATTTTCTATGCCATTTGAACAGGAAACTCCTTTTGGTGCCCTCTCATTTAGATCACCCACAAAATGTCGTCCATTGTCCTTAACTTACGTGCCACATTGTGTCAGTGGCAGGGCTGGGCCTGGATTCCACCACTTCCTGGCTCCCTCTCATCCCACCAGCTGCTTCTTTAACTCAATCTACATATTGATAGATATTGATATTTTAAGACAACTTGCACTGCTGTCCGTTGATTTTTGTCCAGATTTGCTCAGCCTAGGCTTGTTTTTCTGAATGGATTTGCCCTTTTTAAGATACTTGTTTCCAAGCCCCCCTGTTGGCGTAGGTAGCATCTTCACTGAAGCGCTAGAGCAGTGCACCCGCACCGATGCACCATTTAAATTTAGGCCTACCTTTATACTAAAAGCCCTGGGTTTAGGTCAATGGGAATCTCTTCACTAGCGTCAGTGTGGGTTACATCCTGGCCCACTTGCATCGTATCTCCTCATTGAGATGAGGGGGAGGTGGAAGAATGGAAGGGACTTTGAAGGGAACCCTTTCTTACTGGGGAGGTTAGGACAGAACTGTGAAGAAAAGAACGGCCACACTGGGTAAGACCAATGGTTCATCTAGCTCAGTATCCTGTCTTCTGACAGTGGCTGGTGCCAGATGCTTCAGAGGGAATGAACACAATAGGGCAATTATACAGTAATCCATCCCCTGTTGTCCAGTCCCCGCTTCCGGCAGTTAGAGGTTTAGGGACACCTGGAGAATGGAATTGCATCCCTGACCATCTTGGCTAATAAGCATTGATGGATCTATCCTCCATAAACTTATCTAGTTCTTTTTTGATCCCATTTATACTTTTGGCCTTCATGACGTCCCCTGGCAACGAGTACCGCAGGTGGACTGTGCATTGTGTGAAGAAATATTTCCTTATGTTTGCTTTTAAACCTGCTGCCTATTAAATGCATTGGATGACCCCTAGTACTAGTGCTATGTGAAGGGATAAATAACACTTCCCTATTCACTTTCTCCACACCAGTCATGATTGTATAGACCCCTGTGATATCCCCCTTTACTCATCTCCCTTTTAAGCTAAGTCCCTGTCTTTTTAATCCCTCCTCCTATGGAAGCTGTTCCATACCCCTAGCCATTCTTATTACCTTTCTCTGCAGCTTTTCCAATTCTATTCTATCTTTTCTTGAGATCAGTCCCCAGACTGCACTCAATATTCGAAGTGTTGGCGTACCATGGATTTATACAGTGGCATATTAGCTTTCTTGACTGCCACTGAACACTGAGTGGATATTTTCAGGGAACTATCCACAATGCCTCCACGATCTCTTTCTTGAGTAGAAATAGCTAATTTAGACCCCACCATTTTGTATGTTGGGATTATTTTTTCATTTCATTCACCAACATTCAATTCCATCTGCCGTTTTGTCACCCACTTCAGTGAGAGAGCAGACTGCAAAATGGACAAATGAGATAACGCGGGAAAGATTGAAACTTATTTTTTTTCCTGGCTCTCAGCTGTATTTCCCGGAGGGAAAGTTGGGACTAGTACAATTAAGTGATTCTGGTATTTAAAGCCATGCATCTGAGGCCAAGGTGAAACCTTTCACTTTGGCAAGGGCTTGTTATGGATCCTGTGGTTCTGCATGCTGCTATTTCTGTGGGGATGAAGGGCTATGATATCTTGTGGTCCGAGAAACAGCCCCGGGGTATCACCACTGCTTGAGCCTGGACAGAGTAATTGATCTCCTCCCAAAAGGATATCGTTTTATGGTATCTCAAGCTGCAATGACCTCTAGAGAGTTTGTCTTGATTAGTGTCATCTAGTGAGGGGGAGCTGGTTACCGTGTTTATCCCACTTTTAATGAATTGGCTCCTATGCTGATGGCTTTACTGGTGTCATCGCATTCTCATTAAGAGATGCAGAAAAACAATGTTAAAGCGCACCTCTCGCTCCTGGAATGTGCTTTTGGCGTCTAATGAATAGGACTCTGAGGACATGAAGGGGATTGAGAAAGAGAGAGAGAAGGAGATGTCGCAGGCAAAAGAGGAAGACTGGGACTGAGGGATGAGTGGGGAAAGAGGGAGGACAAGAGATGTGGGGAACTGTAAGAATGGGCATAAAGGGCCCGGTCCTGCCTGGGTGCTGGATGCTCCCGTGGAAGTTGAAAGAAACTGAGGTTGCTCAGCATCTTGCAGGATTGTGTTCAAAGTGACTGAAAGTATCCAAAATAGCATGGGAACTACAGTGTGCATTGTGCCTCCTCTAACACAGAGCACGAGCACTGTGGGGAGGGTTTGCCAGGGCCACAAATAGCTGTGACTGGGATTGTTGCTGCTCACAAAAATGTTGCACAAGCAAGATCAACAGCGATGGGAAGCAACCGGGCGGATCAGGGTTATGCCTCCTGCATAGAGAGCGCGACAAGGCAGCAGAGCACTCGGAGACCTGCAGAACGTGGGACAGCATGACCGGGCACGGGCTGCAGTAGGGCATGGAAGTGGTCCCCAGGAGCACATGGCATGTGTGGTGCTGTGTGATGACTGTGCCATGACCGTCCCTTTAACCTCTGCCTGGAGAAGGATAGCACTGAACTAGGACTCAACGGGGCTGGGCTCAGTTCCCGGCTCTGCTACATACTCACTGGGTGACACTTGGTGTGTGTCTCTGTGCCTCCGTTCCCAGTTTGCAAAATCAGATCAAAATCTCCCACCCTTTGTCTGTCTTGTCCATTGAGAATGCAAGCTGTTTCGGCCAAGCTCTGTCTCTGACTACGCCTTTTTACAGCTTCTAGTATGACGGAGCTTGCTCTTGGTTGGGGCTTCCATTTTAATAGACATCATAAATAACAAAGAATACATTGTCCGTACAGCCTAACAGAGTGGTATCTCAGTGCCCCAAAAGCAGGGCTCAGATTCAACCAGTAAGCACAGGTGCAGTACACCATCACCTCGTTCATGCTGCCTTCTTGCTCTACAGTAGCTAAGCTTTCACTGAAAAACAAACAAACAAAAAGTCAGTCTCTACCTCGCCTGGCTGTGGGGATGGCCCTGAAGACATGAACTAATTGTAACCGATACCAGCGATGTCTGCCTGCTTTTGCGGAACCCTGAAACAATAGCTCTGAGAGGTGCAACACGCCTCATTCATCTCAGCGAGGGCTAGCTCAGAGGCCCAATCACAATACTTTAAATGTACACATGGTTTCCACCGTTTCACTGCCCTTTGAAGCACGCCGGAAAGGAGAGAGGAGGAGGTGGTGTCATGAAGACGTCCAGCCCCTGCTCTGAGGGACAGCTCATTTTGTGCTTATGAGTGAACTGCCATGTTTTGCTCCCCACCCGCCCCAGTCAAGACAGAGACACACTTAAGGAGCTCAGTAGAGCCAAGCTGGACATCTGAACACCCCTGGGGGAACCGAGCTCAAGGAGCCCAACTGGGCATACGAGCCCTATAGCTTGAGGAGCCAAGGCGAGCCCATGTGTGTATTCAGACGCCCATGCATGTTTTCAGAGCCAAAGAAGTCCAGAGAGCATGTGTGGTCATATTTCAGCCATTTGCACCATCCATGATGAGCGGTGTGGAGAGGTAGGTGGAGTTTATTTTGTGGGTGGAGCTTGGGATAGTAGCACCGCCTTTTTAGTTCCACTCTGACCTCTGCCCCAAAGTAACGCTAACCACACTGCAGGTCTCTTGTCCTTATCGTTACATCACACTCTTTGTTTTCCCTTCCCAAGCTGCCCTTTTCCTTGAAGATCACCACATTTCCCTGCCATCTGTCCTTACAGAATGTGCTACTGGGGATCTGGGACTTGCATCCCCTGCACAAAGCCCCTGTGCAGATGTTTTACCTGGAGCCACACAGCTGCATGCAGCTCTGCATTGCAAGATGCTTGTTTTACTCTAATCTAATCAAATCTGTTCTAATACATTCATCGCCAAACATCTGAGCCCTCACTGCACCATTGCACACAGGCACCATTTGAGGAAATCAGAGGGTGTAGGACTTTTGGCAAAGGGCCATGCCCCGTTTTGGTGTGGCTCTGCACGCTGCAAGGGAGTGCAGCCAGTGTGAAGCTCAGCCGGCATCTTGCAATGATCACAGGCTGAAGGATTTTGATGTATCTGCCCTGTCTTTGTTCAAATACAAGCAGCTTTGGCTGCATTCATCCTTGCTTGTGCAACTGATGGAACAATCAGGTCCACACAGTGTAACAGATGTGTGTGTATGTGCATTTGTGTGTGTGTGCATGCACATATGTGCATGCATGTCGTGGTTAATCCCGCGGCTAAGCATAGTGCTTGCTATTGACACACAGTTGCCAGGAAACCAGGCAACAGCACATACCCACAAGACAGCAACCAACGCCCAATCTCAAAATATGCCTTTGTCACATCTGGAAGGTGCAATGCTGGCTCACTTTTGTTACCACTTCCCCTCACCCCTTACCTCCCCTCCCCAGTTCCCCCAGTGCCCGGGGAAACATGACAAGATTTGACCAATCTTTCAAATCACAGGTGTGTACAAAAACCTAGTTTAAGAGTCATTGAAATGTGCCATTACTCTACCTAAAGATACAGGACCAAATCTGTAGCTGGTGTAAATTGGCATAACTCCATTATCCTGAGTGGAGCTATGCTGATTAACGCCTGCTGAAGAATGGGCCCTGGTATATTAATTTAGATGGAGTAAATGGGTCCAAAGAGTCAAAGATGTTAACATAACCCAATCATGTCAAACATTAAACAGATTCAAACAAGGTTTGGGGTTTGATATACAGACACTTCTGCATGCTTAGTACCCTGGCAAACACACCTTTTAAAATTCCTTTTATAACCTTCTAGGAAAGATACAGAAAAGAAGGGAAAACAATTAAAGCATTTGCAATTTAAAGCATAAGATAAGGCTTTCATTTTAACAACTTCCCTTTAGCTGGAGCGAGTTTTTAGAAGGAAAATCATCCTTGTTTGACAGTCATTTATGTAGTGCCAAAGACAGTAGTACCTGTCCTTTTTGCGGAAAAGAAAAGAAGTTACTTAAGATGGGCTGGAGCTGTCCTTGCTGCTCTTGTTAAAGTCTGATCCCGTTTCCTCGAAGACAAACATACACACAAAAGGGGAAAAAAAAGACCAGCAAAGATAGAAAATGCAACTTGCACTTGCAACCTCATTGCCGAAGAACCACAGCACAACACATGGTCTTATCAGACACTCTGAGATTTGGCAAACTTGCACCAGCGTTGGGTTGTTTAGGGCATTGCTTTTAGCTGCTGCTCTCTGACCCAGTATGATCAGGACACCTTTTCACAATTAGAATGATGAAGGCTTGGGGTCACAGGGGATGGTGGGGTGGGCAGCCATGATGGTGAACCTTGTTCCAGTGGTCAATTTTTCTCCCCAAAGTCTCTTCCTTTAAGGACCCCATCAAATTCCTGTGGCTACATCAGGCTAGTCATGAGAAGACATTTTGGAGTAAGAAATTCTCCAGTGTTATTGTGTCCTACTGTATTTTATATTTCACCGGGATGGACACTGTGACCATATTCCCAGAACTGCAGAGATACAACCTGAAAAGCAAACCAGAACTAAAGTCTCAGCTATTCTTCCCCGGTGAATTTGGCTTGATGTCCATCAGATGCCTCATGAGATGCAATCTATTATACAATCATTCTGGGCACTTATGGGCCCAAATTCTCCCCTGGTGTAAATGTGCTCAGCTCTGTCAGCTTCAGTGGAGTTTCACCCCCTTATGCTCACAAAGAATTTGGTCCTTCTTCAGGTCTGATTTTTATTACTCAGAAACTGTTGAGTGTGGAAATGACTGTCCAGAGGCCTATATGCTGGTGTTCTCTGTCCAGGTGTTCACACCACAAAAACCACTACCAATGGTGCACACTGGGAAACTCTAGGCTGCCTCTGTCCTCTGTTGTTTTCCCATTATGACTGTAAGCTCACTGAGGCAGGGACCATGTCTTCTATGCCATCATATGTAGCACCAGCCAGTGCCAATGCTAACAAAATAATAATTATAAGCTCTTAGCACTACCCACGTTTAAGGTTGCTCAGTGCTCTCCAGCATAATACTGCATTCTCAGACTTTGCCAACTTAACCACTGGGGCTGAAATGCTCCATGCTGGGTGTCTGCCTCAGGCTGAATTTTTTTTTTTTTTTTTTTTTTAAAAACCATTTCCAAAAACAAGACTAGGGGAAAATACGTCACGTTGCCTATCTTTAAAAAAAGCCTTAGAGCTGTTTTATAGAGATGCCCTTGCTCCTCCAGGCTTTGAGGCAGTGACTTGACATTTGGCAGTGGGGGGGAGGGCAGGGAAAATCACCCTAATTCACTGATAGCCTTTTTTGGCATCCCTGTGAAAAACCACCCAAATTTGGCCAAGCTACAAGCCTTTGAAAAATCAGTTTGCATATGTTCAGTAGAGACTCATTGGAGTTTGGCAGCTAAATACTTAGAACAGTCTCTGTGTACCAGATCTGCTTCATCCTGGTGCTTCAGGAGCTGAGCAGGTCCCTGAAATTGTTCTTCTTGGCAGTCATGGGCCCTTGTGGCACCAGAAGTGGCATCAGGGCAACTGTCTCTCCTGAGGTCTAAATACCCTCTTTGCTGGCACCCAAGTAGCATGAAGAAGGAGGAATAGGAAACGTTAGGCTTTCTGTGTGTAATAATATAACAATAAAGGCCTGCAGACCTCTCTTGTGCAGAACTTGCTGGGCATTTATAAATGGACTTACTGCATATACCTGCTATCTTAACAAGTAGGAGAGGGATCCCTGCTCACTAGAAAGCAAGCTGAAGCCAAGAAAGGGCCAGCAACGTGATTTCAGTCCCAGTGGTGTAAATCTGGATTAACACTGTAATCAGTGGATTTACCTTCGCTAAACACTGGTGTAACTGAGAGCAGAATCTGGGCCAAAGCACCTGCTCCAAAGCACAGCTTGGATTTATAATAAAAAGCAGACAGTGAACTCCTACACTGAAGGCCCAACTCTGCTGCCACTGACTTTGGGCAGAGGGGAGGAGTTGTCAGTGGCTCTAACACTGTGTGTAGTAAAATCACCAGAGCAATTGCCAGTTACCCACTATAGCAGCACCACCTATCAGGTCTGGCTCGGGGGCAAACCACTGCCTCAGTTTCTCCCCCATGAGCTCCCCAATATAATTTAAATATAGGCTTTAATTTGTCAAGAAACACCCCTTCTTGGGGTCTAGCATAGGCGGCGGGTGAAACTTCCCCTGGGGGAGGCTAGTTCCCTGTCCCACCTCTTCCGCTCATGGCCCTGCCCACACTCCACTCCTGCTCCGCCCCAGGCCCTGCCCCCACTCTGCCCCAGGCCCACCCTCTCCCCTGCTCGGCCCCCTCCCCACTCAGCCCCCCCACTGCTGCTCACTGAATCCCTCCTCTCCTAGACCCCGCTCCCTCACAGGGGCAGGGGGGTGAGGAGGGACATGGCAAGTGGCAGGGGGCGGGGGAGTCTCACGGGGAGGAGGGTGGAAGAGAGGAGGGATGTGACGAGTGGCAAGGACATCTGGAGATGGGGGCCTGGAGTGGAGGAGAGGAGGGACTCACCAGGCAGTGGCAGGTGGTGGGGGCGTCGGGAAAGGGGCCGAGCAGGGAGGGGAAGAGGCAGAGTGCAGGTGGGGCCACCACAGCCCAGGTGGGTCGTCAGCAGCTGCACCAGGGGAGGCTTAGCAGGTGGGGTCTAAGTTTATTAACAAAGTTCACAAGGAAACTTGAGGACTCCAAGCCACAACCCTGGCTGTAGGGTTCCTTAATCTTGTCCCTCTTGAGGCTTTCTGCTAGCAGCTTTGCTCTCTATCAAGCAGCAACACCCAGGGCTTCCTATCTGGTATCTCCCTTTTCTCTCTCTGACTCTACGATCCTCTTATCTATGTCCTGGAGGCCTGATGAAGCCACATGAGCTGTCCTGATATTGCTCATTTTCTCCACCTCCATCTCCATCTGGGGAGGTGCGCTAAACATGCCACTGAAGGGCCAGTCACATCATGACATCCCTGAAAATGTTTGGCTGGTAAAGTCACGGGATCGCTCTACTCCTTGTAAAGAGTAACGGTAGCTTGCTGAATGAAGTGTGCCTTTTTACATTGATCACCTGGGCCTCCGGGACAGTGTGCATTCCTCCCCCCGCCCCTGCTTTGACTTTTACACTTCCTTCACATAAGTGGAAAATTCCCAAAGATGCAATGTTCGCTTTGTTGACAGACGAAAACACATTTTAAATGAGAGCCCAGTATCGCATTTCTCATTCAAATGGTAGGGAAATCTGAGCAATTAGGCATATCAGGGATGCTATGAAGCAAATGAACTAATTTGTTTTCTGAAGGTTTGTTCGCTTGGAGCAGTAATGTGCTCTATGGACTGTAATTTCTAAACCATATTAACATGGTGCACATTAATTGGTCTGTGTAGACCCTGCTGGTGTGCACTGAAGGTTCCCTAGTGTGCTTTAACACCGTAATACATTAATCATTTAGCGTGAGACGTGGGGTTGCTTGCTAGGATCTGGGTATATCTCAGCAAATCAATTCCCTGCCATTGCAGGGGCCTTGGGCACTGGTACACCACAGTGCTTTCTGTTCTCTATTTGTGGCACCCAATATTTTAGTCTTTTGAGGGCTGTAATACTTTGATCTAATTCAGGTTGTTGGGTTCACTGCAGAGGTGGTGGGTGAGGTTTAGTGGCCTGTTGTATACAGGAAACCAGGCTGATGTGCTGGTCCCATCTGGCCTTAAATACTATGACTTTTATGCGTGTGGGATTTGAGGTAGATAAGATAGCATCACAGGATCATTTGAATGGCATAGCATAATATTCCAGAGGTATCATATGAAAATACAGATTTCTTCCCATGCCTGTATCTCATAAATTCTTTCTCCTACTGCTACCAGTTTTTGTACTCTCACTCTGTATTATTGATTTGTTTGTTTGCACTGGGATAGATCCCCACAGTGCTAGGCATTGTACAAACACAGAACAAAAACAGGCCCAAAGAGCTTACAACAGGGACCGGCAACCTTTGGCACGCAGCCCACCAGGGTAAGCCCCCTGGCGGGCCGGGCCAGTTTGTTTACCTGCTGCGTCACAGGTTCCGCTGATCACGGCTCCCGCTGGCCACGGTTCGCCGTTCCAGGCCAATGGGGGCTGCGGGAAGCTTCCCACAGCCCCCATTGTCCTGGAGCGGCAAACCGCGGCCAGTGGGAGCTGCGATCGGCCGAACCTGTGGACGCGGCAGGTAAACAAATCGGCCCAGCCCTCCAGGGGGCTTACCCTGACAGGTCGCGTGGCAAACGTTGCCAATCCCTGGCTTACAATTGAAATAAAAGACAAGAGACAGGTGGATGCAAGTGGACAGAGGGGGAGCTCATGGAAACAACGAGGCAATAACTCTAAATGCCTTATCTAACTTTAAATTGGTTTGGAAAGCAGTTTGTGAGAAAGTCTATATTGTTTAAACTGTAGCTAGTGCTGAATTTATTTTCTGTACTGTAATGCCCTTGTTGCACGTGGGTGACTTAATTTGGTTCTGTTTTGTTTGTGGGTCAGATTAACCCTTACTGCAATCAGAAAGATAACATGAAGGATTAATTTGTAATTTTTTCTATATTGTTGTTTTTTTGTTTAATTGATGCAGGTATGGAGTATAGGCATGTTATATAACACTATGAATAAAGCTGGTCATAAAGAAAACCAAGCACATCTGCTGAACAGAAGGTATGCAACCACAGTGCAATAGATTGCAAACAGCTTAGCATCTGGATTTTGATTTTTTAGAAAGTCAGCATTTTACATTAAATAAGATTTAAAAGTTCTTTATACAAAATCTCCTTGACTGTATAACTTTATCTGTGTGTGTATCTGTCAGTGGTGGGTTTATTTTTCTTTTTTTTTTTTCATACACATAGTATGTGCTGTACCAGTTTAAAAGTCTCAAAGGGACTGTAGGTACACATTAGAAATTTACAGTAATACATATTCATAGTAAGCTTTTTTTCTTCTTTTTTAAGAAGAAGAAAAACAATTAGGTTGGTTTTAAATTTGTTTATGCTCTAAGAACTGTTTCCCCACCCCCTGAATCAGAATCAACTCACAGGAAAACTTTGAAGCCAGTATTTGAAAAATGAAGAGACTTTGACTTAGAGAACAGTGAATTGCTGGACTTTCAAGTGCACATAGATCTGACAACTCAGGGAATAAAACCAATGGAATTACACGGGTCTTAAAGCGGTAACAGCCCAGGCTCTTAGACCTTTTGCATTTAAAGATGTTTTGGCATCATTGGAAGATTAATTTTGTATGCAAAATAAAGCACATCGTTTTCGTCTCCCTCTCTGGCCAGTACTGTTTATCTGCAGCAGAAGTCAGTCTCCCGGGGACAGCAAAGACAGTTGCCCTCTGGAAGAGGAGGGTTAAAAAAAATTGTGTACACTACTTTCTCTGCAGGACTTGGGTAAGTAGATCCCAGAGTGGCTTATTTACTGCTAATAGGTGTGTAAACCGGGGAAGATTTGAGAGACCCTAACAGTCCTTACAAGGACATAATATGGGTGCATAGAATATAGGTTATTTGTAAAATATATATATTACAAGCACATAAGTGACAAGTGCAACACACACACACACACACACACAAAATGCCAGATTCTGATCTCAGTTACACCAATAAAAAACGGAATAACTCCATTCTCTGCAATTGAATTGCTTCTGATCATAATTACACCTGTATAAAGCCTCCATATTACTTCAATAATTTTAGATTGACACTGGGATAGCAAAATTGACACTTCCTGCCTGGTTTACAATGAAATACAATGTGATCTTTACAGTCTCTGGAGTGCACTTTTAGCTGTCAGTTTAATTTACCCACTTTCAGTTGTCACAGCCAGCCTCTGCTGAAATTGAGACCGATTAAAATACAAGCCTGCACAGATACCTTATTTTTTGGTTGAGTCCAAAGAGAGAGAAATCCTGTAAAACCTTGCAGCCCAACTTGCATGCTGAATTACCACATAGAGGGTAACCAAGTGATGGTAAAACTCCTGAGGCACCCCGAAGCACTCTTTTATAAGGATTTTAAAAAGCCTCTTAAAAATGGCAGCACAGATCAGAGTCTCCGAGGGGAGGGGAAGTGAGGGGAAAAAAAAAGAGAAGAAAAACTTTGGCATGCATGTAGTGCCTTACATCAATCTATGTAGATGTTCTTTCCTCCTTTTGTGTAACACCCCTTTCCTCCTACAGACCACCCAAAGCCCTATAAATAATCCAAGAACTCTGTTTTTTCTTCAGCTTTCTCCTCCGATCTCAAAAGAGAAATATCAAGCAGGGGAAGGGAGGGAGAGAGAGAGAAAGAGAGAAAAGATGGCTAGTGAATTCAAAAAGAAAATGTTTTGGAGGGCAGTAGTGGCTGAATTCTTAGCCATGAGCCTCTTTATTTTTATCAGCATTGGCTCAGCACTGGGCTACAATTTTCCTGTAGTTGGCAACAAGACAGCCACAGCCACTCAAGACAATGTGAAGGTCTCGCTGGCTTTTGGGATCGCGATTGCAACCATGGCACAAAGTGTGGGTCACATCAGTGGTGCCCACCTGAACCCAGCGGTGACCCTGGGTCTTCTGCTGAGCTGTCAGATCAGCGTCTTGAAGGCTTTCATGTACATCGTTGCCCAGTGCCTAGGAGCAGTGGTAGCCACGGCGATTCTTTCTGGAGTCACTTCATCTCTTCCAAACAACTCCCTTGGGCTCAATGCGGTAAAGCTGATAACTTTTTCTTTCCCACTTTCAAGCAGAAGTTTTAATGTAAGATCACTAACCTACTGAGGAGGGCAGTCTGGTGTCTGGAGATTGTTTGAGGCAGCCAGTCATAATGCAAGACACTGTGTTTAAAATAGGGCTTCATCCAAAGCCCACTGAAGTCAATGGGAGCCTTTGCCTTGACTTCAATTGCTATGGGATAAAGTTTTTAGGGCTCATGCTGTCACTTGCTAGTACAGCTACTACTGTAAGCTTACAGATATACAAACCATCCTCTATAAGACAGAGATCAAAGAGAAGGTCCTCTTTTTCCTGAAACAAGGTCGTATGTTGGTGGTTACTGGAATCACATTATGTTTGTGTTTGCTTTTGTACGTCAAGCATGAGATATTCAAAGTTGCCTAAAGGATTTAGATGCCCAATTCCCATTAAAAGTATTGGCAATTGGGTATCCAAATACCTTAGCAGACTTTGAAAATCTCAATCTACATATCTTTTCTGGTGATGCCATTTAATGTGCATAGACGAATATATATATTTATTTTTTTCAGGTTACTCTGTATAGGCTACCTAATTAGGGGCTCAGATAACCCCAGGATGGAGGCTAAGAACATAGGTACCTAACTAAACACAGAGAGAAAAAGAGAAAAAGATGGGGGGGGAGGAGGGAGCGAGATCTGTAGCAAAGCAAATCCTGTTGTCAAAAATCTACAATGAAATGTACGTGTTGCGTTACCCTGAGAGCCGAATTGCTCTCTGACACCGAGTTACAGTTGCCACTTCTTGTGTTTTTGTTTGTTTAGAAATACACTTATGGAAATGTTGAATTCTGCATTGCTCTGTCCAAGAGGAGGTGAGGCAACTGTCTATAATAGGAGCCCTGGTTTCAATACTTTTACAGCCAGATGTTTGTGGCTGTGCGACTGTGGACAGTAATTTCAATAAAGCTGCTCCAATCATTTCAGTGAAGCTGTTCCTCCTTAAAACACTGGCATTTGACCAGAGTGGCAACTAAATGGATCCACATATCTTTAAGCATTTGTTTGGCTTAGAATGAGCCTATTTTCAATGTCAGTCACATAGCCACAAACACCTTGTTAGTGTTACCTACAGGAATATTAAAACTGGGATTTCCCTTATGACTAGTTTCAGAGTAACAGCCGTGTTAGTCTGTATTCGCAAAAAGAAAAGGAGGACTTGTGGCACCTTAGAGACTAACCAATTTAAATTGGTTAGTCTCTAAGGTGCCACAAGTACTCCTTTTCCCTTATGGCTAGTTACTCCAGCTGATTCTGTACAGTGCACTTATTTCAAATCTTCTGGATGTTCCCTCCCATATAAAGAATTTAAGGTGGCAGTTTGTGACATTAATATTCAGCACCCAGTTTAATTCACGGGGCATATTTGCAAGAGAAGGTTTTGATCAGAATGTGTCTTTTGCTACAGGTAAGCCCTTTATGGGCAAGAGAAAACAAACAGAACAAGTCAAAGAGTATTAAATGAACAAATAATGTGTTGTGGTTTAACATGCGGTGGTGTCTACAGGCAATTACAATGAAATTATGAAAAATATAGTAAAAGTTGGTATTTAATAAGTTACTCCAGAGAAACAAGCGGGTGTCATTGGTCTTCATGCTCCATTGCAATATTAGGTTTCAGAGTAGCAGCCGTATTAGTCTGTATCCGCAAAATTACTCCTTTTCTTATTGCAATATTAGTTGCTTGTTTACCTCTCCGGAATCTGTGGATACAGAGGATTTGATGATCCATCTATCCACTCAGCTTCCAAATTTTGATAATAATTATGGGCCTGACACAAAGCCCATGGGAATCAATGAGCATCTTTCCATTGACTTCAATAGGCTTTGGATCAGGGTCTAAAAACGGTATGTACTCTTTCCCTCTGAAACCAGTGTTAGAGGGAACTAGACCATGCAGGAGAGAAGCACATGGGACATGATGTAACCAAAGAGGTTTCCTGCAAATACCTAGCGGCCAGCTGCCATTAAATGCGGGTGGTCTGTTTCCCAGATTGTTAGCATTTGGATTTCCCCGTCTGCACGCTGGCCAGCCATGAAACCCTCGTGCACTGGTTCACCCTAAATCCCAGAGCCCTGAACCTGGACTTTTGTTGGGTGGATACATGACACCAGACAAACCCCCTTTTGTTTCTTGGACTACCCCCTAAGTTATAAGTTACACTGCACGAGCTGGGGGCCCCGAAGAGAAGAGTCTGGGAGGCAGGGGGCAAGACTGGGAAGATAGGGCTGGAATGATAAGAAGGCAGGGAGAAAAGCCTACAGGGATAATAAAGCAAATACAGGCTGGCTCTGAGAGGGAAAGAACCACTTCTTGAGAGAAAATGTTCCCTCCACTTGGGCATGTGGCCTCAGCCTTTAGGCACTATACCACAAAATCAGGGACTATTTTTTCCCCAGATGAGCCAATATTTTACCCCATTGCTCTCCCAGCCAGCCAATGTATGTACTAAATCTAATTGCATATGCAAAATGTCGGGGTGGAATCAATGGTAATTTTGCCATTGGCTTCAGTGGGACTCGATTTTACCCCAGGAACCTTAAAAATTCCACCTGACCTGCAGGAAGGAAGCCTCTGAGTCTTTACAGCAACTCAGTGGAATTCAATGGAATTTGTGCTTTTAGGGGAAGAGAGTACCCTGCAGGGGAAAACCATGGTATTTTATGGCTCCAGCGCCGTGTGTGACCATATCCCCAAGTTGGAATTTGTCCAGGACACTGGTCAGCACCCTTATCATGCAGTTACTGTAGCTCTCTAAGGTGACATCGCGAGCGTGAGTATCAATGGTCTTCATTGTCAAATATTCAGAAGAAATGATTTTTCATTCAGTGCTAAATGTTCTGGCTGGAGTCTCGGTGGGGGAATCTCCCTGGAGATGGGGAGAGCAGCAGCTGTTGTTTTCCCTTTGAGAGAAATAGAGAGGAAAACAAGTTTATTTGCTTCCCACTGGCCAGTCCAGATTGGCTGGGTGGCTAAGTTCGGTGCCGGGGAAAACAGCACAGCAGCTGCCCTGACAAGAAGGGTTTTTCAGAACCTGTCACGATAGGTCACATGGGAAAAAAACGCACAGGTCAAGCCTCAGAGCAGGCTGGATCCGCCCTTAAACAGAAGATAAGCAGAAACAATGTAGATCTGCCTTTGCACAGTGCTGCCCGCTTTAACTAGAGTACAATAGGGAAGGGATAGAACTTATATTATTGCCAACAGCTTCAGCTGCTTGTGCTTTCAGTGGGAATGAGAGGGTACAATACTCTGAATGTGTGGGGGAAAAAAAGAAGGGGCTTTTAGGCTGGGCTATGGTTCCTAGAGGAGTGGTTTCTGTTGTAACATCATCAGAGTTTATTAGGGTCAAATTTTCTCAGTTTTCATGAGCCCCCTCCTCCCCCCCCAAAAGTGCAAGCACCTTTGCACATGACAAGGGTGAGTGAATAGACCACCTGCTGTGGATACGCAGTCTCAGACCTGCATGTGTGCATCGTGGTAATAGTGACCCTCTCTGCCTATCAACAGCAAACCAAACAGACAAAAAGAAATGCAAGCAAACTGAGCAAAATGACAGCAGTTATAACAAAACACACCAAGAGAGATGCAAGGGTGCAGAGAAAGAGGGTGGAGGGAGGGAGCAGGGAAAGGTATTGAACTCCTTTAAAGGGTTTACTTTTAGGGACTATACGGTGCTAATGTAACCCACACACCTGCTGGGTCTGGTGTTCTGTCCCCTCTAATGGCACTGAGACCACTAGGAGATTAATGAGTTTGCTCTCCAGCCTTAGCTAAGAGCCATATGGCTTGAGGCTCATGCATTTAACTCTAGAAGTCCCAGGTTCAGTCCTGCCCGCCGATGCCTGGGGCCTGTCAGTGTTACACTAAGACGACCACATTAAAAGGGCCTGATCCAAAAGCCACTGCCATGAAGGGAAATACATTTATTTCGTTCAGCAGGCTTTGAATCAGACACTAGTGCTGAGGGACAGTAAGAGACAAGCTGGGTATGTGCAATTCTAAAAATCTGGCCCTCCCTTGTCAGTCTTTAACACAGTGTTAACACAGGAAAGGTATCTGTTTGCAGTTCAGAGGAAGCATCTCTTTCCATCAACTTGCATCCATTTTTTGATGATTTCAGCTTCTCACCCCAAACTAGTTTCCACATGGTAGAACTGTAAGAGCAGAGTAAATCCAAGACACACAACCTTGGCTTTTGAATGTAGCTGACTATTCTATGTTTGAGACAGATCTGTAAGCTATGGATTGTTAACATGTCATTTACTTACGCTAAACAGACTACTAATGGTCAACAACCTGCTTAAGTTAATGAAAAGCAGGCAAGAGGCAACTGATATGTGGTCAGATAACTGCTGTAGCAAAGATATTTGCTGCCCATCAATGATTATCTCAACACTTCTATCAGATTGCAGTAAAATATGTTATGCCAATTTTAAGTCAATTTTTCCTATGGCTGAAATTATAAGATTGTGAAAAATGTATGCACTGCTTCATGAATTCATAATTTACTGCACTTTCTGTGGCTTTGTATACTTATTAAAGCTGCTGAGAACCCCACTGCGAAGCTTAGCAAGCAAGCTCCTTGCTTGTTCTAAAAGACCTTTCTTCAAGTCTGGAAAACTAGTGATAATTCTGCCTTAAATTAAATGAAAGAATTTAAAGCAAGGAAAATAAATATGAGTACTAGAGGAGATTAATCTAGACAGAGGAGGAAAAACAAGAACAATAAATACAATCAGCTCTGTTTTAAGGGAGCATGCAGTGGACTGACAGAAATTGGTTACATAGAGGAGATGTCTTTCTAACAAAGCCAGAACGCAATTGGATTCAGTATATTCGGAGATATTTTGGAGCAGTCTCCAAGGAGATCACACTAATAAAGGTGTCCTTTTGTATGGGTTTCACTACACGTTGTTCCTCGAGTGTGCTTTGGACTTTCTCTCTAATGGATAGTCCCTCTGCCACACCCATAGTCAAGTAGGCTGTGTTCCACTGATGAATCAACAGTGGCAGACGCATGAATGTACAAGCTGGGATGCAAAATGGTTTTATGGTGTCTGGTTAACCAGGCCTGGAGATGACTCAAAAGTCTTGCCCAAAAGAGGAAGGAGGGGGCTTCACCACAACAGCAGCTCTTCACCACAGCAGGATCAGTGCTCGGCAGTAACCACTACTTTCATGCCCCTTCCCTCCCCAGCAATTTGCAATTACAGGGCGAATCCATGCGCACCTGTTCAATGCAAGTAACTCTCTGAGGAGAACAAGCCGTGGTCTCTGAGTCTTGTTCAGCACCAGGACTGATTTCTCAGCCCGGCAGTCATTTTGATATTTTCTAAACGAATCGTTTCCGTTTTTCAATGTCAAATGACTTTTCGTTTTGAATTTTACTTCGGCTGACTTTTTGAAAGGACTTAAAAAAACCTCCTTGAAAATTAAATGAAACGTTTTGGGTTTGGGTCAAACTTTTGTCCTGTTTTTAGTTCATTGAAAAA
The DNA here is from genome assembly GCF_965152275.1 of Natator depressus. NCBI lineage: Eukaryota > Metazoa > Chordata > Testudines > Cheloniidae > Natator > Natator depressus. The sequence continues at coordinate 253,778,649 of NC_134235.1, forward strand.
TTGAAAACATTTCAGTGTTGGGTGGACCCAAAACACTTTTTTTTTCTGGTTCTGCCACCAAACCAAAGAATTAGTTATTCACACAGCTCTTATCGCATATTAGAGAAAGCTCTGGTCTCTCTGAGGCTGTGTTATCACCACTGTGCCAGGAGTGGCTTCTGTGGATGGTAGGAGGGCTCATATGTTGTGCTGTGGTGATTCAGTTTTTCCTGTTTCCCTCTTTCATTATGGCTGAGCCCTCAGACTGTGATCTCATAGAATCTTAAACTAAACAAAATCAGATTGAGTCAGGAGTTGAGTGGTGGAACTTACAAAGAAAACCCCAGTGTTTTAGAAAGTCAAGGATGGTGAATAAGTAGGCAGGATTTTTTCCTCTGAGCCAGACCCATGTTATGGAGTATTGGACTCCTGGAGGTGCCACTGGACAGATGAGACATAAATCTGAGGTCTGGACTTCTTACAGACATTATAGAGGGCATGACACTCTTTTTATAAGACAAAGACTTAAGTCCTTGCTCCCTGATCACATTTCAACATAAGTAATTACATTCTGCATACCTAAATTCCCCCTGTGGTTTCAATTAACCACAGTATTCTCTCTCTCCTGCTGGCCTAGTCTGTTGTGTTGTTATGTTCTGCATTATTAAACACACACTATAGCTGCTGTATTGCATTCCAGAGGTGGCTGCATTTCGGTGGTGGGCAAAATGATCCTTGCATACAATATATAATTTGTAGAGCTCTTTGAGATTTTGGGGGGGATGAAGAGACCTATAGAATTGTCCTTATAATATTTCAGTCTTTTAGCTGAACTTCATACCAGAGTACTAGCTAACAGCATTTGGCTAGGGAGATGGGTGACTTTGATAAGATACAGAGCACAAGAAAATCACTGTTTGAAAACCGCAGTGGTGTTGCTATGTTAGTAACTTGTTTCCATAGTGAGAGAAGATCCACCTTTTGAATGAGACATACAACTGGAGCCCTCGGGTAAATGTTATAGTTAATTTAGGAAGAACAAGAGAGTTAGCCATTATTTCCTGGCTATGTTACCTTTTTAGTGTCCTGATGCAGTTTCACTTGGAGAAGTTATTCTTTCCTTCCCTACCCAAAAATGAGTGATTAGTGTTTCTCATGCAGCATAGCTGCTCTCTACCACCCCAGAAATGTCCTGTGCTCTCTGCAATGGGCGAGTCACGCCCAATATATACACTATACTTATAACTGTTTGCAGTGTTGTTGGAGCTGTGTTGCTCCCAGGATATTAGAGAAACAAAGTAGGTGAGGTGATATCGTTTATTGGACTAACTTCTGTTGGTGAGAGAGACAAGCTTTTGAGCATACCCAGAGCTCTTCTTCAACACTGCGTCTGGGAAAGTTCCTCAGCGTGTCACAGCTAAATACAAGTTGGAACACGTATTAAGCTGTAACACTCTGAATATCTTTCCCAGACCTGAAGAAGAGCTCTGTGTTAGCTCCAAAGCTTGTGTCTTTCACCAACAGAGTTGGTCCAATAAAAGAAATTACTGAACCCAGCTTTTTTCTCTACTATACGTATGAGATAGTCTTATCACTAAGTAAATGAGATCCTTGCACAACGTGCGTAGTGTCTAGGGAATACGGTTTGTCTGGAGGTATTAATTCCACCCAATCAGCACATCTGCTTAATGCATGGAACTATCCCCTCCTGACCCCTTCCTAAGAAAATATAATTGACATGATGGCCCTGAACCTACAGTATGATAATGCTTCTATCCAGTGGAGTGAAGCAGCCATAAAACCAGCTGAACTGGCCGCTTGAAGATTTCCTCAGTGTGGGAGCTCCTTAAATGGCACAGAGCTACAGTGGCAGCTGCTAAACCGCACCCTGGCTCATAGTACAGTGGGTGTGGATGGAGGAAAGGGGGGTAGCAATCCCTGGCTTCTAGAATCACTTTTTGGGACCATCCACCTGCCAGTCCAGTCTCTAGGCTTAGAATAGAGCACCCCTGGGGATGTTTTATGCCCGGAAGTGGACCACTGGCAGTTGGATGGTGGTGGCTAGAGGAGTATTAGGAGGAGGTAAACATTCCTGTTTGGAAAGTGCTGTGAAATCCTCGGAATAAATGTGCTATTTAAATACAAAATATTATTCTCTAACTTCAAATCTATAGAAAATCTATAGAATTGCATAAGAATGGGATACAATAGACCTAATCATACCTATTAGTTTTGTTCAAGCTACTAAAAGGAAATGTGCAATCTTTTTAAACCCCTTGAGGAGGTCCCAGCAATTTAAGAGTGAGTAGAACTGTCTGGAACATATTTGATGACTTTTTTTTTCCTCAGTGAAAAACCAGAACTTCCTCCCCCCACCCCCTGAAAATTTTTTGGTGAAATTTGTTTTCTGATCTAGAGTATTCCATTCTAAAGTGGAGACGTGTTAGCTAAGATTTGTAGGAAACTCTCACTGCCACCACCCTGCCTGTTTTGTGGCTAAGCAGTGAATTTTACTTTCTAGAATCTTTGATTTGGCATCTTTCACTTTAGGCTCAGGCCAGGCCTACGAGAAGCAGAGCAAGCATCACAGATTTCACTGGAAGAGATGCCCTGGCAGAGCTGTGTATAGGTGAAACTTGCCCCAGGCCACGCAGGGCTACCAAGCCTTCCTTTCTAGGGATGAGACAAATCCAGTTGAGATTCACTAGGCATGAAAAAAGTAGCTATCTGTATTGATCCGGACTGGGAATCTGACACATGAGGGAGTAATCTCGAAATAAATGGGGAGGGGAAGAGGTCTTTCTGGTGAGAGGCAGGATGGAGGGAAGGAATGAGGTAATGGAAGTAGCTTGTGGGAGTCTCCGAGTCCAATTCTCTGCTTGTGTAAATGGGTAAAACTTTATGGAAGTCAATGGAGCTGTGTCCACTTATGCCAGCCGAAAATGTGGCTGTCTGGGTGGATGGAAGATGGCAGCTATTTAAAGGATAAGAGAATCCTAGAAAATGTAGGAATCAGAGTTGTATAAAGACAAATCTATGACAACCCTTTTTTTCTCTCTGAGCACCAAATTAGTTCACAAATTTTAAAGGAGGAAAAAACAGCTGTAGAAAATTTCCTGTTCTCATATAGAAGTTTCCTGCTTTTTTCACAGTGATTTATAGTCATTGAGTGTTTGCTTTCCCACTCTCTAGATTAACTGGAAACACTAGATAACAATAGGTCCTACTAACTGACAAAGGCTGATAAAAAATTCAAAATGTAAAAGTGATCTTTATTAGCCATTTTAGGAATTTGTCATTCCAGGATTTTTTTAAAAAATAAGTATCATGATGCAAATTTCATTTTTGAGAAATGACATTTATTTTGTACATCCAAATTGTCTCATTGTTTCCTTGTGCTCCCCTGTTGGTCTGCCTCCATCTGTTGTCTCTTGTCTTATATTTGATAAAAAGCTCTCAGGGACAGAGCTTGTCTTTTTGCTTTTATAATTTTGGTTTTGTATTTCTACAGCACCCAGCACATTGCGGGCCTGGGTCTATGACGAGGGCTCCTAGATGCTGCCCCAATACAAACAGGAATAACAATATAATAGCAATAACAACAAGAACTCAGTAAATCCCCTCTGGATTTACATACGTGGGAATCAGAGCAGAACCTGGTACCATGTGTTCTAAAAGGAAAATCCCAATGAAAAATAAATAATTACATTGAAATTTAGAACTGAATTCAGAGCTGATGGTAAGTGGGAAGAGCTCTACTGAAGACAATAAAATCTGAGTTTAGGACAGCATATTATTCCATTAAATCAATTACACGGGGCCTGTCCTCTGTCTTGGACAGGAAAATAAATAGACAAATGGGAGGGGAAAAGTGTCTGAATATCTCAACAAAGTTAAGAACATAAGAATGTCCATACTGGGTCAGACCAAAGGTCCATCCAGCCCACTCTCCTGTCTGCCAACAGTGGCCAATGCCAGGTGCCCCAGAGGGAATGAACCTAACAGGTAATGATTAAGTGATCTCTCTCCTGCCATCCATCTCCACCCTCTGACAAACAGAGTCTAGGGACACCATTCCTTACCCATCCTGGCTAATAGCCACTAATGGACTTAACCCCCATGAATTTATCCAGTTCTCTTTTAAACCCTGTTATAGTCCTAGCCTTCACAACCTCCTCAGGCAAGGAGTTCCACAGGTTGACGGTACGCTGTGTGAAGAAGAACTTCCTTTTATTTGTTTTAAACCTCTATCCATTAATTTCATTTGGTGGGAACAAGTAAATAACTTTTCCTCATTCACGTTCTCCACACACCTCATAATTTTATAGACCTTGATCATATCACCCCCCTTAGTCTCCTCTTTTCCAAGCTGAAAAGTTATTCTCCCTGACAGAGGCGCAGGTCTCTAATCCACCACTTGGGTTAGGGGATGCGGCCTAGAAATCCTGCTGTGTCCTGGGTTCCACCGGGAAAACAATCTACACCTCAGACAGCCGGTCTTTCTCCGATTCTCGAACCCTTCCAACTTGCGGCACAGCTCCCTTATTATTGCTGCTCTTCACTCTCACTCCCATGTTCTCTCCCCAATCCCTTTCTGATGAATCTAAAGACAATATATGGTGATGTGGGCCACAGGATATCCTGAATAGAATAGACAGAGGTGACGTGGATGTAATGAAGACAGAATTTGGCCCTTAGCCCTTTTTCTCATGTTGCTTCTATATTGCTGCTCAGGGCAGAGAAATGAGAGAGCAGGAGTTGCTGTCTTCACTCCAGAAGCCTATTTGAATATTAATATGGCCACATTTTACCTTTAGAAAGTGGAGTTTAAAGGTATAAACTACCTCGGGCTTGAGAAGTCTCTGAATATCCCCTTAATTCCAAGGAAGATTTCACAGTTTCATTGGCGTTTGGGTTTAGAAATATAAAACGAACGCTACTCCAAGGCAATCAACAAGTGCCCACACTGTGGTGTTTATACAAAGCCAGATAGTTATTCCAGTGTCTAAATACAGTGGGAGATTGTCATAGTCACAAGTTACCAATGAAGGAGGTAACAAATAGTTTATCTGTATAATTAAGTGCTCCAAACATGCTTCTAAAAAGGATTTGTTTACTCAGTTTTAATTCAGTTTAGAAAACAAAACCTTCCTAGTTTATTCCCAAACAGCAAAATCAAAAATCATTTCACAAGGAAACTTTCCCAGGGGAATACACAAAGGTAAAGTGGAATGAGACTCTTCCACAAATGCTTTGCCTCACACTGGCGATGTTTAATGAAAGCCCTGTAGATATATTGACATTTACTGTCTGCCACTGGATGCATATGTTAGATTTATATACGTCGGTTTAATACAAATGAAGCCATTATTCTTCTCTTTATAGCATGTGGGGCCCTGTAACACAAAAGGAATGACTAGTTTCTCACCATGTAGTGGAGAGGGTGGGAGGATGGTGGTTGGGTCTTATTATCTGAGGTTGTCTACTGTCCAAAGAATGGAAGACAGCTGTTGTGCTTAGCGAAATGTCTGGGCTGGCACCTAGAATTCTCTCATCTGTATTTGTTGGGAGGGAGTCTGGCAGAGGACAGGAAGTTGTGCCCCCATATTCTACTGCAGGTCCTATCACTGACCGACAGGCTGATGAAGTCTTTCCAAAGATTTCCATTGACTTCAATGGGCTTTGGAGCATGCCCCTGTTGTGTGGCCTTAGACAAAAAACCAGTTAAACCTCTCTGTGTCCCAGAGATTTGTGACAAGTTGCACTATATAAGTCAAACCCAGATAAATAATGGGTGTAATAATGCTTGTCTCACAGGGATGTTGTTAATGAATTAGTGTTTGGCAAGTGGTTTGAGCTCTTCCACAAAAGGCCATACAGAAGAACAATTATTAACATGTTATTATTAATCAATTACCCAACTACTGAGGATTTCATATCATTAAATAGTCAGCTCAGGGAGAACTCTCAATGCTTTACCTGTTGTGTAACAAACAAAGATAAATCTGAATGGCAAAGCCTTTGCAGAGTTATGAAGAGGACAACTTCATCACAATATTAATAACTTTATAATAATTCACAGAATCTGGGCCCTGATTTGACAAAGCACTTAAGCATGTGGAATTTTAAACATGCGAGTAATCCCACTGATTTCAATGGGATTGAAGTTATGCACATACTTCTGTGCTTTGCCGGATTGTGGGCATAGTGCATTTTTACCCTGACTCAACAAAATACTATGCAACAAAGCAGGGACAGGTCACCGCCTGTGAGGAGCCGCCTGAGATCCAGCACCCTGAAACCCCTCCAGTGCCCCAAGCCCCCTCCTTCACCCAAACTCCCTCCCAGAGCCCGCACCCCACACCCTGTCCCACACCCCAACCCCTAGCCCTGCACCCCCTCCCACACTCCGACCCCCTTGTGACCATTCCTCCACCTAGGAGCAACAGGGACATGTCACCGCTTCCAGGGAGCCATGTGGAGCCAGGTAGGGAGCCTGCCGGCCCTGAGCCAACTGGACTATAAACCGGACTTTCAATGAAGATCAGAAATGCTGGTTTGTAGAGCTTTGCGGTTGGTAAAGTGCCTGATAACACAGCTTGTACTAACTTCAGTCATGTGAGCAGTCCCATTGACTTCAGTGCTGTGATCCTACAATATCTCAAAGTCCTTTAAAAATAACCATGTGACATAGGGGGATTGTTTTGGTCCCCCATTGAATTGCCACCATCACTGGGACTAAATGCTGCCACAGTTCCACAGTGCATAAAAACACTAAGTACAGGCTAGGACAGGAAGTGATGCTGCTCATATCCAATTGGAACAGCAGCATGAATTGTGGTGGTCGGGACATAGTTACCTGAGTTAATGGAAACAACGGACGAGCCAGTCCAAGGAAAGGTATCCTGTATCAACAAAATAACTGAGGGACTTTGGGGTCGAGCAACAGAAATGGTTGTGTGGGGGGACTGCAGATATTGATTTATGAGATGCGATTCATAGAATTTAATATGAATCTCTGTAGGTTGGCTAAACAATGACTAACAGGTATGATAACAGTGTATCGATATTTGTAGGGTATGAACAGAAAAGAAGGAGATGAATCATTTAAGATGGTACAAAGAGTTATCATTAGAAAGAACAGGGTAAGATTAGGGAGGGGAGTGTTTAGGTTAAATAGTAAGGAACACTTTCAGAGAGTGAATGTCTGTGAAACAGCCTCCTGAAAGAAGTGGGGAGAGCTGCATCACTTAGCATACTTCAAACTGGGCTGGGGAAAGCAGCAGGAAATGTTCTTTAGGGAACAGACCTGCACTGGGAGGGAGATGGACTGGGTAAGCTAATGTCTATGGTGGGAAATATGGGGATGTCTAGTGCTAGTTATTAGAAGCTTCTTGAACTTAACATACTAAAGAATGAGTTCACTGTAGGGAAAAGATACTAATTATTTGTTGGTTTCAGAGTAGCAGCCGTGTTAGTCTGTATTTGCAAAAAGAAAATTATTTATTATAAATTATTATTATTAGTTTATTATTTTATTATTATTAAGATATATATCACAGTACTGCCCCAAAGATGCTAGGTTCTGTGCACACTGCATTTACATTCTACAAATATTAAAAGAAAGTTTGGGGGAATTAAGGATTTCAGTCAGCCCAGCACAATGGAAGAATCTTTTAACTCTCACGGTCCTATATAGGTCTTTTGCAAGCTATGCCATATGTGGGGTTCTTCAGGGTTAATGCATGAATATGCATTACCTGTTAGTGGAAGACGGGAGAATAATTATTTAGGATGGTCTAGGGGGACTAACTTGCAGTAGAGATGGGAGACAGGAAAGTACATTGCAGCACACAGTTTAGTCTCCTAGGATTACAATGCTTTGGCCTAACTAAAATTTTGGGCTTAATATAGGGGTATATAGATATAAATTAATTACCTGTTATACACAGGAGGTCAGACTGCATGATCTAATGTTGCTTTTGAGCCTTAAACTCTACGAAACTATGCAATAGATTCCCAAGAGAGGTGATGACAATCCCTTTCCTTAAAACCAGACTAGATAAGCCATACTATAGGGAAAATTCCAGTACTGCTAAAGGGAAGACCTAACAGGTCTTTTCCACCTCTAATTTCTAGAATTGAATGGCACTAAAAGTAACTCTGGAGGTTATTGTCAATGAAATTCTACATTCCATATTGCTTAATTTTCATTCCAGGAGAAAACATATGAGTATGGCACGTAGAGAAGTGTTTGGAAGAGATAAAGATGAATATGTCCCCTATGCAAGGGTGACGTACTCATTTGCAAAAAGTTCCATATTTTTAAGGAATGATGAGAAACTAACCAATCCCCTGATATGTAAAAGTAAATTGAACCCCTGAAAAACATGCTACATAGCTAGAAGGGTGCTAGATGATACAGGGCAATTCCACGTGATAAAACCACCTTGGGAACAAATAATAATGTCCTTTCTATTGTCTTGTCCATGTAATTGGAACCATGTTTTGACGTGATGTACTTTTGTCCCTAATGCAAAAAATATGAAGCCCCCAGAAAAGTACATAGTCAGGTTCACCTTGGGCCAGTTTATTTTCCCATTCCCTGTTTCTGTTTTGAAGTCAGACTACTAAGAAATGTCCTGCTCTGATAAAACAAAAGGAAAGAAAACATGCCATTAATTGCCCACATTCCTGCTCACAGTGGTGGAAATGGGTCAGCTAAATATGTCCATCAAAAGCAACAGCAAGAAGGCAGCTTGAATACCTCCACTCATGGACGAATCAAAGAGCGAAGCATTTTGTTACCTCTAATAGCTATTTGCAATGTGGTTGCCATATGTTTCCCACAACTGCATAGAGAAGGAATTCTGCTCACTCCATGCGTGATCACTAGCGATCACTGTTTGAACAATAAACGTACATTGAGTCTTGCAGGCTGTTGAACCATCCCGTCAGATTACATCACCTGCTTGCCTTTACCAAGACTCGAGATGGGCCGTGTGAACTGAACTGTGGGTGATGTAATCCCAAGTGTTGATTAAAATAGATTGGCAAAAATAAACAGCTGTTTCTTGACATTATCTACTTTAAGTCAGGAGTGTGCTGCGGAAGAACTACCTGCAGTTCTGCATGTGAACGCCAAAATGGATTTACTTAGAGACCACACTCTTCTACATGGCCACGGAGTCAATGAATGGTTGTCAGTGTTATATAGATAAAAATAATCGCTGAAAGGGAGCGGTGTGCTGTCCCTGAGCAACGCTTAATAATCAATGCTCAAGTAATGAAGCTCAGGGCTTTTAACCATGCCATTGCGGAAATGGGCAATTGCGAAGCTTGTACAGATGAAGATTATCTCTGGAAGAGGTAGATGTGCTGTGTCTGAGTGATACTGTCCTTTCCCTCGGATATCACTCCATAACAAAATCAAGAGGACCTTCCTGAATGTTTGCTGACCCTAGTCAGTGTGCAGACAGAAGGTGGGTTTGGGCTGAAAGCGGAGTCAGAGCCCAGGTTTGGTGTGCAGTGTAGACATACCCTAGGAGCCTGAGTCAAGGAGCAGAACCCTATTGTGCTAGGTTCTCTACAAGCAATGATACTTCGTTTCCAACATGAAACATTTCCTCTCTCTTCTTAGAGTTGGTATTCTTCAAATTTGTGTTTTGAGTGGTCATTCTTTGTTCTTATACAGCACCTGGTATAACATGGACAGTGGTGTATGCTCTTTCCCATGTCCCATTACCTTTCCGGCATTCTTTATTCATTTTTGTTCCATTTAGGCAAGGCAGTAACAAAGAGAACACGGAAATGCACTAGTATAACCCAAGCCGTTGCTTGCATTGTATGACTCTGATGTCAAAAAATATTGCAATTATTACTGCAATTATTAAAATCATACTGTATGGTTATTGAGAATGATTCTCGTGCCGGAACAGCACCAAGTGACCTTAAAGCTGCCCTAAAGAGGCAATGGAGGATTCTCTGAATGTGGGGGAATCCCGTTCCCCTTCCCCCCAACATGGGGTGTGTTGGAGCCACCCTGGGATGTTCTAGTCACTGTAAGTTAGAACAGATCGGTGGCTGTTACAACTTGTGCCAGACGCCAATTCAGGGCCCACCAGCATGAGGTGTAAAGGGGGCTTAGAGCAACCTTTGCCTCTTCCCACTTGTTCAGCAAACTGAGTCCATTGTTTTAACAAGTATACAGTACAATGTAGAGCTCAGGATGGTTGTAGGCCTGGAATCCATGAGGGCCAAAGGCTTCCTGTCAGATACAGCATAGGCAATGGCACCAGAAGTCACAATACGACTTACCGCGACTTTGAGGCGCTACCTGTAAACATAAGAGGTTACTTGCTTTTCCATCCTCTCTCATTCTCTACTGAAACTGCCAATCTAGAGGAGGGACTGGGCTAGTGGGTTTTGCGATGTGAACATTAGGAACTGGACAAGGACCATCTACTGCTTTCACATAAACCACCGAACAGCTGGCAGGTGGGACTGACTTTTGCTGAGTGCCAAACGGTTCTATGATTGAGCTTAAGATGTACAGGCGACAGGCCCTGCCCTTTATTACCACCTCCTCAGAACCAGCTGGCCCCCTTTCTTCCTAATTTTCTTTTTAGCATATTAGCTTAAAAAAAAAAAAAGACCAAAGGAAACTCACCTGCCAAAAACTGTCAAGGGTTTGAATTGAAACCACAAAAACATAGTTTAAGGGGACATGGGCTGCTCCTCACCACACTAGAGAGGTGATCAAATCTCATGTTTCAGAGCATTAGCTGACCACTGCAAAGGCCAGGAAGGAATACTTCCTAATAAAAACATTGCATACCTGGGCTCCGATCCTGTAAAATTGCCATGCAAGTCCAATTGCAGGACAAGCACCTTGGTCAGGTATGTGGTAGATGGTGCTAGATGTGGGATAGCAGATGTGTGGGACCAATGGAATAATTTAACATCAGAACCGCATGCTCCTATGAAAACAGTGATGTTTCTTGTTACATATGTTCTGATGGTTAAATCCAGTAGAATGTTTGTCATCCTGAAATACTGTATGCTACTAGGTTCAGATGAAGGCATAGGCAACCTCTGTTCATGCCTAGGGCCTCAGATCCTGGAGTCAGGTGATTAGATAAAAAATAAGCTTTCATTTAAAAAGAAGAAGTTTTTAGCTCTATGGTTGTGAAGAAAACCTTGCAAACCTGACCCAAGTGTAACCAATATAGTTATGTCTGCCTGAGTCTGTAGAGAGCCTGAAACAACAGCTCTGAGTGGCGTGAACTGCCTCATGCATCTCAAAGGGGTGTGAAAGAGGTAAATCCATCAGCACCACCCTGGCAAGGGGGAGATGTATTTGGAAGGGATAAAGGATTTCAGCAGGCCCGGCGTACTCATCCCAGCAGATACACCCCAGCTACTGAGGTAAGTATGGGGAGAAGTTACCCTGCTCCACTTTGTGGGGGAAAAGTGGGCTGCCTGCCGTCTCCACTCCAAATGTATGGCATGGTTGTGGGGATGGAACCATAGAGTACCCCATGTTGTGGTGCACACAGGGCCCCAGATTGCCTTAATACAAGTTTGTATATCACTGTAGTGACCCTCTAGGACAGGGCAGACAGACCTCCATAGCACCACATGTTTACTGACATCTGACCAAAGGAATAGAGAAAAAAACAGGGCAAACCATCCCATGTTTGGTCCAGGTTTGTAGAGTTTTGGAACATGGCCCACGCTCCTTGCTATTCCAGTGAAAATGCACGTGCCTCTCAGGCCAGATGTAATTACGTCTGACAAGCCCATGCAAAAGGAAAAGCTTTCCTATGACATTGGTAAAGGTTTCCTATGACCTTTCCAGGTTTTCTTTGATTCCACAGAGCCCATCAATAAGTGTTGATTTACACAGAGAATGACCTTTGAACATGGGCCTCTTTTGTTCGGGGGGGGGCGGGAAGGAAGAATATGATTTCCGCCTCCCATAGATAAGGATTAAAGCTGTTTTTCAAGGTGCAATTTATTTTAAAATAAATTTTTTGACATGAAGGGCAAATCTAGTTGTCGCTCTGCTATTGAGGACTTCAATGATACACCAGCAGAGAATTTGACTCCATAGCTGTATTTGGGGACCTGTGTCTCATTGTTCTAATTTTCATAGGTGGTCAGCACCTGCACCTGCAATTGGCTTCTAAATTTCAACATTTGGCTTTCCAAATTCAATAGATAGGTGGGATATTCAAAAATACCTCAGGGTACCTCTCCACAGCACGCGGGAGGGATAATTCCCAGCGTGGATAAATGTGCACACATTATCTCTGCTCAAGCTAGCACCTCATAATAGCAGTGTGGCCACAGTTGAGTATGACCCTGGAACAAGACCCTCGGTATGTACTCAGACAGTCTGAGCCGCTGGCTGGGGCACCATATCCACTCTTTTTAGTGCATTAGTTCAAGTAGAGCTAGCACACGGACATCTACCCGAGCTGGGAATTACACTGCCCAGCTGCCGTGTAGACTTACCCAGAGTGACTTAGGAGCACAAGCCCCATGTATTTGCAAATAAATAAAGTGATTTATTTTTTGAAGGGCGGGCTGGTGGGCCAGCTGGGATGAAATAAATAAACTGCCTTTTTGGAATTGCTGGGTGGGAAGGAGCAGATGCAATGGGTTGATAACCCATAGATGAGCGGGGGTGGTGTGGCTCAAGGGTTTAGTATGGATGCTTGGATAATGGAGGTTTTCATCTCCAAGCCATCAATTCTTATTAAGTTAAGACTAGAAGCTCCCAACTGTTATTACTGTTCAGATGGATGTTTGGTTGTCTCAATCCACTTCCTGGAGAATGGGTGTCCACATCGCACAATAACACCATTGCAATTGACGCTACTCGACATCTGTGGAGAAATAGATGACTTCTAACTGTAGGGCTATCAATCCAGCTCTTTTCACGAGCAACATGTGAAAAAATGTGTTATTCATAAGCCAGACCCTCAACTCGTGCAAAGAGATGTCGCTCCACTGACTTGAATGGAGTTGTGCTGGTTTAGGCCAGATGAGGCTCCAGCCCAATCATTTTTCTCTTTCTCTGGAGAGACGGAGAAAGCCTCATAGCAAAGGCAAAAACAGGAAAGTGACTAGTGAGGGGTGAAAGTTAAAGGAATTTGTTAAGCATCCAAAAGTTTGGATACTTTTCTGAAGTTATCCAAATGTCTCTCCTAAGGAAATTAGGCTGGAAAACTCATGAGAACAGATTTTCAAACATGATTTCCTGTACTTTCCTTGTTCCAGATGGGTCACAATATCATTATAATATGTTATTGTCATGTATGGCCTTGCACTTTTTAATGCAGATACTATGACAGATGGGATAACCTACTGATAACAGTGACATTGGGTTTAAACTTTGCAGAGCAGGCTTGTTTCTCAGTTACATTGGCCTGATTCCAGTTTCAGTGTCACTTAACATTGAGTTCAGTGGAGTTACACCTCATTGAAACCGGTGTAGCTGAGATCAGAAAGAGGCCCTGTTTTAGTGAGTAACAGACAGAACTAGTACAAACAGCATTCTGCATGTACTCTGCATGATCCATGTGTGTTTCCTGAGCACAAGTTTTCCAGGGAACTTCCAAAAAATGAGCAAATTTCATTTTTTTCTAAGCAAACCTACTCATTTTGCTGCTCAATGACATGTTAGATACTGAGGGCCTGATCTGATGCATGCCAATTTTGTGGGGATGTAACACTGTGGATTTCAATAGTTAGTTCTGATTTACCGGAGTGGAAGCAAGATTGCTGTGTCTATGCCTGTCATTGCTGGTGGTCCATCCCCACAACTTGCTTTCCTTCGGAAGGGTTCAGCAGCAACTGTGTGGCATTTTTGCATTGTGAGTGTTCTCTTTTTTTCAGGTAGCACTGAGAGGCCCCAAAAGAGATCGGGGCCTCCAGAAAGCCAGGCATTGTACAAACTGGTAGTAATAGATAGCCCTTGTCCTGAGGAAATTACAATTCAAGCAGATGAAAGCTAAAGGGTGGGGAAAGTAAGATACAGAAAAATGATGTGACTTGCCCAAGGTTCCACAGTAAATCAGTGACAGAGTAAAGAATAGATTCAGGTCTCTTATCCTCCAGACCAGTGCTCTACCCAATGGACCACACCACCTCTCTTTCTCCTTGCTTTATTTCTTCCCCTTGCATTTATTTGGCATTTGATGCTGTACGACGACAGAGCAATGTGCAATCTCTTTCTACAATGCCTAGGTTTTGGGAAGAAATTAATATGTACACTGAACACTCAGAGCTCAAGTCAATGGATAGGATGTGTGTAAACTTAAACTTATAGATGGCAGATTCCGGGTTCTTTCTGTCTCTCATAGGCATACAAATTATGTTCTTATTGCAGAAACCTGCAATTGGCTGTTTTACCAAAAGCCACTGTGTCTAGGAGCTCAGTTTTAACTTGTGGCTGGAAGGGCTTACAGTATCATCTAATAACAGTTCCGGGGCATGTGATGAGTACAGTGGCTGGTATTTCAACTCTAGATTTTCTCTTTTTGGTCAATTAAAAGCAACATGAGAGATGAAATTGCCTGACTGGCCTAGAATTTCTCACTGAGGAACTAATACAGTATGAGTTTTTAACCTCAAGTCTCACCTGCATGTGGCTCAGAATGTCAGATGAAATTATTCTTCTTGTCTCCATACAGCTTGCAGAGGGAATCAATTCAGGCCAAGGGCTGGGCATTGAAATAATTGCCACCTTCCAGCTGGTGCTGTGTGTCCTTGCCACCACAGACAGGAGAAGAAATGATATCTCAGGATCAGCACCTCTGGCCATTGGGCTCTCTGTTGCCTTAGGACATCTTCTTGCTGTAAGTTTTAATTCTCATTGTCGATACTCTGCAAATTCCCACATAATGGTCCTTGGAAGGATTTTTCCAGGAGTGGCTAGCTTATTCTGTTCATGGCCAGAAGGCCATACATTCCAACCTGCCTGCCAAAATACCTTGCACAGTCCCTATCTTCCCCTTAAATCTCCCTTATCCTGCTGGTATCACCCTGAAATGCTCACCAGCTCTGCCAACTGAAGACTGAATATATCATCTTTGCAACCCACCCTTATAAAGTACATTAATACAAAGTAGGCTTCTGAATTCTACAGGTTGTATGGCATTACTCCTTAATACAGTACTTTGGGACATTGTTATACAATTATAAAGACACAGGTCAAACAATGCCTTCATTTCCAAATGCAACAGCCATTCCTTAGACTTCAGCATGAACCTAGAACCAGCAGAGGTGAAAGACACAGTTTGCTCACCAAGAACTGCACTAAACTAGCTCTGCTATTCTCCAGACTCTGTTTGCTCCTTTTTCCCTGACCACCTCTGCACTCCTCCCCTGCTGCTCCTGGAATGTCTTCCCAGGTTGTGTACACCATGCAGTCCTTTTCTCCTTCAAATCCTTCCTCCAAACCCCACTCCTTCCCCACAGTGATTTGCCTTGAGTCATCAACATTCAATATTCTACATTTAAAAATAGAATTATAACAAAATAAGATAAAACAAGGAATTAGCTTTTTTGAAGTCAAGTAACATCATAGCTTTGTTTTGTAAACATCTCCCATTCCCCAACCTGGCCTGATGTCATCTCTTGTGGGTCTCATATAATCTCAGTGTTAAGCTCTTTGGGATATGAACCATGTCTTTGTGGCCTTTGTAAGGTGGCATAGACTCCTATGGCATATGCAAATATTCAATAATGACAGTAAGAGAGACTATCCAAACTAGACAACCTCAGGTTTTAAGAGATGATTCCAAATACCCAGTTGCACCAGGCAAGGTCCTCACAGGATATATATTGGCATAATTCCATTAAAATTGAAGCTACATTGATTCACAACTGCTCTGAACCTGAGGTGAGATTTTGGTCCGATTAAAGTAAATGGCAAAGCTCCCATTAACTTCAATGGGGCCGGATTTCCACCCTTGGCCCCTTGAGTACAATTCTGCTCCACCTTCCATAGAAGTCTCCATTCTTATTCTTTTCCATTCCATTCCCTAGAAGACCCCATAGATGATTCCATTCAGAATCATATTTGGTTGGTCACAAACCTGCTAAGTGATCACTACGTATGGATTTAACTGTATTTCAGACACATATATTTTGTTGTTGTGCAACGTGTAACATTCTGAATCACTTCCCTAACATTAGTTCTCTTTCTTTCTCATAGATTGATTACACCGGTTGTGGAATTAACCCAGCCAGGTCTTTGGGTTCAGCTTTGGTTGGCAGAAACTTTACTAATCACTGGGTAAGTTCAAATCATTCATTCTACAGGAATTTATTTAAGTGACAAATACCTAAGATGAAGTTCATGATAATTGTTAAGCATTGCCATGTATACCTACTACTTTAAGATCTTTGGATAAAAAGCATTATAAAAGTATGACTGCACTTCAAAAATACAAACATTAGAAGATATATTCTCATCAGAGCTGAGCAAATAACTTAATATTTCATTTGTTAAACAAAGCATTTTTTCAGTCCATAAAATAACTGCATGCAGATCACAAACTCCTCAACTTTATTTCTTATTCAATATTATCCCATTTATCTTATTTTGCACAATCTTTTAACTTTGAACAGACCTACTGCATAGTTCTGGCCATGTACTCAATATTCAAGCTGTGTTTGTGAGCTGTGATTGGTCAATTACAGTGGGAGCACTTAGGCTTAGATCCTTCAAAGTATGTATGCGCCTAGGTCCCATTGAAATAAATGAGAATTAGTCACCTAAATGCCTTTGAATATATGGGGCCTTTGACCCCAATTCAGGAAAGCACTTTAGCTAATGAATAACTTTAAGCATGTGAGTAGTTGCTTTGAAGTCAATGGGACTATTCATGTGGTTAAAGTTAAGCATCTGCTTACATGCTGTCCTAGATCAGGGCATTGGAAATACTACAGATTTCAGAGATGTTCCCTATGCTTAAAATGGTGAATGCCACTAGAACTGTCTAGAACTTGAATAAAGTCTTTAAGTGTGTCCATTTAAAATCACATGATAAAGTGTCTGTTTCCTGATTCGATAAGTGTACATGGATTATTGAATTGAATACTCATGCATGAGAATTTGAAATTTGGCTTCCACCAGTACAATTGCACACAACTTTCAAAATCACTTTCAATGAATATTTATGCCTGTAAGATTTGATTGCACAAATCCTCATGCAATGTGAATTTATGCAGTATTCTCCCCTCTCTTTAATGATCACTATGCTACACATTAGCGTGTAGGGCTATTCTTAGCATTTGGGGCATGCAATAAATCCCAAACTGAAGGATAAAAGACAGAGTTGAGAAAACTTGTATAAATCTGCTTACCGTGCCATCCATCTCCCAGTTACAAAAAATGTAACTTTGGTTATAAAGGAAAGTTAGTTTAGTTTAAAATTTTCAAACTTGTGTAGCTAAAGGTAGGCACCTAAATCCATAACAGGCACTTAAGGTAAAATTTTCAAAGTCACCTAAGCAATTTAAAGCTTAAGTCCCATTGAAAATCCAGGGGATTTGGGAGCTTAAGTCACTTAGGCACTTTTGAAAATTTTACCTCAAAATGAATGTGGCCTGATTTTTGGAGGCACAGAGCATATGCAGTTCCCATAGTTTCAGTGGAAATCAGACCACATTTACTTAGGAACATGCAAAATGTTTTCTCTGTAAGTGCCTAACTTTAAACACTCAACAACTTTGGCAATATTGGCCGAAGTGACCTGCTCAAAGATACATAGCAACTCATTATCAGAACCAGGATTAGAACTCTGGAGTTCCTGGCTCCCACCCCCATGCATAATCCATTAGGTGACCACCTCCAGGTCTAATCCAACGTGAAAATGAATGACTAACATAGGATGTTTCCAAGAATGGCTCTAAAGTGAATGAGTATTTTGGAACGCACTGAAAGAAATACCTGAGTTTGATGTTGTATTTCAGATCTTCTGGGTGGGCCCAATGCTGGGAGGTGCAAGTGCTGCCCTGATCTACGACTTCATCCTGGCTCCCAGAAGCAGTGACCTGACTGACCGTATGAAGGTGTGGACCAGTGGCCAAGTTGAAGAATACGATCTGGATGGGGATGACGTTAACACAAGGGTGGAGATGAAGCCAAAATAAAGAAGAATTCAGGGAAAGAAACACATCAATTTCTGAAGATGTTATCACTATCATAGACTCTTTGTAAACACACAAGCAGTATTTCCAGATGGTTTTTAATTCAGGTTTTCCATTTCCTCGCCCCCTGTCACTCTAGCCTTTACTATCTGGCTCTTAAATACAATGGGCTTGAGGCCAAAATAACGAGACACTTGCGTGTGAGCTAGCGGGTGAAGTTAAAATTCTGAAACCCCAGATTTATGGCACTGTATGGAAAGGAATCGTTCCTCCGATGTCTCCATATATGATGACGACATTCAAATCACTAGTGTAAGTGCTGTGACAGTGGAATGCTAGGACACATGATCTGTCTGTACCCATAATAGGGATTTTACTAGACAGAAAGTTTTAACATAAAATATGAGGCATAATAGCACATGAAAAAATTCTCTCCAATTATTGGCACAAAAGAATCCTTTAGAAATAAATGCACCTAAATTGGTTATTAGTGATATGGAACATGGCTGAGCTTTCTAGACTGCATGCAACCCCCAAAACACTGCACCACAAATGTTCTCAGCAAGCATCAAACCTGCAAGTGCCAGAAACGTTTGCATCTTCCAATCTTTTGTTCTCCCTGCACAACCTCGATGCAGCCTGCAGATATAAAATGAAATCTGAATTTTCGGACTCCAGGGAACTAATAACTAGAAGTCAAATTGGAGCGCAGCTATAACAATGGCAACGAGAACAATACCTCGCTAATGTGTCAACAGGATTTGCCTAGTCCTGTGACTCGTCTG
This sequence comes from Natator depressus, assembly GCF_965152275.1. Taxonomy (NCBI): domain Eukaryota; kingdom Metazoa; phylum Chordata; order Testudines; family Cheloniidae; genus Natator; species Natator depressus. The sequence goes on from NC_134235.1 coordinate 253,797,581, forward strand.
CTTTTGTTAATCTTGCGTATATAACTGTGCATCTTAAAACAAAATGGCAAAAAATCAAACGCACCCCACGTTGTTTGAGTAGCTAATACTGGGAAATTCAGGGACACTGTAACACAGACTATATATACTCAGTATATGAGTATATTCTAAATGGGCACAAACAGATACATTTTTGAACCTAAACACATTTTTGGGGTCATTTCCTGGTTTTTTATATATATGTTTTATATTAAGAGACTAATAAACTGTTTTGTAAGAAAATAGGAGAAGAAAACAAAGGAAAAGGATTGCGGTAAATGTTAGGCAAAATAAATGGCACTGGAAATGGAGAGAAAACTAACACAAAAATATGTAAGACTATTTTCTGTTTTTATTTTTGTGCTACTTTGTATTGCCTAAGTAATACACAATTGTAGATGGTTGTGTATACTAACCGCAGAATATATTTGAAGCAGATATGTACTAATATACCCGTTCTATACTTAGACTATCACCTTTAGATAAGAAACGAGGCCTGGGGTGTATCTATATGAAAAACTGCACACTTTCAATTCACCCGACCAATCAATCAATATCGCTATTGATCTGTTCTCATGTTAATGAAGCAATATTGATCAGAGAGCCAAACCAAGATTCCAATCGATATGAAAGTTGAAGGCAGTTCAGTACATGTACAGCACATAAAACTAAAAAAATAAGCAAATGTGGAATACGTTTTTCTTTCTTGCATTCAAATTTGGTATATTATCCCATGTATTATCTATGTAAATGTGGCATGGCTGGATTTTGGATCAGTTTAGAAATAAACAAAATCAGTTGTACTACACTAACTGATCATGATTCTTGATTTTAACCTGCCATCCAATACAGTGCAACATCATGTTGTATGGCATCATTCAGTTCTCCTCCCGCCAACCCCAGAAAGTGAGGATGATAGTTCTGTTCTCCTACCCTTGGAGGCCCAAATTAAATAGTAAGCTTTTGGGGGAAGGGATTGTCTCTTATTCTGAATTTGTACTGCACCTAGGACAGGAGGGGCCTTGAGTTTGATTGGGATCTTATGTGCTACTGAATAATAAAATAATAATAACAATTAATAATTAATAATTATATTTTATTATTTTATTATAAATAAGCATATATCAGAGTAAATATTATAAAGTGGCACATGTAGTGACAGATGGAAAGGCATTAATTGCAAGAGGCGTCTGTCGGGAATGGGGTAGAGAGAAGCAGGAAGTAAGAGCACGTTTGGCTTTATCCACCAGGACACACTGGCCAGAGGTAGTGAGGTAGGTACACAGAGGTGGGATAAGCTGCTCCAACAGCGTTGATGTAACTTACTCATGACTCAAAGCAAAGGGTAGTGGAGAAGTATTCTGACTCCAGGAGTCACAATTTGTTTTCTGGTCTGCCCCTGGCACAGCACAGAATGTAAAGCAGCACCTGGGCCCTGAACATGTAAAACTAGGCTGTGAAGCCCAGATCCTCACAGATATTTAGCTGCCTAACTCCCACTGGGCCGCTCTTCTTTGAGACAGGGACTTTATCCTTCTATTTGTTGTATAGTGAGCCTAGCACACGTTGGGCGCCGTACATCGGTAATGATTCTTAATACAATCATATTAATAAAAGATTTTTTTAGTAGTAAAAATATGAAAATAACCACTTCCCCAGTGCGAATCTTGGCACATTACCACGACGGTTTTCCTTGCGAAGGGTTCATTCAGGGCCGGTGTAACCACTAGGCGAACTAGGCGGCCGCCTTGGGCACCAAGATTTGGGGGTGCCAAAAAGTGGTGCCCCCCCTTATTTTTTTGCTTCATCCAAAATGGGAAGGGGCGCAGTTGGGTCCTTTCCCCAAGCCGCCTTCCCCCGTACCCGTGTCTCCCTTGCTCTCTGTCGCTTCCACACGCTACATTGGGCAGCTCTGTCCCATTCTGTGCGCAGGTTGCCTCACGGCAACCCAGCCGTGCACGCAAGGAGGGTTCATCTTTGCTCCTTTCTCCTGCCAGGGGAAACCTCTGTCTGGGGCAAATAAATCAAGGAGCCGGAATCCAGGGGCTTGGGAATCGCCCCCATGGGCAACATCCAGCCTCTCTCAGCCGGGGAGAAGCCCGCGGCAAGGCGTGGCGGCTCGCACTTCATCACAAGCCCGTGCCCTGGACCCGAGGCAGGGCGCATCTTCTCAGGGGCCAGCGGGGCTGACTCTCCGGCGACCTGCCTCAGGTGCATTTCCCAGGCACTTCCCTTGTTTCTGGAGAGGGAGCGAGGGAGGAAAACGCAGGAGAGGAGGAGGAGGAGGGAAGGAGACACAGTGATGGAGGGAAGGGGGGAGAGGACGCAGGGGACAGGGAATGCTGGGTCGGAAGGGGAGAGGTGGCACGCCCAAGGCTGACCCTCCAGGGTGTGCCTCTGTCCGCCCATCCCGCCTTCCTTCCCCCGGCGCTCTGCTGCTCTCCATTCCGGTGGCACTTCTGTCCCCCCCATACCATTCCTGCCTGGAGCTCCCCCCCAGCTCCCTGAAGAGCCTCTCCAAAGCGAGCGAGCCGCTGAGGTCCCTGTGCCTCACAATGGGCTTCCCCTCTCTCTGCCAGGGCGCTGCGCTCCATCCGATCCCGCTTCGCATCCAGCCTGGCCTCGCTGCTGCTGCGGCTGCAATCTTCCCGGGAGGGGTGTGTGTGCGTGTGTGATTGCTTGCCTAGGCTCCTCACCATGATGACTCTTGAATCTGGTGATTTATGTGTAATCAACAGCACAAACACTAAGCACCGCTGCCTCTCCCTGCGACCCCTCTCCCCCTTCACCGCCCGGCTCCTCGGTGGAGCAAAGTTCTCCGGAGAGGCTGCGCTGTGCGGTTCTGAGCGCTCCCTTTCCTACTGCAGCTCTCTGGGGCGCAAGGTGGAAGTTTCGCAAAATATCCTTGCACCAGCCCTGGGTTCACTGCTGGCACATCAACGTAAATTAATTACAGCGTGGTTTATTATTATTACTATTGTTATGAATGTCTTTGTTCATTGCAACAGAATTTGCACTTATTGCAGATCCCCAGTACAGCCCCTTGGAAATTGTGGGCTACATTCACTGAAGGACTTTGGTGACTAACTGCCACTTTAGGCACCTAAATCCCCCAATCAGGCCCCACTGGGATTCACAAAACTGCTGCTCAGCTGCCCCTGAGTCCCGAAGGCACCTAAACTTGCTCAGTGCCAAAATGTTTGCAGCAAAAGTACCTTAAGCACCTATGATTCTGGCTCTGCAGGACATGGGTTGTCAGGTGCCTGGTTTTTGTACTGCCTTGCTGGTTAAAGGGATCTTTTGCCTCCTGCATCTCTGAGGGGGAAGTAGGGAAAGAAATACTCAGACCTCGGCCTACTTTGGAGGACCTGGCTCCCTTCCCCTCCTTCCTGGCATGCTGTGCGGTCAGGCAGGCTCTCTGGTCACTATGTTGGCAGCAGGTGAGTGGGTTTGTTGTTATGGGGCCACCCCCGTTGCCAGCTGCTGGTGAATTTGACAGGGGCCCGGAATGCAATGACGAGTGGAGAAGGTAAAGGGCAAAGAGGCCTGGAGCCACCCCCAGCTCCCCACGTGCACCGCTGTCTGAGTTGGAGGGTTGGTCAGGCCGCTGGGGTATGGGGAACTTGAGGGGGAAGAGGAGGGTCAGGCTGGTGCTGCTGATGGTGGTACACTGGCTGCTTTTTCTGCTTCTCAGAGGAAGTAACACTGCTAAGCCCCAGAGTGATGCACAAATGAGCGGAAGATCGGTGTTCCTCAGCCTAATTCGCTAGTGGGGCCTAATCCCGTGAGCGTGATCAGATGTCCCTTAGCAGACTGGGGCCCCATAGGCAAGCTGACACAAAAGGACAGCAGGAGGCGCCCTCCCTCACAACTTTTAGCCCCGTGGCTAGGGTGCTCAGCTGGGATATAGGAAACCCCTGCTTCAAATTCCTCCTCCATCTGGAGGGGAAAAGGGACTTGAGGTGAGATCTGCCACATCTCTGATGGGTGCCATTGCCACTGGGCTGTGGGATACCCTGATGGGGGTAGGGAGGCTCCCTCTGTCTCTCCCATGGAAGCTCTTCCTCTGTGGAGAAATAATTTTTTTTAAAAAGTCATTGGAGCGGGGGACGAGCTGAGTCTGCCAAAGCCTAGGCGTAGGGCACGCACCTGCAAAGTGGAAGAGCCCTATTCAAATCCCTACCATTCCCTCCATGTGGGTGGGAGGGGGACCTGAACGAGGGGTCTCCCACATCCCAGCTGAAGACCCTAACCACTGGGCTAAATGTTATGAGGCAGCTGCTCTGCCTTCTCTCACTTCCTGCAAAAAAATGGCACCGGCACCTAACGCGGGAGGGTTTGCAGCGGGGAATGCCAAACAGAGAGAGGCACCTTCCTGTAGCTGGGAGCTTGGGGCCGATCTCTGTGAGAAGGGAAGGGCTTTGGACACACTCCTCTCCTTGGCATCTCCCATTGGCTAGCTTAGGCAAGGAGCTGCCTAACGCGCTGGCTTTTGTGAACCCCATTCTGAGGCGCCAATCTCTCCCCATTCATTGCACAGGAGGCATAGGTGTAGAACTCAGACTAAGGTGATTTTCTAGGCACCTATAAGTCAGGCGTGGTGATGCTGAGCGCTGCCTTGCCTATGTTTATTTGCGGATCTAAATAGCTAAATAAAGCCCCCGAGTTCCATGTTGCGGAAACGGAAAAGCTTAATGATGAATTCAAAATTCTTGGATCCCGAACTGGGAACGTTGATTTCTAAACAATGCAAGTCAAGGCTATAATTACTAATAATTTCCCGTTCTGTTCATAGTACAAGTGGTTTGGACTGTGCTGGCAAAGACCCTTATAGCACTCAATTTTAATACTCAGTATTCCAATTAAAATACAATGTTAGGAGGCTGCACAGTAAACAGATTCAAATCTGAAATGCAGTAGTAGGTATTGGGCACACGGACAAATGTCAAGTTCACAAACACACAGACACGAGGGCACCAACACCCACTGAAATCCGTAGCCAGACTCCCATGGTTGGTGGTGGCTCAAGTTCTAAAAGAGCAGTTGTTGATCAACCATCTTTCTGCTCTGCATGTAATAGCTCTCAAATGGAAATGAACTGGATACGTTTAGAAGCCTCCCATAATGATTAGGAATGCAGCGGATACCTGACCCCCCCAAAGGGTGCCTGTCAGTCCCCCCAATTGGGTAGTCAACTAAACCAGTATTAGAGGGGTAATTGTGTTCATCTGTATCTACAAAAACAACGAGGAGTCCAGTGGCACCATTAAGAGTAACAGATTTATTTGGGCATAAGCTTTTGTGGGTAAAAAACCCACGTCTTCAGATGCATCAGTGTTTCTCAACCTTTTCAGGTTGGTGCCCCCTTATTCGAAGTCAAACATTTTTCAAAAAAAGAAAAGGAGTACTTGTGGCACCTTAGAGACTAAATAAATTGGTTAGTCTCTAAGGTGCCACAAGTCCTCCTTTTCTTTTTGCGAATACAGACTAACACGGCTGCTACTCTGAAACCAAACATTTTTCAAACCCCCTTACATTTATTCTAAAAGTGAGGGCTTGTCTACACTTGAAACACTACAGTGCTTGTGCTTCAGTGTAGACACTACCTGAACTGATGGGAGGGGTTCTCCCATCGTTCTAGTTAATCCATCTCCCAGAGAAGTGGTCGGTAGGTCAATGGAAGAATTCTTCCATCGACCTAGTGCTGTCTACACCGGGGCTTAACTACTCGGCACAGGGGTGTGGATTTGTCTCACCTCTGAGCAACGTAGCTATGACGATGTAAATTCCAAGCATAGGCCAGCCATAAGAGTTAAAAAAGCCTATGTAACTGATGTGTGTGTCTATGTATTTCGAGAGGTTGATAGAGAAAATTTGACCTGGAAGGTTAGGGGCGTGTGGGGAGTAGGGGAGCCAGATTTCTTTTTCTTTACATCGTAATAACATTTTTAACACCTCACAACCCTCCGATGGACTTTCATGACCCCTGGAGGTCGTGACTCTGTGGTTAAGAAACACTGAACCAGATCATCAACATAGCCTTGGAGAATTCTCCTTTACTCCTTGTTCCCATTGTTAAACTGTATCAGAATCAAGAACCTGTATGATATTTTTAGTGAGCTGTTCGCTCTCTCCCAGAAGATTATGCCTTTCTATTACTCACCTATCAGAGAAATACAGCTGCCATTCATTCTTCTCTGTACAGTCTAGTTAGTCCTGTATTAGCCTCCTAATTTAGCACTTTTATAGCTCTTTATCTTCAAAGTGCTTTATAAGCCTTAAGTAGTTAACTCACAAACACCCTTATCCTGGAGGTAAACATTATAATCCACATTTTATAAAACGGTAAACCAGAGGCACACCATCATCAACTGTCTTGACTAAGGCTAGAAGGAAAAATCAGTGGCAGAGCCAGTGTGACATCCCCAGGTTGGTATTGGACACAGAGACAACTAATGTGGGCCTTGTCTGCACGAGAAAGTTGCATTAGTTTGACCTAAGATGTGAATTTAAACCAATGTAGCTAAACCAGTGCAATCCCCTGTGTGGACGTTCTTATTTCTGTTTAAAAGTAGCATTTGCAGGTTAGCTTAAGTCAGTGGGGGGAAAAGGTTTAAGCTAAATCAAAGCAAACCAAAAATGGAGCATCCCACACAAGTGTGCAACATTTAACTAAATCAGATTGAAAACTGACTTCAATTGAATTGCTGTATCTTTCCTGAGTAGACATGGCCACCTACACAGGCACAACCCAGCTAGTTCCAGTAAGCTGATCTTCATTGCTCAGTGATCATGCTGCATGAACTATGCCCACACCCAACCTGGTGGGGTCTACTACTGGGTCTCTTAAAGGCATATTCTACTACAGCTGGGATTAGAACTGAGGTTTACAGTTCTCCGCTCAGGCCAGCAGACGGCACCTTACCGTCTCCATATCTGCATCTCATTGTTACAGCCTGCGGCAAGTTAAATTTAGATTCTTATTTACTTGGGTTCACATAGACTTAAAACATATACAAGAAGGAAAGAAAGGCGACTGAAACACAATATGAAGAGAGCCAACAGGACGGGAAGTCGCCTTTGTGTTCACATATACACAAGCTGCACCAGCTGTCCACCAACTACAATTTGCGGGTTAAATATTTTCTTAAAATAAAATAAAAAACACAACAAAGCTAGTAATCAGCTCCCAAAGTAGCTTTGCATTTTTACTTCCGGTCCCAGCTGAAACTGGGAAGTGCACAGAGACCCTTGGGAAAATGACAATAAAAGCCCAAACTTTTGGACTTAAAAAAGTTTGGGTTTGGTTCAAGTTTTCTGTGAAGATTTGAATTGGGTTTTGTTTCATCTGACCTCATTGGCTGGGCCCTATTTATTAATAAATTGATTCATGTTACAGAAAGAATTTGCCCCAGATATGAACCCTCCTTGATAGGGATGAATTAGGTATTTTACAGAATTTCTAATGGCAAATTGTAAAATGCAACCTATATTTTAACAGGTTGATTGACATGTGAAAATTAACTCGATGTGGATTACACCACCTGAGGCTGGGTGCTTCCTAAAGCTAAGGAAGATGGTCTTGTAGTGACGGCAGTGGACTAGGCCTCAGAAGGTGTGGATTCAATTCTTGCCTCTGTCACAGACTTCCTGGAGGATCCTGGGCAAGTCACTTATTCTTTCTGCATGCAATCTTGGCCTAACTGAAGCCTCCGTGAGTTTATTTACTTCACTGAGGACAAGATTTCACTCTCTGAGCCTCAGTTTCTCATCTGTAAAATGGAGGCTCTTCAGGGGAGGACTGTGTGTTTCTATGTGTATATACAGCATCTAGCACAATGGAGCAGCGATACCAACTGGGGCCTTTAGGACTTACAATAATACAAACAATAAAAACCATGCCATCATATTGGATGGAAACACCCAATGAAATTAAACATGGGACAGGACAGGGTGTTGGTGATTCAGTTCGTACCACTTTTCCTTCTGGATCAGCACCACAGCATGATGGGAAGTGCCGTAGGTGACATTTTTTGGAATGAGACATATAACCGGTAATGTGACTATTCGCAGTCTCACAGCATTTGTCTTGACTCCAAACCACGTAGACTTTTTGTAATGGCCAGTATAGACAAATTTGAAACGTTCTCAACTCTCTTGGGATTTTGAGGGCTGCTCCTAATCAGAGAGGCCAATGGATACTCTCATTGACTTCAGTTAAATTTGGATCATGCCCTTACTGAGCTGCCCTGTTCCCCTTTTTAAAAAAAAATCGAGGATCATTGTACATAGAACAAACACACATCAGTAAGTGTAAGATACCTGTAAATAAAATCCCCTTTCTTGCTCATTGGCATGGCAAAGGAATGAGATAGCCAATGTTTTAATATTATGATCTAATCTCTCTTGTATTTCAGTATCGCCTTTCTTCTTTCTGGTTCAATAGACTATTGTATTATTTCATCATCCTTCCACACAACCATGTGCAAATATAGTGCTCAACAGAATATATCCTGGCAATGTGCATTGCTATCCTCACAACAGACACACAGACACAGACACACACACACACACACACACACACACACACAATGGATGGAGGAAGGCAAATTTCTCTAAAGTTTGAATTATCGACAATTTTAATTCAGCCCAAGTTTCGTACAGAATGTATCAACTCTTCTGAAGCAAGGTAAGTTGTTTTACACATGCAAACTCCTCTTTTGCGCTGCAAAGCCCATGACTTCTATTGTCTCATATATATTAGGGAGCAGAAGGAGGTGCACAGTAATTTGAATAAAGATGGTTGATTGAGGTACAAGTATGTGTGTATCTATAAAACCCATATACAACAGAGCTCTTGCTTATTTTAGATAAGTTGTCCCACTGATTTTAGTTTTTTTGTTTCATTTTGAATGATTCACAAACTAACTCTGATTTCTGCAAAGATATTAGTCAAAGTAGGTTATTTCAAACATTTTTAACCTATGGGATGTTCGCTGTCTGATCATATTGACTATTTGCTATTCACTGTTCATGGTGTATGAATTGACACTTAAATCACATAGTATCGTTGATCCTTCTTGACTGGTGGACTGACAATTTTTAAACAAGAGAATAAGGAAAATCAAGCAACAGACAGTGAATAGTTGATTATGAACAACAAATAAAGACTAGGAAACACTCTTTTTTGCACATGGCCTTGAGCATTTGTATGAAGAACAGTCCTTCTCCACCCATTCGTGTGTACAAAATCTCATAGAATCATAGAAATGTGGGACTGGAAGGGACCTCAATAGGTCATCTAGTCCAGTCCTCTGCACTCAAGGCAGGACTAAGTAATAACTAGGTTGTTCCTGACAGGTGTTGGAAACCTGCTCTTAAAAACTTCAAATGATGCAGATTCCACAACCTTCCCAGGCAATTTGTTCCAGTGCTTAACCATCCTGACAGAATGTTTTTCCTAAAGTCCAACTTAAACGTCTCTTGCTGCAACTTAAGCCCATTGCTTCTTGTCCTATCCTCAAAGGATACAATGAAAATGATGGTAGAGGAACATTTTGTAAATAGCTCAGATTCAGAGTTCATAAAAAGCTTGCATAGTTGATTTCAAGAGCTTTCAGGTATAAACAGCATTAAAAACTAATTCCCTGCTATTTCCGTCCCCTCAGCCATGGGCAAACAGAAGATCAAACATTCATTCTAATATAAAATGAAAGCAGACCATTCGCGGTCAGTGAAAACCACGACTTCCATGCACATTGTTGGTGAAAACAAAGCACAAACTTTCTATGATGCTGATAAATAGAAGGGCTGAACTTGCATCCCAGGGTTACTTTACAAAAGTGAAGCTCAGAAGGATACAGTCCGTGCCATATAATGACCTGCCTTAGCTGCATAAAAGTATCATCTTTTCTCAAGAACTAGAGACATAGTTCAGTGGATTTTTGTTCTTCAGAGTTGGATACCCCTTTTAGGGCAGAAGGACTTTATGGATTCTATGTACCTTATCCTCCCTTAAATATACTGGGACCAATCCTTAACTGGTGTAAAGGGATGTAACTCAGAGCCGCACCTATTTACAACAGCCAAGAATCTGGTCCTGTAACTAAGAGGGTAGATGAAACGGTTACACAGTGCAGACCACAAGTCCACACAAATAGAGCAACTGGATAATATACCAATGGTACTGAGGGCCTGATTCTCTTCTCATCTTCACTGGGTTTAATGCCATTGATTTTGAGGGAGCTGCTCCTGAGTCACACCAGTGAAAATCAGGAAAGAATCAGGCCTCAGAGGGGTTGACTATTTTGACTCTTTGAATTAGAACTTGTAATATGTGATTCAAGGACAGTGATTCCTAGATTCTAAGGCCAGAAAGGACCACTCTGATCATCTAGTCTGACCTCTGCTAGTCTATTAGCCAGGATGGGCAGGGATGGTGTCCCTAGCCTCTGTTTGCCAGAAGCTGGGAATGGGCAATAGGGGATGGATCACTTGAGGATTACCTGTTCTGTTCATTCCCTCTGAAGCACCTGGCATTGGCCACTGTTGGAAGACAGGATACTGAGCTAGATGGACCATTGGCCTGACCCAGTATGGTCATTCTTATGTTCTTATGACCTCCTGTGCAACACAGGCCAGAGAACTTCCCCAAAATAATTCCAAGAGCAGATCTTTTAGAAAACCATCCCATCTTCATTTAAACCTTGCCAATGATGGAGAATCCACCATGACCCTTGGAAAAGTGATCCAATGGTTAGTTACCCTCACTGCCAAAAACTTATGCCTTATTTCAGTCTGAATTTGTCTAGCTTCAACTTCCAGCCATTGGATCTTGTTATACCTTTGTCTGCTACACTGAAGAGCCAGCCCATCATCAAATACTTGTTCACCATTTAGGTACAAATAGACTATGATCCTGTCACCCCTTAAGCTTCTTAGTTAAGCTACACAGTTAGGCTCCAGGAGCTCAACTACTATATCACTATGTTCCAGAGAGATCTTTGGTCGCCAAATCATGCTGGAAATCAGGGAAAAAAAAGAGGAAGAAACAACAACCAATAAACCAAATTTACAGTAAGACTTCTTCAACTTCGTGGTTGGTCAGATTCAAAAATATGCCATGAATGGCTTTTATTGCACCATTACCATTGTTCTGTTTCTATTCTTGTCTGAAAGCAGGAGTCAAGAGGCACATGAAAACTAATCAGCACAATGATCCCATCTATCTTTGATATCACATCTTTCTCAGGCCTCTTCTTCAGTTCCCTTCTTTTTCCATACTCCCCCCTTTCTGGCTACTGTCCCAAGAGACGTTGCTAACATTTAAAGAAGAGTCCCCCACAAAATTGCCCCCCACCTTGTCTGTGATAAACTCCCTGTACGAAGGTGTGCATGAAGGGCGGGGGGGATCGGAAAACTGATTCATGTGTTTTTGCCATTGAAAACACACACCCAAAGTTTTTTTCTTCATAATCAAGGCGAGCGGGCAGCAGCACTTGGCAAAGAGGCTCACGTTAAGTCCAATTGCTGGAAGTGTTAACGCTTTTCTTTCCTGAAAAAGTCTCTGGAGCCCGAGCAAGTAGCAGTCTGACCACTGAGCGGATGCTGCTATAAACAGGCTGCAGCACACATGCACTCGCTCTGGGGCAGCTCTGACTTTTTAATGTTGCGCCATTTCACTTTATGAGTTTAGTCAGACAGCAGCCTGAGATCAATTCAGGGAAGTCACCAACTCCATCTTCCAGCCTTTATTACCCAAGTGGAACCTTTCAGCCTTCTGTTAACATTGTGTGTGAGATTTCAATGAGTGGCGGGAAGGGAATGAATTTCACCGTCTCTCAACACCCTGGAAGGCAGGGGACACTTCTATCGCAGGAACATAAAGTTGTTTGTACCTGATTCAAAGTTGGGGAAGCCTCACATCGTCACGGCATGCAAGAGAGCTTGCTTGCAATATGCCAATATTTTATCGCTTGAGACCTGATTCATGCTTATACTAACACCCCTTAACACTGCTCTGGCAATGGAAAGGGGCCTTACAGTGACAGTAAATTACATTCACATCCCCTCAAAAGCCTCTTTACCCTGATGGAATGGTGCAAAGGACCCTTCCTGTCAATGAGAATCAGATCTCAGCTCTCTGATATCTGCTGGGATGGCACAATAGTGCTCTGTGATGGCTGCTGTCTGTCTGTTGATCTCCAGGTGGAATCTGAAGTATTGATTTTGATCTATAAGACCCTAAATGGCCTGGGACATGCCTATTTGAGAGACTGCCTCTGTCCCCAGGCTATGCCACCCCCAACTGCCCTCAGTGGAGATGCTTGAGTAGGACTGTTGGCAGCATGTTCTTCTGCCTGGGAGCCTGTGAACCTAGCAGCATCCCAGTGCAAGAGGGGAAGGGGCTCACTGGGATCTGCCAGTGGGTTTCAGCTGGCCTGACCGGTTCAGTGTACCCCAGTTCATTAATGTCATACACTGTATCTGATATGTGTCATGTAAGGCATCACTGGAAAACTAGTAACACACTGATAATCAGTGGTGGACGTAGAATTCATTTCTTACTGGTACGCTGCACCAGCTACAGGGCAGCAGGGGGAGCACGTGACATCTTTGGCGTGGCTGTACCACCCCCAGACCCACCCCCAACCCTGTCCTCCTGTGGGGCTGTTGTACAGACCCCAGACAGGACTTGGGAGTTGCAGCTGCGTGGAGAGGCTGGGAGTGGGGCTGGAGGTTGTACAGCCACGCTGGAGGAGCTGCCGGTGTGGGGTCGCCTAGTGGCCCCACGTTCTGCTCCTTCTGTGTCTTTCTGGTACGGTGTACTGGCTATAAATAACTTACTGGTATGGCGTACCGCACCGGACTGCCCTAGTTGCACCACTGCTGATAATTAATATTCTCCCATGGTGTCTGCATGATAAATGCCCAAGGGATCATTCACATATGAAGGAAATGTGGAACTAAAATGGGTTTACCAGACACATCTGGAGGTTGGGTGAACACAGCTACACCACACAAAGGACAAACCAATGCCACCAGCCAGGTGTCATCAGAGTTGATTGGCAAACACATGACTAGTGGCCACTCATTTGCATGGAAGAGGGCAGGTGAAGGTCAATTTACATTTCAGCAAACACCAGCATGGAACTTCCTTCCCCTCCAGTCTCCATGTCTTCTTCCTCTCTTGTGATGGAATGAACTTTATTCTGGGGGCTCGCCTGCAGAAGAATCCATGTAAAAGATTCAGTAGATTATAAAAGAGAGGGGCAAAGTATCCCAAGTAACCTTTCACCTAGAAAGACAAAGGAACCAAGAACTTTGTCTTTGGGGAAAGATCCCGAGCAAGGCAGAAGTCAGCCATCTTGCTGGAAGGAAATGTGGTAAGAACCTTACGTTGAACCAAGACTGTAGTTTTATTAAGTCTTAGTCTCTAGAAAGTTTTTTCACTTTTATTTCCTTGTAACCATTTCTAACACTTTATACTTGAAAATCTCTTCAAATCCTATCTCCTTTTGTTAAGAAACTTGTTTTTACTTTTAATCTAAACCAACCCAGGGCTGTGTTTGAATTAAAATTATTGTTAACCTCAGTTAAAGTAATAAACTGTGCTTTTTGTCTCTTTAGAGGAGGCCACAAACCTTATTCCTCTGCATTGTCCAGGAAAGGGCAGGACTTTGCAGAGCAGGCAGTTTTGGAAAAAATCAGGGCTGGGAACGTGTTGGGGTCACTTGGCGAGTAGTAACCAAGGCTGGTGGATACCACTGTGCTTCTGGAGTATTACAAGCAGGCTGCAGGATCAGCATGCTCAGCCAGAGCTGCTCAGGACTCGGATACTCACTGGATGCTTCTCTCCTGGCTGTCGGTGTCCATACTGTGAGCCACAACAGCATAGCATTTCAAGCATTCGGGGTTACAGGGCAGGAAGCAACACAACTGCGCACTGGTCTGCGTTGCACCCCAGGATGTGACAGGCCCTTCGGATGTTGGAATCTTCTCCTGCAAAGTAGCCAGTTCTGTATTCTTTGAGGGCATGCTGCAAAGCTTCTCTCTTCACCTAGGCTTTTGAAGGGGTGTGTTGAGGGCTGGAATTTATGTGTTGAGGGCTGGTATTTTGGGACATGGGTGGTTTTTGTTTTCTTTCATGGCTTTGGAGAGCAGATGGATTGACTTCTTTTTGTATATGCCTTTGTACGTTTAAAAGTGGCAAATGCTTTAGGAACCCTGGATAGATGTCGTCATATCTGTGATTTGTAAGAAAGATGTCATGCTTCTAAAGGCAACCACTATATCTGAGAACTTGTCTAGTCTTGTGATTGTCTACTCTTGTGATAAACTGTCATCATTTAAACATGTCACAGAGGAACAGTGTTATTAGCCAAAGGCGAGTCAAAGTGCCCTGCCCTGCCCTATAAAGTCTCAAAGACTCAGTTGTTGCTGATTTAAAATAAATCAACATAACATAGATCCCAATAGAAACTTGCATCGATTCAGGATATTCTTAAGGATAAGGCACTGGATTCTATACTTAACTCTGTCACAGAATTCCAGTGTGGCACTGGGCAAGTCACTTGATGTACCCCTTGTCTTAATTTCCCAGGCTGTGAGATCAGGAATAATTCTGCATCACAAGGATGTTGTGACAATAAATTAATTAGTGATTGTGAGGTGCTGAAACGCTACAGGGATGAATACCACAGAAAAGCGTATACATATATAAGTAAAAACAAGTGGTTGTCATATCAGTCCAGGCCTTTTTGCTGCAGTCCCCCATTAGAGATAGAACATCCCTCCTAAGGAAGTCATAACTAATATGTTCAGCTTGCAAATCTTTCAATGCCTTATTTGTTGAGCCCTGCATATTTCTAATTGCTTGAATGTCTAATGTAGTTATTCTGTAATAATATCCCCTTTAAGGCATCATATGCAGGGTATTATAGGAGTATTATTTTAACTCATTAATTGAAACAAACCAAGGCTTTCCAGGTAAATTTTGAATATTACACAACTGGGAGGACTTCTCAATAAGGAATAAAAGCCACCAAGGGCTCAATTCCTAAATTCTATACCTGGCCTAGTAGAAATGGAATTCAAAGATCTCAGTCAAAATCTTTATCCTGGTTAATTATTGTGGTGGGATTTTCTTTGTCTTAACAATAACCTTTTCTTTCCTGAAAGAATTGTTTGTCCTGTTAATCATTTATATCTTATATTGTTAAGAAGCCTTGACTTTGGTTTCATGATAATAATAGTTGTTTCCTGTCTCAGTTCAAACACTGAAATCATTGTTACATTTCAATGCTGTGGACGTTCAACAGCACACATTTATTCCAAATATAAGCCATGTGAAATGATTTTGCCACAAAGGGTACAATCCCTGCAACAAGTAAAACTCCCATTGCTTTCAGTGGGAGTTTTGCATGTGCAATGGCTGCAGGATCTGAACCTAAAGTGTTGCAACTTCTGGAACATTTAACCGAACAAGCAGTTTCTGTGAATAGCCAGTGACTATGGCATGATAGAGCAGGTGCAAACACACCCCGTCATTTTCAAAGTGTTGTGCATAGAGGTCCAAATTGCATAGTTAGATGCCTGTGCAACTTGCTCTGAACTCAATGGGGAGTGTGCGAGGGGGTGTGTGTGCGTGTGCGTGTGCATGCACACATCTGAAGACTTGATTTGGGTCACAGCTATATGAAATTAGCAATTGTAGCCTCAGGGCTAGATTGTGCCCTTGTCTTACTCAGTATAGAGGGGAGTAAACTCTCTCCAATCCCCCTGCTCAGTCAAGTAATGCTTACACCAATCTTGAGTCCAGATCTGGTGTGGAACACAGCTCCTACTCTCTGGATATCTACAATATTCAATAATGTTGGGGTTCTTTTTATTATTTTCCTTCTTGTTTTGGAGCCTTTTGCGATAGGGGTTGGGAGTGCCACCTTTTCAAGCTTTACTCCACAACCATGAGGGCTAGAGCTTCCTAAAAAAAATTAAGGGTTGAGAGTCACATATAATCACATGACTCCAGGAACTTGGACATTCCATAAAATCAGAAAAATGATGAGACTCACAATACAGTCATGAGAACTGATAATGCTTAACGTTGTCCCCTTATACTCAGGGCTAAACCTAACTGCTCAGTCTACCTTTGGTTATTAAATTCACAGGTCAAAGTGACAGTTTTTCCCTTGCAAAAACAAAACAGAAAAACAAAGAAAAACCAATCCCTTTGCAAAAATAAAATAAAATAAAATTCAGGGCCACAATGAACATCAAATGCCCAGAAATGCAAAATCAGGCAAGGAAGCCTAGCTTGGGAGAGAGAACTCTCTCCTACTCAGGCATATCAATAGCTGCCAAAATATTAATAGTAACTGGAGCTAGTAGGGAAATGATTCTCCTTCCCCCAACATGAAAAAATATTGACAAACAAATCTAATTTTTTATTGGCAAAAATTTCCTTTATGTCAAAAATCCATTTTTCATTGAAAAAAGTATCAGTTACGACTATCTTTTTAATATACATGTTCTCTTTTTAAGCCTATCCCATCATAAAAGCTGCTTGAAGGTTTCCAGTCCAGCAATGCTTTGGAACTTCATTACAGTGGGTTCTGCATTTATCATCCCTATTTACACAGAAGCTCAGTCCTACCTCTTCACTGGCTGCAATTTAGATTCTTAGAATAAAGTGAATGTTAAATGGGACCTGGTTGCTTCTGCAGCTCAGTCTGCAGCTGTCACCGGATGAAAGCCGGTAAAAGAAAATACCAAGCAACCTGGGGTTTTAAAATAGAATTAGGCAGCTGGAGCTAAGGTTTTAAGGTCAGCTCTGCACTGTGGGAAATAAGGCGGCTGTGGTGTGTTGGAATCAAGGACTGAAAAATGAGCTAGACTTCTCTGATTCTTTATATGCTTTGAAAAAGTTATTCTGCTTT
Organism: Natator depressus; assembly: GCF_965152275.1. NCBI lineage: Eukaryota > Metazoa > Chordata > Testudines > Cheloniidae > Natator > Natator depressus. Next base: position 253,814,536 of record NC_134235.1, read on the forward strand.
TTCTCCTATTAGCTTCCTTCAGCTGAATGATCCAAAGGCAGAAGTGCCTCCACTGGGAAGTGTCCTTGACCACAACTCCAACTCCAGTTCCTACCTCCCACCCTCGTTTCCCTCTGCTCTTTGAACCTAGGTGTCACCACTGATTTTAAGTCATCTTCTCCTCCCACATTTCCTTTGTCTCCAGACTTGATTATAACCACCTCTGCTGCTTTGCCTGTATATGTCGCTATCCTGATCCCACATCAGCTATAATCTTTGGGTGAAACCCTGGCTCTGCTGAAATCAATGGCAAAACGCCTGTTGACTTGAATGGGGCCAGGGTTTCACCCGCTTGTCCATGCCTTAGTTCCCTCTAATAATAGTTACTTCAGCTCCTTTCGCTATTGTCTCCTCAGAGCCAGTGCCGAGTACCACCCCTCACTGTTCCATACGTGCAGAACAGGGTGGCCATTCACCCTTCATCTTCAGACACCTCATCTGGTTCCCGAGTCATTGCAATTCAAAACCATCTTCTTTGTTGTTTTTAAAAAAATACTTAATGTATTTACTCTAGTGTACACTGCAAGCCTTGTTTATCTTTATACCCTTTCACTTCTCCCTCTGCTCCTCTCACACCTACCTCCTCTCACATCCTAATCCTGCCATGAGCTCGAGTCCAGGCCTAGTCGGGGAAGCGCTTGAGCATATGCTTTGCTTTTAAGTGTGGGCCTAAAAATCTTCCTGAGTGCAGACTGCAACGTGGGATTGAGGAGCATGTAAGAGTCCAATCTTGTGTATGAATATGGAGGGAATCAGCAGCAGGGGATTGGGAGTCAGTGGGGAATTAAGGGTTGAGCTTGGCAGAGGACAGCAGCAGCAATTGGGAAAGGGGGGGATCTATACTGGGATTCTGTTGGGGTGGTGAAAGAGCAGCAGCTGGGAGTAGGAGGCAGTGGGAATAATGTCTTGGATCCAGTCAGTGTCTTGTTATACTGATTAACTGTCTGATATAAATAATGGCATATGCCTTTCTTTAAATGCATTTGACAAGCAGTAGTAATTATCCTACGAGTGACAGAGGCACAGCATTAATCTTCATGTCTTCTTTGCTGATTTCTCAAATCCTTGGTATTGCCAAGTGGAATGCCATGGAGCTCTCATCAAGGTGAAAGTCACCCCATGTCTGTGCACCATGAAAGCCCTATTTTGAAGGTTTAGGTGATGCATAGGTCTTGAGCTGGGCCAGCTCACAGGGACGAATTTCACTCGCAGAGAATTACTGCTGTTTTTTCAGTAGTTTCCCTTGAAAATAGTAATATAACATTGGAAAAATCTGTTCTTATTTAACTCTCAGTCCACTGATTATCTTTCTTGTGGCCATTTAACAAAATCTTTGCTGAGGAAAAGGGACCAGTAGCTTCTCAATCATCAGCCTTGGTCTGCATCTCAGTCTTTCTTCCAACAACTGACATCTTTTCTGAACACCTCCATTTGAGTTGCTAATCCTGGGATTGTATTCTTTCTTCCCTTTGGAGGTTAAGATAAATGATGTTTACAAAGATCTTACAGTGCCCACTACTACTTATTATATTGCACAAGGACACCCTACATGCCTGCTGTCTGTGAGCTGTTTAAAGGCATGTAATCCACCCTATTTATAATTGAGATATTCATGTATTTGTTATCGGTCTGATTCTGCTCTCACTTACTCTGGTGTAAATCCCAGAAGAGTTACTCTGCGTTCACAGTTGAGCAATTGGAATTGAATGTAACTGAGATCAGAAGCCCACCCCATATTTTTCTTTTATTTTGGTATATGCATTTATTTTGGTTGGTTTGACATGAAAAAGAGGTTTTGACTGCTTTATAGCCCATTCGTTTCTTTATCATTACTTATTTGACACATTCCTATGGCAATGTTTGCCATGGCAACAGGGTTCCTCGCAGTAAATTAAAAAGTCGACATGTGTCCTGTTTTTCAGAGGTGCTAGTCATCAGCAGCAACCGCTGACCTCGGTGGGACTTGTGGTTGCTCAGCACCTTTGACAATCAGATCAGTAAACACAGATGGGAGCAGGACATGTGCTCAGCTGTCCAGTGGCAAAGCTCAGCTAGGGAACTGTGAATACTGGATACTCAATGGAATAGTAGCAATGAACAGTTTGTGAATAATCCATAAACTGATATATGACAGCAGAACATACTTGCTGTTCAAGGGCAAAGAGAGACTAAAGCCCTAATCCTTCAGGGGGAACTATGTAGCCGGACTGAGGCCTAATTTGCATGAAATCATACTGCTGGTGGACAATTTGTGATGAGAGGAAAAGGATGACATTTGCTGAATATGCTGTTTCTGGCTTATAGCATCATTTCACCCGGATGCAACCTACTCCTATCAACTCAGAGAAAAAAAATAGAGCAGAAATTCTAAAACAAACCTTTGTTCCAGCAGTGACATCCACATGCCTATCTCTCTTGGATACGATCATTTCCAGGTATTGCAAATCAGGCCCCAATTGAGCTTCATTAATGTCAAGTAAGTTAAACACGTGCTTAAGCACTTTGCTGAATTGGGGCCGTAGCAAAAGGGAGCAAAGGAAATGACAACCACTGAAGTATGCCTGCAGTATGATAAGGGGGAAGGGTGTGAAAAATGAAAGCAGCAGGGAGGTATTGGGAATAATCAGCCCACATTTGTTTCACCTAGTGGCTTGACTCTGAGCAGAGGTTCACTGTAACTGTAATTGCCATTTGTAGTTGCAGTGCATTGGGGCAATACGAGACTTTCCTTCTCCTTCACTACAAGTGGGTGTTTGCTACATCTGAGTTCCTGAGAAGCTGCCTGCAGTGCGTCCCATTTACCGTGTGGGAGAGAGGAGATGAGCCAAGCACGCTGTGCACTGATACAGAAGAAATGCCCTTTTAAGACAGTCAAACACACAGTTCTGTTTGTCTCTGTTACTAAGGCTTGGAAAGTGAACAGTAAGTCATGCCAAGCTGAAGGAAAATTGCCTGACCCTGGGCCGAATCCTCAACTGGCAAAATTCCATTGAAGTCAGTGGAGTTTCTCCTGCAGAGAAATTGGGCCCCTGACTTTTACTGAGGGCAAAGTGCAGTTTTAAATCTCCAAGTGTGACACATCGATTCTTAGAACAAAAGATTCTGCTTGAGTTCTCCCCCTCCTTCCTCTTTTAGAGCCTGATCCCAGATGGTGCTGAGCACCCTCAACTCGTCCACAGGATGCCCTCAGCACCTTCCAAATGGAGCTGAGCTCTCTGTTTGGCTCTTCCCCCACCTGAGCCGGAGCAGCAGCCAACGTGGGTCTTTTCAAAAGCGTCCCTTGACTTCCCTTTGGAGCTCAGAACCTCTGCTCGTTACTAATCAGTGAAGCGGGCTGCATTTGCCTTTTAAAAATGCCTCACAGACAAGTGAAGAAGACAAAATGAGGTGAGAGAGAGAGAGAGAGGCCCAAGCAACTTTCAAGAATATTAAAATTAATGCAGTGTCCAAACAGTCTATCCTTTCCCCAGCCACGTCCCCCGATTCCAAACAGGGAAAGCAAAGATGCATCCATTTTAGTAAACAGCAGAGACTGAGGAGGAGGAAGGGTGTTTCTCTGGCACGGGTGGCTCGGAAGAGGAAGAAGCTGGATTTTAGCAGTATATATATATATATATTTAATTTAAAAAAGATATGGAACAGCAGATCAGTGTCCTAAGATTGTTTCAGAGAGTGGTAGGGTTCGGGTATTTTGTGCATCTCAGACGATTGTGCCCCTTTTGTTTACCTTGCAGTCACTTCTCCATCTCCTGGGTTTATACCTTACCTTAGTGTTTGAAGTTGTATATAAAGACATTTCCTGCCAGGGTAGAGAGCAGAGAGGCAAAGCGCCCACGTGATGTGAAGTCAAATGTTATCTTAATGTGGCAAAACATATGTCAAGTGCCGCATTCAGTTTATGATAAGAGTTTAACTTAAACACAACAAAAGCTGAGTCATCCCAAGCAAAAGCCAAAATATTGTGCTTAGCACGGACTGTGGTAGCTATGATATCACAGCCTGTTTGGTACTTCAGGTAACCTATCTTTCAAGAAGCCAGTGGCTAGAAAATGGGACTGGAATAAGGACTCTTGAGTTCCATTTCTGGCTCGGGCACTAATTTTGTGTGTGTGTGAGACCCTGGGTGAGTCACTTAGGCCAACATTTAAGGCAGCTATTTAAGGCTAGGCAATATATAAGTAGCTAAATACAAATGACAGATTTTTCAGAGGTGCTGAGTATCCACTGCTCAGATCACTCCAGATCATGAATATGGAGTCTAAATACCATTAGGTGGCCGAGTTTGAAACTTTTGGCGTTAGGGTGGGATTTTCAAAAGCACTTACCTTGTGCTCCTACCGCCTGTATTAGGGTTTGTGCTCCTCACTCACTTAGGCACTTTTAAAAATCCCACCCTTAATGTCTCAGCTTCCCCACGTGTGAAAAAGAGCTAATATCTACCTCACTGTGGTACAACAATGATAACTTTCAAAGCAACCTCTGCACAAATGTTGAAGTATTAAAATGGCAATAGTATTGCTGTCCTATATCACAGGAGTGGTATGAGCATTAGTTAATTAGTGTTGGTAAAGGAATTATGTGTGTTTTATTCTTATTATTTCAGTGACTCTATTGGTGCACAGGAAGGGTTAAGGATGCAGTTTCAGTCTTAATTTGGGATCTCATTGTTTTTATGGATTTAAATTAGTTCCCTGATGTAGTCTAGTTTTGTCTGTTTACTTAAAATTTATTTTTAATCTATAAATTTCCTTTCCCTGTTTTTTTAACAGGGTGTTTTTATCATTATGGGTTGATATTCAGGTCAACATCTTGTGGAACTTTACAACATCATAAGAAACTATGCTTATCCTATTAAAGCGACACTCTTGGGTCAAATTTGCCCCAGCTTTAGGTTTCTTTTTTGTTTGTTTTTAAAAGATTTTACTGAAGTTAAGACTAATAAACTGCTTTTCAACTGCTTTTGTTTTTAAACAGTCCCAGTGGAAACAATTTTACCTCTTTCCTCCCCCAATAGACAAATCTCCCCTTGTGTTTGTAACCCAAATACCACAGCACCATACTAGTGGGATGCACTGTTTAGTACATACACCAGTGAGCTATATTAGTGTATGAGAGCAAGAAAGGGAAACTGGGTTAAAACTGGAGACAAAGAAAAGTGAAACTGACTAGGCTGTTTTCAGTGTCCAAACTGAGAGGAAGGCAAAGGGGAAATAAACATACAAAACAGTGGGACATAAATGAGATTTTTCCAAGGCACAAGGATAATGTATGTGTGCGATTTCCACTAAATGTCAGTAGGGGTACGTGGCCTCACTACCCTTCGTGGTTTTAGAAAAACCTCTCCCCTACATTCAGTCACTCTTAGTAAATCTCAGGATTTATTAGTAACGTTGATGAGGATGTTGTTTCTTTTAAATATGATTTTTAACCTGACAGACTCCGTTTAAGACTGACTGGGCACCAGTGTGACCTGAATGGATCTCGGTAGTAAACCCCAGGCTACAAACAGTTGTCCCCCTTTCTTCATAGCTCTTCCCTTTCACTCTCTTATTACTGCAGAGTCACTTCTCTTCTATGATTACTCTTTCTTTCCCCTCCTTCCTCTCGCTGTCTGGGTCCAAGCAGAGTGGGCGCCTGGCTGGTAAAGAAATTCGGGTGACCAGACAGCAAATGTGAAAAATCGGGACAGGGGGTGAGGGGTAATAGGAGTCTATATAAGAAGAAGACCCCAAAATCAGGACTGTCCCTATAAAATTGGGACATCTGGTCACCCTAAAAGAAATAGCAGTGGGCCAGATGCTCCGTTCATCCTGCGCCACATCTATCACAGGAACAAAGGGGGAGCGGCTTTGCAGGGCCTTTGCATTCCATATTCCTAGCCCTGCCAGGGCCTATGGAAAAATTAGAGCAGTCTTAGAGCTGGTCTAAGTCATGCTGCCCTTGGCTCCATCAAGGCTGAAAACAGCCAGAGCGCAGAGTACCCCAGCACCGCCCTTTCTTCTCTACCCGCCCCGGCACACTCCCTACCTCTGAAAGGTGGAGCCCTGGAGTCATTCCAGCAGTTCTGTACTAGCTAGGTATCCCCTTACATGGGGGAGGGGTATCTCCCAGGGGTGCCAGTGTAACCCACACACCTTCTGGGTGTGGTGTTCTGTCCCCTCTAGTGGCATCGAGACCACTTAGAGAGAGATTAATGAGTCTGCTCTATAGCCTTAGCTAACAGGCAGTTGGCTTTTAGCTCATGCTGTAGAGCTTGAAGTCCCCAGTCATCCCCGTCCATTCTGGCTCCTCTATGCTGCAAGAGCAAGGGTAGGCAACCTATGGCACGTGTGCGAAAGGCGGCATGCGAACTGATTTTCAGCGGCACTCACACTGCCCGGATCCTGGCTACCGGTCCGGGGGGCTCTGCATTTTAATTTAATTTTAAATGAAGCTTCTTAAACATTATAAAAACCTTATTTACTTTACATACAACAATAGTTTAGTTATATATTAAAGACTTAAAGAAAGAGACCTTCTAAAAACATTAAAACGTATTACTGGCACGCGAAATCTTAAATTAGAGTGAATAAATGAAGACTCGGCACACCGCTTCTGAAAGGTTGCCGACCCCTGTGCTAGAGTATACAGAAATCTAGTCCCACATTTCAGGAAGTTTTAAAGCATTGTATAGCTCCAACTCAGCCAGGGCAGTAGCTGAGAGGTCAACATATGAGTCGTCACTGGCCCAATAGCATGTAGCAATGCAGGACTGTATATCCTACGGTAGGTGGCCCACAGAACAGTCAGGGATTATTTATTGTTTCTGTTGGGGCAATGCCTGTAGAAAGCATGAGCAATGTCATCATGTCCTTTTAGAAACGCTTGAGTGAAAACGTGTGATTTCCATGCAAAGTAAATAACTCATAATAAAAAGGAAAATGTCTCCCACTTCTAACAAATCTTTCCCCGAGAAGGATCTCAGAGCATTTACAATGTGATTTGTAAGCTATCCATGCATCACTCCCTCCACTATTCATATTTGGTGACTGTTTCATTAGCAACAAGGGACAAGCCGGCAGAGCTGTAGGAAACAGACCTTTACTACGTATGCCGAGAGGTCTGTGTGACATGCTGAACTCTAGAGTTCTGTAGCCAGCCTGCCTATCCAAGCCCCTTGTATCTTAGGGCTGGCCGAACTTATGCTCGCTCAAGATGCCCCCACAACCCACCATGAGCTGTGTCACACTGAACTAGGTCCCTCCTGAAACGTGACTCTCTTTCTCCAGTTCTACTCATCATATTACAGTCACCTCTCGGGGTGGAGAGCAACAGTACACAGTCGTTTTTTGGGCAGGAAGTGTAGAACAGTTTCATTATTTCATGGGGAATTGAGACAATGTCATTGCCAGAAATGGGTGAATTGACTTGGAAGGCAGAGCCTGTTCCTCTACTAATACCTATCGAATCAAGGAAACGAGAAATCTGTTTCTTTGCATAGTTCAATACAAAACAGTGCATCTCTACTGCAACTTTCAGCCATCCCGGCTGCTGTTTCTTGCCACTACACAAGGCTGAATATGAACATCTGAAGTTTCTAAACACGCCGTCTGAAAATGTGTTATGCAGTATGTAGATGAGCAGTGGTGTTTTCCAGCCTATTGCTAAGAATGTGCAAGGAGAGAACCCGGACTGGCCAGGAGACACACAAGTGCTGCCATATCTATGCCTTGTAACACCAACTTCCCAGCAACGGGCAGGATTTCTAAAAGCTTCCCTGGCTCTGACAGGGCTTGACTGATGAGGTTAGAAGGCTGCTTTGTTTGTACTTTATTTTTCCCCCTACCAGTTTCTGTCTCCACCCTGGATTGGAATAGCTGTTCTGTAATACACTTGCATGCTGATGTGCTAAGTGGTGAGTGGGACAAGGGGCTTTGCCCCTTTCCACTGTCTTTCCCCATTCCTGATAAGAGAATGAATGAGCAGTTTCGCTGCTTCTCTGCTTCTCCTGTCAGTTTGTCACCTGTTTCCTTTCCCTGTGCCGCATTTCTCAGTGAAGGCCCCATCAGCTCGTTCCTTTCCTCTAGTCTTTGTAAGGAAGGGCACGGCAAGCCCTAAAGGGGGAAACCACAAACCAAGATAACACCCGCAACCTCATTCTCTGCTGAGTCTGGGTCAGTGAGAGAAACATTGTATTAGTCAGTCCCAGGAGTCACAAATTTCACTTCCCCTCCTTCAGGATTGAGGGTTTCACCCTCCCAGCCACCCCACTACTCTGGAAGTCCCAAAGTAGTCTGTTCCTCCCTCCAGCCCCCGCATTGCTCCTCCATATGTGGCCTACGTACCCAGGCTTTCCATGTGGGAGTGGCCTTTTACTTTGAGTCAGTCAAGCTGTCTCAAGTGACTCACAAATGTGAGTACCAACCTCAGGGCAGACTGCCAGGGTCACAGAGTCAATGTTAGAATCTTTACCCCGATCAGAGGACGACAATGCATAAAAGTACGCAAGGCCATTATCCCACTTTTCCTTGCTCTTTCTGAAGCACGCAGCCTAGCTGAGATGCATCTGATCTGTAGGTTTTGATACACCTCAGCTATACCTAGGAAGTAGAACCTCAAATGAGATGTATCTAGTGCTACTCAAAGCCGCTGTAGTTCAGTACAGACAGACTCCTCGTACAGCTTATGCATCTCTTAGGCAGAGCTGCATTTAAGATTTGCATTGTGAGGTATATGATCTCATTTACACTGCATCTAAATCTATCAGGTATATTAATGGTTGAAGTACACAGTGCCTCCTGGTACTGGCTTAGGTCTCTGGAAGAGAACAGGGTTTAATTTTGGGCACCATATTTAATGGGACCCTATAAAGCTGCCCTGAAAACTTCTTTGTAAAGCTGGGTGCTTTTTTTTTTGTCTTCTCAGATTCTTTAAGGGATTTCTCAGATTTTAACACACACCTCCAAACTAATTCCTTTTAAAATAGGTTTATACTTTCCTCTTCTTTGGGCACCTTACAGACTATTAATTGTGGGGTGTTTTTTTAAAAACAACAACCACATTGCATTCTGCCTTCAGATAAGGCAGACAGAATGAAGAGAGTTCTGTGCAGAGTGACTAGAATAAAAGCCTTGGAAAATGAGGTCTATGAGGTGAAACCTAAAAGACCTGTGTGTGTGTGCATCTGGAGAAAAACTGAGATGGCAATTATCTGGGAATGGTTAAAGATGTTATAAAGGAGACAGGAATCAATTATTCCCTCTCGCTGTTAAGGACAGAATAAGAAGTGGGTTTCCAAGACAGCAGGGAGAAATTACATTAAATGTTAAGGAAAAACTTCATAAGAAAAATTAGGCAATGGAGCTAGCCGCCAAGGGAGGATGTGAATCAGCATCAGAGCAGATATTCAAGGCTAGACAGCCATCTGTTAAAGAATAATGAGATCAGGCCTGCCACAATGCCAAGAAATGGGTTAAATGACCTAGTTTATGTTTCTTAGTATTTTGGCTAGAGTGAAGCCTGAGGAAATAGTAGCCAGAATGATTGGTAACTTAAGTGGATAATTATTGGGTTATGCCCTGTGTCTCTGGGGGACCATCTAATAAACCAGTAGTTGCTGATGAGCTACCCAGATTCAGCAGTTATCAACCTGCTTCTTCACCACTGGAAGGATGTGGTAGGGATCTGAAGTGCTAGCTAACGTTAGGTTGTGGATGGCAAATGTAGCTCATTATGGGTTCATTACCTCTTCTAGATCATAGATTGGTGATGCTGCTAGTAACACTGAGTAACAAGGTTAAATGATAGGCAGCGGTCACCATTATAGCATTTGCCAGCAGTTACCCCTCAGTTGGTGTCTGAATCATGCCATGTGGCCATATACTTAGAATAGGAAAGACCTGTGAAATGGGAAAGCACCCGAGCCCAAAAGCTGATGTGTGAATTGTATGACTCCTTCAACGAAAAGCTTTCACACATACTACTTTAGATGTGCCACCATTTCTTGCCAAGGAGATTCTCCTACCTGCCATTTTTTGTCTGCATTACACTATGGTGGCATGTATGGGTTGCAAGCAGCCAGCAGGCACTGAGAGATAATACCTTCTTACCCAGCCCTGGCACTGGCTATAATGGCCCTGGCATAGGGGTGTGCTCAGACAAGAGTGGGCAGGAGGGGAACGGGACTGTACTGCAAGCTGCTACAAGACAACATCATTACCAGTGACAGGCTACCATAACCCAGAGCAGCCTCTGGAACATCTGTATTACACTGGGGCTAGTTTGATGCTTGGAGCAACTCGACGAGCACACAGGTGACTTAAAGCTAACATGTCCACCCCACTATCCAGGGCTGTATTTCCTAAAGGGGAACCACAGAATCTGACCCCCATGCTATAGACTTAGGGCCCAGTCCTGTACTGGTTTATGATCACTCTTCCCACTGCTTTCCCAGGGATTCCACTTGTGAGTCACAGTAAGTAGTTGTAACTCTGCAGGATGGGCTTTGAGGCCAAGGCTATGTCTACACTTAAACCGTTACAATGACACAGTTGCCACTGCGCTGCTGTACTGCTTCAGTGTAGACACTACCTATGCCAGCGGGAAGGGTTCGCCCATCACTGTAGTTAATCCACCTCCCCGAGAGGTGGTAGCTAGGTCAATGAGAGAATTCTTCTGTCCACCTAGTACTGTCTACGCCAGGGGTTAGGTCGGCTTAACTATGTCAGTCATGGGTGTGGATTACTCACACCCCTGAGCAACTTAGTCGGGTCGACCTAACTTGTTAGTGTAGACCTGGCCTATGTCTATACTTAAATCTCTATACCAGCTCAGCTGTACTGCTTCTGTGTAGACATGGACTACGGTGATGGGAGGGGTTCTCCCATTGCTAGAGTTTATCCACCTCCCCAGGAGGCAGTAACTAGGTCTACAAAGAATTCTTCCATTAACCTAGTCCTGTGTACACTGGGGTTTAGGTTGGCATAGCTACATCTCAGCGGTGTGGATTTTTCACATCCCTGAGGGATGTAGCTATACCAATGCAAGTTTCAAGTGTAGACCAACCCTTAGTGTAGTCAGTAGAGAGAGTGGGAAAAAGACGTTTTCCTATGAAAATTTTCAATGAGAACAATTTCCCCCCTTATTTTGTCAAATTTTTTGAAAGGAAAAAAGCCACAAGAAACTGAACTGACATTTTTTCAGTCTTTAGCAATATGAAAAACGAACATTTTCACTGTAAAACTGAATATTGTTGGTTTTGAACTAAGAATATTAATTAAAAACTCCATTTTCAGTTGTCAAAAACAGAGAAAAAGTGTTTTGCTTTTCTTCTTTTACAAAACCCCCACTTTTTTGATATAAGCAGAAGTTGTCTTCCAAAATTTCTGTTTAATAAAAAGGCCATTTTCTGTTGAATAATTTATTCATGGAAATTTTTTGACCAGCTGTTATGGTCAGGAGTCCATTCCATGACTGCTTGCTCCAGACCATAACTTGGTGGTACCCTCTGCAATAAGAGTAGGTGGCCAGGCTTAGATTTACAGAAGTGCCAATTTGTGGATCTGGGCCTTACATATTATCGTAACTGAAGGGCAGTGATATGAGCAAATGAGCATTCTGAGGAGAGTTTAGTAGATAATTGATTCTTGAGGTCAGTGACCAAACTGAAAAATAAAATTAAAAAAGTTAGTTTTGAGTTGACCCAGAATGGATTTTTTGGTTTGTTTTTTTCTCATTAAAATGAAAAATTGGAAAAAAAATGTTTTGGGTTTAACAAAATGTTATGTTCGACTGGAAATTAATTTTTTTTAGTGGCACTTTGGTTTTGGATTTTGCTTGTACACTTGTTCGTTTTTTACATCTAGCTTCATTTCTAGATGAAACATCATTTCCAAATGGAGGCCCCTCCTCCCGAAAGCTATTTTCTGAATTCGCCATGAATTCATGAACACTTTCAGCCAGCTTGAAAACTGCATTTTTTCAGCAAATAAACCATTCATCTGAAAAATTTTGCCTCGTTCTAATCCTGAGCGAGGTCTCTGGTCTTTCCAGAGAAAAAAAGGCTGCTTAGCATTTAGAAAGAAATAACAAACATTCAAACGTTTTGTAAAAGAGCAGGTCATTCTTTTCAGACTAGGTTCAGTTGCTAAAATGTCTTCCTAGAAAATAGAAATAACAACCTTTAGTGGTTATTAGGGGGTTGGGTAATGGAATTCCCATCCACCTGCTTAATTAAAAGCCGTTGTTCTTTCTGTAGTGCTTTCCACATACTGTGTGATGAGGACGGTAACAATTTATTAAAATAGAGTAGGGAAAATAATATCTAACTAATTGCCTATGTGGTGAGGATATGAAGATGACTAACAACTGGTTTTTATTAGGAACATCCTGCTGAAATAAGTGATTATACACATTATTTGTGACTGTATTATTTATTGGGCTATTTATTATTCAGCTTCAGCCAAATGCCACTGACAAATTTTCTGTAATGAGCTGAATACTACAATTAAACATTCGATAGACCCATAGTTACCATCTTTACTCCAGTGCTTTGGTACTAACATTAGATCAACCCCCTAAACTTATATATATATATATATATATAAGAACTTTCTCAAGATATATATATCTTGAGTTCATGAGAAAGTTCTCCTATTGCCTGTTAATTTACTGTATTTATTCATATATTAGTAACACACATAAAGAAAAAAACGAGGAGTACTTGTGGCACCTTAGAGACTAACACATTTATTTGGGCATTAGCTTTCGTGGGCTAAAACCCACTTCATCAGATGCATGCAGTGGAAAATACAGTAGGAAGATATATATATATACACACACAGATGATGAAAAATGGGTGTTGCCATACCAACTGTAAAGAAACTGCTAGCTGTCACATTCAGCCCCCAACTAAAACCTCTCCAACGCATCTTCAAGGATCTACAACCTATCCTGAAGGACAACCCATCACTCTCACAGACCTTGGGAGACAGGCCAGTCCTTGCTTACAGACAGCCCCCCAGTCTGAAGCAAGTACTCACCAGCAACCACACACCACACAACAAAAACACTAACCCAGGAACCGATCCGTGCAACAAAGCCCATTGCCAGCTGTGTCCACATATCTATTGAAGTTCTCTGCTGCTTGGCCCCTTCTCAGAGCTCTTATGCTGCTTGCTCCCCGCAGGGTTTCTCCCGTTGCCGCCCCCCCGGGTACTCGGGCAGCTTCCCTCAGGGACTTCCCTGCTCTTTGCAGACCCTGTATCATGGCTTCCCCTCCACAGAACCTACTCTGCTCCCTGTGATGTTTTCAGCCTGAGTTCTCCACCTTTGCGCCTCTATTCTGGGTCTCCTCCCCACTCTGTGTTCAGCGCTGTTTAAATAATCATCTCTCTGATTCCCCACAGCTGGGGTCAGTCTCCATCATAGTCAGTTCAGGGGTAGCTGTCTGGTCACAGGTAAGGCTGAGCCCAGCTTACCTTAAAGGGCCAGCCAGCCTGAGATATATGTCTAACAGACTTTTCATCTCCAAAATGATAGGAAAACCTTTATTATTCCCATTGTGTATGAGGAGGTTAAGGCCCAGAGACGGTATATAATTTTGCTCAATGCCAAATGTTAGACTCAATGTTAGAGTCAATGTCAGAGTTGTGTTAAGAAGTTGGGAGCTCCTGGTTTCCAATCCTGTGCCTGGACCACACCTTTTATAATAAGCAAACACAGGAACATGAAAGGTGGCATTATCATGGCCAAAAACCAGGGCTCTCCTCCTTTCTTAAAATATTACCAGGCAGAGTCTCCAGGAGTAGAATTTTCCCTTGAGTAACATTCATTACAAGATCCTTGAGGAATGAAAGCAGAACAAGAGAGAAGGAACAAATAAGAACATGAAACTGGTGTGTAAAGACTATTCTGCGATGAGCACACAAAGATCTGATTCTTATTCATTCTGCCACTGTTATTCATGCTGATTAGTACCTTACTCTGTAAATAGCCCCATTAATTTCATAGGGTGGCGCTATGTTACACCTGTATCTCCCTTCATTGTTTATTATTATTTACTATTTGTATTACCATAACATCTAGGAGCTCTAGTTAAGGCCGGGACCTCATGGCACAAGGTGCTGTACAAACACAGAACGGAATGACAGTCTTTACCCCAAAGAGGTTACAATCTAAGTATAAGACAAGATGGGTACATACAGTCAGATGGGAGAGTACAAGGAATCAGTGAGACAGTATTGGTCAGCATGGTAGGCAATGGTCTTGGTACACCAGAGGTCTAACCAGGGTCGATTTTTCACCAAATGAGTCACAATGTCTACATCTTCCACAAGGTTTGGACACTAGGCCCCAGATTCTCTCAGATGGCTTCTAGGCTCATCATTCTCTTTCCTTGCTAGTTTTGCAGAGCACATCCTAATATCAGCCCCCAAAGCTGGGTAACCCCTGGCAGTCTGGGGCTGCAGAGACACAGCTCTGACTGACAGGGAGCAGGGTAGCAGAGGGATTGACACTGCCTGCTTGCTGGCTTACACTGGAGGGCACACCCAGAAGCTTTATTGACCCTCCAGAGTGGCCCCAGGTGAGGCTCAGGAGACGCACTGTGTGATCAGAGAGAGATGTAGGGGAAGGAGTGCTTGTTCTCCTCAGCCACATGGAGAGGAAAGCATTTTCTGACTCTCCAGGTTAGAGAGCCTGAAGCTGACCTGGAGCCCCCACTCTGCTTCAGAAAGCCTGAGAGCTCCTTGAGAGGCTCCTGCTGTACTGAAAGCCTGAGATCAGCTATGGCTTGATTTGCCTAGGATGCCAACCCATTGACTAGCCCACAGAGCAGACAGCAACACCAGCCTATCCATTGAACCCCAACCATGCTGCCCAACTGTGGGGACTTTGGGAAGGGCTGGGGGGCTGGGTGCTTCCTTGTTATATTGCTGTTGTGGGGTTTTAGTGTGGTGTTGTGGTGCAGGATGGGGATCCATTTAGTCACCATCCCTAAGTCTGTTTCCTGTTCCCCTCCCCTTTCATTGTTATACATGTGTCCTGTTCCAGGAAGTAAATGGTTGCTATCTTATGTGGTTTTGGTTTAGTATATTAGTTAATTTATCCTGAGGTCACTGCACCTGGCCAATGGATGGAGGCACCAGTCATTGTGAACCCAAGGCCCATTGGTCCCAAGGGTGGGAGGGAGTCAAAGACTTCTGAGGAAGGAAGAAACAGGGACTCCACCATCTTTAGGGGACTGCGGCACCCCACAGACATGGAGTTTCTCTTTCTCCCTCTCTGCCACAGGACCCAGACGGAGTACAGCCAGCAGTATGTGGCCTGATCACATACTTAGTTCTATCAAAGGGATATATCTGGCAATTGCAAGGTGATTACAAGCAGTTGATTAAATCAGGATTGAAAGAAGTAGACTTTCTGGGCCCTGCAATATTAAAGCCCCTGTGATTTTCTGGTATGTTGTGCAGCAGGGAAGTGTAATCGCAATTCTTTTATCAGAAACTATTTTTCTCGTTGTTTGGCCAATTAAAAAAAAAAAGGGACAGAAGATTTCCCCGGTTAAAAACTCTCTCCGTTGTTTTTTTTACTGGTTCCAGGCCATGTGGTGTATTGAAAACTGTGTTAAAATTGTAAGCTATCTCTTTCAGTTGTCAGGGGGGTCTCCTGGTCCTACCTGCAGGCCGAGGGGCTCCGTAGGGCAACATGCCATGGCTGTGCCTAGCAGCAGTCAGTCTGCAGAAAGCCAGCACAGAGTGCGGTGGGTTGAGTTGTGGATCTGTGCTTTAGGGGGCAGCCTGTTTTGTCACTCTGGTTTGGGGTCTGTTATCATTCTGAGTTCTAAGAAACAAAGGAGGGTTATACTGCAACCTTCCAGCAAGAGTATTTTACGTTTTTATCTAACTCAGGGGTGGCCAATCTGAGCCTGAGGAGGAGTCAGAATTGACCAATGGACATTGCCACAGAGCCCCAGTAACAGGTCAGCTCCCCCGCCCCCGCTCCCAGCGCCTCCCACCCACCGGCAGCCTGGCCAATCAGCACCTCCCCCTCCCTCCCCACACCTGCCGATCAGCTGTTTCGTGGCATGCAGGAGGCTCGGAGAGGGAGGGGGAGGAGCAAGGGCAAGGCAGGCTCAGGGGAGAGGGTGGGAAGGGGTGGAGTGGGGGGCAGGCCTGTGGCAGAGCCAGGGGTTGAGCAGTGAGCCCCCCCCGGCACATTGGAAAGTTGGTGCCTGTAGCTCCAGCCCTGGAGTCGGTGCCTAGACAAGGAGCTGCATGTTAACTTCTGAAGAGCCGCGTGTGGCTCCGGAGCCCGAGGTTGGCCACCCTGGATCTAACTTTTCAGTGTGTGTGCCACGAATATCATCGATGACAACTAGCTTCTGGAACTGAGCAGTCATCCTATTGGCCTACTGGGTCCTCCATGAATAATCAAGAGAGGCCAACTGACGATTGAAAAGACTAGTTGAAGGATTCCAATAGAGCACAATAGAATTTCCAATAGGATCGATATGAGAACTGGTGTTTTTGAGAGCATTTTTAGAGATTTTATTTTCTAGTTCACTTGAAAATTGTTGAGATGAAAATCTTTCTGGCTGATGCTAGTTCTCATAGCAAATTGGACCATTGTTCAAACCAGTGATCATAACAGATGCTTCAGAGGATGACAGTTGCTTTTTCCTTTCTCCGCCACTATAATGAACCTATTAGAGCTGATGAAGGAATTATTTTTTTCTGCGTGACAAAGCTAATTCCCCACTCTGGCACTTCGAGTGCAGAAGGTGGGGCCCACAAGGATTCTAAATATTAATACTGGCCACTCCCGGCTTGTATTAAACTCCTAAGGTTACAGCTCTTCTCTGACCTTGGATGGGTAGATGCTGCCACCATCCAAGTGCAAAACCCCTTTGAGAGCCCAGGAAGGCACACTTGGGAATTCCTTCCTGTGGGGTACCCTCAAGCCCTTTCACCCCCACTCAGGGGAAGAGCTGAGAAAGAAAAACAAAGGAAATCAGTGTTGCCACCAGCTAATTAAACAACATGGGCACAAACTTCTTAGGACACAAAAATCCAATTCCGTTATTAAAAAAGGTAAATTTTATTAATTAAAAAAAGAGAAAGAAAATACATCTGGGAACTCAGGCTAATGCTAGATTTTAAAAGAGCAACTACAAGGATTACGCACCAAGAATAACTTTCTTGAGGTCCAGCTTAAAGTTTACAAGCAAAACAAAAGCACCTGGGGGTTAGCACAGAGGAATCCACAAGCCATAACGAAATAAAAGGGATAAACCTAATCGCATCTTCCTAGACATTTCCTGATCTACTTACATATCTGGGGTTCCCAATGAATAGTTTCTAGGTATGCTACTGATGGTTTTTCATACCTGGCCCAAGTTTTTTACAGCATAGCTGTTGCCCTGTCCGTCTCTCCCTGGGAGAACAACCACAGACAGACAAAAGGAGAGTTTTTTCTCCATTTTAAAAAGTTCTAGCCTTCCCATTGGCTCTTTTGGCCAGGTGCCCACTCACTTCCTTTTACCTATGCATAGCTGTGAGGCTTTTTAACCCTTTACAGGTAGAGCAATTAGAGAACAGCTACTAAGAGGGATTTTTTAGCTGCTGGCTGGCTGGGTGTCCATAAAAGGGAGCTCCCCTTCCCCCTTCATTTATCACACTGCACCATTTAATACTTCAACAGAAAGGGGAAAAAAACAGTTTCATCAATTTTTTTCTTCAGTGTTTTTTTAGCAGTTGTAAAAAAAAAACCCTGAGAACTGATTTTTTGTTTTCTATTGTTTTCAGCATCTGGAAACCAAACCTGTTTTCAGGAGCTGAAACCCAAAATATTCAATTTAAAACAAAAAAAATTTGGTTTTCTGTTCGGGAATCAGTTTTTTGCTTTTGACGAGAACCTGACATTTTTCAATGAAAAGATTTTTTGGCCCCACAAAAATTGCCATTAGCTCGAAACGCCATTTTCCATTAAAAAAAGATATTTGATGGAAAATGTTTGACCTATACCTATGTAAATGTGTGATGTTCTACTTTGCGTGGGGAGTGTGCCTATGCTGATATGCTCATGAGAGACTCTGTTAGATACCCTTTACTAGGAAAAGCTTCTCATTACCCCATTAATATGAAAATTAACAACCCTGTCATTGAATTCCAGCTTGGGCTATTTATAATATGTACTGAAGGGGAACATTTTTACATATATATAAGCAAATCAAGTAAAATGAATATTGATTTAGCCTTTGGCCATATTTAAACATAAATGAAATAAAAGCACACGATACACCCAGTTAAACGTACACAAGCTACCATTTAGAAAGCTAACCAGGCTATTAGAATTATTCATATATACAACACACACCAGTTCATGCAGTCCTGTTTCTGCATGCTCATTGTTCCTTTAAGATTTCTTTTAAGGAAAGTACTGAGACACCAGTGTGCTTTCTGAGATCTTCACCTGGAAGTCCCATCAGCCTTTGCAAGATCAGGCCTTCTCTATATTAGAAAACCTGCCCCAAAGAGAATTGTTCTTGGTACACTGCTACAAAGTCCCAATATAAATGCACTTAAACCGATTTAGCCTAATACGCTTAAACATGACTGAATGCTTTTCACTCAATGTTTCCTTGAAGCAGTTCTCATGGCTGCTCATTTAAATCCATCTGCCCATTTCATATACAATGCAATTAAAATAAATTTCCAACAATTACACTGTCTGTATGTTGCTAGGCAAAAATATCTACCCAAATACAATTTGACTATGCTGTGCTTTTGAGTCAGCAAGTGTTGGCCAAAATGTCAGTACAATTCTATAATTGCCATTTTGTGAACATAGCACCATAAATAGCACCATGTCTAACTTTTCTGTACTGATGTAAATTCGTATTTCAAACACTCCCGCTTTTCTTATAAACTGGACATTTGACTAGCACTTGTAGCCCAACTCAATGGCATATCATTAACACTAAGGTTAAATAAGTTAGGCATGACCCTCAAACTTCCCCCCAGACTGTCACTCCAAAATTTGTGTATGTTTTAAATCAGTGGCTCTCAACCTTTCCAGACTACTGTATCCCTTTCAGGAGTCTGATTTGTCTTGAGTACCCCACGTTTCATCTCCCTTAAAAACTACTTGCTTAATAAAAAAGCAGAAGTGTCACAACACACTATTGTTGAAAAAATTGCTTACTGTCACTTTTACCATATAATTACAAAATAAATCAATGGAATGTAAATACTGTTCTTACATTTCAGTGTATTGTATATAGAACAATATAAACATGTCATTGTCTGTATGAAATTTTAGTTTATACTGAGTTTGCCAGTGCTTTTTATGTAGCCTGTTGTAAAACTAGGTGAATATCTAGATGAGTTGATGTACCCCCTGAAAGACTTCTGCATAACCCCAGGAGTATGTGTACCCCTGGTTGAGAACCACTGTTTCAAATAACAGTTGTGCTGGTGGAAGGTTCCAGATTAGCAGCCCTGAGGCTGAAATCTTCAGTTGATCCCCCAATATGAATATCCTTGGTAATACAAGCTTGTCTGTGCTGTCCTACTCATGGTTCGCAACCCTGATCTAGATGGACCATTGAAGAAGTCGCTCCAGATTCCATTCCCACTCAACTCTTGGTCTCTCTGATCAGACTATCAAGCACCAAGAGATAGTGCTAGTGTAACCCCCTGGTCAGGGTGTGGTACAGGTCCCCTTCTGAACCAATCCACAGAGGATATGAGTCTGTTATAGCCTCAGGCAGACAGCTTTAGCTCACACTGTAGCCATTCATGCTTTTAGTTATGGAGGTCCCCAGTTCAATCCTGGGGCATCAGCCAAGATGGGGGCTGGGGATCACAGTTGTTTTGATGATGAAACGTCAAGGGTAGAAACACCTGTTTTAGGCCATAGGAAAATTGAGATTCTCCCAGCTTTCCAGAGTTATGAGACAATTAAATATTATTATTATTTCTATAGAGATAGTACCCAGAGACTCCAAACAGGATGCTCAGTTTCATCAATGTTAAGGCTAGAAGGGACCATTAGATTATCTAGCCTGACCTCCTTTTTAACACAGGTAGAGAACTCTAGAAGTGCCACCAGTGCCTGACACCCCTGCAAAGACAGGAAATTGATTAGCTGAGATATGCCCAGATGATCCTAACAGGTGCACCACAGTCCATGCTGCAGAGGAAGGCAAAACACAAAACAAAACAAAAATGCAACCCCAAGGTCCCTGTTGATCTAATTTTGGGGGAAATCCCTTCCCATCCCCAAATCTGCTCATCAGTTTCACCCTGACCATGTGAGCAAGACACACCAGACAAACATCTAAGAAAGAGGGTTCTCCTCACCAACTCAGAAGACCATGCCACCCCGATCAGTGTCTCATGTCCAGCTGTGACCAAACTCTGATGCTCAGAGCAAAGGGGGAAAAAAACACCCTAGAATGCAACCAATTGTGCATTGTGGGAAAAGTTCCTTCCTGACCCCTACAAATGATGGCTGAAGCCCTGAAACATAAGATTCCATTCCAGTCATTGTTTTAATGCAGATTGGGGCACCATTGTGCTAGTCCGTGGACAGTCTCATAGAACAACACGACTTCTGCCCCAAACAGATTATACCCTAAGTGTCAGATGGTCTCCTGCCTTGCACATGGCTGCCCGACGCCCCCTTGTGCCAGTGCACTGTGCCACTGCGTCAGCACACGGGCAGTAGCAGGCTCCACCGAGCCATTGTGTCCCCCCCTCAGGCATGTGGGCAGGAAGGGATGGAAGGGGGTGGAGAGAACATTGCGCAAAGGTCTCCTCCATGCCCAGAGGCATGGCTGTTCAACCTGCTGAGGAGTGCATGCTGCACAGGGACTGGCCCAGCACTGTTTACTCCCTTCCCTGGAGCAGCAGAGGAACCGGGAGACAGACTGTGACTCACCAGGTCAGAGTCAGCTTCCTAGGCTTGCTCCCGGCGAGGGGCAACTATGCACCAGTCCTCAGGGCGGATCACAGTCTGGCTAGCCATAAGGTGCAGGGGTGGTACAGCGAGGAATAGCGCAGGCGTGGCGAGAGGAGAGGGAGCAGCGGTAGCACAGGGAGAGATGGTGGAGAGGTGATGGAACAGTGGAAGGTGGTACCAGGGGAGGACCTGGCAGCACTTCCCCGAGCGGCTGACCACCGTCCTGCCTGAGTGCGCTCCTGGATGTTGGAACTTTGCTAAGTAATGGCAATGGAGGAGGACATTTGTCCACTGGACGGTCACGCTAGTTGGTGGGGAGACTGAGGCAAAGGACTACAGCCAGATTTACTGTGGTATTGGTACTGTTGATTTCTTGTGGACATATTTTCCAAAATGAATGCCTTGTTTCCTTCCCTTCCCCATCCCCAGCAAAGTTTCCAGTGTTATCCAGACTCAGGGCTTGCGAGCAGGGAAGTATTTCTCTTAGGGCAGGGAGGGCATTTAGGTTTTTCTCAGGTTTCTGGGGGGTGGGGCCTTGAGCCAGTGCGTTTTGTAAACTTAGAAAGGAACCCCTCAATATTAGAACCCATCCCTTTTTGTTGGCAGAAGGGACCGCACAGATATGGCTCTAGGAGAAGCAGGAGATGCTGGTGGAGTGGAGGAGGCTGGGATTGGTGGTAACAGACAAGAGCAGACAGGTGGGAGAGGCAGAACTGTGAAGGGCACTGAGAGATGTTCATTTTCACCTCTGGCACATAATGAGATCTTTAGCATCACAATCTTAACAGTCAACTTGCTTTGTCTGATGTCAGGCCTAACCTCACTTTAGCAGCCAATATCTCACAAACTGATAGCGTGAGTGGCTAGGGCTTGCTGAAGCAGCTCTCACAAAAAGTCGCAACTGAAATCTTTACAGAACTGAAGGGGCTGACTTCCACCTTTGGAGAAAGTCTGAGGAATATGCAGTTTTCTTCCGCTAGAAATATGATCTTTCCTTCATCTCTACCATCTTCTACACAATCTGCAAGGTCTAGACACAACTTGGCAGACCGAATGCATGTGCAAAAGCAACAGTAAGCTGCTGATCACTGGTTCTGTAACAATGATTAGAAAGAAAATGTACTAGTTACTGATTTGGCACAGTGGGCAGCCTACTCGGGGAGGGTCAGGAAAGGGAGAGCCGGGGTGGTGCATTCAAAACCAAGGTGCAGTGGTTGAGCTAGGAGGTGAAGTGATAAGCTGTTCATGCCTGGGGTATTCTGATTCTTCTACTGTTCCTCTCAGGTAAAACCAATAAGCTCCAAGGCATGCATAGTGGGAGGAACAGTGTGGGGGGAGGGTTCTTTGAGAACTGCAAAATAATGTTTTGGACAAAAACTTATCAGGCTGGCTCTGATTTTATTTGAACCAGTCCACCTCTCCTTAATTACAAACAGCTGAAACGTCACATAAAACGTTGACAGTAGACTAGAATTCATTTGAATAAAATGTCCATGCTGCAGAGAATCACAAAAAAGGCCAGTTAAGCTAAAGAGGGAAAGATGGACCAGGACTTTCAAAAGTGACTAATGACCACAGATGCTTCAATTTTGGGGTTTCCAACCTGAGACACCTTAAAGGGGGCTGATCTTCAGCAAGTGCTCAGCTCCCATCCTCTGGAAATTGGGGCCCTTTAAGGTATGTCAAGGCAGGCACTCAAATATTGGGGCAACCAAAATCAATAGCCACTTTTGAAAACCTTGACCAATGTTTTTTGTAAGGTATGCATTAAATACACAGACAGATGAATACTCACACCACATAGATGCATACATACTCACGGTGGGTATATGAATATATGATTATCTGCTTCCAGGGTGATCAATGAAATGGTGCAGCGGGCCTTGGATCGAATCGACGGGGCTATGACACCTGGACCAAATGAGGTACATTCTAAGGTACTATGTGAATTAACCCCGATAAGTACTGGCATATTGCAGACCTCCCAAATGGATACTTGGCAAAATGCACTCTGATGAAGTAGGTATTCATCCACGAAAGCTTATGGTCCAATACGTCTGTTAGTCTATAAGGTGCCACAAGACTCTTTGCCTTCATTAATATTGTATCTCTCTGTAGAGAGAGGATGAAAGAGCATGTAAGATGGTGCACTGTGACATAAAGGATTTATTTGGCATGGGATTGGGATGACTGCACTGCTCATGAGTGGTATTTACAGGCTTTTCAAGGACTATAAGGAAGCAACGTAAAATATCAGAAAGCTGGTAAATCTCCCTGTTCTAATTTACTATTGGAAATGCTCTAATTAGTGAAAATACTGCGTTCATTTAGCTCCACATATTTATTTAGTTATTTGAGGTAATCAGCAAATGTTAATGGCTGTTTATAGGTTAGGTGTGTATCTTATAGCAGCAGTGTGGCCTAGTGGCTCGACTGCTAGACTGGGCCTCAGAAGACCCGATTTCCCTTCCTGGTTCTGCCATTGGCCTGCTGGGTGACTTTGGCAAACCACATCACTGCCCTGTGCCTCAGGTTCCCCATCTGTAAAATGAAGATAATATTTACTGCCTTTGTAAAGTCCTGTGAGGTCTATGCCTGAAAAGTTCTCTCTCTATATAGGCAGCAGAAATAGCAATACCTGTACTTCACGTTCCCTGACACTTTCCATTATGAGACCTTGTTTTTAGTTTCTTGCAACTTTGCCAGGCTGTAACCATTTGGGCTGAAATTTTTTATGCTCTGCATCTGTCTCAGGCTGAGTAGTTCTGGAAAATTCCATCTAAAACAGTTCAGTAATGTCTGATAATAAGATTAGAAAAAAATATGTTGTTTTGCCGATGTTAAAAAATGTACAAATATTTGTTTGAGAAGCTCTAGAGCCTGCATGGTTTGGCGCAGGGACTTAAAATTTGGCCGGAAGGTTGCTTTGCTTTCAGGGTTGTGCCTTTGTTGTCTCCATGAAAATTTGCACAAATTACACCAAGATATAAGCCTCCCAGAAAAAATTCTCAGTTCACACATGCTAGCCAAGGGAGTTGGAGTTTGGCAGCTAAATTCTCCAAAGATTCCATCTGGACTGAGCATGCTCCATCCCCTCACAGCTCCTACATGCCAACTGGGATGTATATGTGCCACCCGCACAGAGCAACTAAGCATGCTCCAGCCCAGGGCTGCATGGTCTGAACCGGGCTTTCCCTGCTTCTGGGCTGCCGGTGGCTGTTGTAGCATCAGGCACCAGATCTGAGAACAGGGAGACTTGCTGTCCTGTGCTCTCAGTGCTCCCCATCTAGGAAGCTGGAGGGGAAGGAGGAGTGACAGATGGGAGCAGGGAAGGGGGAAGATATTTGGGGCAGGGGGAGAGGGGCTGGGGAATGGGAAGGACAGTGGCAGGAGCCGGGGGAGCAGGAAAAGCACAGGATGAGTAGGGGAAGGGGCAGGAGTTGGCTGAGGAGAAGGGGACAGGCAGAAGCTGTGGGGACAGCAACAGAGGCCAACTTGATTCATGCATTTCCTATCTTGTGAGTGCTTGATTTTGCAACCTTAATGTTCTTTTCATACAGATTTTGGGGATGTAATATATAAATACACTCACATGCAAGATTTCATGTATATACACACCCCTGGGTCAGAAGTTTGCCTTCAGATGCATGCACAATGTGCATTCAAACAGCAGGAGTTGTGCATATGTGCAGAATTTGGCCACACATTTAAAAAATGTAATATTATGTGTTTATGTACCCACCTATCCAGGCACACTGTTTGAAACAGGAATAAGATGCACATTTGTTAGAATGAATGAATATTAACCATCGCCATGTTTAGAGGGTTTGTCTCATACATATTTGGTTGCGTTAAATGCAGCATGGTCAATGGTAATAGATCTCTTAATACCTAGTAAACTCCTATTGTATTAGAGAGGCAGAAAGAGGGGTCTCTCTCCAGAAGGGAGTGAAAGTTACCATAATCTCAGGGATGCTCACAGAGTCTACCCTTTGCTATCTCAGAACATACTGCAAGGTCAGAAAAGTGGAAAGCATGTCATTCACAGCCTCGTCAATCACAGCCGAGAGAGTTGTTAATATTTAGTTTCCTCCTCATTTTACTGTTACGTCACTCCTGGGCAAAAAGATAAATGCTTCAGATCAGCAACTGATAGGAGAGGGGGAAGAGGAAAGGAAGGTAAAAGGTGCTCATGGAGGCTGAGGAAGTGGAGTATGACACCACTTGCTTCGGAACATGAATCCCTGTGCTTTGTACCATTGTGCCTTTTACTCCCTGAGTCTTGCAGCTTTTGTAAGTAACTGTGTTAAACAGGTTTTCCATCATTGTTTTCCCTAAGCAGTCAGTTTAACATTGGAACAGATGGTCAGATATGGCTCGTTTCATTGCATGAGCATCTTTTTCTTTATTTGACTTTGCTTCATATTAAACTGTGGAAGATGCTATGAAAGATGCAAACTGCAACAGAAGGAACACATGCATAAGCCGTAGGAGCTGTGTGCCCTTGCATTTCACTGCTTTGTTACTGCACTTTCATTATTACTGCACTTCCATGGAAGAGAAACAGCATCGTTAATAGCATGTTACTTTATACGTAAGTGCTAAAAGAGAGGATGACAAATGCAAAGGGGAAGGGAATCAAGAAGATACTAAAAAGGCTATGAATTTAGATATTGTTTGGTTAGCCTTTGGCATACACAGCATTAGTAGAAGTTGACATTTCACCTGCTTCTTTGGTAACATTTAAGATATATTAGAATGTGAACTGTGTAGACAATAACGGGAACAAAAACAAAGTCATGGAATCAACTGTGCTGGAGCTGCATATGCCAGGGTTCGATTTGGCTCCATAAGTTCATCGATGTAAAAAGAAACTACCTATCATGCTGACCTTTTGCTTCAGCCAGTTGCTTATGAGCCAGGTTGCATGGTTGTACATGAGAAGAGTAGCGCTTTGTGCGATTGTTTACTTAAATTATGTTGTAGTTTAATTCATGTTACGGTTGAATCCTTTCATTTCTTTTGAGCGGCGTTTCTCAGTCTTTTAAGGTTGGTGACCCCTTATTTCAAGTCCAAAAAATTTGCGACTTCCTCACAAGTAAGAATGAAAAATGTATCAATTATAACAATAAACCTATGTAATGTGTGTTGTGTGTGTTATGAGAGGGTGCAAGAGAAAACTTGATCTTGAGGGGCAAATGCGTGCAGGGAATGAGGAGTGAGATTTTCTTTGCTTTAGATTGTAATAAAATTTTCAATGCCTTTCATGACCCTGGGGTGCGGGTTGTAACCCACGCTTTGAGAAACACAGTATTACAGTATTGTTTTGTGTGGGCGGCACGGGATCTTCTTTTTGTGTGTGGAAAGAGAAACAACACTGGGACGTGGAATGATTGGGAACATAAACTTTATCTGTCTGCACCTGTAGTTCTCTCTGCTTGCACCATATAACAAACTCTGCTTTGCAGCGGCACTCTATGTGGAGTGAAGAACCATTCCTCATGAACAGGGAATCTGAATCTGGTCCTTAGTGGTTAACCCTACTCAGCGTTGAAGGACATCAGAAAGATCTGGGTGTTACAGTGCTTTCTTCTGAGCTAGATTCTGCCACTGTTACTCAAGTTGAGTAGCACCATACTTCACAAAGAGTCACAAAGGGTCAACTCACAGCATAAGATGCTACTCAGTGTGTGTAAGGGTGGCAGAATCAGGCTCTTACTGAACGTTAGGATATCCTTATTATTATAACTGACACTAGCTAAGAAAAGGCTGTTTTAACTTAGCTGGAAAAACAACCATCCATTCTCAGCCATCAGTATACCTGAATGGTTTGGGGTAACTTTTCAGTGTGGTTTTAAATACAGTACTTACAATATTGAAAACGCCTCTAAATTTTGTAAACTTAAGTTTTTTTATGTTTTGTATTTGTTGTTTGTATGCTATTTATTGTAGTACAGTGTAAAAAAGAATGCAGAGACTGTGCAATGCTGAAATCCATGAGAGAAAACAATGACAGATCACAAGAAAAACAAAATTCAAATCAATGGAGCGCAAGATACAATAAAACCACATAAATAATCAGAATAACACACATTCTAATCCCAGAGTATCAAGTGTTTGGTTGCTCTCCTGGGCCAGATCCTGCATTCATTACTCACCTGAGTATTGATTTCACATGACTAGAGGTTGCAAGAGTAGTTTGATTTTCAGAGGGGCTGTGGAACCCACACTTCCAGTTGACTTGGTTACTCAATAGCTCAGGAAACCAGCTCTAAATTTAGAATATATCCTAATTTACTTTTTTATTTCAGACAGCTTAATTTTACAACATCAGCAAGATTAATGGTTTATTTACTTCTTCTTGCAGGAAAATAATCAGAAATATTAATCACGATCTCTGTACAACGAATTTCCATGTCTGATTGTTTTGTTTTGTTCCCACTGTACTGTGCCCTGGGGGGGAAATATGATTGATCTCATAGAAAAGAATATTGGAAAATCTTTTCTCCTCTCCATTGTAAGTGGGGCTTCCAGCTTCCTTAAATACACCAATATCAAAAGAGAAGCAATCTTAGACCTGATCACTACATACCTGCCACGGCTGTGTTTATTGTCTATCCCCACTCCTGCCATATTTGCTCTTTCTCTTTCTAACTAATCAAAAAATCCTGCTTTTTCTTCTCGGATAGATTCTGCTACCCTTCTTCAGGTTCAGTAGTGCTATTCCTCATGAGTAGACCCATTGATTTCAGTGGAACCAACCATGGAATAATGTCCTGCCCACTGTGTGAAAATGGCATCAGAATTTGGTCCTTTGATGCTAAAAGCTCCCTGCTCCTGCGTGGATTCCTCAAATGTACCAGCAATATTGGCTCTCATCCCCTAACACCCCAAATCAGCTCTGCATAAACATCATGCTCAGAAGCTGAAGTCTTGACTTTGTATGAGTGAACTTGTCCTTTCCAACATGGGAGGGAAGGCTCAGTCTGGGACAGGTTCTGCTTAAATCAATATTCATTTGTAACAAGGAGAAATAGTTCTTATACTTTTTAATTGGAAAATGATTTGACATTACCAGGATATTTTTATTCTTTGTGTATTCCAAACTGTCTTTATTCTTTGACGGTGATTAACCAGTGGCCTTTGTTGTATTTGATGTGAGTGAAAGACCATTAAAGTTCCAATGTCATAGTGAAGGCATTGTGTAGATATATTTAATAACCATTTTAATATGCTAAAGTCCTTGGCCAAAATTTTCATAAGTACCTAGTGATTTTGGATGGCCAATTTGAAATACTTTAATGGGTCATTTTACAGATAACAGTTGTGTAGCAGTTTCTGAAAATCAGGCCCCAGTATGATGGCTCAAGTTGGGCCCACAAAAATGGAGTCCCCAGAATCACTAAAAGTCACTTTAAAAACACTAGGCCAGCAGGCTGTAATCAGAGCTGGTTTGGATGCCGTATTTTCTGACACAACTCTAAAACCTCAGCAGCTGGGGCAACTTCAAGATTTCTAGCCCTGAGTGGGCACAAATTGTGTGCAAGATATAATGGGGACTAAGGATCTGCTGCATTGTGCTAATGCACCTTCTTAGCTCATATTATATACACTGTGCTAATGCAGCTGTGTGGGAAAAGACTGTGTGTGTTGACTCTGAGAGGTGCTGAGAGCCTCCTGTGAGACGTCAAGCGCTCCCCGCTTCCCGAAATAGTAAGTTCATGAAATGGTACCTGCAAAGCTTCTGATCCTGAGTCCCTTAGTCAAGCAGGCAATCTCACCCCATGAGTTATTCCACAGAGGTTAGTGGGACTATTTGTTCTGTGCCACATGAGCCATCATTCCAGGATCAGACTCCATGATCACAAAATAGGATGCAAGGTGAGATAAGAGATCCTTGCTAGATATGGGCCCAAGACTTAAAGTTCAGATCAGGGTCCAAATGCTCTCAACGTTTAGGAGTGTTCTGACTGTGGATTTTGATTGGAGCATTATAGTAATAGAAGGTGGCTATGAGTATGGCTCTATCTCCCAGTCCTGTGCCAAGTTGGTATAAATTCTCACCTATTCATCCAACCATCCACTGCCTTGGCAGAAGGCAACAAAAATTGAATATTCAGTCGCTTCCATAACCCGAATTCAGCTTGTGTTAGTGTAACGCCAACAGACCCCGATCGTCGGGATCAAACTGGGGACCTCTGGAGCTAAGTGCATGAGCCTCTACCGCATAAGCTAAAATCCAACTGGCTGTTAGCGAAGGCTGTAGAGCAGACTCAATCTCTCTCTCGAAGGGGTCTTGGTGTCACTAGATGGGAGAGAACACCACCCCCAGAAGGTGTGTGGGTTACATACTTCCCCTAGCTGAGGAATAATGTCCCGAGTTTCAGAGATTTCCCAGTTGAAATCCTGGATGAGCCCCCACTCGTAACAGAACAAGGAGTAATGGTCTCAATGGTGCCATGAGATGGGACAGAACATCACACCTAGAAGGTATGTGGGTTACATTAGCACAGCCAGTGGTGTAAAAACACCAGCAAATGAATCTGCCATAATCACACTCGCTTTCCGCCAGAGGAAGGAAGTGCTATGACATGCCATGAATACGGATAAGGGAAAGGCTAACAGTTCAGCGAGGGAACAGGTAGCTTTTCAGCGCAGGAGTGTGCATGCATAGAAATCAGGAATCTGGAAAATTAGCTTGGAAGGTGCAGCAGTGTCGAATGCCAACATTACTTTCTGGCTGGCTACATGGTATTGTATGTGTCTTTCGGTCAGGGTTCTCAGTCTTGGCTCGTCCAGACTGAGGGAACAGCCGAATCTTACACCCACACTTTGGACTGGTGCAAATGACTGCACAAGGCAGTGGAGAATCCGGTTCTCTAATCACTAGATTCTAGTAATTCACAGTAAATGGAAGTAAAGACATACCTTGCACTCCTCTCCCACCATATACGTATCCAGGGTTGCTCAGATACTAGGGGTGAAGTCTAAGAAAATAGCTAGATAGGATGCAGTAGACCGATGGATACATGGGCACATGCTAGAACACAGAGTGAAATTGCTCCATTTGCTTGAGTTTTCTATCCATTATAACAAACGTTAGGGCTGAGAACCTACAATTCTGATTAAAGTCAGAGGAAGTTGCAAGTGCTCATGATCAAGGCCATGATCAAGGAGAAGCCAGAACTTTTAAATCACCCACAGTAAATGAAGCATACACGTTTAACTCAGGGGCATGTGGTAAAAGTTCTCACGACTTTGGAGACTAAACAAAAAAAAAAACCTAACGTTTTCTTGAGTCTGTGAAAAAGTCAAACGTTTATTTGTTCTCACCTTCCATATTTCAGTGGACTTCCAAGGCCATTTTCACATGCAGACACCAGTTACCTTTTTCCAGGAGAAGTTCTTTTCACTGTGCAAGTGGGTAAATTTCAACCCTGCTGAGATCTTTCTGGACACAGTTCACTAAACCAATAGCATTCTATAAACTATCCATTCATTAAAAGATATGCCTGGTTCTCATGCTGGGAACCTATTTCCTTCTAGGGTTTCAATACACAAGGACCAGATCATGGCCCTTCAGCACAGATGACTTTCATTACTGATTAAGGAACACAGCAAAGGAAGGACACAATATAAGTCTGCATGAGAAATTAAAAAGAGACTGTGTGTTGTGTGGGACCGACTCTTTCCCAGACACCTTGAATTGACCCAAGGGAGCTTCTCTCTAGCAGACAACAAGGAAAACTCCATACATTTAAAGGTGCAGGACACAGAAAACAGTATCCGAATATCTCCACTACATTTGTATATTCACATACACCTCAGCTTCACTGGTCAGTTTCCAACTCCTGAAGTCAAAACAGCCATGGCTGTGTATGGAATTCCATGGCATGGAATCCTGGATCTAATCTCTTTTTTCCCCTTACACATGGGACCTAATCCTGCTCCCATTAAAAGCAATGGCAACATATTCAGTGTCTTCATTAGGAACAGGAACAGAGCCTCAGATGGTAAACTAATAAGCAATCGGTTCAAAAGGTCGGTATATCAGCTCAATATAAGGATGTTAATATGAATGGAGAACACTGGCTTATTAAAACCATTACGTTCTGCCCTCTGAATGACCTGAAAGCAAGATATTTATTTCCAAAACTCGCTGAATATTTATCCTTCCTGTGTGAAAATGAGCCGAGTCGAATTTAATCAGCCACCTGCTCAGTGGGTAGATTTCATCCTGTTTTGATCCTTTTTTTTTTTTTTTAAAGAATGCATTGATAGGTAACACTTCTTCCCTGACTGGTAAGGACAGGGTGGAGGCAGCGTGGAGCAGTCAGCAACATGTGTTGATATGCAAGAGTTGTCCGGCTGGTGCAGAGAAAGATGGTGCTAGGTGATCAAGGGGTATGCTGCTGTTCCTTCAAAGAGGAGTCATGTGCACTGCTGGCTATCACCCGCAGCACGCAGTAAAGCTGGGTGGGAAACGGTTTTCCCTTCCTGTGAACAAGATTGAGATTTCAGAATAGTTTCTGTTCAGCAGTGGGATGAAACCAAGACCTTTTGACATTTATTGTTTTGAGAAAAAACAGAGAGGGAGAAAAAGGGGTGTTATATCCTAGAATATCCAGTAGCTCAGTGGTTACGGCACTTGCCTGGTATATAAGAGGTAGGTTCACATCTCTGCTGTACTTTATTCGGAACAGGAACTTTACTTCTGATCACCCAGGTCAGTGTCCTAGGCTAATGGGTATTCTACAGAGGAGTTCTCTCTGACTACAAATTCTGTCCAGGATGTCAGAAACCTCTCCTGGCCACAGGGATGCTGGAACAATTTCTATAGTGGGGATGCTGAGAGCCACTGAACCTAACGGTAAATCCTCTATATAATGGAAACCACTTCAAGCCAGGGGGTGCTGCAACACCCCCCGCCCCCCGCCCCCTTAGTTCCTGCACCTATGCCTGGCCAAAAGTTAGTTGAAACTGACTCTTTCCTACAAAAAGTTTTGGTTTTGACAATTTGGCATTTTCTCACCGCCCCCCCAGATAAATAAATAAAATGGTTGAATAATCCCACTTGGCTCTCGCACAATGTACTTGCCAGCTGGCTGGGTGCCTTGGAAAATCCAGTAGATTATGCCCGCTTGTAGCCATTGTGCTCTGGTCCTACCCGACTTACCGGACCTCTTCGCAGGTCGAGGTCAGAATCCTGCTTTGGTGTAGCAAGGGGGAGAAGTGGGGAAGCCTCTGTGCACATCTCTCCCCCGCACCAGAGCACACAAGCAGCGAAGGGTAGGATCTGTCCATCCGAACGTATGGTTGTGAGAGCCTCAAAGCACAGAGGATTATATCCTGCCCATAACATCATTGGAGCAGGAGAAGGGCAAACAGAATGAGAAGGCAACAGAGCAGCTCCCTTTGGAGTCAGTGGCAGGAGATGCTTGTTAGACACAAATCTTGCAGAGGGCAAATTGTATGGTTGATGCTGCAGTGATGAAAAACCTTCCGAGTCAATCTTTATCTGGGCACAGAGTCTCAGCTATGAAGTTTCTGGAGCTATGCCAGTTGACACCAGCGAAGGATTTCTCCTTTGGTGTAAATCAGCATAGCGCCACTGGCTTCAACAGAGCTCTACTTATTTACGCCAGCTGAGGATCTGGGCCTATATAGTTGGGGTTACATGATGGAGTGGTGCTGCCATGGGGCAGAACGCTGTGAGATTTTCATTCCTAAACCGCAAGCCAGGGCTAAGCACCCTCAAGGCAGCTTTCTCGTTGCAGGTGGTTGGGCACATCCATCCAGAATGTGACTTTTTAGCTGAGCTGAAGAAAAATGAGAATGAATGTCTGAGGGGCGCTGAAAATCATGGAAATGAAACTCCAGGTACCGCATGTGGCAGCTCAAAAGGGCTGCGGGTTGGACAGTGAAGTGCAAAATTGCCAGGGTTGTTGAGAACCGGTTCAGAGAAATGAGTGAGTGAATCCTCACCACTCGGTTCTAGACCTGAACTCAGATCCTTGGATTCCTTCCATGGGCTCCCCATCACCCAGTGCATCAAGTTCAAATGTTTTGGTCTTTCATTCAGTGGCCCACCTCCCTTTCCCCTGGTCTACCCTCGCCGTTCAGTTCTTGCATCACATTCCGCCACCCACTGGTCCTTTCATTTCCTTCTCCCGCTCCTGATTCTGTGCCTTTGCCACGCTGCCCTGTAGGCATGGAAGTGTTTCCCAGCCTGAGTGCACTGCGCCACCTCCCTCTCCTCGTTCCGTTCCCTCCCCAAAGCCTACGCTTTCTGTGCTGCCTGCAAGAAGTGAGCTAGAAAAAAATAAATGAATGGGACCAGCAAGTTGGACACATACCATAATGTGAGCTTGCTGCAGGAATGCGCCTCCTTCTTCACCCCCTCCTCATGCCGACACACTCTCGCATATTGCATCATGTCTAAAATTTGACTTTTCATATGGAAATATAAATATGCTTTAAAATGTGTTTTCCCTTCCCTGGCAGGTTGCAGGAAAACGTGGGACAGGCTACTGTGCTGGTCAAATGCAGAAGCTGGTGAGACTCTCACACTGCCCTGCCCGAAAGTCCTCTTTCACTTCCTCAAGGAGCCAGGTGAGGGACCCGCTTTATCTATTTATTTTAACTGTGCATGTGACCATTGTGCTCATGAAAGTGAGGGACCAAGAAAGCGGCTTACATGCGAGTGAGCCATGCTGGGCTAAGCAGAATTGCCACTAGGTTGATTTCAACAGGAGCTGAAGGTGATCTGCAGCTGATATGAGGCCTTGCACATCTCCCATGATGGGGCCTGGTCCTGTAGTCCATACTTAGGGCCTGAGCTGAAGAACGCTGACGTCAGTGGAAAGATCCCCATTGGCTTTAACAGGCTTTGGGATCAGCCCATTGTGTAAACACTCCTGTTGAGTTCATCCACAGTGCTGGCTGAGTCAGGATTTCAGCACAGGATCATGAGAGCATCAAGCTATGATAAAGCGTGAGATGAGATGAAAGGATGAGGCACAAGTGATGTGGTTGTTCCTCAGGGCCAAGGGTTGAGATGAGAAGCAGAACTGTGCCATTAAAATGGCATATGCAGTGGGCCAAACACAACACTGATGACAACAGGCACAACCCAGGGGAAGTCAAAGGCACTGACTCCAGAGATGACTTTGTCCCTGTAACTCACTACAAACAAACATGTGGGAAAGGAGGGGGAAAATGAGCTTCCAGGAAAGATCTAGATTTGGCATTTTCAAAAAGGAAAAAGTAATCTGCAAAGCTCAAACTCCTGCCTCCCTGGCAGCGCCTGACACGTTAGTTATAAACGAAGGATAAGGCAAATCCCTTTCATCTGCAGTTTCATTTCCTGCTCTGGGAGTCTTAGGTTTATCCTTGATCTATCTCATAAAGCTTTCTGCTGAAAGCCCCTTAATAACCAGCAGGACAAGCCCGTCGCACCAGAGAAATCAGCTCCTAATATCCAAAAGATGTTAACACCGAGGAGGGAATGGGTGCAAAGTGGTACAAGGGGTGTGTGTGTGTGTGTGTGTGGGGGGGGATTGAATATAATTAGGAGGTCAGAAAGAGCAAATATATAACACAAAGGCTTCAGGAAGAAGGAGTATTCATGCTTGGACACAACTACAAGATTGGTCATTTCTGACTGAGAGGAAAAACACAAATACAACTAAAATCCTTGTCCGTACAGCCTGAGTGATATTTTATAGAATTACCTCAAAAGCAACAAGAACTTTTGTTTGCTAGTACCTGAAGACGCACCTCGAACCCTAAAAGAAAAGCAGTGACTCAACATGAACCCTAAGAGAATAACGGGGCAAAGCCATCGACTAGACTGTGCAGCTACACTGGTGCAAAACGTCAAGCCCAAATGAAATGATTTGGGTTGCCCTGATAAAAGAGCCCTGAAGTATAATCGAAATGCATCAATCTCATCACTTTTGTAGCAATATTTTATAGAGCCACCTGCAAAACAATTACTTTTTTTTCCATTTGATTTATTATCACATTGAAATGGCCCCAAAGAATTAATTTTTCTAATTGTATTCAATCCCCTCCTCCTCAAACACCTTGCACCAAAGAATTAATTTTTTTTAATGATATTCAATCCCTTCCCTCCTCCCCCACTCTCTCTCTCTCTCTCTCTCTCTCTCTCTCACACACACACACACACACACACACACACCTTGCACCTCTTGCACCCACTCCCTCTTTGGTTTTAACATTTTTTTGGATATTAGTAGCTGGGTTTTTTGGTGTGACTGGTTTTTAAGGGGTTTTCAGCCAAAGGCTTTATGAGATGGATAAAAGTTAAAAATCTTATATACAAATCTACAGTGGATAGGGCCCTGAAAACCGTAACTTCTCGCACATGTTCCTGCCCCCACCTCACCACTCAAACATTTTGCTTTTGTCTAAACCAGAGGAAGCGGTTGAGTGGAATACAGATCATAGCACAATGTTTAAAAGATACACTAGCCCAACCTTTAAACAATCGCGATAGCTCCTTTTGAAAGCATTGTCTAAAGGGGTTGCCTCGCATACAAAAAAGCCCAACCAAACAAAAACTTCTCTAAAGCCAGTTTACAAAGATGGGACATAGGCCTCTTCATAGGCTCAACACCTGTAAATTGCAAAGAGAGTTTTTGATCCCAGTGTACAGTGAAAAAAATAAAAATTTAAAAGACAAAAGCCATAGCTTCGTGACTGCATGAAAGACAGAGGTACAGACTGTAGCCTCTGACATCCTTATCTGAAGAAACAGCCCCATCCCACACCTCCTCCTCCTTCTTTCCTGACATTTTTTTTTATCTACAACTGCCATGTGCATCTACTAAACAGGCTGTTTTTAATCACATCAACTAAAGCTTTAAAAATAAACACCCATAAACTTTTAAAAGTTTAACATGAAAAACAGGGCATGAGGAGAAGAGAGCTGGCCTGCCTGTTAGGGGAGCATTGATACAGGACTGAAATATTGTTTTAGTAAAACAATTTTGTAGCCACTCTTTGCTAGTTGTCATGCTTTCCCATGAACAAGCATTTGTAATGCAAAAGATTTCCCCAACTTCTTGAGGCATTATTTCTCCCATAATTGTGCCAATTTTTCCAATCCCTTTTCACCGGGCTATCAGAAATAGCAAATAAATCAGATTCTCAAAATCGTTGGTGGATGACATACTTGGACATTGACAGGGTCCTAGAGAATTATTTTTTTCTGTTCTTAGTTAACACTTTACATTTGACTTTTACACAAGCTGTAACCCTGGATACTTTACAGCATTGAATAGTAGAAGACAGATGAACAACCTGAGAAAGTGCTGAAAACAGAGGCCTTGTGATGGACTCAAGCCCTAATGTAACGGGACTAGGGAAGAAGTTAAAAGGCATAGCTGAACAGGAAGAGGGTATTACTGAAAGAGGAGATTTGAGGAAGTGGGGGAAGGGGGGACTTTTAAAAGTTTCTGATAGTTTATTTTTAAAGCATTATTTAATGTGATTAAAACACTATGTTTAGCAGAAGCATACAGAGACGATGGCAGTTTTAGATAAAAAAGAAGCCAGGAAAGGAGGAGGAAGGAGTTTGGGGCGGGGGACGTTTCTTCAGATACCAGTGCCATAGGCTACAGCCTTTATCTCTGTCCTTCATACAGTCGCAAAGCTATGGCTTTTGTCTTTTATTTATTTTTTTTTACTGTACACTGGAATCAAAAACTTCCTTTGCAGTTTATAAGTGTTAAGCCTATTAAGAGGCCTATGTCCCATCTTTGTAAACTGGCTTTAGAGAAGTTTCAGAGTAGCAGCCGTGTTAGTCTGTATCCGTAAAAAGAAAAGGAGGACTTGTGGCACCTTATAA
Source organism: Natator depressus (assembly GCF_965152275.1). Classification (NCBI taxonomy): domain Eukaryota; kingdom Metazoa; phylum Chordata; order Testudines; family Cheloniidae; genus Natator; species Natator depressus. Next base: position 253,851,392 of record NC_134235.1, read on the forward strand.
CAAATTTATTTGAGCATAAGCTTTCGTGAGCTACAGCTCACTTCATCGGATGCATGCAGTGGAAGATACAGTGGGGAGATTTTATATACACAGAGAACATGAACCAATGGGTGTTACCATACAGACTGTAACAAGAGTGATCAGGAAAGGTGAGCTATTACCAGCAGGAGAGTGGAGGGACAGGGGACGGGAGTTTCGTAGTGATAATCAAGGTGGGCCATTTCCAGCACTTTACAAGAACAGTGGAAGGGAAATAAACAAGGGGAAATAGTTTTACTTTGTGTAATGACACATCCACTCCCAGTCTCTATTCAAGCCTAAGTTAATTGTATCCAGTTTGCAAATTAATTCCAATTTAGCAGTCTCTCCTTGGAGTCTGTTTTTAAAGTTTTTTTATTTGTTAGTCTCTAAGGTGCCACAAGTACTCCTTTTCTTCTTGTGAATACAGACTAACACGGCTGCTACTCTGAAACCACTTTTAGGTCTGTAATCGAGTGACCAAAGAGATTGAAGTGTTCTCCGACTGGTTTTTGAATGTTATAATTCTTGACGTCTGATTTGTGTCCATCTATTTTTTTACGTAGAGACTGTCCAGTTTGGCCAATGTACGTGGCCGAGGGGCATTGCTGGCACATGATGGCATATATCACGTTGGTAGATGCGCAGGTGAACGAGCCTTTGATAGTGTGGCTGATTTGATTAGGCCCTATGATGGTGTCCCCTGAATCGATATGTGGACACAGTTGGCAACAGGCTTTGTTGCAAGGATAGGTTCCTGGGTTAGTGTTTTTGTTGTGTGGTGTGTGGTTGCTGGTGAGTATTTGCTTCAGGTTGGGGGGCTGTCTGTAAGCGAGGACTGGCCTGTCTCCCAAGATCTGTGAGAGTGTTGGGTCATCCTTCAGGATAGGTTGTAGATCCTTAATAATGCGTTGGAGAGGTTTTAGTTGGGGGCTGAAGGTGATGGCTAGTGGCATTCTGTTATTTTCTTTCTTGGGCCTGTCCTGTAGTAGGTAACTTCTGGGTACTCTTCTGGCTCTGTCAATCTGTTTCTTCCCTTCAGCAGGTGGGTTGTAAGAACGCTTGATAGAGATCTTGTAGGTGTTTGTCTCTGTCTGAGGGGTTGGAGCAAATGCGGTTGTATTGTAGAGCTTGGCTGTAGACGATGGATCGTGTGGTGTGGTCTGGATGAAAGCTGGAGGCATGTAGGTAGGAATAGCGGTCAGTAGGTTTCCGGTATAACTTGCTGTTTATGTGATCATTGCTTATTAGCACCGTAGTGTCCAGGAAGTGGATCTCTTGTGTGGACTGGTCCAGGCTGAGGTTGATGTTGGGATGGAAATTGTTGAAATCATGGTGGAATTCCTCAAGGGCTTCTTTTCCATGGGTCCAGATGATGAAGATGTCATCAATGTAGCGCAAGTAGAGTAGGGCATTAGGGGACGAGAGCTGAGGAAGCGTTGTTCTAAGTCAGCCATAAAAATGTTGTCATACTGTGGGGCCATGTGAGTACCCTAGCAGTGCCACTGATTTGAAGGTATACATTGTCCCCAAATGTGAAATAGTTATGGGTGAGGACAAAGTCACAAAGTTCAGCCACCAGGTTTGCCGTAACATTATCGGGGATACTGTTCCTGACGGCTTGTAGTCCATTTTTGTGTGGAATCTTGGTGTAGAGGGCTTCTACATCTATAGTGGCCAGGATGGTGTTTTCAGGAAGATCGCAGATGGATTGTAGTTTCCTCAGGAAGTCAGTGGTGTCTCAAAGATAGCTGGGAGTGCTGGTAGCGTAGGGCCTGAGGAGGGAGTCTACATAGCCAGACAATCCTTCTGTCAGGCTGCCAATGCCTGAGATGATGGGGCACCCAGGATTTCCAGGTTTATGGATCTTGGGTAGCAGATAGAATACCCCTGGTCGGGGTTCTAGGGGTGTGTCTGTGCGGATTTGTTCTTGTGCTTTTTCAGGGAGTTTCTTGAGCAGATGGTGTAGTTTTTTTTTGGTAACCCTCAGTGGGATCAGAGGGTAATGGCTTGTAAAAACTGGTGTTGGAGAGCTGTCTAGCAGCCTCTTGTTCATATTCCAACCTATTTGTGATGACGACAGCACCTCCTTTGTCAGCCTTTAGAGAAACTTTAGAGAAGTTTTTGTTTGGTTGGGCTTTTTTGTATGCGAAGCAATTCATGTAGGCAAATCTTTCAAAACAAACTGTTGTGTACTTTTGGCTACAGAGCTCACTTATATACGCCAGCTGTGTTCATCATAAAATACTTTAATGCTCTGCCAGGCATGGTTAAGGTTAGTTTAAATAAGATATTTTACACCACATAGTGGTTGAACAGATAATAGAGTTAACATTCCATTACATCTCCCCCTTTAAGTTCTACATTCCTACCATTTACAATATTTACACCATCACACTGTCTTTGAAGTTCAGTACTTATCAGCCTGTTGCACGTCTCTGAAAAATACTTTTTTTCTAATTATGTGACCCAAATGTGTGTCAACTTGGTATTCTGGCTGTCCATTAGTTGCAATGACTGGCAGTGGTTGGTTTGGAATCTCTAAGTTGTCTTCTTTGTGAGCCACTTTGGCCATCTGTAGAGTTTGCTCTGTTGATTGTTCTTTCTGAGGAACAAACTGTAGCTGGCAACAGTTTCTGTTGAACTCTCCACTGTTAGTATCGATTGTTAGGGGGCTTATTCCTTCACCCACTTACTTCCCTTGTCCTTCTCGCATGAACAGAGAGCAACAATACCCGAAGTCCAAAGGTGCAAACAATTCAATGTTTATTGGGGTGAACTTCCAGCAAGCATGATTCCAGTTTCCTTCCTTAGTATCCTCCTTCCCAGCTCTGACACCACAGAGCCTTACACCTGTGTCCCTGTTCCCATTCCTGCCCTTAGCCAAACATGATTCCAATTTCCTTACCCCCATTCCCTGTTCCCATTTCCCCCCCACACACACCCACCCCCATTCCCTGTTCCCATTTCCCCACACACACACCCACCCCCCGCCCACTTCCTGATTGGCTGCAGACTATATAGTAAAACTTGAGTTCTGCTTAGCTATACCTTAACCAATCACTTTCCTGAAATTTAACTAACCAATCCTAACATATTGTAACATGATTATGTAACCAATTATATCCCACCACCTTAATTAGTTTACACCCAGCAAAATTAATTATACAGCAGACAGGAACAATCACAGAACCAGACAGAGATTATACAGACAAACAATAGCAAAGTGGGAGCTATAATGACAAGACAACAGAAGTGAGGATTTCACATCCCAGCTATTGATAAGTGAGTTCTTGCCAGACAGGATGCTATCAAACTAAGTTTCCTTTTACATTTTCTAGGCACTTCCCTTTCTCTGGAGGTGATAGGCACTATCAGGACAGGATTCTGTTCCTAACAGCCCCATAGCACCTTCTTTCAATGTGACTAGTTTGGAATGTGAGGATGTGACCGGTCGTTTCCCATCTTATGGCTGCCTCTGCTGCTTAGCCAAAGGCCTTAGCCTAAGAACAGGGCCTCAGACTGTCACAGTAAGAGAAGGCCCTTACACCGGCAGACAGTGATTTTGATACTCTTCTGTACCTCTATAACTAGCCAAGTGACAAGAATACACCTAAATTCTTAAAGTACAGGCCTTTGCAGACAGGCCTGAATATCTATATCCTAACATCGATCACATATGATCTGGGTGCTAAATTTTTTTCTTTATGACAGCTGGAGTTGTCTATTCTTTTCCTCCATCCAGTTTGACACGAAAGTGGTCACCAGGTTCTAGACATGGCAGTTGTCCAATTGAGTGATATTATTTTTAAAAGTGTTCATAAGCCCTTTGAACCTTTTTATCCAATTTGGCTACTCTCTTCATGTCTGGCCACTTTGGAGACAGATTCCTCTCACAAGTTAGAACAGTCGTTCCGAGTTGTCGTCCCATCAGGTGTTGTGCTAGACTATATCCAGTTGCTGCTACTGGTGTTGATCTGTAACTCAGAAGAGCGAGGAATGGATCTTCCTGCTTTGGGATTTTCTTGGCTGTCTGTACAGCTCTCTCAGCCTCTCCATTCATTTGTGGGTAATGTGGGCTGCTACTAATATGGTTAAAATGGTATTTAGTTCAAAATGACTTAAATTCTGCTGCAGCACGTTATGGTCCATTGCCCGTTCCTAGTTGTTCTGGAATACTGAAGTGAGCAAAAGTGCACTTCATTTTTCTTGATAACATGTTATGAAAGACATGTTATGTCTTTCAAGTACATTATTTCTAATAACTGGAAAAATAGTTCACAATGACCAGGCAATGCTGTCCTCTGAATGTACGTAAATCTACAGCTAGTCTCTTCCCAAGTCTCTCTGTTGGAGATGTTGTTAAAGATTCTTTATGTTGTGTTGGGCTGCTAGTTCTGCAACATTCACATGCAGCAACTTTATCGTTTATGTCCTTTCTGATGCCCTGCCACCACACTGACTGGTTGTCCATTCACAGAATTTAGTTAATCCTTGATGTCCTTCATGGATGAAGTTTAGAAATTCTCCTCTCATTTAATCTGGAATTATGATGTAATTGCCTTTAATCACGAGTCCATTTGACTTGCCTAACACACCACAAAGTTGTCTCGTGTCACCTCCTTAGTGTCCTTTAAATACTTGGGCCAGCTGACTCAATGTAACTTAGACCTTCCTGAAGTTGCTTGTCTGTCAAGGTTGCTTTTTGTAGCTGGAGTAGCCTCTTTTATGACACTGGTCCACAGCATTCACATCAGCTGTTATATCATCCTTGAGCTCACGGGTAGCTGAGTGCAATGCTGAGCTCTATGACAGAGTGCCTGCTACTACTAGATTTTCCCGGGAACATACCTAGCAATTGAGTTAAATCACATAAACCTTAGCAATAGATGTTGGCATTTCAGTTGTGCTTGATCCAGGACTTTTCAGTTGATCAGGGTTATAAGTAGTTTAAGGTCTGTTATCCATGTAAACGAATCCAGTCCACACAGATATCTGTAAAAGTTCTCACATGCCCATACACTTGTCGGGCACTCCTTTTCAATCTGTGCATATCGATTTTCTGCTTCTGTAAGCGCGTGAGAACAAAATGCAACTGGCTTCCACTCACAACCAGGTTGTAGCAACAATGCACCACCTAGGCCATAGCTGCTTGTATCTGCACTGACCATTGTGGGTTGGTTCTCATGCTCGTACTTGAGAACTGGAGTCGTTGAGATAATTTCTTTTACCTTATCAAAGGCAATTTCTGGCTTTGGCCCACATAGGCAAGATGTCTTGGACATTAACAGTTCAGACAGTGGTTTGTTGCTGTTGAAAGGTCTTGTAGATATTGACCAAGGTAATTTACCATGCCCAGTATACGTCTCAGTTCTTGTACATTTGTTGGTGCATGCCATTCTCAAATTGCTTTTACTTTCTCAGGGCTAGGACTGATTCCATCTTTGTTTATTGTCCATCCCCAAAACTGGATTTGGGGTACACAGAAAATGCACTTTTCCTTGTTTAGCTGCGGTTCAGAATGACTGGTTAAGCTTAGGACTTTGTTGAGGGTTTTGTACTGTTCTTCCACCAAAGATCCATCTATCAGAATATTGGCCATGAAGACTACAGCTCCATTTGTGTTTGTTCACAGTTCTGCCATCTTTCTTTGGAAAATTTCAGGTGCACTATTAATCCAAAAAGGTGATCTTCATAAGCAAAATCTCCCAAAAGATGTGATAAATGTAGTTAGTTTAGCACTTTCTTTGGCTAAAGGAATTTGGCAGACTTAGAGAATACTGTATATCCTTTCACTTTGGGGAGAAAGTTATCCAGTGTTGGAAGGATATATTTTTCTCTCACAACTGCTTCATTAAATCTTTTAAGATCCACACAGATTCGTATTTTTACATTTTTCTTTATAAGTGGTACCATTGGGGCACACCATACTGCTGGCTCAGAGATTTTCTTGATGCCAATACACTCCATTCTCTTTAACTCAGTTTCCACTTTATGAAATAATGGGTTAAGGTTCCTGTGAGGTGTATGTACACTATATGGCTTAGCATTGTCTATTAATGTTATTTGTACTGGATCTCCTTTCAAAAGTCCAATATCAACAAATATTACATTGAGTTCTTCCCCCTTTCTCACTAGGCCCATCATGGCTGCCACGCTGCAGCTGAGAAGGCTTTTGTTCTGTGGTCCTTTGATCACGTACACTCTGCATGCATAGCTTTTGTCTCTGAAAATTGTTTCTGTGGTGATCTAGCTCATGCAGTTCAAAATCCCTCCAGGTGCTCTGTCAGGTGACATCAGCTTTGGGCAATGTTGAAGGTGATTGTAAGTCCCTTCTGAGATAACTGTGATGCTAACTCCTAAGTCAATTTTAAAGCTAATAGTCTTGCCATGGATATACAATTTCATTCTCCAGGCAGGCGTTTTGTCATCAAAAGTGATAGATTCCAGAAACAATGGCTCTTGATTATCTGTAATATGAGTGAACTCCCTGACTGATTTGGTTCAGCAAACAGCTGCAAAATGTCCATATTTAATGCCTTTAGTACCTGTGCACCTCTGGCTACACATACATCATCTCTCAGGATATGACTTTTTCACATCTTGTATATGTAGGATGGAATTTGTCCCTCTTAGCCTGGGAGTTCTCTCTCCTTGCCTCCGGGGTTTTATGATATTGCCTTTTAACATTCAAATGTCTGTGTACAGTTTCTAACCTAGTTTCAGATTTTTCGTGTTCATCAGGAAAGCCTATACTTTTAAAATTTTATTTTTTATTGTAAAGCCTCTCCGTAAATGATGGAAATTTTATATTGTCCCCTGGAATCTAAAACTTTGTTCACCCTTTTCAAATGATATACATGAGAAATGTATTTACACATTTTTGTTTGGTTGGGGATGTTTTTCCATGCTGGACAATTCAATGAGGCAAAACTTTGCCAGACTTGAGATGTAACAAAGGCCTGACTCTTGGTTGCAGAATGATCGGTATTTAATTATGGAAATGAAATAATTTAGCCATTTCCTATTCTTGGCTTCTCTAGAGTGTAATGTAGTGATTCAATGTAAAAACATGCTTACATTATTGTTAAAAGGCTGGGATAATATTGCTTTAAAACACTTTTTTTCAAATTTCATATGATTTAATTTTAATCCTACAATTAAAAAATTCTTTCGCTGAAGATACTGCAAAAGATGGCTGTCTTAGAATAAAAGGAGGAGAGGGCATGGAGGCATGGTTTTTCACATAACAGTGACAGAGGGTACAATCTTTATTTCTCTCTTTCACGCAGTTACAAAGCTATAACTTGTCTTTTTAAACTTTTTTCTTTACGGTAAAACTCCTCTATAAAGTAGGAGAATATTATCCTACCCCCCCCAAATCTTCACACTTTAGAAATGATATCCCCTAAACTGATGCTAAAATGAGTTAAATTAAGTAGTGTTGTATTAATTTAGATGGAATCCGGTGTTAACATAACCCTGTCACTGTCCAACATTAAACAGTTTTAAACAAAATTTGGGGTTTGGTATACAGAGGCCCCAGCATGCTTTGTACCATGGCAAACACACCATTAAAAATCCTTAACACTTTGTATTAAAGATACAGAAAATAAGGGAAAACAGTTAAAGCATTTGAAATATAAAATAGTGAATAATATTTTCATTTTAAGAACATCCCCTGTTCTCTTTCCCTTTAGCTGGAGAGAGCTTTTAGAAGGAAAAGGCCCTTGTCTGACAGACTTTTACATGGCATTAAAGATGATAATAACTGTAATTTTTTGGGAAAAGAGAAAAAGTTAGTTGAGATCAGAGGCAACATGTGCCGGGGGGGGGCACAATTTGCTGCTTGGCGTCTACTGAGCATGCTCCCATGGACTGAGCATGCTTAGTAACATCTGCTGAAGCCGCTGTCCTCACTCTGCCCCTCCCCTATGGGCAGGTGTGGGTCGTCTCTGGCTGAGATGGGCTGAAGCTGGCATTGCTGTTGTTGTTAAAGTCCGATCACGTTTTCTAGGAGACAAAACAAGACAAACACACATAAGAGGGGGAGAGGAAAGAACAGCAAAATAGAAAATGCTGCTTCTGTGTCTGGCGTTGCTTTTCCCTTGCAACCTCACTGTTGGAGAAACACGGGCAGAGCAGCTGGTCTGATCAGCCACTCCAAGATCTGGCAAACTTGTACCAGCATGGGCTGGTTAGGGCATTGCTTTTATTCACCTCTTTCTGGTCACAGACTTGCAGCAGTGTTGCAAAAGATACAGTCTTGAGTTGGCCGGTTAAGCCAGACTCTGATTAGACAGAAGGAAAATGGAGAGGGTTAGGAGAGATGGGGAAGGAAAAACATACATGGGGGAGAGGGATGGGAGGAGAAAGACGAAGTCTCTCACCACAGGTGGTGTTTGGGATTCAGCCTGAGCTGATGAAGGTGGTGGCGTCTTCGGGGTCCCTCTCTCTGGACCAATCAGGTCAGGACATATTTTAGGATTAGGATGAAGAAGGTCCAGGGAACCTCATAAGCTGTACCTCTTCCTAGAACTGCTCCCATGTGTTTTTCTGTAGCAGGAATGTAAGTCCTTCCTACCCACTGCGGATTGTTGCCCCTGCCCATTCTGAAGCTCCTTATTTAGCAAACTACCTGCTACTGACCCTTTCTGTTTTACCATGGAACGAATGCATTAATATTATTATTTACCTGTATTACTGTAGTGCCCAGGAGCCCTAGTCATGGACCAGGACCCCTTTGCGCTCGGCGCTGTACAAATACAGAACAAAAGGGTAATCCCTGCCCCTGTGGGATTTCTTGCAGGCTTGGTAAGAAGAAACTGTACAGTGAATGGCTGGTCTGATCCATTTCCCTCCTATCACATTGCCTGCCCAGTGAACGATGAGATTCCAGTTCAGGAAGTAAGTCTATCTGAACCAATACCATTCAGAAATGTGCTGATGCTAGTCATATACCTTTCTATTTCAGAAGTTGGGGATGAAAACTTGGTTGAAGCAGCGCCATTCTCACTAAGTATAAAATGCCATTGTATTTTTACTCTGCCCACTTGCTCTGTGAAATTATTAATGACATTTATTATACAGGTGAAGAGAGCACTCATTTAGACACCTAATAGATCTAGAGAGCTGTGTCCGAAAAAATATAGGGCCAGATCTTCTGGTGTGGTAAATTCGTGTAACTCCGTTGAACGACACGGACATACACCAGGTGAAGATCTGGTCCAAAATGTTTGCAAAACTGGGATTAATACTTCAGTTATATTCAGTGATCAGTCTGAAATGTCGGTAGCATTGCTGCCCTGCTGCCGGTAGCAAACATGCCCTTTTTTCACCAGAATTACAGACTCAAGGCAAGTTGAATCAGTTAACCAGAAGATGCTGCATTTCTGCTCCTCATCTAGTTTGAAGAAAACAAATCATGGAAAGAAAAAATAAGCACCCATAACAAAGCAAAAGGAATTCTGGGCTTAAGAAAAATACCATGCTCAGATTCTGGTCTCTATTACATAGGTGTAAAGCCATTGACTTCAACAGAGTTACTCTGGATTTACACCTATGTAATTTAGATTAGTATTTGGCACGTTTTGTCAGTTTGATTCCCAAAACCATTGTCACTTCAGTCTTGTGTGCACAGAAAATGTTTCCCATTTTAACTACACCTTGTGCTTACGTATAAATGTGCTTCTGCTGGTGTAGCTATTTTTGCACAGGAAGGGGAATAAATGCTACTGGTATAAGGCAACTGAATAACAGTATCATTGCATCCACCCTAGGCCAGGTCTGGCAGAAGTCCCCTCGTGTAGATAGTTACACCAGGAAAGCTGCACTCTGACTGGTATAGCTTGTTTAGCTCAGGGGAGGTGGTTTTTCAACTCCAGCGCAAACCACGTTTTTGCTGGTATAAGCTGCATCCACACTAGGAGTGCTTTGCTGACATAGCCTAGCCATAGCCTTTCCTTCCCATACTGGTAAAGCTCTCCTGGAACAGACATACGTTAGGGTTGTATTGGTGTCTCCATATCAGTAAAAAAAATCAGAACCCTACCTGATATAAGTGGAAATAGGAACAAAACTGGTTCAAAACCTGTGTGTTGACCTGGCTTTGTTGCTGACTCTTCTCTCATTTATTCAGGTGTAAATCAGGAGTAACTCCACTGAAGTCAATCAGAAGTCTCTCCATTAGGGTAAAACTGGTAGAAAACAGCAGGGAATCGGACCCTTGCTGTTTGTGCCCAGCAAATGGTGCTAACTGAGCAAATGAAAGCAAGATTCTGTTTTACTTATTGAAGTTAATTTCACCTGTCAGCGAGAGCTTAGTCAATAATCCATTCCATATGGGTTGGATGGACTTTTGTTGTCATCTTCACTTTATTTCTTCACTGTTTGTCAGCAGGCTGTTTAACTTGGACCTTGCTTTCCAGCTGGCTGATCTGTCATGCAGAAATGCAACTCTTGAAATGTTCTTTTCCCTTCTTTTTATTTATTCCTTGCACTTCTAGTGCAAAAACAAACATAGCATGAGCCTGCTGTTTTCTTTGGCAGGTGCCCTGTTCTTTCACCTAGGTTGACTCTTTGGCCTGCTTGTTTATCCACTTGGGAATTGGATTATTGCTTTATATGGACTTTCTTTCCTATCTGATTTGCAAGGAATGGCTGCCAGCTAGGATGACCTAACCTCAGCTTTGACACACTTGCTCATGAGATAGTTCCTCATTGATTCACCTGGTGGATTTGCTGTTGAGGATCCCGTGTTTGAGGTTTAGCTGGATAAACACACACACTGAGTAAGAACTGCTCCACAGGGCTTTGCTAACTGGCTAAGTGCAATCTAGTGTTTCGCCACTCAGTGGTAGACACAGTATGAACCCTATTAGGAGCAAAGGATCTGCTGCTCCCTCTTGTTTCAGTGCTGCTTAGCTCTTCTGAAAATCAAACAATAATTATTGCTTAAATTTTATTGAGAGATAGCACTAGAGATTCTAACCAGCTTTCCTTTCCAACATGGAGGTGTGCTCCTGCAAAGGCTGCCCAGGGTGACAATATCTATACAATAAAATCAAAATGGGACCTAAGAGACAGATACTTCCAGACTTAGGAAAGTTTGGATTCGGATCCAAACTCTGCATCTTGGGTCCACGTCTACTTTTATTTGCTGCTTCCTCTTGAGAGGGATGAAGTTAATTTGTCCAACGACCTACCCACTCAAACACGATGCCTGAAAAAAGCTGGATTTTAACTCAAGCACTATTAGGTTGTTCTTGTACATGGGAAAAGTTGAGTTTGGGGATATAGGGAGAAAATATCCAGGAGACAAATAGGGTGGAAATAGGAACAAAGCACAAACAGTGAAATACAGATAGGGCAAGGTTGAAAAAAAGTAAAGAGAGAGAGAGAGAGAGAGAGAAAAAAATCATGAAAAAATTAATGTTTGCAGTGTTGCTGTAGCTGTGTGAGTCGCAGGGTATTAGGGAGACAAGGTGGGTGAGGTGATATCTTGTATTGGACCAACCTCTGTTGGTCAGAGAGACAAGCTTTGGAGCTACACAGAGCTCTTCTTCAGGCGTGGAAAAGGTACTCAGAGTGTCACAGCTAAATACAATGTGGAACAGCATAAGTAGTTAAGTTTCAGAGTAGCAGCCGTGTTCGTCTGTATCCGTAAAAAGAAAAGGAGGACTTGTGGCACCTTAGTAGTTAACAAATTCTAAGGGATCAGTCCAGGTGAACTGGCCCATTTACAGCTCTCCAGTCATAGGACAAAGTGATACATTGTGCGGTGTATATCATACATAAGGCAGCCATTAGTGCCAGCCAAGCTTATGAGGAATTACCTCTATCTCTAATACAAGGCTCTAGTCTGCCTGCAATTTAGGAAAATCTGATGTTAAATCCACACCCTCTTGAAGTGAATGGGACTTCTTCCAATTACTTCAGTGGGGCCAGGATGTCACCCAGGGGGGTTTAAAAATTGAATTGTTCTCACAAAACAAATGTGGCTTTAAACTGTAGCAGACAAAGCTTTGTGAACTCAAATTACTGCCATTCGGAATCCCCTAAAAATATAGTTTGAGAGGATCACAAAACCTTGCACATCATGAGACTCATCCTTCCCTCCTTCTTACCCATCTCCCTGGACCTTCTACCATTGTTTACCTTGAATTTCTGCCATAATTATCTGAACATTTTATCAAAGCAAGAATATTTTGGGTTAGTAAATGAGTGAGTGGTGACTTATAGGAAGGATTAATGTAGACCAGTCGTGGTATAACAATATAGTCACAAAGAGAGTCAGGTTGAAATTTTGTCAAGAAACCCAAACTGGGCCAAACTTGCCTGGTTTCAGAGATCATTATAAGCCTGAAAGCCAGCGCAGTTTTGTGAAAAGACTTGAAAAATTTCTAGAATCTTTTGAGTTAACTTGGACCCAATTTCAAGCCATCCTAGGCCCTCTGGTGGTTTTCCAGCAAAATCATGCAGAGCTTACTGTTCTTCAAAGTTTAGATCTTGATTATCACTACAAAAGTTTTTTTCTCCAGCTGATAATAGCTCATCTTAACTAATTAGCCTCTTACAGTTTGTATGGCAACTTCCAACTTATCTGTATGTATATATATATCTTCTTACTATATGTTCCATTCTATCCATCCAATGAAGTGGGCTGTAGCCCACGAAAGCTTATGCTCTAATAAATTTGTTAGTCTGTAAGGTGCCACAAGTCCTCCTGTTCTTTTTGCAGATACAGACTAACACGGCTGCTACTCTGAAACCTGTAAAAGGTTTAGATATGAAGCCCAGTTAAAGGATTCCAGCTGAGTTTTGTATTGAGATCACATGAACCCTCAAAAAGTGAAGGTCAGGGGTGTGAACTGAGGCCACAGAAAAGGTTCTGGTGCCCAACAAAGCAAACCCACCAGATTCTGTGTCACTTCTTTTCCTTCTATTTGCATTAAAACCTATATGACTTGTTCATTCTCTCCTTTATAGCACTCCTATTTTTCTACTGTAAAGATCATCTACACTGTGGGGTACAGCATATCTATCTCCTCCCTCACCCTGGCTGTGACTGTTCTTATTGCATTCAGGTATGTTTATGAACATTTACCCTGGGCCCGTGAAAGTAAACAGAAATCAAGTTAATGCAACATGCTGGAAGCTCTGGGCTGCGAGATTTACAGATTAATAACTGGCAGAAATAGCTGCTGTTTCACAACTCATTTTGCATTTCAGTTCGACTGCAACACTCATCACACTAGAAAAGAAACGAGCCTTATGATTAGGCATGAGTGATCTGATCCGGATTAGACTTTGATGCAGCCTGATTTTCACAGTTGCTGAGCATCCCCAGCTCTTGCTGAAGATGCTGAGCTGCAGCTGCATATCACCTCTGCCAATCAGCCTCTAGATAATTAATCACTGCCCAATTTGCTAAGAAAGCTGTCTAGATACTCCTGGCTCTCTCTGCACCACTCCCCATTTCTTGGGGGCTGTGTTAGCACCGTCAGTGTTACATCAGGGAAGGTTATTTCTCAAATGCAGAGTCCATTCAGCCATTGAGTTCAGTGTGAGCAGAGCTCGGTCACAGCAGAGGGCTTTTGACAACCCCACCCTAAGGAAACCCAGACCCGTGAAAGATGAGTTACCCATCTCCCACCACTTCATTTTGCTGGCCTTCCTTCTTTTCCTCCAGGAAACTCCACTGTCCCAGAAATTACATCCACGTCCAGCTCTTTCTCACCTTCATCTTGAAAACTATTGCCATTTTCATTAAGGATGCGGTCCTCTTCCAGGAGGAAGATATTGACCATTGCAGCTTTTCTACAGTAAGCATTTGAAAAGGAGATTACGGTGGCATTTGATATCTTTGTATATTGTTAATGTACTGGTTAATATCTTGCCACTGCTCGTGCTTGTATGTGGTATTGTGGTACCCATAATATGTGTATAACACGCAATAATGAAATTTTGCCTTCCCTGCTCCTTAGACGGAATGCAAGATATCAGTGGCTTTCTGTCACTATTTTATGATGGCTAATTTCATGTGGCTGATGGTAGAGGCGCTCTACCTGAACTGTCTGCTCTTATCATCCTTTCCTCACGGAAGACGCTATTTTTGGTGGCTTGTTCTGTTTGGATGGGGTAAGTGAGGACTGAAATTAGACTAGAAAAGATCAGATTACGTTTCAGGGCTTGATCCATCGCCCATTGGGGTCAATGAAACCTCCTGACAGCAGAGTAAATGCCCATATACTATCAAATGGATGAACCTCAAAGGGTTCTATGGTTTGGATGATTGTATGAACCCTGTAGAATTTGGAGATTGTATGAGGACACTGGGGATGCAGCATCTCTTGGGCTGGATACATCACGGGGAGCCAGGAACCCCTGATATTTAATCTTGGCTCTGCCAGTAGCTACCTGTGTGGCCTTGAGCAAGTCACATTAATCTGCATGCCTTGATTTCTCCATCAGCGAAATGAGGATAATAAAACTTATCTCTGTCTAATCTGGACCATGCCCATCGGTATTACCTTACAGGAGCACTATGATAATTTACTAATTGATGTTTGGAAGGTGCTTAGAGGGATTATTGAAATGGATAAATGCCACTCCCCAGCACTCCCCCATGCCAAAACCACCACTCCTTACCTAAAACTGGGGGGGGGGGGGCTTGCAACCTGACTTTAGGGATATTAGTTGAGATAACTAGTCACATGATTAAGGATTTTTCATATGAGCAATAGTTTGCAGGGACAGGGCCATCCTGGTGTTACTGTATTGCTTTCATATTCACTTATCCATCCCGCGCAAACGTTAACTGGTTAACGCCATAGGCTACTTCATTTCATGGTGTGCATCGGGAGATTTCCCATTGTATTTATGCAGCTCACCATGACCTCGTTAGGTTAAAATGCAGTTCCTGTTAGACATAATGGTCATTGCACAGGGCATTTTCTATGGTCAGTTAATCTGTCTCATACTATCCTGGTAGGGTTGCAATAGACAGGATGGAAATTGAATCTGGAATAATTAATGAAATCAGAAAAACAACAACTAGTGTGTATTAAATTGTTTCGCCAGGTTTCCCAACGGTTTTTACCCTAGTGTGGATATTAGCAAAGCTGTATTTTGAAGACACCGCGTAAGTTGAAGTTTCATACTAGATTCCATATTGCAGTGTTGCACTTTTAATGTTATGATTGGTCCCAGTCCTGCAATTTTCTCTGTGCCAGCGTGAAGCCTGTTGAAGTCAATGTCTTGCATCTTTACATCCATTTTGCATAATTGTGAATGGTTTCATAAGTTTCAGGGCTGTGGAGGATCAGGCCCTTAACCCTTCCTTTTTAAAAAAATTAATGATGAGCACACACAAAAAAATAATGGAAAATATAGATGGGTGAAATCCTGGCCCCACTGAAGTCCATGGGAGTTTTGCTGCTGAGTTCAGTAGAACCAGAAGTTTACTTTGTATTTTTTTCCCCAGTCTGGTAGAAGGATTAAGGGATTTATTTCAAACTGTCCAAAACAAATTTACTGCTTGCACAGAGACTACGAAAACATTGAGGCTAATGGAAGAATTTTTAAAGACGTCACTGAAAATATGTTTCTAACGGGAGTGGAGTTACCGCCTTTTCTATAGCACTTGCTTTTGCAAACGTTATAATCAAAACCTTGAAGTATTGTGCTTCCGGGAAATCAAGGGATTCAGATGAAGTAATGATAATTGAGGAGCAAAGCTGATATCATCAGAAGCCTGAGATACTTATATCGCTTTATAAAGCGGAGCTATTACTGATAGCGGTCGGGGTCACCAATGTGGTCGGAGGTTGGCTGCAAGTGTGTGTTCATTTAGCATGTTGTCCCAGCTCTACGCAGATAGTGGACCTTAATTAAACGGCCCCATAAATCCACAGACTCAGTTTTTAGCGAAGGCGCCTGGCCAGGTTCATTGTTGACGAAGCACGGTACTAGCACCTCGTAGACTTTACGAGGATACGAAGACATGTAGGCCCGTGACAGTGGACACAGCTTAGTGAGCGGCGGGACTTTCCGTTGCTCCATAGGTGGGCCCAAAATATTCCCTTTAAAATACATCTTTATACCCCAGTACAAACAAGTTAGTTACTGCTCCCTAAAGTTGCTCGCTATTACTCATCGTTTTGCACATGTTGGTTCAGTTAAAACATTTTTATTACGTACTGTCATTTTGACCTTATTCCTTTTATTTTTGGGGAATGTTCTTGTACCGTCTTTAATATTGGAATGTTGGGGTGGCGCTTAATATTGAAATATCCACCCTGTTCTTGACAAATTCGGTGAGCAGGGCCTGCCTCTTGCTCACAGCCTGACTTTGCTTCATATCAGCAAAGTTTTAACCACTACTTTAGTTCAGGCCTCATACCAGACCTCTAATATAAGGGCTTATGTCTCAGGCTCTCTTCCTGCTACAAAGACAATGTCCCATAGGTCAAAAAGAGATCTTCAAATAACAATGGTGTTTTTGATTTGGCTTTCAGCAACAGCCCTTATAACCTGCTGTCAGGCATATTTTCAACCAGGAAGCAATAGATTTCTGGCCATCACTTGGTGCATAAGGGTCAGTGATAATTTTGTCATTTTGCTACTTGTAGGATAATATTTATGGAACCTAGACTCTACAAAGCCAAGTTGCAGGGGTTTGGATAGCTCTATTCTTCTATTCTATCTTAAAATGAGGCTGTAATAGGTCTACTCATAATTCCATTGACCCTAACGTGTGCTTTCTCCATGTAACCGTATTCCAGTGACCATGTATATCTATGTTAATTTAAGTGCTACTTTTCCAGATGCTGGGATATTAACCAAGGCTCGCCTTACTGGTGGCTAATCAAAGGACCTATTATCGTTTCTGTTGGGGTATGTGTGATATTTCTCAGTCTGGAAACGTGAATTGACAACAAAGAGATTATGGGGGTGGGCAATGGCTTAAAGTTTGAATACTAATACTTGACCTTCCGAAACTGTAGCATTGATCCCCTAAAGGGATTATCCCTTCGTGCTAAAGATGAGTGCTGCTGAATCTCAGAGAAAACACTTCTCCCTACGTTTTCAAAGACTTGTCATTCCCATTGAAGTGAATGGGAGTAGTTTGGTGGCTGACGCTCCCAGAAGCGCTTTGACAATGCAAGGTTTGAACTAGGAGTCCAGATCCAGGAAAGCATTTAAGCACACACTTAAGGAGAAGCACAGGGATAGTCCTACTGAGTTTTGTTTCCACTCTAAGCTGATCATGGCAATTATGGCCCCGGAGCTGTGCATTTACTGGGGATTCATAATTGGTTAGGGTTAATGGGTCATGATGCACAATTACTTGCAATTGGTCATTAATCCCTAGGAAATATATACAATAAACAGGTAATGTGTGCAGTGCACCAGGCTGGAATTAAAGCCACTGCATTTGTGTGGCTTAATTGGATGGCAGCACCAGCTGTGCATAAATAAGGGTTGTTGAAGGGGGCTCGTCGGCAGGATAGAGCAGTATGAATGCAGAATCCAAAAATGACAGATCGTTATCAGCTTTATTCTGCTGTGAGGCAGTTTTAAAATGCTCTACACCTCCACGTTTTGCCTCATTGTGTTTGACTGACATTCCTGACTAGGTGTGAATGCCATACAGGCAAGCAAGGAATGTATTTTTCTGCAATCATCTAATTAACTCATTATAGGTGGATAAAATGGAATTGCAATGTCTGGGGAGAGATGGGCATCATTAGAGCAAAGCAGCCATTCGCCATCACCTGAAAGATTGATGGATGCACATAATATATGGGATGCAAGGACAAATTCACTGCTGGTATAAAGTGGGCCAGCAATGTTGGTTTGAATGGAGCTGTGACAAATTACACCAGCAGAAAATTTGACCAGTCAGCTCTAAAGGTATCAGCCATAGTTTAGTACAACAACTATCATTGTCTCAAATCAGAAAAATTAAAGAGTGCTGCAAACAATAAAGAAATGATTGATTACTTCAGGGACTAACAAATATGGTTGCTTAATAGAGATGGTCTTCCAAAGAAGACAGAGCAGAATTATATGCAATATCCTTAGGGATACTTTGCTGCTGTCTCTTTAAGATGGGAAGTTTCCTAGTAAGGCTGGTTTCTTGTACAGCTCCCCCTGTATCTGCAGTAATGGCTAGCAGTTATTTAAGCCACAATATACTTTTCACAGGAATGTTTGGTAGTAAAAGGTAACAATCTTCTTTCTTCCAAAAAAATGGAAACAGGTCAACTTTATCCTTTTCATCAACATCATCAGAATCTTGCTGAAAAAGCTGGACCCGAGACAAATCAACTTCAATAATTCATGTCAGTACAGGTAATCGAGTGTCACACACATTGTGAGCAATGCTTCCGGCCATGATATTTTCCAAATGGTGCAGCTGAGTCAGAAATTAAAGGACATGCCCACGGTCACAGATAGAGTCACTTTCAGGGTTGGAACTCGGGGTGCCTGGCCCCAGTTCTGTTGTCAAGGTCACTAGACCAGGCATCTCTCTGAACAGCACTTTTATTCATTCTTGTTCAAGCATTAAGAATACTGAATCACAGCAAAAAAAGATTGGTTATGTGGTACCTCCACTCCAGCCAGAAGCACTGGAAATCTATGCCCACCTTTGTCCCAGCAGATTTGAAATATATATCTGGGTCCCTTTTTAACCTGTTGAGCATTACTCATTACTAGAGAATTTCTAGTTCAGCTGTCCTCATGCTCTTCAGAAGAATGATATTTATTTTTTTGGCCTCTTCTTATTTCCTGCCCTAGACGTCTCTCAAAATCGACACTGCTTCTCATTCCGCTATTTGGGACACATTACATTGTCTTCAACTTCCTCCCTGAATACACCAACCTGGGCGTCCGGCTATATTTAGAGCTCTGCATTGGATCTTTCCAGGTAAACCTGTTAAAGTATTGCAGCGGTGCACGTGTTCCCATAGCTTGTCTAGCCTGAAGAGATAGCATCCTTTCTGTGCACATTCAAGTGGGACTGTGATCCAAACTCAGTCACGGATGCCACTTCATTGAAGATGGTGGAGTTGCACAGAACTTTGCCCTCTTCGTTGCAATGGCCAACCTGTGGTGGGGTGACTTAAACCTCCCCGGTTAAATCCTACAGAAGATCACCCAGTGGCTATACACTGCTCTGACAGTGTATAAGCCTTTAGACAACCACACCAGGCCAGGGCAGAATTCCCCAATGCAGGAATCAACCCTATACTGCCCCATGGCAGACCCCAGAATAGGAAGTGTGCTGGTGGCATTGAGTGCTAGGACATTCTGGGCAGTGGGGAGGCTGCCATAACTTAGAGCAACCCCCAGGGCTGCTCTGGTTTACACTGAGGGCTGTTTTGATTCCCTGCATTAGTTCAGGATCTGGGCAGCACAAAAGTGCTGAAAGCCCCTCTCTTTGCCCCACCCTTCCCCTGACATATGTTGCAAACCCTGCCCCAGGATGTCTAGTGGCTATAGTCACTGAGCTCTTCCCTCGTTGCCTTTTGACTTGAAATGTGGCTTTCCACTGGTCAATAACGATTCCACGGCCTCTTCAGCTGCTGTAAATCAACAGAGACCCATGAGCTGTGCGGATTTACACCAGCTGAGTATTGGACCCGTAGTGTTCACAAATTCCAGCCCAAATACTTACATTCTTCCTGTCTAAACTCACCCTGGGGTTTCAGTCCCTACTCTGAATTTCAGTCTTTGGGGCTGTCAGTCATCATTAAATTATCTTGCAATGTAAGAAAAGATACTAAAAGGGCCAGATTCTCAGCTGGTGTAAACTGGCATAGAACAACTGACTTCAATGGCGCAATGCAGATTTGCACCAACAGAGGATCTAGCCCAAATGTTTCCTAAAACTCTCTAGGGCTTGATTCTGCTCTAAGCTGTTGGACACCAGGTATCACTCTAGTGTTGTCACTGGAGTTTTTGTTTGGCGTAAAACTACTGTATGTGAGATCAGAATCATGCCCGCTCTGTATAATATTAATGCCATGCAGTGTGCTATAGAGATAAGGCTAGTGATTTGGTATTTAGAGAAATTATAAAAATAAAGCTAAGCAGTGACTGGAAAGCAATATGATCCAGAACAAACACAGTCTCCCAGTGTAGTCCAGGGTGCTTTTTGCTGATTTACACCTGCTGAGGATCTGGCCCACAACAGATTTGGAAGAGCTGTAATTTTGACCACCATGTTGCAGCTATATGGCCAAATTCATTCTTGGTGGAGCTTCACTGGACCAGATCATCAGCTGGTGTAAACTGGTGTAGCTTCACTGATTTCGATGGCGGGATACTAGTTTACACCAGCCGAGGATCTGGCTGATTAGCTGTGAAACTAATTGAGCTTAGAATATTTTACGCTCACGCCAATGCATAGGATATAGGAGTATCATCACAGACTGATTTAGCTGAAACAGCTTTTCAAACCTGTGCTATCACTTAACTGTTTTGCTTCTTCAGGGATTTATTGTAGCCGTTCTGTACTGTTTCCTTAATCAAGAGGTAAGAGAACTACATTCTCTTCTTCATTATTGATTTAAATGAAAGCCATATAGAGTTAATACCTAATTTAACAGTGGCAGGTGATCAAATGTGTTAGTTTAGCCCGGTTGCCTAGTGACATGGGAGTTAATGCTGCTGAATATCTCCTTGAAGTATCTTCATGAGAATGAAGCCACCTAGTGGGCAGAAACATTGTTGCTATTTTGCCCTGAATTTAATGGACAATTATTACCATCCAATGAAGTGAGCTGTAGCTCACGAAAGCTCATGCTCAAATAAATTGGTTAGTCTCTAAGGTGCCACAAGTACTCCTTTTCTTATTACCATCTCTGTTTATTATTATTTATACTGTGACAGGCTCAGCAATGAACCAACACACGTATGTGCTGGTGATCTACAAACACAGAATAAAAAGAAGGTCCATACCCCAAGGAGCCAACAGATTTGTATTAAGCTGGAAATAATGTCAACTTTAGAGAGATTGTTTTACAAAAGATAGATCATGCCAGACCAACTTAATCTCTTTCTTTGAGAAGACAACCAATTTTCTAGACAAAGAAATGCAGTAGATCTAATCTACCTGGTTTTCAGTAAAGCATTTGATACAGTTCCACATGGGAAATTATTCGTTAAATTGGAGAAGATGGGAATTAATACAAGAATCAAAATGTGGGTAAGGAACTGGTTAAAGGGGAGACTACAGTAGGTCATGCAGAAAGGTGAACTGTCAGGCTGGAGTGGAGAAGCAGTCTTGGGACCAATCTTATTTAACATTTTCATTAATGATCTTGGCACAAAAAAGTGGGAGCGTGCTAATAAAATTTGCGGATGACACGAAGTTGGGAGTTATTGCCAGCATGGAGGAGGACCAGACTATCATATGAGAAGATTTGGATGACCTTGAAAACTGGAGTAATAGAAATGGGATGAAATTTAATAGTGCAAAGTGCAAGATCATGCATTTAGGGATGAACAAGAATTTTTGTTGTAAGCTGGGGATGTATCAGTTGGAAATGACAGAGGAGAAAGACCTGGGTGTATTGGTTGATCACAGGGTGACTATGAGCCATCAATGTGGTGCAACCCTGGAAAAGGCTAATGCAATCCTAAGATGCAACAGGTGAAGTATTTCCAGTAGAGCTAGGGAAGTGTCATTACCATTGCACAAGGCACTGATGAGATCCCATCTGGAATACTGTGTGCAATTCTGGTCTCCCATGTTTAAGAAAGATGAATTCAAACTGGAACATGTGCAGAGATGGGCTACTAGGATGATCAGAGGAATGGAGAATTTACCTTATGAAAGGACGCTTAAGGAGCTTGGCTTGTTTAGCCTAGCCAGACAAAGACTGAGGAGTGATATGATTGCTTTCTATAAATACTAGAGAAGGAAAGGAGTTATTAAAGTTAAGGGCTAATGTTGGCACAGGAACAAATGGGATATAAACTGGCCATCAACACGTTTAGGTTTGAAATTAGATGAAGGTTTCTAACCATCAGAGGAGTGAAGTTCTGGAACAGCCTTCTGAGGGGAACAGTGGGGTAAAACACCTAATTGGTTTCAAGACTGAGCTTGATATGTTTATGGAGGGGGTGGTCAGATGAGATTGCCCGCAATGACATACAGCCATCCACAACTGCTACTAGCTAATATTTCCAACGGCCGGAGACAGGACGTAAGAGGGGAGGGCTCTGAGTTATTACAGAGACTTCTTTCCCAGGTGTCTGGCTGGCAGGTCTCGCCCACATGCCCAGGGTCTAACTGATTTCCATATTTGGGGTCAGGAAGGAATTTTCCCCCAGGTCAGATTGACAGAGACTCTGGGGGTAGGGTCGCATTCCTCTGCAGCGTGGGAAATGGGTCACTTGCGGGTTTAAACTAGTGTATATGGTGGATTCTCTGTAACTTGAAATCTTTGAGGACTTCAGGAACTCAGCCAGAGGTTCTGGGTCTATTGCAGGAGTGGGTGGGTGAGGTTCTGTGGCCTGCCATGTGCCGGAGGTCAGACTAGATGACCATGATGGTCCCTTCTGACCATAAAGTCTATGATTGTCAAATACACATAATGTTCAGTACAGCTAGTTTTCACTATGCTCTCTAGCTTTGACAACATTTCTTTAGTGTGATATATCTATTTCCAGTCTTCATACTAAGCACCACATTTTGCTGTCGCTCAGACATGCATTGTAATACAGGTGTGTAATACAGATGCTGAAAGAATCTCATATTTATGTCCTGGCTTCAGTCACATGACATGAGTTAATGTTACAAAGATAATACCCTGTCACATAACAAGGGTCAGAATCAACTGAATCTACTAAGAACGGCCACACTGGGTTAGACCAATGGTCCGTCTAGCCTAGTATCCTGTCTTCTGACAGTGACCAATGCTAGAAGCTTTGGAGGAAATGAACAGAACAGTACAATTATCGACTGATGCAGCCTCTGTTGTCCAGTCCCAGCTTCTGGCACTTAGATGCATGCACAGAGCATGGGGTTGCATCCCTGATCACCTTGTGTAATAGCCATTGATGGAGCTATCCTCCATGAATTGATCTAATTCTTTTTCGAACCCAACTATTGTTTTGGCCTTCACGCCATCCCATGGTAACGAGTTCCACAGGGTGACTGCGCGGTGTGTGGAGTAATACTTCCTTTTGTTTGTTTAAACCTGCTGCATAATGAGTTCATCGGGTGACCCCCAGTTCGTGTGTTATTTGAAGAGATAAATAACACTTCCTTATTCACTGTCTCCACACCATTCATGATCTTACAGATCTCTATCAATCCAGTTTTTCCAGATCATCACTGATTACTGCTATTAGTCATATAGTGATTTAGTGCCAACAAGGATTAGACCCCAGTTGTGCTAGGCATTGTATAAATATAGAGTAAAAGACAGTCACTCTCCAAAGAGCTCATAATTGAAATAGACATGACAGACATAGGGCAGGAGACTGGAGTATAATGTACAAAGAGAAACAGCAGAGTGGGTGGTATGCAAATGGCACATTAATGCCAAAATTGTTTTCCAAAAATTCTTTGTGTGGGACTTTAGCTTTTGTGGGATAAGCTAAATATGGAAAGATAAAGGAAAGGAGGGGGGAATAGATGGGAGCGGAGAGGTGGGGGGAAGGAAGAAGGAGAGCATGGTGGATGGGAGGAGTGAAGCTGAGGTGAAGAGATTGTTAGGGAATGGGTGAGCGAGTGGGGTTTGGAGCAAACAGACAACCAATAGAGGGAAGAAAACATCTTGAGTGAAAATGACAGATAGCAGCCAGATGACATCATCCAGGTTTGCCGGTCCCTACTGCAGCACCTGCCAAGGCTGCTTCCATGTCTGCTCCTGGCTGACTGACAAGAAGCCCAGAAAGCAGTAATGGATCCAGTCCAGAACTCTGGCTCTGAATCCCTTACAACACTGGGAAAGTTTGGATCAGAGTCTAAACTTAGTGGCTTGGATACCTCTACGAGCTGGAGAATCCACCACATCTCGAGGTAAGTTGTTCCAGTGGTTAATTACCCTCATTGTTAAAAAGAAGTTGTGCCTTCATTCTAGTCTTAATTTGTCTAGCTTCAGTTTCCGGCTATTTCATCTAATTGTTTTTTCTGCTAGATTAAGGTCTACTATCAACGATCTCTCTCCCCATGTAGGTACATGTAGACTGTGATCAAGCCACTTCTTAACTGTATCTTGAGTAAATGGAGTAGATTGAGCTCCTTAATTCTCTCACTCTAAGCCAGTGGTGGGCAACCTGTGGCCCATCAGGGTAATCTGATTGTGGGCCACGAGACATTTTGCTGACGTTGACCATCTGCAGGCATGGCCCCCCGGTAATTCCCAGTGGCCACGGTTCGCCGTTCCCAGCCAGTGGGAGCTGCGGGAAACAGTGTGGGCCATAGGGACATGCAGGCCGCCACTTCCTGCAGCTCCCATTGGCCGGGAATGGTGAACCGTGGCCACTGGGAGCTGCAATGTGGTGGGAGGGGGAGGGAAGGGCGGCGTGCCTGTGAGTGGTCAACATCAGCAAAATGTCTCACAGCCCGCAATCAGATTACCCTGATGAGCCCCATGAGGCCCACGGGCCGCAGGTTGCCCACCACTGCTCTAAGCCGTGTTTTCCAGATCTCAGATCATTCTCGTAGCTCTTTTCTGAACTTGTTCCAATATTTCAACATCCTTTTTGAAATGTGGGCACCAGAACAGGACACGGTATTCCAGGGATGGAATCTTCCTAGCTCCTATGAGGCAGAGAAGGGTGCCCGCTCTGTGGGAGCTGAAGATGAGAAAGAGAAAACAAGCAAGAGCAATTTACACATGCACACAGAGATGTGCTCCTCATCCCCAGCACAAGCTTTGAAAATTGCACAGTAGGAGCTTCTTAAATGGCACACTCCGGTGGAAAGAGTTGTGTGTTAAACCACTATCCTGGTCATCGGAAGCTCAGAGGAACACACTGTGTTGGGAAACATGCACGGTTATTTCATGAATAGCTTTAAAAATGTTTTAATTAAAACTGTGTGGCAGTAAAAGCAACTAGAATAGCATGCCAGTAAATATGTACCCACTAATATCAGTTCTCACATAAGCCTTGTCGATACTAGATGTTTAATACTAGATTTCTACCACTGACTGAGCTTCAAAAGAGGTAGTAATGGTGGGAGCATTTGTGTTAAGCCAACTTAGACTGCTGGCATTTTTAACCAGGGTTTCATCTAGCACCGTTCTTAGCACTGTGAGAGAGGCAATGCGAGCCAATAGATAGCACCCTAGGCTGGGATAGTGGAGAGCTGGGTTCTGTTCCCAGCTTGGCCTGCTAGGTGACCTTGGGCAAGTCACATCACTGCTCAGTGCCTCCGTTTTCCTATTTGTATAAAGGTTAACGATACTGACATCCCTTATGAAGTTTCTTGAGATCTACTCATAAAAAGCACTATGTAAGTACTAGAGATTATTTTTATTGCATGACTCACTGGTTGAAATGCCAGCAGGTCATCTATATTAGCACCCTACTATTCTTAGCACCAGTGGTGGAGCTAGGTGGGGAAAGTTTAAGGAAAATGTTAGTGTAGACACAGCTGTATGTGTTGTGTGCAATTCACCATTAAGGTGTGGTTCTCTGTCGCCCTCTAATGGGTGAACTACGTCGTGGTTTGTAAGTCTGATACTGGCTTTGAGTTAACAGACCTGGGTCTTTTAGCTGAGACAGTAGATGCTCACACTCTGAGGTCCAATTTTATTATTTATTATTTATAGGTGGTGCCCTGGAGCCCCTGTCGTGGACTCAGGCATTACATATGCAGTAGGCTTGAACTTGTGTGTGTGTGGGGGGGGGGTTGATCTAAGTTACGCAACTTCAGCGACGTGAATAACGTAGCTGAAGTCAACGTACTTAGATCGACTTACCATGGTGTTTTCACTATGGTGAGTCGACTGCTGCCGCACCCCCGTCGACTCCGCCTGCGCCTCTTGCCGCGGTGGAGTACCGGAGGCGATGGGAGAGCGCCCGGGGATCGATTTATTGCTGCCGGCCGATCCAGCGGGTAGTGAAGATGTACCCTAAGTGTTCATTTTAAATGGAAGAGGTGTGCCTTTTATTCATTGGTTAGATACCGTGCACAGAATCAAAAGCAATTGTCACAGTCAAATGGGTATGCTATCAAATTATTAAAGGCAACATGAGCTAGTGGTCTGAGCATGGAACTGGGAGACATGATGCCTGAGTTTTAATCCCATCTCTGTCCATCTAGGTGTTTATTATTATGTATTATTTTATAGCCGTTCCTGCAAGCCCTAAAGCTGATCTGCTAGGTGCAGTGCAAACATCGTAGATGTGGTCCCTGTCACAAAGGCTTTGAAATGTGCCTGACATTTTTCACTCTGATCTACTGTGTGACCTTGGGCAAGTCACTTTGGCCATCTCCTCAGAGGTATTTACACACCCAACTGCCATTAAAATCAATTGGAGTTAGTCATCTAAATATCTTTAAGGATCTGGGCGTTCACCTCTTTGAAACAAGGGATAATAATATTTAACTTATCTAACTCCCTCCCTCCTAGGAATGCTTTTTACTTTGTATGATGCTTAGATGGTATTATGCATGCTGCAAAAGGTCTGATGCTGCAAAAGGTATTATCACAAATTAGGTTGTCACTTATTGTATAACTACTGGTTGTGTTGGTCTGTTTTTATAGTTCGAACTGCAAGACCAAAGTTTTGGTAGTACATTATTTGCATTATGAGAAGAAATTTATTTTAGAAATGCAGTTACAAAAATGCAGAGCAGCTTCAAACTCATTTTAAAATTACACTTTTTTTTAAAATCAGAAAGAGATGTAAAAAAGTCAGACATCTAAAAAAAATTCTTCATTTTTTAAATTAGAAATGTCGACATTTCAACATTTTAAAAAATGTTTTCTAGCTCTGTAGTTGGTTGGAAAATATGCAGTAAAAATCACACTGAGATTTTTTTCCATTTTTTATTGTGAAATGTCATTAAAATTGTCACATTTGAAAAATGTTGACTAGTTCTCATGACAAACGTTCCCTAGTGGGTCCATAATGTATGTACTCAAGTTGGGTACCATGAACATACCTGTCCAAGCCTCCTCTGACTGGGCTCATTTGGCATAGGGATGAAATCAACCTAACGGACCACTAACATCTTCTTTCCCTTTTCAGGTGCAAGCGGAAATTGGCCGGAGATGGCATGGGAAGAGCTATGGACTTATGCCAATGTGGAGGAAGAGGACGAGGTGGACCATGCCATCTAGCTCTGCGATAAAAATGACTACCTCTGTGTGTTAGGGACAGGTGCTGGACTGGGAGCAATGGTGTTTAAGAGCCCAAATGTGATTTAGGAACCTGAATTTAAATCATCTGACTGTAACTTAAAATGCCTGAGTGAATTAGAGAAGACTAATCCAGTTCTGTCTAGTTCCGTAGAAATTCCCCACACCAGACCTCTACAAAAGTTTATGAAGTTACAAGCATTACAGCATCAGATCAAACACCAACTGGCTGCTTATATAATCCTTTTCATGTGTATCATACGAGGCACAGCAACAGAATCATAACAGCAACACCCTCCTCTTCTTGTGTCCATTTCTGAACTATTTTCATGGACTACACATTAAAGCACATCAACTGAGAGCTCACCCAAAGTATCCTAGAGTGACACCATGAAAGTGTCAGATCTGGAATGCACTACCATCCTCTTCAAATTGTGGGAACTGGATTCAGACTGCTGGTTGTGAATCAGTAGACTAGCAAACAAGAAACAGAATGCCTTTTGAACCTACAGCACAATGTTATCAGTCCCCTCATAAGTAAGGAGATTCAGAGTTAAGGCGAAACCTAACTATAGCCTGAACTCTTGATATTGTGCAAAAAAGATATTGTTTCCCAAATTATGGTCCCTGCACCACCAATAATGTGTCTTGGTAGCCGACAAGTGAAACTTTCTGAGAATTAAGTAGTAGGAAACTGAGCTGTTGGAGGAAGATGATTCCATGAGGGTGGTGTTTTATGAGAAATTGGGCTAAGCAACTAAAACAAGCAGGGAAACCAATGAAGCTGCCCATCGGAGAAAGAGAATAGGATAGGCAACGTATTGATAAATTTTAACTTGAGAAGGAAAAGCAATGAGAATAATAGAAAAAACAGTGAGTAAGAAAGTGGGAGATGTTTGAGAGAGACAAAAGAAGAAAATAAATGAGTATGGGAAGAGACTAGAGGTGGTCAGGAAAGTATTGTTTTTCCCTGTGAAAATTTTTGACAAAAATAAATGTTCACTTGCCAAAAATTTTCTTCTTGATTTTTCAGGCTTTCGTCAAAAAAACAAACGCTATTTTTTTTTTCAGTTTTAAACTGGAAAAACAAAACCTTTTTTTTTTGGTGACAAAAATTTGAATTTATTTTGCAAAGCTTTCTGGTTTTTTGGAAAAGCCATTCTCCATCAAAAAACAAAAAAAGATTTCAATAGAAAATTTTCACCCACTTCTAGAAGAGAGTATAATAATGCATGATACAAGAGCTGGCTCTTACCAATTAGTACATGCAAATAGTAGCATGAATGCAGATTTCTCCACAATAGCGTCTGCTCTCAGAGGAACATATTGCCTTAAAGACTGTGGGCCAGATCCTCAAAGGTACTTAGGCTCCCAGTGAAAGTTAGGAGCTTAAATATCTTTCAGGATCTGGGCTACATGTCTGTTCTAGCGTCCTTGAGCACTCGAAATAGCAGGGACATAGGAATTGTGGGGCTCAACTACAGAAGGGCCAGGTGACTTAAGTTCTTTCTTAAACAGCTTTGGCTGGTTTTGCTCTCCATTGTCATCACACTCATTTAGGAGCTTGGGAATCAAAGTGCATTCCCTATCTTTGTCCTTTTCATTGAGCTTTCCCAAATGGGTGCTGGAGTCTGGGGAGAGAGCGATTATTATCAGTGAACTTTTCGAATAGGAACAGCAAGTTTCAGAAAGTGGGGAGGATAAACTTTAGTGAAAGATGACGGGCGAGAGGTCAATCAGCATCCATCCAGTACCTTTGGCATTCCGCTGGGCTTTAATCTCAGCAGTTTAAACAACAAAAATTATAATATGGCAGAGAGAGGAGTGGCCTTCCCCTTTCTTGTGTGGTAGCCTGATACAGGTAATTCAATGGGATGGGTTGATCTTCCATGGACAGATCTTCCCCCTCCCTTGTGGAAGTAGGGGTCAGTCTCTTTGACACTGGACCCCACTCTCCTTCCTCTAACCCACAGGCCTGCCTTCTGCAGTAGGGATGGGGATGGAGACTGGGGGGGTGCACAATTCCCAGCTGTGCAGTGACTCCCAGGAAAATATAACACGTGTTGGCGCTCCTCAATATCTCTTACACAGAGCCGGGAGACCCCCTTCCCCTGCCCACATAGATCCTGTGGGCACTTTGGTGGGCAGTACCTATAATTCATGTTGATCACATGAATGTATGAGACCCAAGGTGAAATGAGGGTTTTCCAGCAGTCAGGGCCTTATATAAATACCTATAAGAGTTGAGTGATGTAGTCAATGTATATTAGATTGGAGGCATTGTAAGATTAAACCCTCAAGGTAATTAATTGAGTTTTCACTCCATACACCAGGAATTATCCAGCCTCAATAAGATTATTAATTTTCACATGATTGGGTAGAGAGAGTTTTCAAGCTTTTGAGGTTTTAAAATTAATCTTCAAGTTGGAAATGTATCCCCATAGAGCACATAGTGTCACCACATTGAGAAAAAAGAGAATGAGACTGAGGGCAAATAGAAATCTTTCTTGTACTTATGAGATCATTCTATGTTTGGTGTTGTACGTTTCTAAACGTGCGATGTCATTTTCCATGTTCCTATGTCGTGACCAATGATATTACATATGGCGTATCAGGACACAGATAACTGTTGAATTTTTTGTCCTCAATTTTTTCCATTGTTTGTAATCCTGTCTTGGAAACCTGAAAATATTTACTTCACACGAACGTTCTCTTCTCTCAATTGGTTAATGATTTTTGTCCCTCCCGAGTGCTATTGGATCTTATATGAAAAGGACATGGCAGTTTTATAACACGACACATTAATATATGGCCTTAATCAGTCCAAGTATTTGTGTTTGTGTACAAGCCTGCATTATGGGTTGAATCCAAAGGCCAGTGACGACAATGGCTCTCTTTCCAACTGACTTCAGTGGCCTTTGGCTCAAGCTTTATGCCACTAAGGTTTGACTGTGCTAAAGCAACCTGATAAGAATCAACATAATGAAGGCTAAAACAAGCAGGTGGTGAAGGAAGCATTATTTTCAGAAATGTAGTGTATCATTCTCCTCACCTCCACCCAAATAAGGGTTCTTTGGTTTGTGCAAGGCTCTACCATCTCCTAGAATGCCCTCATGTTTCACTCCACTTTATTCTTTCTGTGATGCAGCCCATGACTGTGGTACCGGGATAAACATCCAAATTTACTTTTTTTGAGTTAACGTGGAAAAGCTTCAGACCATAAGCCAACCTCTGTGGGTGGGTAGGAAGAAACTTTCCCTCAGGACAATTTATCTTATCACTGCCTTCAGCAGGGCTTCTTGTATTTTCCTCTGAAGCATCTAGCGCTGACCATTGTTGGAGCTACAGTACTGGACTGGATTGACCACTAGGTTGATCTGGTATGGCAGTTCCTGTGTTTGCATTTTCACTCCAAATGGATTACTTTTCAGGCAAAAACATTCAAATGTAAATTTTGAAATTCAGACTGTTGCTCACAGACAAAGGCGAGAAATCGAATGCTCACCTATTTGCATGCAACACCAGCCATTTCATGAGAACATAATGAAACGCACTATATCTGTGGCACAAAAAACACCCGCAAATGAAAGTGCCATTTTTCCTCTCATTTCAAGAATTTCTCCGTGAGTCTCATTTCTGTACATAACTGTTAGCAGGCACAAAAGAGAATGAACTTGCTCAAGAGAAGCAGATATTCTCTTGCTGTTGTTTCCTCTTTTAAATGTCAGTAACCGAACTCAGGTTTCAGAGTAGCAGCCGTGTTAGTCTGTATCCGCAAAAAGAAAAGGAGTACTTGTGGCACCTTAGAGACGAACAAATTCATTTGAGCATAAGCTTTCGTGAGCTACAGCTCACTTCATCGGATGCATGCAGTGGAAAATACAGTGGGGAGGAACAGTGGGGGTGGGGGAGGAATAAACATGGGGAAATAGTTTTACTTTGTGTAATGACACATCCACTCCCAGTCTTTATTCAAGCCTAAGTTAATGGTGTCCAGTTTGCAAATTAATTCCAATTCAGCAGTTTCTTGTTGGAGTCTGTTTTTGAAGTTTTTTTGTTGAAGAATTGCCACTTTTAGGTCTGTAATCAAGTGACCAGAGAGACTGAACTGTTCCTCACACGTTCTTGTCAACTGCTGGAAACGCTCACCTTGATTATCACTACAAAAGGTTTTTTTTCTCTCCTGCTGGTAATAGCTCTCCTTACCTGATCACTCTTCTTACAGTGTGTATGGTAACAGCCATTGTTTCATGTTCTCTGTGTACATAAAATCTCCCCACTGTATTTTCCACTGACTGCATCCGGTGAAGTGAGCTGTAGCTCACGAAAGCTTATGCTCAAATAAATTTGTTAGTTTCTAAGGTGCCACAAGTCCTCCTTTTCTTAGTAACTGAACTGTTTCTTTGGATTTAGTGGTGTGAATTTTCTCCATCTCTTTGAGGTAATTTGTCAGTAGACTAGCAGAGAATTTCCTGAATCTGTACTTGTTTAACAAAGGAGTTGTGCTACTAATTCAATATGTTTAATTGTAATCTTAATGTCTGTTATAACACAGACAAACATGACATATCACAAGGTTTGCCAATGTAACCTTGATTAAAAGGTGTTACCTAGAATAAGAAATTAAACTATTTTTTACATTTGCATTTTTACATTTTACAATTTTTACCTTTTTTGTTTTTTGGAAAGGGAGTGAGATTTACTGTAAATTCAGATAGTCCTGAGCTGGCCTAACATTAAGAATTTTCCAACATGTGTGTGCTTACTACACCACCCAGTTATGTTCCTCCATGTTCTTGGCTTTCATATGCAGTTAAAAATTGTATGACAAGTAAATGGAACTGGAACTCCTTCAGGCGATTATACTAACCACAACTGTTGTCTCACTGTGGCTCAAAATGAAGCTAGAATATAAAATTGGATTATGACAGTGGCAAATCAGGCCCACTGAGTCTAAACTTTTACACGCTTATTTGTGTTTCTAGTGGGAAGAAGAAAAAAAACTCTTAAAAGACATATTCTGACTTTCTACAGCCAGAACACCTGGAGCTGTGATCCAATCATCTCACAAGCTTTTTTCTGCTTTCATGAAAACTCCCAAGCTTTTCAAGGCTGCTGTAAGAAGTGGCATATCTCTCCGTCAGTACAGAATCAGTGATCTAGCGACTTTTTGTGACACCCATTGGCTGTGGGAGATCTACTGACATTGTAAGCTCTTGGGTCAAGGACTTTATCTTCTTATCTTTATGTCATGTTCCTAGCTATATAGATAAATAACAATACTAATAATTATCAATAAATAGCAGCTTTGGGAGCACTGTGTAGCTGACGACCCCATCTTCAATTAATAGCTGAGAATAAATGTCCTGTTGTAGCATGTTGAATCTGTGTTCAGTGCATTAAATTATTCACCCAGGTAGCACTTTCTCTTGTTCTCTTGTCTATTATTCTGCCCTCAGACTTTTGGGTCCTCTTTGTTCATTTAGGCAGCTCCATTAGTTCTGCTATATATCCATATTCGAGATTCTGTTGCTGCCGTTCATCACAGTATGTGAGCATCTTGCTTGTCAAAGCACTAGCCATGGCAAAGTGCCTAGCGCTACGCTTATTTTTATTTTATTATGGCAGAACCAGCACAGAGAGGGAAAGGTAACAAATTCAAACCAACAAAAAAGTGAGGTTACACTGTAACGCCAACAGACCCCGCTCGTCGGTGGGTGGGATTGAACTGGGGACTCTGGAGCTTAGTGCATGAACTTCTACCGCATGAGCTAAAAGCCAACTCGCTCTTAGCTAAGGCTGTAGAGCAAACTCATTAATCTCTCTCTCTAAGTGATCTCAGTGCCACTAGATGGGACAGAACACCACACCCAGGAGGTGTGTGGGTTGCATACTTCCCTAGCTAAGGAAGCGCGTCCTGAGCTTCAGAGACTTCCCAACTGAAATCCTGGATGAGCCCCCACTTGTAATGCTGACAGATCCCGGTCGTCAGCAGGCAGGATTGAACCGGGGGCCTCTGGAGTTTAGTGCATGAGCCTCTACCGCAGGGATTGGCAACCTTTGGCATGCGGCCCATCAGGAAAATCTGCTGGCAGGCCAGGATGGCTTGTTTACCTGCAGCGTCCGCAGGTTCAGCTGATTGCAGCTCCCACTGGCCGCAGTTCGCTATTTCAGGCCAATGGGGGCTGCGGGAAGCGGTGCGGGCCGAGGGATGTGCTGGCCACCACTTTAGCAAAGCTTTTGATACGGTCTCCCACAGTATTCTTGCCAGCAAGCTAAAGAGGTATGGGCTGGATGAATGGACTATAAGGTGGATAGAAAGCTGGCTAGATCATCGGGCTCAACGTGTCGTGATCAATGGCTCCATGTCTAGTTGGCAGCCGGTATCAAGTGGAGCGCCCCAAGGGTTGGTCCTGGGGCTGGTTTTGTTCAATATCTTCATTAATGATTTGGAGGATGCTGTGGATTGCACCCTCAGCAAGTTTGCAGATGACACTAAACTGGGAGGAATGGTAGATATGCTGGAGGGTAGGGATACAGAGAGACCCAGAGAAATTAGAGGATTGGGCCAAAAGAAATCTGATGAGGTTCAACAAGGAAAAGTGCAGAGTCCTGCACTTAGGACAAAAGAATCCCATGCACCGCTACAGACTAAGGACCGAGCAGCTAGGCAGCAGTTCTGCAGAAAAGAATCTAGCGGTTACAGTGGATGAGAAGCTGGATATGAGTCAACAGTGTGCCCTTGTTGCCAAGAAGGTTAACAGCATCTTGGGCTTTATAAATAGGAGTATTGCCAGCAGATCGAGGGACATGATCATTCCCCTCTATTCGGCATTGGTCATCTGGAGTACTGTGTCCAGTTTTGGGCCCCACACTACAAGGAGGATGTGGAAAAATTGGAAAGAGTCCAGCGGAGGGCAACAAAAATGATTAGGGAGCTGGAGCACATGACTTATGAGGAGAGGCTGAGGGAACTGGGATAATTTAGTCTGCAGAAGAGAAGAATGAGGGGGGATTTGATAGCTGCTTTCAACTACCTGGTAGGGGGTTCCAAAGAGGATGGATCTAGATTGTTCTCAGTGGTACCAGATGACAGAACAAGGAGTAATGGTTTCAAGTTGCAGTGGGGGAGGTTTAGGTTGGATATTAGGAAAAAAATTTTCACTAGGAGGGTGGTGAAGCACTGGAATGGGTTACCTAGGCAGGTGGTGGAATCTCCTTCCTTAGAGGTTTATAAGGTCAGGCTTGACAAAGCCCTAGGTGGGATGATTTAGTTGGGGATTGGTCCTGCTTTGAGTAGGGGGTTGAACTAGATGACCTCCCTTCCAACCCTGATATTCTGTGATTCTATGATTCTAAGGTGCCACCAATGGACAAAGGTCCCTGCAATGGCAGGGAACTGATTAGTGAAATATGCCCAGATGATCCTAGCAGGTGAACTGTACTCCCTGATGCAGAGGAATGTGAACCTCCCCATGCCCGATCCCTGCTGATCTCAGCTGTGGGAAAATCCCTTCCCAACCCCAAATCTGGCAGTCAGTTTGACCCTGAGCATGTGAGCAAGAGATACCCGCCAGGCATCTAAGAAAGGGGATTCTTTATACCACCTCACCGCATTGGTCCACCCCATCCAGTGTCCCACCTCCAGCTGTGGCTAACCTCTGATGCTTCAGAGGAAGGTGAAAAATAACCTCAAAGTACATCTGACCAATTGAGCATCGGGGAGCAAAAATCTTTCCTGACTCCTGCAGGTGACTGGTTAAAGCTCTGAAGCATGTGATTTAATTATAATCATGGGAGTAAAGGTGCAGCTTCCTATGGTTTTATCCAACATATAGAGAGGGTCAGCACTATCTTACCCAGTGAAATCCCCATAAGTTTGTAGGGGATCGGTGCCACAAAGTGTAGCTTTTCAGTGGTTCTGTCTCTACTCTTAACAGCCACCTCTCTTCAATGACAACATTGCAGCAAATACATGGAGTTTCCTCTGACATAGTTCTGTGGGGTCAGAAGTATATTGGTTTGACCACTCTCTCTACAACAGGCAAAAGAATGGGCATTCCACTCTTTATATCCCCTTCAAATAAAAAAGTAGAGATGGGCCCAAACCACAAGTGCTTAAGGAATTTTTGGTTTATTCTCTTATGAGTCTGTTAGTAAAATGTGGATGTGACACTGGGTTTAGACTTTAGACTCCCCCAATGTTTAAGAGTCTCTGGGTCATTTGGTGTTGTTTGTAGCTATCTCTGTATTTTTAAAAACAGAAGCTCCTGTGTTTGTAAATTAGGTAGTTTACAACAAAGGACCATCCCAGCCAAACACTGTAGCCAGTGCTATCCTTAACTCTGAAGACACTATCCCCTAGTTGTCAGAGAGTTTTCTGAAAATTGAAATTGAATGAGATCGGGCAAGCAGAATCTACATCTGCTTTGACTGTCAATTATATCTTCATATGGAGTACCCATCCCAAGCTGCACTCATAGTGTGTCAAACTAAGAGGCTAATATGATGTCCTCAAGATCAATGACTGCATAATTACTACAAAGAGCGTAATGCTTTTAATCAAAACTATAAACCAATCTAAATGATCTGTCCCCAAAGTCCCAGTACGGTTTGTTGATGAACATGATCTCATAAAAGCTTTCGAAAAATTATAGTTATTGTATAATGTTAAAAAAAGAAAGTAGAAAGAGAGATTTTTATTTTATGTAGCAATAGGATTTGGCAAGCTTTTTACAGTATATTAATAGTAAATGCTATATATCTTAATGACTAAGAACCATATGTATGTATATTAGTGTCTCCTAAATTTTCAACAATTTCAAGAATATATGTATAGTAAATGTATGTATATGTATAATATAATATAGAATGGATCTCTGTTCCTTTACTTATCACATTGACTTTATAAGTGACACTGATTTACCTACTCTTCCTCTATGTTTGAAATGTTATTTGTTTGACAGAAATATTGGGCCTTGTTCTCATTTTCATGTAAAGTATATGTAAATACACTTTATGTATAAACATAACTTACACCTGTTTGATGGCCCTTTTGTACTGTAAAGGGGCCTTTGCATAATTATACATGCATATTTAATATACTTTGCATCGCAGTACAATATCTGGGCGCCAGCTATATACAAGCCTCCTCAAGACAGGAGCCTTATGATGATGAATACGTTGGTTGTTGCAAGTTCTTTCTGTACTTTTGTTCTATTTCTTCTTCTGCAAAATTCCACCCATTTTGGCTGCCAAACCCGAGATCCCCTGGGCCTGATTTTCAGAATGGCAACTGAAATCAAGGCGCCCTCTATCAGTGGCCACTTCTGAAAACTCAGCTCTAAATGCCTCTTGGTTCTCCTCTGTTGTACTGTGACCTGTGTTACGCAGAAGGCTACATAATCATAAGAGTCCCTTCTGGCCTTAAAATCTATGACACTAGAGAGAAAGCAATGTTCTTCTTCCAATTTCCATTGTAGCTAGGCTGAATGGGCACATGTTTATAGTGTTTTAGGAAAATTACTCTTTTGTTCTAGCAACTCACCTATTATACCATACACAACAAGTGCTCACTTAGTTTAATCAAGTAGTTCACAGTCACTGCGAGCCAAAGCTATATTTCTGGCTGCATCTCTCCCTAACTGAACTTTTATAACATACATTATTCTCAATAACCACTGCACTGCCCGGTGACTGCTATAATGTAAACAGAACAATTTAGCTGCACGCTTACTACATTGGCAGGCTGGAGTCATTTCTCAGGTTAGCTCTTGTGCTGCCTTCTCAACGCCAGTGAGAATGACCACCCTTCAGTGGGGGGAAAGTAATAATGGACTGAACAAACAAAGGAGAACACAGCACCCCATCTGTTTTGACGATGGAAGGTCACTTGATCTTCTGCCTGCATGAAGACAGAAACAAGTGATCTCTAAAGAGAAAAGCAACATTACAGGAAAATAAGTGGGTTTGACACAATCTTACAAAAGCAAGAGCATTCCTATTTTAAAGATTTCCCCAATGCTACTGAGGGGTCCTGTTGTGTGTGCAGATGGGGGAATTTGAAAACAGCCTAAAAAAACCCCATCCCAAAATCATGGCGTTTTATTTCAACCTTTGTGAAACGAAAAGTTTTGATGTTTTGGTTTCAAATGACTTTTCATTTAAAAACTTCTCTTAATTGTTTTTTTTTAAATCCCAATAAAATATTTTAAAATGATTAAAAGCAGAATGGAACATTTCAATTTTATTCAACTGAAGCTTGCCAATTGACCTGCGATACCATTTTTTTGACATCTGAATTATTCAAAAATTTAAAAAAATATATTTTCGGTTCGACACAAAATGAACCCTCACCCTTTTTTTTTTTTTTTTTGAATGACCAGCAAACCAAAATATAATTTTTTCTTCCAGCTCTACCTGTCTGTAGATTTGGGGGATGGAGTTAAGGCTGGCGATCTGTAGATGGGCCGATGAGACTGGGTAACGAAAGCAACGTTGAACATCATTATGC
This sequence comes from Natator depressus, assembly GCF_965152275.1. Taxonomy (NCBI): domain Eukaryota; kingdom Metazoa; phylum Chordata; order Testudines; family Cheloniidae; genus Natator; species Natator depressus. Next base: position 253,889,261 of record NC_134235.1, read on the forward strand.
ATGGAGCCGAGGTGCTTTTTGGAAATAGATGCTTTATTCAATTAATCGACTTGATCCAAGAACTTTCCAAGCTTCTAGCTCCCTATGTAGCATCTCATCCCGCAATACCTGGGGCTGGTGGTGCCTGGAGGACACAGAATGGTATCTTTGCCACTGTGGACCTTGGACGATGGAAGGTCCCCCTTTTGGGTCTGAGAATGACTACAGAACCACTTTCTTTTTTCAGACGGGATGGTGCTTTAATTGGTAGTTCTGTGGTCAGTTTAATTGTTGTTTCGATACTTTTTTTAGTTCTTTAATCTTTATATTTTATACGACAAAGATCCAGGATACGCTGTGTATAGATAGGCACGGAGTATATTCAATGCATTATTTTGACTGTTACTATTGTTTTATTTATGTAGAGCTGAAGAAAAAAAAAACCCACTCAAAACCAATAAGCGCCTCTCCCACTAGATGGCAGCAGGAGACCTTAACAGACAGACATTCAATCTACAACTTGCTCCTATTTTTGACTCTTTCTCTTGACACATAACTATTAAGATGTTCCTTTCGAAGGATGAATTGCTTGACTCGCTTTCCAGAGAGTGGTTCAAAATACAGAGGAATTCCAGCACCAGTGAAATCTGCTGTCCATCCTCCAGCTGCGATGCTAATCCCTTTCCTTTCTGCCTCCCTTAGGTTTCTGCAATGATTGTGATGGCACCGAGAGATCTCCTCAGTGGGTTATAGCTTCACAGTACAACGATTGCTATTTCCACTGGGCGCCATTGTGTCCCTGGGCCCGTGTGCCAGCTCAGGGCACTTTGGGGGAAGGAATATGGCACCCCTTCACTACACTGCAAGCACTAGCTGCAGGTTTGGATAATTTTTGGTGGTGCCCAGAACAGGTCCAAGTCCCGCCCCCTGCCCACACCCCACCGAAGCCTCTGGGAGGGAGTTTGGGTGCGGAGGGGGTTTGGGCTCCAGGAGGGAGTTTGGGTGTGTGCACGGTTCAGGCTCTGAGAGGGAGTTTGGGTTGGGAGGGGTGAGGAGTCGGGCTCTGGGAGGGAGCTTGGGTGCGGGCTCTGGGATGGGCCCGGGGCTTGGGATGCAGGAGCGGGTCATGGGGTTGGCGCTTACCTTGGGGAGCGCCATCTCCAAAAGTGACCCTTAAACCCCTCTGGCAGCAGCTTGGTGCTCGGGCAGCGGGGGGGACACCCCCCACCCAGGGGCCGCTTCCTGGAGCAGCATGGAGCGGGGAGGCAGGAAGGCGCCTTAGTCCTGCTGCGCTGCTGGTGGTGGTGGTGGCCGGGGGCCCCCGGGCCCTTTTAAATTGCCCGGGGGCTGCAGGCAGGGTGGGGAGACACACTGGGGGAGGTGCCTGGGGGTGGCAGGCAGGGTCGGGGGAGAGACTCAGCCCGAACATTGGTGGAGCAGGACCCCCAGGCCCTGAATATTCCTGGAGCCCAGGCACCACAGGCCCATACATCTTGCTGCCCCTGACTGCAAGAGCTTTCTGTAGTGCTGGTAGTAGCATGTGTGTTGGTGGGGAGGAAACAGCCTTCACAGAGCTACTCTCCCTTCGGTGCAGGTGAACAGGACGTGGGTGGGTGGGGCAAATGGTAGAGCCTTGGTTCCACCCTCCAATTGCACCAGTCAGCACAGCTGCACTGGAGTAAATGGGGAAATAATTTTTGTCAGGGATAGGGATAGTGCATTATATAACCCTTGGAGGAAATGGGGAACCAAGGACCAGAGAGAGTCACAGTCTGGTTCCGTGTCTATACTTTGGCAGTGGAACTGGGAGCTGCCTCTTACTCAGCACTGGGTGTCAAAGCCACTCTTGGTCCCTTTGTTGTGTTTTGTTTTCCACCTCTGCTTTCAGAGACGGGCAACAGGAAACACAATTTAGATAGAGATTCAGCTTTTTGAAACCCCTGATGTCATGCAGTGTTCATCATTTGGGCCATTTGTCATTGCCATGACATTCTGATGTGGATCCAGACCTGGATTCTGAATCCGCTAAAGAGGGTTTTATTGAAATCTGGTCTTTAGTTTGTTCACATCGCTAATTACATCTATTGTTTTTTGTTAAATGTAGATTTTGCATGTGTGACTGAATATGAATTTTATAGCATGATGAGTGTCAATAATATTTTCTACTGTACTCCACCATTACATATTCTATAACTGTCGCATATTTTACAGGAAAAAGACCCCCTTTCCAAACGTGGAACATAATGGCTTGCACACCTTGCCGCCTACATGAGAAATGCTGAGACAATGAAGGAATCAGAACAAATACCATGAGGCTCAGAGGCTGACTAGAACTGGTTGGAAAATTTAGAAACAATCAAAATTGCAATGAAAACCAGACATTTTTGAGGTAAATTTCCCACTGATGTTGCATCTTCTTTAATTAATGTTTCTGAACACATCCTTGCATGGAAGACAGTATGGCCCTGATCCAACAAGCCAAGAAAACCAATAGGTCTTGACCTACATGCTTAATGGTGTTTAAGTAGCTTGTTGACTTAAGACCTATGTTACTACCAAGCATTATTGTGATGATGTCTCTTTGTTGACATAGAATTGGATCACGTATCTTTCAGCTATAAATTTGAGGCTTTCTGGTAACTAATTGAAATCAATGGGTGTTCGGCACCTAAGTGTGCCGGAGAGGACTAGCACTGGAGATCGAATCTTTTACCTGCAGATGGCAAATTCAAATCCTAGATGGGTGTAGCTGAACAGCTATTGCTACCCAGTAGTCTGGCTGAAATTAATCTTTGGTTTAGTTCACACTGTACAGGTGTCCATGTTACAGAAACCAGCCATTTGCACTAGGACTCTACTTTGCATCTTAGTCGCCAATCTCTACAGAGTGAAGTATTGAATAGACATAGCGTGAAATTCTGTCCCCACTGAAGCCTATGGCAAAACTCCTATTGATTTCATTGGAGCAGGGGAGTATTTTACCTGTGGAGAATGTTACTTTCTTGGGCCAAATTCCCTGCTGGTATAAAATGCAGCTCCATTTACTTCAATGAAGTGATGCCACTTTACATGTTCAGGGAAATGAGCCCCTTATATCTAACATGGTCCCTTGACGTAATGGCTTGAAATGAAAGGGTAGGGTGAGTTTGGGAAGCTTGCACTAGCTCTGCGACTACACATCATACTTCAGCCTTCAGGGCTGCCGGTTCAGACTGGTTGAAAATTTTCCATCAAAACAATTTGGAATCAATGTAATTTTTCTTGGAAAGTGTTTTGCTTCCTTTGGGAAAATTTTGATTCAATCAAAAATGTCCAGTTGTTTGACAAAAAAAACAAAACAAAAACAAAAAAAAACCCCAACATTTCCCACAGGGGAAAAAAAACCACACCCATTTTCTTCCATTATATTTCACCAGAACTAACAGTCTTTGGAAATTAACACCAGTGAAAAAATATGGGGATCCTTTTCAACTCAACAGCCCACATACAATAGTGGGGAATAACTTACATACTGGTACAGATCCAGTTGATTACCACTTGGGTTGGGAGGATGTGAGCCTCAGCCACTATGTGATTCTCTCAGGCTCTATTTCCTCAACCCAACAAAGCGCTAAATTCAAAGAGTCCGCTCACTTGCTTAAAGTTAAGCATGTGCTTACGTGCTTTACTGGCTTGGGGCCCTCCAGAGGAATGTTGTCAGTACATGTTCTGGCATGGGTCATTGTGCTTTAAAGTAGCTAGCTGCAAGTGCCACTATCTAAGGCTCTCTCCCTGTCCCTCCACTTTCAATAGTTCCTATTTCCTGAGTGCTCTTTCAGTATCTCAGTAACAAAGGGAAAGTAGCATATAAGTGCTGGCTGGATTTTCATTTAGCTCTCTACGCTGTAAAAGCTTTGGGGAAAAAATAGAGAGAGAGCAGCTTTTAATAAAGTAGAGATGATTGGAACACCAGTAATTTTCTTTCCTCTCTGCCTCTTCAAAGAGACTGTAGAGAATATAATTTAATTTGATTAATTCACAGCTCATATTTAAAATCCCCCCCTTTCCTTTTGGAAGTTGCACATATAAACCATCTGAAAAGTATTCAGATACCTTTAGCAGGAAGTGGCTATGTTATGTGCTTTACTTGTGAGCCACAAGAACACTGGTGCCCTGTCTTATAATATGTGACAAACACATTTGTTTGATGAGTTATATAATGGATGAGACAAAAGGAAGGCAACCACATCTCTTTCTTCTGCTCCATTTCTTCACAGGTGATCATTCATAAGGCTGTGTTTTAGTCATGGGTATTTTTAGTAAAAATCATGGACAGGACAGGGCAGTAAACAAAATTCAGGGCCCATGATGTAGCTGTAGCGAGGTGATGACTCACCAGTGCGGCACCTCCTGCTGGTTGTCTGAGGAATTAACTCTTCCAGTCCACAGCGCCCTCAGCAGGCCAGTGTCTCACCTGCCACTGGCCCCCATGTCCCCTCCAGACCCTAGTGCCCCTTTACCTTGGGGTGCTGCCCCCAGCAATGCCCCCACACTCTGGGTCTCCCCTCCCGGGGGACCCCCAACTCTCTATTCCCTCCTTGCCTCGGTGGCTACTGCCAGTCACCATCTAGCCCCCGCTCACTGGGGCAGACTGCAGTCTGTAAACCACTCATCACAGGCAAGGGGTTTTGGACCAGCTGCCTCTGCCTAACCCCAGGCTACACCTCTGCAGCCCCAGTACCTCGGTAAGCCTTGCACAAGGCCTGTAGCCTGGGGAGTTACCAGGCTGGAGCTCCCCAGCTCCTCTTGCCTTTCCCCAGCCCTGGTCTACTCAGGTACTCTGCTCAGCTCCCAGGCAGCTCGCTCGCTCGCTCAGTCGGTCGGTCGGTCGGTCGGTCGGTCGGTCCCTCTCCCTCTCCCTCTCCCTCTCCCTCTCCCTCTCCCTCTCCCTCTCCCTCTCCCTCTCCCTCTCCCTCTCCCTCTCCCTCTCCCTCTCCCTCTCCCTCTCCCTCTCCCTCTCCCTCTCCCTCTCCCGCTAGAGAGAGACTCTGCCAGCTCCTGGCTCACTGGCCTTTTATAGGGCCAGCTGTGATCTGATTGGGGCATGGCCCCAGCTGTGGCTGCTTCCCCATCAGCCTAGCCTTTAGCTCACAGCCCTGGCCCTCTTCCAGGGCTGGCTTTAACCCCTTCTGAGCCGGAGCGGAGTGACCGCCCCACTACAGTATCCATGACTTGTACTATATACCCCCGACTAAAACTTAGGTGCTCTGGGGGGAGGGGAAGGGTGGCACAGGGGCACCATGTGTGCTCTGGGAGGGCAGACAAGGGGTGCTGGGGGTGCTCTGGGGGGGCAGCCTGGGATCCCTGCTGGTGCTGGGAGGGAGGGGGGACTAGTGCGGCTGGCAGGCTCCCTACTGATCTCTGTGCGGCTCCCAGAAGTGGCTGTCATGTCCCTGCAGCCTCTAGGCTGAGGTGCAGCCAGCAGGGGTCCGCATGTTGCCCCCACCCCAAGCGCTCGCTCTGCAGCTCCCATTGGCCGGGAACCACGGCCAGTGGTAGCTGCTGGGGTGGTGCCTGTGGGCAGAGGCAACACACGGAGCTGCCTGGCCACGAATCCACCTAGGAGTTGGACATGCCAGCCACTTCCAGGGAGCCCCTTCAAGGTAAGCACCACCCAGAGCCCTCATCCCTGCCCACACACGAACCCCCTGCCTCAGCCCTGAGCCCCCTCCTCCTGCTGCTGCTGGAGGGGAGGGGCGCAGTGACCCGAGATTGCTCAGGCGGCCCCCAGGCCAGCTGCATCTGCCACTGCAGAAGTCCTGGGGGTCCCAGAAAGTCACGGAATCTGTGACTTCTGTGAACTCCATAACAGACTTGCAGCCTGAATAATTCGCAATCAGTTCAGCTAACATTATTTTTCAAGTTAGGACATTACGATTACTGCTTCCCGCACCCTTTTTTACCCCAGAATATGTCTGAATGATCAAATGCTAAATATACAGAACAGCAACGAAAGGTATGTGCTACCAGAAGAGCTGGTCAAGATATTTAGGACAAAACACGTCTTTAATTGAAAAGTGCTGTTTCATCAAAACCAAAACATTTCACCAAGCTATATCAAATTTGAAGAAGTTTTTGACCAGAAAATTTCTGAGGTCCTGGGTGGAATATCCAGTCATTTCAAGAAAGAAAGACCTGAACTGAAAATCTGACCTTTTTGACAAAATTCCATTTTGTGAAATCATTGGAAACGTTTTGGTTTTCTTCCTGTTATGTTCACTGCGCACACACAGAGAAGTTAGATTAAAAAAACCAGCAACATAAAATACTCTTGTTGGAAGATTGCAGCATAACACTAATTTATTTCTTACAATTCAGAACCTTAACCCAAGAACCTGTCGGAGAAAAACACAGTTCTCACTCTCAGGTTGGGTGCAGCAAGTCAGATACACTTTATGTCGGCGGGAGAGCGTCTTCCACTGACATAGCACTGTCCACACCAGCACTCTTTTGGTGAAACTTATGTCGGTCAGAGGTGTGTTTTTTCACACCCCGACCAACAAAAGTGCTAGTGTAGACAAAGTCTTACGCAAAATGTCACTGCTAAATACAAGATTTGAACAGATTGTTTAGCATAAGTAGTTAACACATATTTCAAGGGACCATTCAAGGTGAAGTACCTTGTTAACACCCTTCCAGTCATAGGGAGGAAATTGGGGAGCGGGAAGGAAACAGCTGGGGGGATTGTTAGTGGGTTACAAGTTTGTTGTAATAAGCCATAAATCCAGCATCTCCGGAAGGGAGGAAGAATCTGCCCCTGAATGAATTACCTCTGCTTTATTCCCCAAACAGTACAATTGTGCACCAAGGACATACCAAAAGGCTACTGAAGTTAGACACCGGGGTGGTCATGCCCCTAATGCCTATGGGTAAATACAATGTCTAGTTAAAACATTTCAGTGAAAATTATTTTTCAGTGGAAAATTGGGTTTTTGACCAAATGAACATTTTCACAGGAAGTAGGTGCTCTCCTTGAAAATTTTCCTCTATTTTATTGGAAAACCAAAAAGCAAAACTGTTCATCTGAAAACTGTGTGCAGTGTTGTGGTAGCCATGTCAGTCCCAGGAGAGACAAGGTGGGTGAGATAATATCTTTTATTGGCCCTCCACCCACCTTGTCCATCTGAAAACGGACATTTACCTAAAAACGGTTTGTATTTGTCAGATTTTGGCTGGAAAAAATCAGTTTGGGGTTTGTTTTTTTAAAATATTTTTTCCGTGGGGGGAGAGGGGGAGAATTTGTGACCATCTGTAATAAACACCCACTAGTGTGAACCCATCAGTGTCTACAAATATTGCAACAAACACCAATGTACATACTTGCATCTATAAATACTGCACCTAATGCCAGTGAGCGTTTATTCTTACCTGTATGTAGGAGTGTGCTTTGCTCTACAATCTCTGCAAACCACCTGTTATTCTGCATGCATATGCACCTGTGTAATTACCATTAAACACCTCCAGAAAATATAACAGTTAAAAACATCCAAAAAAGCAAATTGTCACCAGAAGCAGACTTGTTTATGCCATTTTAAATAGGGAGCAGCATCAGAAGCAGGGAACTGCAAAGAGAAGAGACGGCAGTGGAATGCATTCACATAAGAGAGCATAGAAAACTTTCCTACAGAAAGGCATTTGAGATGAAAACTTTGATGAGAAAATAGACCTGTGTGAATAATTTTGACAGTATATCCAGACAAACGCCTTGGATCTGATTTCACATAAATGACAATATATTACTATCTAGCTCTTATATAGCACTTTTCATCAGTAGATCTCAATGCACTTTGCAAATGAGACAGGCATCACTATTCCAATTTTACAGATGGGGAAACTGAAGCACTGGGAGGGAAGCAATTTGCTCCAAGTCTTACAGCAGGTGGCTGGCAGAGCTAGGATCAGCACCCAAATCTCCTGAGTCCCAGGCCAGTGCAGCAGAAAATAACCTTATCGTGGCTGCTGGAGTATGTTTTCACCCTGAGTGAAAAAGCTTGTGAAACTGGATTGTGTTGTGTGCAAACAAAATTAAAAGGCCCATTGCCAGAGACTCATACAATTAGACTGCACAAGGCACCGTAGACAATGAACTGTAGCCAATGGAGCTGGTCAAATACATTTTTTAAATTTTAATGAAAAAATAGGGAAAAGAATTTTAGTTTTCACAACATTTTTGCTCCCTGGTTTTCAACCACAGATTCCATGGCCAGAAGAGGCCATTGTGACCATCTAGTCTGACTTGTATAACACAGGCCAGAGAACTGCCCCAAAATAATTTCTAGATCATATTTTTAGAAGAACATCTAATAGTGATTTAAAAATTGCCGGTGATGGATAAACCACCATGACTCTTGGTAAATTTGTTCCAGTGATTAATTTCCCCTACTGTTAAACTGTAATGCCTTATTTCCAGTATAAATTTGTCTAGCTTCAACTTCCAGCTATTGGCTCATGTTACATCTTTCTCTGCTAGATTGAAGAGCCCACTATGAAATGTTTGTTTCCCATGTGTATACATACACACTGTAATCAGTTCACCCCTTAACCTTCTGTTAAACTGATTAGATTGAGTTTATCACAAAAAGGCAGGTTTTCTAATCCTTTAACTATTCTTGTGGCTCTCCTCGGAGCCCTCCCCAGTTTATCAACAGCTCTAGCAGGGAACAATCTTCTTTTGGCAGAGACACAGGCTAGATAACCCAGGGCTTTTCAGTCTTATATAACAGAGATTTTGTGAAATCCTGTGCAGAGGGGCAAAGAAAATGTTTTGATGGAAGAGTCAAATGTTGTCATTCATTAACCCCAGTTGAGGCCTGTATCAACACATGGTGAGAAACAGTTCCTGCTCAAAACAGGGGACCTGGAACAGGGAGGGCCAGGGGGCCATGGCCTCTCCCACCTTTTACCAGCTGTAAGGGTGAGCGACGGGGGAGGGGAAAGGGCAGAGAGGAGTGTGCAGGGGCCTTGGGGCAAGAGGCAATGCGGGGGCAAGCTCTTTGGGGAAGGGGCGTTGTGGGAGTGGGGCCTCCAGGGGGTGTGGCATATGGGGTGGGGCCATGGTTCAGTCACCTGTGTCCCCCTCCCCCACACTTTTAGGACGCTTCTGGCTGCAAAGGGTGGGAGAGGACAGAGACTTGCTCAAAGGCCACTTAGTATGTCAGTGTCAAAGCCAGGAATGGAACCCATCACTCTTAACTCCCAGTCTAGTGCTATATTCACTAGACTCCATTGCCGTTCACTTTCTATTTTTATTTTTAATTATTATTCTCTTCATGCCAAGAGCAGTGTAAAATCATTGTACCTGCCTGGTAAATCTCCATGTTAGCTTTGCAAGGCTGATGTAATTCTGTTACCCGGGGTTCTTTCAACCCAAAGCTCTTGGTAACTTTTACTCTGTGCGAAGTGGGGTCAGGAAATAAATCAGGGGAGACACGGCCGTCCGGCCAATGTGTCCTGTGTTTGCATCTGGGCACAAACAGGACAATACAAGAGGGCTTTCACTAAAAGCTAAACTTTACTTAGTCTCAAGCACTTATACACGTCCGCAACAGGTTAGTAAAACACCCCCAACCCTCGCAGATTACCAAAGTTGAGTGTGGCTCTCGAATGGCACAGCGGCAGCCTTCCGGTGGCCAAATCTTCCGTCTGCCAGTGGGGACAGCAAGATGTATCCAGAAGGAGAGTCCAGAAGAGTCCTACTACCTCAAACTTTCCCCCCTTATTTATACATTAGTAACAGAATGACATGTCCCTTAAAGAAAACTTGTTAAGTAAGCACTTTCAATGGTCAAGCAAGAGGTTCCTTCTGATTATTGATTAAACAGGTGTGGGTTTTTCCAGAGTTTGCAGCCTTAAGGCCCCAATAGACATTCCTGGGGCACATCCTGCTCTTCTAAAATGCACGTATCAGCAACTTCAAAACAATTCTTATCAGGAAGGACGCAGGGTCAAGGTGCCTTTTCTGTGGCACCCAGAACTCCCTCCCCTCCTGCCTTGGTCAAGCTGAGGCTGCTGAATGGCCACTTTATGGCCTGCTGACTTGGCTGCTTTTAGCAATAAGCCATAGTGGCTTCAGGCACTTCACTGGGTTGCTGACATCTCCCCGTAAATACAACCTGGAATTTCTTTCAGTGCCTCACGTCCAGAAAGTCAAAGTACACAGGCGCTTAGCTTGAATCTTAAGTCCCCACAATCTGTAAATCAAGCCAAGTTTGAAGGTGTTAGCATATAGGCTTGTTTGTCAGCCTGAGATAGAATTTTGGGTTTGACTTTTTGATACACTTATATCTTATACTAATACGTGTGAAGAGCAATGAACAAAGACACTGTGTGTTGCATTTCCCACAACCAGATGGAGCTTTTAGTACAATGGGAAGAGATAAGGGATAGAGCACTTAAAGTGTTACTGGGCATGGTGGGGATGTAATATATGAGCGCACACTTAAAGACTGCCTCAACTCCTTATCTTAAGGCAAGGTCAAGCAACCAGTTAGGAGGAGCAAGGGAGGAGGCATAAGAAACACTAAAAGCTGAAGAAAGGCCTGACACAACCTCACTCCTTACCCCTCCCATGGGGTACAAAAGGGATGGGATGAAGACCCCAGACTCTCGACCCTCCAGAATGGAACATGACCATAACTTGTGAGGGGTGTGACTATGGGCATGCACTGCAGGTATATTTGGGCCTGCTAAGGAGGGGGAGGTGGGAATAGGGAATGGGGGGACACACAGGCAAGGCTCTGTAGCACCAGGGCTGGGAAGGGGGACACGGGGTAAATGATCTGTGGTGTCAGAGCTGGAAATGGAACACTGGGAAACAGAATTTGCCAGCATGTAGCACTATGGATATGTTTGCTTGGAACTAACCCCAATAAACATTGCATTGCCTGCACTTCAGACTTCTGGTCTTCTGCTTTTTGTCTGCATGACAAGAACCAGGGGAGGGGGTGAAGGGAAAGCCCTCTCACAGAGGGAAACTGGGTCAGTAGTTTTAAATGCATGAACATTTAGAACTGAACAAACTAGCATTAGAGATAGTGGGGTGAGGAGAAAAAGTGCTGTTCTTCCTGATTTTTCCAGCTGGATTGCCAGAGAGCACCATTAAAATGCTTCCTCTCTTTCTGCAAAACCAAGTGAAAATGGGTGCTGCTAACCAGGGCTGATGTTTCTGATCACATGACTTATCTTCCCCTTGTTATTGGAAATGGGGTCCTTTAAGAGGCAAAGTTGACATTCACTGTATTTATAAATGACATATTTACTTAACTTTGCTGGATGGACATAGAGAGAGTGAGTGAAATTTTCCATTCTGTTTTTGTTGTCTGAGAGATGGAAGGCTTGGAACTACACAAAGGTTTGTGGGTTGTCAGTATGCCCTATATCAAGAGAAAGGGAGGAAAAACGGGCAAAGAGAGTGGGCTTTCTGAAAAAAAGGCAGTCCCCATGAGAACCCTCTCTCATCTGCCATGCTGCTCACTTTGCATTCCCCTACTGGAAACCTGAAAGCAGTGTGCAACAGGTAAGATGTATAATTTATTACTTTGCCTCCTGAGATTTCGAGGCTCTTCAGACGAGCCCCCTGCTGCTATGCTTTCTGATTCTTCCTGGTACCAAACCAAAAGAATCAGACTCGTGCTGAAATTCAATCAGAATCAGCAGGAGCCTGTCTCATATTTAACATTGATTTTTTTTTGTTATTGTTCAAAGTTTTGATGTTTTTTAATTGCCCACCAAGTGCATCATTATTTCCTGAATGGGGTAGGTTTGAAAATGTATCAGGAAATGCGAGCGCTCACAAAAGGTACCAGATTAACGACCTCGAAGATTGAATTCTGCTTTTCACAAGAGCTGAGCTAACTTGGCCACACACTCCTACCCATGTGCTTCAATTATGGACTGGATGGACCACCTCTCAGGTTAGCTGGTAGTTCAGTTTCCAGGAGTCAACTGCTGAAACTACCATTCTGGGCCCTCACTGTATTTTACAGACACTAAGGCTCCAGCTCACCACTGCACAAGGGGATGTAGGAACCCAGAAAAATCACAGGAACAACAGTTTGATCAATAAAATGTGAGTTCATTGACTATGCTCCCTGTACAATGGGTGGGGACAGATAAGTGCTTTAGAATGTGATCCACAAAGGCCAGCATGCTAGGCAGGGAACCATCTAAGCTTGCAAATGGGAAATGCTGACCAGAGTGGTATACATTAAGCTTTGTCCTTTTAATGGAGATAGGTGCCTAAGACTGGGCTTCAGGTTGCCCCCTATTTCTGCTAGTGAGCCACCACCAGAAACCCCTCTCATGGATTCAGATGGCTTAGGTGCCAAGTTGTTTCTTGCCAGAATGAGGCAGCTGCTTAGCTCCACATAAAATTGGGGAGAGGGGAGGCGGAAGTGTTCACCTGATCACTTTTATCCCCTGAGATGTGGGATATCCAGGTTCAATTCCTCCCTCTGCCTGAGAGGAGAAAGGCTTTGAACGGGGGTCTCCCACATCACTTGAGAGCCTACTCTAACCATTGATCTATGGGATATCTTGATGTGGGGCTCCCTCCCTCTCTCTTGTTGAAACTGTTCCACTTTGGATAAATACTTAAAGAGCCATTGGGTCAAAGACACCATATGAGAATGACTCTGTAGACTAGTGACTGGGCACCCATGTGGGAGACCCAGGATCCAGTCCCCCGGCTCTAATGACTCTAATGATTTATCCACCATAGAGCTTAAACAAAATCACCATCAGTGACAGCTTCATCATCTTCCAAGAGGTTGTTTTTTACTTTTATATCACAATTTGTTTTGTTTTTTTAGAATTTGTAATAGTACCCGCTGGAAACAGAGGTTACTGACCCCCAGTCAGTATATACTTTTGTAACCCTGAGCCACGTAATGTGACTGGATGGGTCACTGTCTATTGATTCCAGTAGTATCTTTGAAAGTACTCCATTTCATTGTCAGCATGATGGCACCATATTTTCTGTTGAGACTAAAAGAACTGTTTTTTTAAAAAACGTTATTCTGAAGGTTTGAAGCAGCCCCAGGCGTGACTGTGTATTTCAATTCCTCATTGTAGTCTTTCTTCAAGCAGATAAGAATGAAAACCTGAAGGCTTCAGGCATTTCAGATCCTCAGGAGGAAAACAAAAAAGAGAATAAGAAACAGCTTCTACGATGACACATTCCCAATAAAATTTAAGCAAAGAGAATGCTGCTTGTGACGGGGACAGAGATAATCCCAAACATCCATCCCAATGTTCAGGCTATTAAGGCAAATTGTTTAATTATACCTGGATTTAGCAGAACATTAAATCTGCCCTCTGCCAGTTCATGGTCCAATAGAGTGTTATGGTATTTTATAATCTCACATGAAAAGGCCTTACATTGTAAAAATGTTTATTTACTCTATTGCAGAGGTAAGGGAAGAGATATTTAAAAGCACATAAAGGGTCTAGGATCACAGTCCTCATTGACAGGCAATGGCATTTGAGCTCCTAACTCTGGTTCTGCTTTATTTTTCCACGGGACATGTCCCCCTAACGTATTTAGCGCTTTTGAAAATCCCACCTGTGATGGGGTGCCTGCCCCACACTGGCCCCGAGAGTGTTAAGATTTTGGTTGCACTTTTCCCCTCACCTCCTTATCTATGCACTCCCTATCCATGGCCCCACTAAGCCATGGGACCTCCTGGTCAGCCTCCTCCTGGCCCTGGCTAAAGTGGCCATCTATAAAACCAGGGTGAGGAGGTTGGCCGATGGAGTCTCTGTGACTGTGGGGCCTATTTCCGATCCTCCGTCCGTTCACGCCTCCGGGCAGAGTTCCTCTGGGCGGCGTCCACTGACTCCCTTGATGCCTTCAAGGAGCAGTGGGTGTTGTCCAGGGTTCTCTGCTCGGTGTCCCCGTCCAGTTTCCTTCGTTTGACCCTTTGACCACACTCCTGTCCCTGTTGTTCATTAGTTGTCCCCCGTAATTATTTGGTTTTCCAGGTCCTGTGGACCCCCATCTTAGGCTGGAGAGGGATCCTTTAGCGAAGCCCGCCCACTTCCTGGATCCCAATAAGACTGGCCCCGAGAGGGTTAAAACCAGGCTAGGGAGGCTGAGCGGCAGGCAGCCAAAGGAGTGGCTGCCGGGGAAACAGCCAATTAGGGTGGCAGCTGGACCAGCCAATCAAGGCCCAGATGGCCCATATAAAAGGAAGCTGCAGACCAGTGTGAGTTAGTTTGCTGCAGGGAGCCCTAGAGAGAAGACTGGCTTCCTAGAGGGCTCCTGGTGGGCTGCCAGGATTTACAGGCTCGAGGCCCTGGGAAGAGGGCAAAGGAGCTGGAGCTAGAGGCAGGAGGAGAAGGAAGTGAGGCTGTGGGGAAGAGGCCCAGGGAATAGAGACAGGGAGCTGGAAGGGAGAGGCAGCAGGAAGCTGCTGTTTGCAGGGTCCCTGGGCTGGGGACCAGAGTAGTGGGTGGGCCTGCCCTCCTCCCCCCAACCTAGCCACTGCAGGAGTGGCCCGGCTTTGGACTGCCAAGCCGCTGCAAAGAGTGGCTGGACTTTTGGTGGAGGAGTCCCCTGGAAGTGGGGAAACCAGATGGTGACACGGCTGGAGGTCTGTGCCATGAAGCAGAGGCCGAGAGAAAGGAGCCATAATGGGTCTGCAGGCAGAGGCAAGGATGGGAGAGCCACCACCACCTGAAGGTGCACCCGCTGGGACTGAGCTAATTCCTGAAATGCCCAGCAGGAGGTGCCAGTGTGGTGAGTGACCCCATGACATGACCCCAAATCACTGTCTGAAATTAGGACTTTGTCTCATGAAAGGAATAGGAAGGATCCTCCCAATGACAAAAGTAAGGGTATGGAGGGTCCAGAGGTGTGAATCTAGGACTTGCTGGGAAAGAAGACTGGGATCAGAAGCCTGAGGAGCAGAGACTGTGACTGGGTAGACCAAGACAGGTGGTCAGACTAGATGATTATGATGGTCCCCTCTGATCTTAAAGTATGAGTGCTTTGAGATCTTTAGATGCTAATGGATAAGTGTTAAGGATGATCATCAAAAAATGTTTTTACCTGCATCATTGGTGCAGTCTTCATAACCTTGCTGTGGCCACCGACTGAATACAGCTTCTATTAAAAACTCCGTGGCAAAGCCACAGCTACTAAATGAAGGTTAGTCATGAGTGTCTTTCTTAAAGAAAATACATAATAATCTCTCATTGGCCTACCCTTCCTTTAAAATCTCAGGGCTTGTCTCCACTTACCGGGGAATTGATGCACAGTGATTGATCCACTGGGGGTCGATTTAGTGGGTCTAGTGAGGACCCGCTACATTAACCTCCAGTTGCTCTCCTGTCAACTCCAGTACCCCACCAGATCGAGAAGCATAAGGTAAGTCAATGGGAGAGTTTCTCCCATCAACCCAGCATGGCGTAGACACTGCAATAAGTCGACCTAAGGTACGTTGACTCCAGCTACATTATTCACATAGCTGGAGTTGCGTAACTTAGGTCGACTTAGCCCCTTAGTGTAGACCTGCCCTCAGTTGTCCTGCATAGGGTTCATTGCATTGCATTGCAAATTACATTGAATAATATAGAGTTCCTGGGGAAAAAAATTACTTCCTTCCTTCAGAAGTGGGATTTTAAGACTCCAGTACTGTGTGTGTGTGTATATATGTGTATATATAAATACACAAACATGAATGAAAACAGGGCTAAATTATACACTGAATTATACATTATGCCATTCCATTGAAGTTTTTGGGATTGTATGAGGTGTATCTCAGTGCAGAATTTTGGTCCATGATGTTGATTCTATAAGGGCACATGCAATCCGTTAGTTCTCAGATAACTTGAATCTGGGATGGAGGAATTGTAAAAGAGATGGAAGGACAAAATGGGAGTGTGTCTCGGTCTTCCCAATATATTTTGTCTATTGAAAGATGAGTTCTTTATTTCTAATTGCAATTCAACTAACTGGAGCTTAATTACAGCCACTAATAAATATTATTGCCAACATCTGCATCCCTTAAATTCTCGTGTAAATCATTACACTTCTTTTAATCAAAGGATGGATTCTTGCTCATGAAAGGATCTGATTCTGCTACCCTTACTCCCTGAGGAACCCATTGTCTTCAGTAATACTACTTATGGAATAAGACACTATTCAGCATAAGGGTGATTGAATATGTTGCATGAATTAAAGAGGGAAAAATAAAACCCAGACTGAATGGCTTTTCAGATTTTGAAACACCAGTAAGCATTACCCCTTGTTGTTAATTTCCAGAAAGAAGGGGGAAATTTACAAGCACTTTTTCCCCCCCCAATAGAACACACTGGGCATGTTTATGAAGGGTTTCTCTGTCAAGCCCCTTCCATAAAGGCTATAGCAGTCTTTTCATTAAAGAAAAGAAACCAATTTATCCGCTCTGTGCTGTTAAGAAATTGAAGAAACTGGAGGCTGAATAAGGGAACTCAAGTAGAGCTGAAATCTGAAATTGTAAATGATCCTTGTGCATATTGAGTCATGTATCAATAAGAACTAATGCAGCTGGCTCGGCTTCTGTGCTCTCCAGGCAGCCTGAGCCCTGATGTTGCTCGATGAAATCAATGCATTAGTAGGCATGCTTTCTAGTTCTTCAGTGCTGTGCATTTATTTCTACAATTTGGATTTTTAACTTAAATGGTGAAAAAAGAACATTTCTGTTTTAGGTTTTCACCAAAGACCATTTCCTGCCCCACAAAATTAATGGATTTTAAGACCAGAAGGGTCCATTATTCCCGCTTGTCTGACCTTCTGTAATAACACATTTTAAGGCACAGGTTTTTAACAATGAGGGTGGTTAACCATTGGAACAAACTACCCAGGGAAGTGATAGATTCTCCATTTCTTGAATTCATCAGCTGTAAACTGGATGCCTTTCTGGAAGAGATGCTTTAGTCAATCCCAAATTAGTGGGTTCAATATAGGGATACCTGGATGAAATTCTGTGGGCTCTGTTAGGGAGAGGGCCTCAAAATCTGTGATTTTATGAACATGCCCATAGTTCTTTCATCAAACCCAGTAATCTGTGGTTGAATTAAAGGCTATCTGAAGATTAAGTTGGGGATTGGTCCTGCTTTGAGCAGGGGGGTTGGACTAGATCTCCTGAGGTCCCTTCCAACCCTGATATGCAATGATTCTATGACAGACATGAGCTGTATAGTCAAAGCCAACATTTTAATATGTAGATGCCTAAAATCAGGCATCTTGATCTATATTTGCAGTCCAAGAGGCCTGACTTTCAAAAGGTGCTCAGGAACTATAGCTGCGAAGGAAAGTAATGGAAGTTGTGGGTGCTCAGCTCCTCTGAAACGGCTTTTATTCAGGTGCCCAGATGTGAACTGAGATGCCTCATTTTGCATCTGTACTTGAAAATGTTGGCATAAGTGCACACCTAAAAATGGAGACTTTGCATACACCACTTTCTGTAGCTCACATTTGCTGCATGAGCAGATGCAGATTTTTTATGCAAGATGAACATACATACTGTGTTTAAAAATATTTACCCCAGTCTGTATTATTAAAAACAGGAAGGGCCACATCGCTTCCCCCCTCCCCCCAAATGATCCAAAAAACATAAATGTCCATATATGTAATCATCAACTCAAGAACACCAATGACTCAGAGAGTTACAACATTCTTAGCATGAATTCCCACGATCAAGAAGCAGTCAGTAATTTACGGATTATTTTGGTGTTCAGATTTTAAAAGAAGTTACACTGACCTGTAGCCACCATATTAGACTGCTGGGCAGTATGTATTTTACAGTATTATTGTATGTGAAAGCAGCGGTGGAATAGGATGCTGATAGATGAAATACTGTGTAGCTCTTTTAAAGCAACATGGGAAATGACAGCCACAACAGTAGTGGTTGCATATTTTTGTTTATATCGCTGGTGTAAAAAGCAATTTTAGGGTCTGATCCAATGTCCATAAAAATCAATGGGAGTCATTGGATTAGGACCTTAAAAGATATAATGAAACTTGGACCTCTGCTCAAAAGTTCTCAAGTTCACTGTTCACGACACATCTGATCTTGCAAAGTATTGAGCGTCTTTTGCAAGGTGCGGAGCATCCCCCACTCCTACTGAAGTCAAAGGACGTTTAGGGTGCTCAGTGCCGTAAATGATTAAAATTATGGATAGCCAAGCCATCCCAGAACTTGGGGTAGATCCACACTTATGGTGGCGTGCAGAATACTGGCATTGGATACCCAGCTAGCAAGGATATAAATAGCTGTGTAGATGGTGAGGCATGGCTTAGGTGGGTACAGTGGAGTGTCCTACACACCTGAACCCTAGGATATACCCTACATGGCTCTCTACACACCCACGAAGTGCCTCCTCTGTCTACACTGCTGATTTTAGCAGTGTAGTGTCCTGATGACTCCCCACTGCAGAGCTTTTTCCCTGCTGCCTCCCCCCGCTGGAATCCTTCACTTCGGTGGGGAAAGGCTAGAGCATCTCCCCCCTGCCAGAGCCTTTCTCTGCCACAGTGAGGGTGTGTCCACACAAGCAGCCAGGCTCGCAGCACTCAAGATCTGAAGCCTAGGAAAGGGGACGGGCTTCAGAGTCTGAACACTATCCCAAGCTGCCATGTCTCCATAGTTACTTTTAGCGGTGTAGCAGGAGCCTGAGTCTGTCAATCTCAGACATATCTTATGGGACTCCAGCAGCGGGGATATCCTTTGACCAAGCCTTTCCCCACTCCCTCACTGCTACCAAAGCCTTTCATGGCCACATGTAGCTACACACCACAATGAGTGTGGATGCAGCCTGCCTTTCGCTGCAGCTTATAACTACATGTACTCTATGCTCTCCCATAAGCGTAAACAGGTCTCAGACATCATTAGCTAACTCTCCTGCTAATGCTCAGGACTGGGATTCAGGTGACTTGGGTTCTAGCCAAGCTCTGCCACTGATTTCCCTTGTGGCCTTGGACACGTTACTTAACCCAGAGGTGCCTCAATTCCCCATCCATGAAATGCAGATAAGATAGAACTTTGTGGTGGAATTCATGTTTGTGGTACTTCACTCAGTGTCCATAAAAATGCCATTAAATCCTTGGATGGAATGGGTTACAAAGCTCACTTCACTCAGTGTCCATAAAAACGCCATTAAATCCTTGGATGGAAGGGGTTACAAAGCTATAGAATATTATTAAGGTGAAAGCTAATTATCTCAAAAGTGTGGTTAACAGCTCTTGGCAAACTATTCAATAGCTCTCTAGCCAGATGACTTACCCCACCTGCTTATACTAATAGGCTGTCGGGTGGGAAAGAAAGGGACTGGGAGCTCCAGACACTCAGCAGTTTTGAGGGACAAATGAAGACCGAGATAGAGACTCCAGAGTTAACACCCTCTTGAGATGCGCACAGGCAACTCACACTTCCTTTAGGGGGTGAATCCTACCCCTTCCTCCACAGGGTTCCTATTTGTAATGGAATCACTGTTCCACTGTGCAGGCATTGGGACAGGCTGTGGTGCGATCATGTGTCGGTGCAGCAGGGAATTAGGGTGTGGCCAGCACATCTGTTGCTACATGGGTCTACCAGCCATTCGACCCACTATCTATCTAGGTACTTATTCGGTCAATGTAATTTCAGTATCTAAGGCCCAGATCCTCAAAGGTATTTAGCCACCTTCCTCTCACTGATTTCAATGGGCGTAAGGTATTTAGGGGCCTAAGAACTTTGCAAACTTTAATTTATCCTCCTATGAGGTATGGAAGTATCACTATCCCCATTTTACAGATATGGCACTTGAGACACAGAGAGTTTAAGGGACTTTTTGAAAGAGCCAGGACCTAAACTCATGTCTCCTGGTCCCAGTCCATTGCCCTATGCATCCAGTCTTCGTTTCTGCCCTTGTGAACTACCGAGCAGGTCCTCTGCAGCATAAGCCTACTCCACACTGTGAGAATTACCCTCTTCCTTGAAGCAGATTTTAAGCACAGATTCCAAAGTTCCGTTGAACGTGGTCTGTCCTTGTCTATGCCGGCAGGTGAACAAAGTTCAGTGTTACCTCAGCTGCACCCATGGCTAACACCTGTTGTTAGTGACAGGTAGTTTTCGTGGTATGGTCCAGGCTACAGTTGTCTAGGGGGAAGCATCCTTTCCACCATCCTCTCAGAGAGATTTTCAAAGATGTCTCCCAAAGGGCCCAGTGAAATCCACAGGAGTCTTTCAGTTGACTGCAGTGGGTGATGGCTCAGCCCTAAGACCCGGATTCAGACTTTCGGCAGTTTACATCTCCATAGATTCAAAACGACAGCACAGCATTGGTTCACAGTGGGGTCACATTCAGAAGGTTCTCTGTGCAAACCCAAGGTCTGGAAATACATTGTAAAAAATAACAGAAGCTTAGGTTGCAGAAACTGAGTAATGTCCCACTAACCAGGGGAAGCTTCCTACTCACCAGTGCCAGGCTGTAAAAGTTAATATCCCAGATGCCATGGTGATGAACACCGCATAGACAGACACATCTATATTGGGCTGTTGGGGTCTGGAACATGCATTCACAGACAGCGCTAAATACAATAAAGATGATGCACATTGATCATTTCACTTGAGCTTTTTGGTTTCCTTTCAGGCCCACTGGAGAATATAAAACACACTTTCCTTTGATTCTGCTCCCTCAGGCTCTTCATGAATTATTTAGGTTAATATGTTAATTCGTTCCAAATTAATGTTTTCCTCAATCTTAAGTCATTCTCCAAGTGCTCCATTCATACCAGCCAGATAATAAATGGCTCTGTAGGATTGTGACAGAGGCCCTAGTTATTAAAGAACAATTGCTGAAATGTGCAATATGAACCTTATCCAAAGCCCATGGAAGTCACAGCAAGTTTTTCCACTGACTTCAAAGGGCTTTGGATCAGGCTCTGTAATACCTATCTCGTTTCATCAGTTGATCTCCAAACACTTTACAAAGGAGGTCAGTGTCATTATTCCCATTTATCGATGGGAATACTGAGGCACAGAGAGCTGAAAGTCATGGGCAGAGCCAAGAATAAGTCCCAGGTCTCCAGAGCACTAATCCAGGACAATCAATGGATGTACCATGTGTTCCATGACTTACACATATACGCAACACTGGTGGTACAGTTACTCTTTGTTTTCCTACATGGACAGAAACAGGCATAAAGGTGAAGTCAGAGAGTATCTCGATGGCTTTGCCAAGCAAGAGAACTCAGTGGTAGGAGGAGAATGATCAAACAGCCAGGAATGAAAAGCATCAAGGAGAGAGCAATCACGATGCTACGTGTCCTATTTGTTTCCAAGATTTTTCATCTCTTGGATTTTCTCATTTGATGCCTCCCCATCTGTACTTACAACACATTTTGAAATTCTCCAAATAATAGATTCTCAAGATAATGCTCCATCTGAAAGTAACACTAAGGAATACATGAGACGAAGCATTCATTCCACATGTCCCATTCCATTTGTAGCTAACAGCAGTCATTATCTCAAAACTATATTGAGCTTTCACTTTGTATTCTGGCCGAGAGAGAAATTGTTCAATTTCAGCTAAGAAGAGGGTAACGGTCACAAGTGTTTTCCCAAGCACAAGGTGGGTAAGGTAATATCTTTTATTGGACCATCTTCTGTGTTCCCAAGCACAGCCAGCTGTGCTGTAGTTCTTTATATGCTATAGAGAGAGCTGGCTGCAACAGGATGGTGAGAAAAGCTGCAGCTTTTTATCTGTTTCCTCCCTGTATTCCTCAAATCTCTACCAAATCATGGGTGAAGGTAATTGAATATTCCAGTACAGGGAAGACCCCACCTTATTAGACAACATCCTGACATAGCACACTGCCCCAGGGAAACCCCAAGGGCATTAGCATGTGCTTCCTCCAATGCAGTCCACTATGACTTTCCCCAGCTCTCCCACAAGGCCCCATACCCTGTTTACATTTAAGCCCTTGTAAAGGGCCCACTTCTGCCCCACTGCTAACCATAAATCTAACTGATCTGACAGGGGGAAAAATACCCCTATTTGCTATTTGTCTTCTTTTAGTCACTGTCTGTCTATCCTTAGGCTTGTGAGCTCCCCAGGGAAGGGGTCATCTCTTCTTGAGTGTCTGGAAAGTGCCTAGTATATTGTGGGGTCAACCCTAAGCAAATACACTCCGTATAACAACAAACTGCTCTTTCTTTGTTGGAAGCCAACAACTGGCCCCTAAAGAAATTGTTCGAGACATGTTTCACTGTGCCAGAGGGGGCCCTGCACAAGGCCAATGTACCAAGTAAGTGTTATCGATATATACCAACCCATAATACCAAAATGCAAACCTAACCCTTTTCATTTGTTTCTTTTAAGGTGAAAGAAACTGCACGTTGCTATCTCTGCAGTAATTTAAATGGCCCCTTTATTGTTTCTTAACCTCAAGGACAAAATTTATGACAAGAGAATTAAGATTATCACCCTTATGTAAAATTTGTATTTTCATAGGGGGGAAAGCAATAGGTTTCTACAGAAACTTAACAATGTTCCATAGAAATTATTACAGAAAAAACTATAGGACCAGAACCTCAGCTATGCCTTAGGAGCACACAGCACAACTGAATAACGGCAAGCCAAAGGGGCCTTCACGTTGCCTCTGATCTCGCTCTGTATTGGGCTGATCCCCCAGCAAACTTTAAAACAGCCTAAGGGACACTGTAAATAATATGGGCTGACTCCGCTTCAGGGGACAGCAGAGTGTAGGAAAGCTGTATCACCAGCACTTTCTGTGTCTCTATGCATGTAAATCGTTACCAGCAGTAGTGCCAGTAGATGGTGCTCAAGCATACCTATCATTGTTCCTGGGCTTCGCTAGCTCACTATAAAGTGTTGCTGGGAACTGCAAATGCCTGCCTTTCTACAGCTCTGTATATCCGTTCTGACCAGCCCCAGCCAGGCCCCTTTCCCTGGCCATGGTCCCAGGGAGGGGATAGGCCTAGGAGCTGCTATTCTGTCACTATACAACTAGACATACGTTTGACCACTGAAAAGGCTTTTGAGTTGCACTGCCCCAGATCTGGGCCCATCGGCCTCAATAGCCGAATCCTGGATTACAGCACCAATCTCCTTCCCCAAACTGTGCACGGCTATCTCAGTCCCCTCTGAATTCTGGATAACTCTCATTCACATGGGAGTTCTGACAGCAGTGCTCTGATTGCTGGGACTAATTCACTCTTCCATGGCTTTTCTCTGGCCTTCTCCGGGTCGAGTCATCCCTCCAATAATACAAGAAGATTGTTATCTTACTAATAAATCAGTTTGGATTTACAAGAGGCTCTTTTCAAGTGTGGCCCCTCAGTCATGCAGCTCAGAGTATGGAAACCATCACCTGGCTGGAGGTGACTCAGGGAGAGACTTTCCCTTTCAGGATATTTTTTCAGGGTTAAGCACTACAGGTATTGCTATGTGTCCCGGGGAGAGCACAAGAGAGACCGGCTCCTTGTTGTCATGCCAGTGCCGATCCCCACCCTGTACCGGAGCAGCAATTACAGGGAAGGTCAGGCATGCCACTGGGATGGAGCATGCTCAATTGCTCTGTGAGGATGGCTCATGCGCAGTCTGTCTGGAACTAGGAAATGTGAGAGACTGGAGCATGCTGCCAAAATCTCTGAAGTCTCTACTGAGCATGTGTAAAGTGCGATTTTACAAAGGCTTATAAATTGGACAAATTACGATGTATTTTCACAGGGATGTCAAAAGGCACATCCCTCACACGAAGACAACCCACCTGCCAAATGTCATGAGCCTTCTCAAAAACCTGAGGACACTAGAGGTTTTCAAAGAAAAGATTGCCAGCATTTTTTAACATGAGCAAAACATTTCTTTTTCCTCTAGCCTCATTCTCAGAAACAGCTGAACCTGTCCATCTGAAAGTTTCCAGAAAAAAAAATATTTAAAAGAAAGTCATCTTGTGGCAGTTACCAGCCATGCAGAACTCCAGCCCAAATGGTTAAAATTTGATAAAGTTACAAGCCACTGAAAACAAGATCTTATAATAGGAGTGTCAGGCAATCTTAACAAGCTTATTCTACCAGCCTTGCTTCTAATTAGGTTAACTGTCATGCTAGCTAGTGTGACTGCAGATTCTAGGAAATTCAGTTAAATGTGGGTTTTTTCCCTCCAAACTTAGCAACTGGTGTGATTCAATACAATCCGGTGATAGTGAATTCCACAGGTTAGTTACATACTGTAAATGAGTTCCCTCCCTCCCTTCATTTTAAATCTGTTGTCCTTCCATTATGTTATGTGGTCGCTGAGAAGAGGGCTGCTATATGCATTTCACTGTCACTTTAGGATCTAGCTGTATCCATTTTTCTAGCCAAAACTTTACAAATCATATAGGGCTCAACCCTGAAGGCCTCGTGCACAAAAAGCCTTCAACCTTATGGGAAAGGTCTTGCAGAATTCAATAGGGATTGGGGCTGGTATTTCCAAAAGCAGCTAAGAGAGTGCCCAATTCCCATTAACTTCTAATGACTAGCACAACTGAGCCTAGATCACCAAAGATATTTAGGTTCCTAACTTTGTGGATCATGCCCTAGCTCTTGGCATTACTACAGTACACATGATAATAATATTGCTCTTTGCTGGCTTTTTAGGAGGATTTCTCAGCACTGCACTTTTGCAAAATGTATAAAGCTGCCTTGGTGTAGGTCCAATTTACTCCACTGCACTCACTAGCAGCTGGAGCAGTCATTGATTTGAATAGGAATGAAGTACGAAGGTTCTTTTGAAAATCCCAGTTGGTGCCTATATGCATCTTTAAAGTCTTAAATATCTTTAAAAAAATCTATCCCTAAGGGAAGTCTATAACAGAACTGGGAATGAACCCGGGTCCCCCAAGCTGGTACTCTAACCACTGGAGCAACCTTTCTCCTGAGGCCAAACTAAATCTACCAACCAACCTGTGGCAGAATAGCCACTGGTGAGCCAGAGAAACTGAGACAACAGCTGAGTCCAGCTTTGTAATGGATCCTGTTGGACCTTATTGGGGGTGCAGTAATTGGTTGATTTAGTTCCCTTTTGAGCTGTGCTTCCAAGTATAAAGGTCTGACTGTTACAACTTCATGGGGGAGAAGGGTAGATCTTGTAGGGGGGTGGTGAGAAGGGAGGTGTCCTCTTGATGTGTTATCATAAGAGTATTTTCTTTAAGAGGTATTTTACTTAATATAATATGTTTATTTAGAGTGGCATTCCTCAGAGGCCTTTTTCCCTGTGCAGAAATTTGGTTTAGGAAATTGTCATAAAAATAAAGGGAAGGGTAACCACCTTTCTGTATACAGTGCTGTAAAATCCCTCCTGGCCAGAGGCAAAATCCTTTCACCTGTAAAGGGTTAAGAAGCTAAGGTAACCTTGCTGGCACCTGACCCAAAATGACCAATGAGGGGACAAGATACTTTCAAATCTGGAGTGGGGGCGGGGCGGGGCGGGGCGGGGACAACGTGTTCGTCTGTCTGTGTGATGCTTTTGCCAGGAACGGATCAGGAATGCAGCCTTACAACTCTTGTTAAGTTAGTAAGTAATCTAGCTAGAAATGTGTTAGAGTTAGATTTCCTTTTGTTTAATGGCTGGTAAAATAATTTGTGCTGGATGGAATGTATATTCCTGTTTTTGTGTCTTTTTGTAACTTAAGGTTTTGCCTCGAGGGATTCTCTATGTTTTGAATCGGATTACCCTGTAAGGTATTTACCATCCTGATTTTACAGAGGTGATTCTTTTACCTTTTCTTTAATTAAAATTCTTCTTTTAAGAACCTGATTGATTTTTTCATTGTTCTTAAGATCCAAGGGTTTGGGTCTGTGTTCACCTGTACAAATTGGTGAGGATTCTTATCAAGCCTTCCCCAGGAAAGGGGGTGTAGGGTTTGGGGGGATATTTTGGGGGAAGACGTCTCCAAGTGGGCTCTTTCCCTGTTCTTTGTTTAACACGCTTGGTGGTGGCAGCATACGGTTCAAGGACAAGGCAAAGTTTGTACCTTGGGGAAGTTTTTAACCTAAGCTGGTAAGAATAATCTTAGGGGGTCTTTCATGCAGGTCCCCACATCTGTACCCTAGAGTTCAGCGTGGGGAAGGAATGTTGACAGAAGCCTTTTTCTCTCTCTCTCACTCTCTGCTACCTGAGGAAGTTATTTATGGTGCAACAAATTTTGATTAATTTCTCAAGTACCTTCTGTTTTTGTGTGACTTGTGACACATTTTTTGTTGTATGATGTAAACATTTTAGTACATAATAGTTTATGCCTTTAATGCTGTGTGATTTACCCACCACCACCATGAACACCTCAAAGTTTGGATTTTGTTGAATCCACACTGGGATTTAGATACTATCGTAACAAATAGTCCTTGGGTGTGTTCCTACCCAATAAATAATGCACTGTGGGAATAGCCAGAAATTAACATCTCTCAGCTCTGGTACATTCAAGATCCTGAGCTGGATTTGACTGTTGAGGCTTTAGCCTGTGGGTCTGTCAGATCTTTTAGTTAAATGACCTCAGAGCTGTACAAACAAAACTCAGGTGATATCCAAAGGGCAACAGCTGAAAGAGACCAAAATAGACCAAAATTTCCAGAGCTAACTAGTGGTTTTGGTTGCCTCCATACTTGCATGAGTCTTATGTAAAGTATGATGGCTCTGTTCTTATTGATATCTCATGCATTAGTAGTGATTTTTATTTTGCAGATAGAGGCATAGGATAATTTCCTACCAAATGATAATAGTTTTAAATTAGGTAAGTGCTAATAAGTGATATATTTACCCTCCTTTGTACACTGTGCATGTGTGAATACACACACATGCAAAATGATCAATGATCCAAGCTGACTTATTCCCTGTAGTTTGCTTTTATTCTTGACTTCTTATTATTACCTGTATTGTCATAGCAGCTAGGGGCAGGTATCAAGGCCCTGTTGTGTTAAGCGCTGTACAAACATAATAAAAAGAGAGTACAAGATTAGCATATGAAAAGAGAGGGGTATATAAACAGGTTATAGGGCAAATTATACATACTCCCCTTCTGGGACTTTGGCTTGTGCTCCATGTAAGGATTAAGCTGAAGTTCTCCCTTACCAGGAAGAACTAGAGTCAGATCCAAGACATGTGTTTTTAAACCCTGATCATATACAGAGATCACTCAGTCACTATGGAAATGCAGACCCATTGGAGGTGAAAGGCTGCAATTGTTTAACAGTACACAGTATCCGGGAACAAAGGCTTAGCACAGGAAGTGAGGGCTATGTTGTCCAGTTGAGAGTGCAAGAGTAATTAGACAGCAGAATGTAATTACCCGAGCTGGAATTTGAAAAGGAAATGAGACTGAACAGCTCTATTTCTTGGAAATGTGCCATGGGCAAGTTGATTAAAGTGGTGATGGCTCTGGTTTAATGTTGCATCTTAGAGATGGAACCTACAGGACAGCTGGGAGGTAGGTTTAGAGCTGACCCAGAGGAAAGTTAGGCATCAAGGCCGAAATCCTCAAAGGGATTCAGGTGCCTAACTCCACTGAAACCAATGGGAGCTAGGTGCCTAAAAACCTTAAGGGATCTGGGCCCTATTGAATCACCAGCATCTACTTCTCACAGCCTATGGACTCACCTGGGAGGTCTCTATCCAACAGCTGACCAGCACTGACCATTGCTTAGCTTACTAGTTCTGATAAGGTCAGAGCCTGGGGTATTATGCTCTGCATTTTTGTCAACCTCTGAAAATCTGGCTCCTCATCAATTCCAATGACAAATTTCTTTCCGCATCGTTCTACCTGCGGACTGTCATTATTGTTAGTGTGAGGACTGCACAAAGAAAACTGTTGATACCTGCATGCTGCGCTCCTTAAAATAGACACAAAATCACGGTCATTGATGTTTCTTCTGTTTGCACAGCAGCTCTGCTGACTTAATATTCTCTCTCTGGTGGCAGTCATCATGTGGGATGTGAGAGATGGCGATTTCAGTTTAAATGGGGTATGCATAAATTGGCATAAACATCTGCTGGGGATCTTACAGCTAGAGGAGAAATGCTGGAGATGATGGAACACAGTGGGCTTGCCATGTAGACTCCTAGGGGCTGAATCCTGCTCTCTGATATATGGAGACATGTTATGATAGCAGCAGCTGCTTTTTGCACATTCAGTGATGAAGGTAAAACAATTCCATTAAATAATAACTGATCCAAATCCATCTTAACCTGGAACCATATTTTTTTTAGATTTAAAAAAGCCCTGAGTTATCATATATTATTTGTATTGCAGTAGGGTTGTACCTAAAAAAGGTACTTAGGTGCCTAAAGATGGAGTTAGGCACCTAACAGGATTCTCTGAAATGCCTAATTTGACACGAAAGAGCTCTTTAATCCAACAGAGAAAGCCATAACCAGAGCTAGTGGCTGGAAGTTAAAGCCAGATAAATTCAAATTAGAAACAAGGAACAATTTTTATTTTTATTTCTTTAACAGCGAGGGTGATTCACCACTGGAACAAACCACCAAGGAGATGGCGGATCCTTCATCTTTTGGAGTCTTCAGATCAAGACTGGGTGCGTTTGTGGAAGAGGTGCTTTAGTCAAAGACAAGTTATTGGGGTTTTACTGTGTGAAATTCAGTGGCCTGTGTGATGGAAGTGGTCGGAGGAGATGATTTAATGGTCCCGCCTTAAAATATCTGAATCACACATTGTTTAAAAAAAAAAAAAGAAAATTAATTTTCCCCTTTTTTGTACAACCTGACTACAAAAAAAAAATCACTGTTTACTTTTATACACAAAACATTTTAATTGGCACCTAATGTTTTCATGTCAAAATAACATGGGGGATTTTCTCTATATTTAGAATGAAGAGGTTATATATAAGAAGTTATATTTTACACTATGAAATGCCCATTCAGAAAAGTAAAACAATAAAGAGAATGAAGTACCTGAATTTCCCCCGGCTCCTCATTGACTTCAATCAGACTTTGCCTGAGTGAGGTGTGCATGACAGGGGCGCTAGTAACTACAATGCATCCAAAGAACAAACTGTCACGGTCCAAATCCTCAGGTGGCATAGGTCACTGTACCTCTCCTAAAGTCAACACAACTACACTGATTTACACCAGTGGAGACTGCAAGAGAAGAAGGATGGTGCAGTGGTTACAGTGAGTTCAATTCTATGGGCTGCTGCAAACTTCCTGTGTCACCTTGGGTGAGTCAGTTGGGCCCAGCTCCTCAGCAGAGGCCTAACTCCCGTACCTTTGAGGATCTGTGCCTCAGCTCCTCATCTATTAAATGGAGATAACAGCACTTCCCTACACCACAGGGGCATTATGAGGCTCAGAGGTGGTGGAAGCTTGCTTTGAATTGGGGGGGTTCAGAGGAGGAGAGATGATCCCACCTGCTCCTGGGCCCCACGCTGGCCCCTTTGGGTCCCGCTCTCGCCTCTGCCCTCCCACGCGTGTGCACATTGTACAGGCAACAACACACGGCGTGGAAACAAATGAGCCCTCCCACAATATTTCCAATGCCGGCGTGCTAGCCTTTCCCACCGCCCCTCCCATCCTCCCCTTGTTCCACTGCCCTGGTGTGGATAAACACATTAAACATGATGAGATGTTCATTCTGTAGTAATGAGGGCTGTATCAGTACCTTAAAGATATATCTAGTTAATTTATGGCCAGAGCTTCAATTAACTAAGTCCTCCCAGAGTACTGCAGTAGGTGAACTTGGTGGCTGCTAATTTATTCCTAGAAGAATACTTCATTTTTAATAATGACAGATTTTACCTCAGGAATCCATCTAGCAACCTCCCACATTCATGAACCTTCTGTAGTTTTGCATGGTAAACTTGCATTTGATTTAAGGGTGGTGGAGGTGGAAGCATATCACTCAATCAAGTCTTCCTAGTTACGTCAATCTTTATTACGTCCCTTCCCACTTGAAACATGCCCCCCTACCTTCCTCCACATGGAAACCTTCCAAATGTTGCCGCGGTTAATTTATCTGCACAGTAATCATCTAAATCAGATCAGAGTCCTGTTAACGTGTTCCCTCCTTTATACAGGTTGTACAAAATATCTGTGACAATTGCTGCTTAAATGGCAGCAGAAGAGGGTTATATGTAGAGAGCTGGTGAAAAAATGTCCACCAAAATATTTTTTCAATGGAAAATGTCTTCATTGAAAACTTGCATGTTTTGTTTGAAAAAAAAATGTTTATGAACAAGGGGAGGGGGAAATATGTTTGTCTACATTTTTGAGGGAAAAACAATAATTCCCAGACCATCTCTAGTCATAAATTCAGAGGGCTTGATTTTCCACTGCTTTGCATTCTGTGTTGTCACTGAGAGCTGCATAAAACATTTCAGTTGAGATTTGGTGGTGTTTTGCACTTAATTTGCATAGGTATCAATGACAATGCAAGGAGAATCAAGCCCACTGTGTTTAGACTCTTGTCCTAGAACTTGGGAGATCTCGTTTAGGGAGGTGAATTGCATTTCCTTTGCTCAGCCCCCATTAACCTACCATAGGTGGTTCAGGAGAGATGCTGCAGAACATTAAGCTATTGTGTAATAATCTGATGCTTTTAAGAGTCAGAGAGAAATGAATATGGCCATCGAAGAGCTCTTCACACTGTGAAAATAGCCCAGTAGCTACTGTCAAAGAGCTACTTGGCATATTACTCATCTTAAGAGTGATGGAGCTCAATTAAAGATAAAATGCTCAACATGTCCCTGTTCCCTTTCACACACTCTGTCATCAGTACAGTCTCCAACATCCATCTGCCTGATTAAAAAAACAAAAAATCTGAACCTTCTGCTTCTGGGTACACATTAAAATGCTCTGTTGTCTGGTTTTAGGCAATTTTGAGGGGAGAAAATCATAGCTGAATAGAGATGTGATGCTAAAAAGCAGTGTTTAATGACATGATATGATATACTGCATTTTAGGTTTGATCATTTATTTTAGCAAATTGCAATGCAACATTTATAGGTGAAATAACATCTCAGATTTTAACAAACACATTAAGCTTCCAGGGAAACTAATTGCTTTTCTCATTAAAATCCTTCTTGCTACATATATTCAAGCACACCTCTACAAACTGGGCTAGAACTATGCAGAGCTTGAAATCTTAAGACCTTGAAATTGTGAAAAAATGGTTGTCTGAAATAAGATTAACCATTAAATGACTAAAAAGTTTGTGTATATTTACCATACTATACAGCTGTTTACAATGACCACGTTCCGTTAAAGAGCTCAATGGTATGCATATCAAATATCTATGATTTTTGTCACCATTTAGTCTTTGTGAGATCTTAAGATACCTCCCAAAATATGCCATAGACGCCTCTATTTTGAATCCATGACAACTCACAGTTCCCGAGTGTAAGTGTGCATGAGGTATTGTGTGCTTAGGAAATTCTAGGTGATGGAGTAAAACACTGCTCCTTAGCATAATATGACTCCATGGTGTGACATCATTTCTGTTGAATGCTCACATTTGCATGAGCTGCAACTTTCACTTTTTGGTTCATTTTGTTACCTAATCCTACCCCCCAAACAGTTTGCCTCTTTTGTCCCACTGTTGTATCCTGTCTGCCATGCAAATTGTGAGCTCTTGGGGAAGGGACTATCTTCTTCATTACTACATGTACTAAAGCTACAGTGTGAGAGATGCACATTAAGCAGTATATATGTACACTAATTGCATATATACGTACACACACACACACACACACACACACATATATATATATATATATATATAAAAAACCAGGGGCTCAGGTAGCAACAGCTATAGTTCAGATTCACCAACACTTTCCATTCTGAATTGCTTATAACTTTGCTGAGTTTGGGAAAATTATCAGACGACAACAGGCACATCCCCAGCACCAAGATGACTCCCCTGACAAATTTCGAGTCCTGGGCTCCAAAGCCTGGAGGCGCTACAGTCTTTCAGCGGAAGAACTGTAAGAATTGAATATGGGTAAATATCATTTCCCCCCCTAGCCTCATACTTGGAAATGGCTAAACTGTTTTAGCTGTAACTTCCCAAAATATTCAGCCGGACGCAGGTACCTAGCATGGAAAATTTCAGTCTAAGTGAGAGCCACGTCATAACTAACTGAAACCAGGGAAAGTGTTGAGCAATTTTCATGATAGGTGGTGTTACCAGCTCTGCCTATAATACATAACAACTGGTTTAGGAATATGTTTGCGATTTAAATATATATATATATATATATATATATATATATATATATATATATATATATATATATATAGATCCTTGTCACCATTTCAGGATAACTGCACCTGTGTTCCCCCATGAGGGCACCACTTAAGGTTTCCAGCTCCCAGCCGTCCCCTCTCTTGGGTAGAGACCTGCATCTGTCTCCCTCCTGGTCAGGCTAGACAGCTCTTTGCCTTTCACCGTGATATCCCAGCAAGCCAATCTGAGTAAAGGCCTGTGCCTGAATTTTGCTTTTTCTCTGAGGGCTATGAACAGTGTATAGCCAGCCGCTACAAATGACCACACAGCTCTTTCTAAGCAAGCACGTTTATTCTTAAGGTAAAAGCATTACAGAGAAAACATATAAAAACAATAAAAGTTCCTATACTCATGATAAAAGCTTACCAGAGGTCACCCATATGTTTTATGGGGCCCTAGTAGGCCAAAGTCTTTCCAATCCTTCTGCAAAGTTTGGGGCTCTTGCACATGGGTTCCTGTTTGTTTGTTGGGTCAGAACAAAGGCCCTGAGTCAGTTTAAATATAGTCTTTTTAAGCCAAAAGCCCTTTCTTTATTTTCCTAATCTCTGGAAACCCAGTTGGAACCTCCCCAGTGGGTAGCTCCTCTCTGGAGGTGTTTACAATGTGAATGATTCAACTTAATGACCCCCACTTCCCGCACTGTGTTAGTTTATGAAGTAGCTATGGTAACCGTCACACAGGAGTAGAACATAATCACACATATAATTCCTGACCCTAGTGATTCATAAATTTAAGACAATATGTTCTGCAAAGATACTGCATGAGGTTGCAACATCGATCACAATCTTACTTTCACCATCTAAGAAGAAAAGCCAAGGACTCAATTGTTATGGAGACTGTGCTAGCCTTTCATTTCTAAAGATATTTCCTTCGGAATACGATAGAGGGGCACTGGAAGGGAAATGTAAAGGAACCCTCTCTTGCCTCTTTCTGTGTTGTATCTTTTCTGAAGACAGGGGACCTGTGTTTCCAGACGAGAGCTGAGTAAATAATAGATTTTTCATTTCAATGGCCACAGGAAACACATTTTTAAAAAATTGATTCTGTTCAAACAGAAACTGATTTTTTTTTTGGGGGGGGGGAGGTTTCGTGGAAACAAAACCTCAAAGAAATTATTTCAGAGAGCCCAAAATGGTTGGGTCTACCTGAAACAATTGTTTTTCATTTCATTTCAGATTGGGTTTTCTGGGTGTTTTTTACCTTTTGTTTTTTAATGAGCTAAATTTTTAATTGCGATGCTGTTTCTTTTTGAAATGTCAAAATGCCTAATTTTGGAAACATCGATATGAAATGTTTTGACCCACAGAATACATTGTGGGTGTGAGTGTGGGTGTGAGTGTGACATCTTTTCTTGGCGCTTCAGGTAACGAGTTGAAGCCTTGAAGCTTTAGCTTTGAGGAACATAAGACATAACTGGAGGGGACCCCCACAGCTACCAAGCCTTGCCCCAGACCATAACAAACAACTCAGTGTTACAATCCCATTCATAAATTTGTCCATCTCTCTCTTCAGAGTAGTTGTTTGCCCCCACAGCTTAGGCTGTTGCAGAACTTCACTCCTCTGATGCTTAGGAACCTTCTTCCATTTCCAGCCTGGATTTTTTTATAGCCAGTTTATACCTATTTGTTCTTGTGCCAGTGTCCTTTAGCTTAAAAATAGCTCTTCACCTTCCCCCTTTATGTATTCGGAGAGAGCAATCGTATCCCTTCTCAGCCTTCCTTTTGCTAGGCTAAACAAGCCAAACTCTCCCAGGCTCCTCTCCCCCGATGTTACGAGTTGATGATCTCGCCCACAAAATTCATTCTGTATTTTAAGATGATTTTCTTTGTTTGTTTGTTTTCGAAAGGTTAACAAAATCACGTGAGCTAACACCGTCTCCATTCTGAATCTTGGAAACACAGTATATTCTCAATACATTACACACAGAGTGTGGTACAATGTTAAATAAATTTTGTTTTAGTCAGCTAGCACCTACTCAGTTCGCTGACATTCTCTGGGGCCTTGGGTGTTGGTGCCACTTGGGTCTCTCCTGGTTTCTGCCAGTGGCACACACTTTAGTCTCCTGAGGGCTGAAATGCTTTGGTCTAGCTAAAGTATTTGGGTTATTAATGGGGAATCTGAGTGAAATTTGGTTGCCTGTGATATACAGAAAGCCAGAGTAGATGGCCCCTTCCAGGCTTAAACTTTATGAAGCTAGGGTCCTCACTTTTATACCTCATCATCAGGAAGTTCATAGACCTTGGGACAAATCCACCCCTGATTTACAGCTTGGTTTTGCAGGGCGTAAATCAGGACCAAATGTAAATAAAAGACAGCAGTTTCAGAATTTATCCTTAGATGAAGATGCTTAAGGGGACGTTAATTTTTAGCATTGGCAGTAAATCCATTAACCCATTGACATAGGTTAATCTGAATTTTGGCTGTAACGTGCTAACACATTTTCCATTAGCAGTCCTGGCGGGACCCATTGTGTGGCTGCTCAGTTGTGCTGTTGTCTATCGCAATGCACTTTTACCTTTCTGAGAGTTTGCTCTCTGCTAAATGCAGCCGACATTTTGTGAAGCAGGGTTGCTAAAGCATGTTATACAGTGTGTGAACACTCACACTGTGCACTTTCATGCAGACTTTGTTATTTTTTGTTTTATTTGCCTTAATCTCCAATAAAAATCACTCACACAATTTAGATGGTTGGTATTTAGGCCTGGAAAACCAGAACAGAAATGATCCCTTGAAAGTGTGAAACTGGAAACCAGCATTACAATTTAATTTCTAATCTGCACATTGTTTCCCTCCATTTGAATAGAGTGATGAATTATTTTTTATTTACTCACAGTGCATTTTATTTCTGCTTTCCCCATCACTTTGAAGCATTTAACTGTACAGCAGCCAGTAAAACATTTCGGTTTAAGTTTCCAACATTCAGACTCATTATAAAGATAATAGAAAGAAGCTGTGCACTGTGAATGAATTACACCAGAGCATATACTACAGTGCCGTTTCTGCTTTATAATTTTGCTTTAAACGCATTACAGTGCTTTATGGGTAACAGAATACCACTTAGGTTTCAGCAGAAAACAATAATGCCCCTGGGAAATCTAATTGGTTTCTCTATCAAAGCCTTTGTTCCCTATCCATATATATATATTTACAAACCACCTTCTGCTTCTCATACCTGCAATCCTAATAAATAAACACATATTTTCATATCTTTCATTACATTTGAGTCTAAAACAATATTAACAATGGGCTTATTAATCAAGAGAAACCACAAAGGCTCTAAGCATGAGGTTCATCTGTGATTCAGAAAAGCTGACACACGCTCATTATTAGGGCTAGGTGAAATTATTCAGACAAATTGTTTATTTACCGAAAAATGCAATTTCAGTCGACCTGAAACTATTTGTGAATTTGATCAGAATTTGCCATATTGTTTTGGCCTGAAAATCTGTGCAATAAATTGACTTCACAGTTTTTTTTCACAGTGTTAATATTGGGGGATCGGAGGAGAGAAAAAAGCAACCAATAGAGAAAAGTCAGAATACTGAAAATAAAAGCAGTTTAATGCTATGGTGTATTTAGTGAATTGTACATTAACAGTCCACACACACGTGTGTGTGTACATATATATCTTCCACTACATTGCCTTACATTAACAGACAGACTTGCATTTGCACTTAGACTGATTTATTATTAACATCAACACATCCACTTAATGGAATAGATTGGATTTGCTTAACATAATCAGTATTTTCACGTGGTCCAAAATTCAGGTGAACATTAGTAAAAACCAAAAATGAAAGGCCTGACCTAGGTTCAAGTCTCTGCTCCAATGACTACTTAATGACTTATACAAAGTCGCACGGTTTCAACAGGAGAGATTAAGAGAGACTGGCACCAGAATATCCCATAGTGCAGGGATTTGAAGCTGTTCTCTCCATGCCAGGTGAGTGTCCTACTCACTGGCCTAAAAGTTATAAGGAGGACATCACCATCTCTTCTCACTTGCAGATACATCTGTGCTTAATCCTTGCAGCTGCCACTTTATTGAGCGCCTACAGTTGCCTAGCTGGGAGTAGAAAATTAACAGATACCCATGGCTACTTGGCTAGAGAGAACCAGGTCCTCTGCAATTTAGAATGTTGAAACAATCAATGTGGCAACTAAAATGGGGTGCACCAGGTGCCCGTAACAGTGGTGAAAAGGGTTTTTGCTGTGCAAACCCAAGGAGTCACGATGCACCGTCGTGATTATTTGTTTAATAGAAGGATTATGCTCAGAGTTACAAAGTTAAGGGGGAAAGAGCAAAAGTAAGAAAGTTGACTTTATTTTTCTTTCAGTAAGTTTTGTAAAGGGGGAGCAGATAAAATGGCTTCACCTTTGTATAATGACATCAAAGAATTGATTGTGCCATGTGGAAAAGTTTTTAAATAGAAAGATCCATCTCCTGCTGCAAAGTTCACCAATCTGTTTTTCCTCCAATTCTCAGCCTGCAATCAAGCAAATTAGAGAGCTGTATGTTGTTACTATAGTAATAAATGTTACAGTGAAAGAAAATTGGATAGCCTCAGCTATGTATCACCCATGGAAAATGAAACACAATTTTGCATAATTTTGACCACTTAGTTCTTTTGTCACGTTGCGTTCTAGGAAGCAAGCCACCCATTGTCAGTGCAGGTGTTTTTCTCATTCGTTTTTGGAAATGAATAGGCATTTGAATGAGAGCTAAAATTATACCCTAAGTTAGTGGTTTAAGCTAAGAGACTGAGGAACAATTCTGCCCTGCATTGAACTGGCATGCTGAGAAATTTTGGAGTTTGGAATTTTGGGGATTCTGGCCCAAGTTACATCACTGTAAGTCAGGAGTAACAACTGAAGTCAATGGGACTACACTGGTGCTAAATTGGAGTTTTAGCTCATGTATTGCAGAAACTGACACTGCAAATTAATGCATGCTGTGGACTACAGATGTCCTACTTTGACTTCCTGTGCCTGCACCCAAAGTATGCATGGAGTAGGGTGGATCAAAAGCCCATTAAAGCCAATGTGCCTCGCTCATTATAGGCTTTGGATAAGGTGGTAAGGTAATTTGGATACAGTGGTAAGGTCATTTGCAGATTATTATTTGCATAGGCAGCAGTGCCTGCATGCCCCAATCGGAGACTAAGGCCTCATTGTGCAGAGTGCTGTACACACACAACAACAACAGGCCTGCTCCTGCCCCAAGGAGCTCACAATCTAAGAGGAGGGACAAGAGGTGGAGGCCCTAGACCGCGGGAGAGCCAGGTGACTGTGAGATGGTTGTGATAAGTGCATTAACAGTCATCCCATGAATTGATGATACAACTTCCAATTACTTTTATGCTCTTTCATTCTTATCCATCCAATTCACCTGATGCCTGTGTGCTTATAGGTCCCTAGGAAGGATCCAAGGAAAAATGGATGTCCTGATGCACATGGCCCCTAGAAAGAGTGAGCTGAGTTTGTTCGGTGCCAGATATTTATTGTTTGAAAGGGATTTTACTAACTAAAACCAGAGTAAATTCATTAGGATTTGGGTCCTTTGTTTTAAATATTCCATGGGTTTGCCCTAGCTGAACTCAGACTATGCCACTTTCTGCTCTCTGTCATGCCATGACAGGGTCTTTGTGCAGTCCTATGCTCTTCCCAGCACTGTCCTCCTCTGTCTCCTCTTGGAATCTTGCGACAGTTGGTGCAAGCTCTGCAGCTCCCATTGCAACTTTAATGTATGTCTCCAAATCGGTGATTCTCCACATAGTTTTTCATATCGGCTGAAAACTGACCCATTTTCCTACTTTCATGTCTTTTAAAAAAATTTTAACCTTACCATTACATCGTGTAGTATTTAAATGTAAACCTTTTTGGAATACCGTGTGCATGAAAGACACTATAAGAATATTGTTTCCTTGTACAGGGTTAAAATGACTGTCTGATGGCAAAGTGATTAGATGCATTCAAATACACAAAACAAAGAGCATTTCAATGCTGCTGGAGCCATTACCCTGGAGTCTCATCAAATTCAATTCCCTTAGAACTAGTAACAGTTGTTGCCTTTTTCTATTACTACTCCCAGTGTTACTGTATTAAGAAGAAGTTAAGATTCTAGCACTTTATATTCTTGTTTGGCATCAACATGAGGATTCATTCATCTGGTACAATTTCCTCTTCTTTCACATTTTGTGACAAGAAGAAGGCTCTAAGGGGCTGTCCACACTGCACTTAAAAACCCGTTTGACATTCGGGTTTGGGCTGGAGCCCGAGCTCTAGGACCCTGTGAGATGGGCCCGAAAGTCTACACTGCAGTTAAACAGCCCCCAAGTCAGCTGGCATCGGCCAGCCATGGGTTTTTCATTACAGTGTTGACATACGCTGAGAGGGGCAGCACAGAACTCACAGCCTGGAAAAGGAGGGGCTTGAAGCCGCCTTTGCACCCTCCTGATCCGAGCAAGGGGCTGAAGAAGACCCTGGTGTAACACTTCCAGCCTGTGGACCTAAGTCATAGCAGTCTCTCCAAGGTGGCCTATGGGCCACAGCACTACCTGGAATTGCCATAGTATGGCACGCTGCTGTCCCACTCCCAACACACCCCTCCTGCCCGAGATGTCCCTATGCCAGGGCTTGCGAGCAGGTCCTCAGGGGATTGGTTCTGCTTTGAGCAGGGTGTTGGACTAGACGACCTCCTGAGGTCTCTTCCAACCCTGATATTCTATAAGATCTATGAGAAGGCTCTTCTCCACAGTGCCCACCGGGGGAGTTCTCCCCTGGCCTGATACAGTGTTTTTAGGGCCCCTTATCCGCTTCTGTTTCTTATGCAAGCTGTTCTAGCACAGGCATACAGTAAGCCATCCTTGCCTATATCTATTGAGGTGCAGTCTGACAATCCTGATTTTGAGTGGATTGTGCAGGAAAAATATACCCTCGAACATTCATGGGTGCATGCATTTGCATGTGCCAATGCCCACACTTGCAGAATAAAACAGGGCCTTATTTGCACATGAATTGTATATAAGTGCATGCTTTGTTTGCACAGATGCCATTTGTGCATCAAAGACACCTACTGTCCTCACAAAGAACCAAACTCACGGCTGGCCTAAGCAGGCCCAGCCCCACTGCAGTTGTGTCCACGTTCAATGTGGCCTAAAGGCAGATTTATGCTGGACAAATGGATGCGTCTGCAAATGCTGTTGATGCAATTCTGGAAACCTGCTGAAAAATTGGCCCTCAAGTTCTAAATTATTTAAAAGGAAAGTGCACAATAGTGCAGTGGGTGGACATTAAAATTCTGTCATTTTTCAAAAGTGACTGCTCATTTTGCCTCTGTTTTTGGGTGCCCAGCTGCAGACCCTTAAAGGGGCCCTGAATTCATCCCTGGTGTTGAAAAAGTGACTTCTAAAAATCAGGTCCATTTATGACAGGTTTCAGAGTAACAGCCGTGTTAGTCTGTATTCGCAAAAAGAAAAGGATTGTGGCACCTTAGAGACTAACCAATTTATTTGAGCATTTATGTGTCTCTAGTGATTTTGGATGCCCAACTTGTCAGTTTTGAAAATCTTGGCCAGACTGTTTTTTCTTCCTGTGGTCAAATAGTGGCATGGCATTTATTTACAGCTGGGCAAGATGGCTCAGTGGTGACGGTGTTTGCCTAGGACTTAGGAGACCGATGGTCAGTTCCTTGCTCTGCCATGAATTTCCTATGTGACCTTTGGAAAGTCTGTGTGCCTCAGTAGTTCCCCAGCTGCGAAATGAGGACAATGGCATTTTGTTTCCTCACAAGAGACTTGTGAGGATAAATACACTAAAGATTGTGAGGGACTCAAGTAATGAGGGCCTTGGAAATACCTTCAAATAGATGCCATCCTTATGTCAGGTTTTTGACTTGCCAAAGGAGTGCTGTCTTGCTTATTCCTATTTCTATCCATCACAGCCTGGAGGTAGAACATCTGTCATCAATCTATCTTCAGTTGTCTTCGCTCTCCTCTTTTATCTTCTGTTTTCCTAAAGAAAATTCCAAATCGTGTTGACACTATATTTTGATGAACGCTGTTTTCCTCACCCACTGCATCTCTTTACACCTACTGTCCGTCAGTCTGTTCATCCATCAAAGATGTCTTTATCCTAAGAATGGCAATTAATCTGAAAGTTGCAATCAGAGAAAAAGATCAACCAAGGAACAGAAAAGTTATCAAATAGCTGAGGCTGTGATCCTGCATGCAGTCAAAGTCAATGGCAGAACTTCTACTGCTCTGTATGGGTGCAGGAGTGGCCCCAGACAAAACCATTGTGCGAAATCAGTGACTGTTTTCTTGCACTTCTTCCATTAGATCAGGAGTTTAATTTTTTCTGTGCCTTGGGCAGTATGGTGATTTTGGATTAAAGTCACATTCTTCCATAGTCACAGATCTGCTATCTCCATAAAATGCAACAGCTGACATCAGTGTGGGGACAGTAGCACCAAGGTTACCTGTAGTAGTTAAATAATAACCAAGAAGTACAATATAGTGAGTGCTGTTAAAAAGACAACAACATCTACTGCCTATAGGAGTACCACAAATACCCTGGCCAATGTATCTCTCATTTTAAATACAGCCTCAGTCAGCTCCAGAGGGTAATTCTACCCAAGGCGGCTTTCTTTGTACAAATTCTCTTTAAACCTCGGGGATGGAATTTTCAAATGTGCCTAACAGCCCGATTTTCAAAGGTATCTGTATGCCTATAGATACAGTAAGGTGTCTTGGGGATCTTAAAAAATGCCTCAGAGCATACCTCTCTGCTGCATTCTCTCTCTGCTCCTACAGCTAACACCAGAGCTCCACAAACAGCATAGAAGCAATGCACACTGTGATACAGCATGGCCAGAAGGCAGCAGGAGAGTGATATAGGAGAGATATGTAAGTCCCAGGGGGAGGAGAAGCCTTATTCCCTGTAGAGGGAAGAAAGGTTTTAATTAAAAGCACCTGAAGCCAATTAGAGCACCTAAAGCTAGTCACCTGATAAACCCCCCCTGCTTCAATCAGACAGGGGAAGGAGTTGGAGTAGAGTGGTTTGGAGTTGGAGCAGAGAGCAGTTTGGAGGAGTTGAAGTAGAGGAGAGTTTGGAGAAGTGCTGTGGCTGGCTAGAAGACCAAGACCCTAAGTAACGAGACACCTGGGTTGTGCAGAGAGAGAGGGCAGGAAGCCCCACAAGCTGAAGAGCAGGAGAGGGAAATAGCCCAGGGGAAGGAAGCACTAGTTCAAGTGGTTTACCACTATCCCTAGAGCTCCTGGGCTGGGACCCGGAGTAGAGGGTGGGCCCCCGTCCCTCCCTCTCC
The DNA here is from genome assembly GCF_965152275.1 of Natator depressus. Lineage (NCBI taxonomy): Eukaryota > Metazoa > Chordata > Testudines > Cheloniidae > Natator > Natator depressus. The sequence continues at coordinate 253,930,858 of NC_134235.1, forward strand.
ACTACCTTTCTCTGGGTTACTAGTGGGACAGTAGATACCCTACTTTCGGGGGCAGGAAACTGCGCCTTAAACCCCTCCCCGCCCCCAGAAGAGGAAGCGTGGGATCCATCATAATTGTACCGGCAATTTGCCACAACAGACACACTTGATAGCACAAACAACTCCCATTTCCACCCACTAGGCATTTTATCCCCTTCCTAATCGCCACACTCCCTTTTCACCATTGTCTCGCCCTCCAACTAAGATATACTAAAGCAAAAAAGAAAAATGGCCTTATATACATTATCAGTAATAAAAAATAAATCGTGCTTCATGTCACCCCATGCCACTGCTTATCTTGGTTAATAAAACAGTGACCAAGGTGAGTGCTTCTGCAATGGATTCAAAGACGGGGTCCAAGATTTTCTAAAGTGACTAGCAATTTTGTGTGTCTCAATTTTGGGGTGCCCAAATGAACCCTTTAAGAAGACCCTGATTTCCAGAAAGTGCTGAGCACCTCCCCCTGCTTGGCTCCAATGAAATCGTACATCCTGTGATTTATTGTCCTTCTAAGGTGTTTGTACACTGGAGCAATCCTTAAAATTAGGAGAAACCAGATGACATCTCAGCTATTTCCATTAGAAACAGATGGTGTGCAGGGATGCCGCTGTAGCTTGCAATTTCCATTGCAGCACTGATAAAATCTGCTCGAGTCCTTTCAGGGATTAATCTGAGTAAATTTAAAAATAAGGTATCTGGTTCTGCTGGAAACAAGCTCACTTTTGTCACAGAGAGAGAAGTAATTGAATTAAAATGATAAATCTGCCCTTACTTTTTGTACTTCTTTCTAAAGATGCTGGGGCTACATCAATTACCTTTTTTCCCCCGAAAGAACTCCTGAAATAGAATACTCTGTACATTAATTCTTCTTATTATTATTATTATTAATTTTATTATAACCATTTATTGCAGTAGTGCCTAAAGGCTAACCAAGAACCCTAGGTGCTATAGTAGTTTGTCCCTGCCCCAGACAGCTTACAGTTGAAACAGAGAAGACAGATATAGGGGGAGGAAAGGGGTAGAACACACATGCAGTGTGATGTAGGGCCTGATGCTATTGAATGGAAAGACTCTCATTGGCTTCAATGGGCTTTAGATCACGCCCATTTCACAAATAACTAACTATTAACAAAAGGAACGTATTCTCCGTTTAATAAAAAGCAAAAACGGAAGCTGCTATGTGTTGCCACAACAACTAGAGTACTCAGGGGTGTTTCTCTTAGCCTACCTGACTTTTATTGGAATAATAAAAATAAATAGTAACAACCGAAGCTGGGGAAGTTTTGGAAGATGTATTGATCAAATCATTTTGTATATGTTGGAAACACATACGTCACATACATGGAGATGAAACCAATCCAGCAAATTGCAATGCCATGTGATAAATGCATTAATCATGCACCCGTGAGCGCCACAGCTATACTCTCTCTGCTAACCTGTCTCTCCTGAGACTTCCTTTAACACCCCACAATGCCCCTGCAAGTTCTCAGAATGAAATAAATTCTGGCTAGATGCCTGCGTTTGCTTGTCTGGTTCAGTGTGGAGTTCTATTACGTTGTCAACCACAGAGTTAGTGTTGGGGATGAAGAACAGGAAAGAGATAGGAGTTCATTGACTAGTCTGTGTACTGGATCAGCCTCTGCTTCTAACATTGAAGTAGTACAATCTCAAAAGGACAGGAGGCAAAGGGGGCAGTGACTCATTCAAGGGTGTGTGATTAATACACTGATCGCATGACCGGCTCTGAAATGTATCCCATGGTTTGTCTCACATGAAGCCTTCTCCATCAAGGGCTGAGGACTGAAATGTGCTACCTTGAGAGATTTCTGTTTTATCATGGCTGGAATTTATTGGACTACATTGCCTTTTATTTGACATGTTTTTGAGATGTCTTCAGATATGGAACTGGCCTAAAAATGGGGGAGAGGGGGAAGAATCTACATCAATTTATCACACATTGAAACAACTAATGTTCCTAATACATATAAAAAGCCATGTCTATACATTCCACATATAGTTCATCATGCCTCCAACTGTGGTCGATTAGCTGTCCTCCTTATTATCCATTTATTAATAAAAGGCCCCTTGGACACTACTGGGTCTTTTTTTTTCTTTTCTTTTTTTTTTTTTTTTGGAAGGGACTATTTCTGGCTTTTGTGCGAAATTTTTATGAGACACAGCTAGAATTATGGAGCAATTCTCAACAATGCTACATTAGCTCCAAAGTGCTATAATTAGATGATGATGTGTACCATTTTTTATGGATGTTCACTAGCTTGTGAAGGAAAAACGGGTAGCAGGTTCAGGGTATGTTTGAATAGTTTATTCCTGAAACCAGAATAATAGGATGCTAGAAAGATTCCAATTGATTTCAAAGGGTTTTGGATCAGGCCTGAATAGGCCAATATGGAAATGTTTAAAAATAGAAGACCTATTTCTGGACTAACGTGGACTATATAATGGTGTAACTCCAATTACTACAATGGTGTTTCTACTGGTTTATATAGGTGTACGGTAGGGGAGACTCAGTCCTAGCGCATCAAAAGAGGAAGTGTGTTTTCTTTCAGGTGGGTTTTTGTTTTGATTGATCGTAATTGCTATGAACTGTCTTTTGAAAAATATTGTCTTTCATTCTGCAATGGTTCATTCGACAGCTTCTAAGTGGGCAACACGGGAAGTAACTTGTGCAAATTCTGCCAGAACCCATGAGCGTATTTTAGTTAGAACCTCACACTTTGCCCTTCCCCATCCCGTCCCCCAGTACTGCAATCAAGCATGTGCGCCATCCTGGACTTCTTGCAGTCTTCTCACTCATATGGACTGCAGTTTGAATTGTGTAAGGAATGCAGATTCTGGCTCTACGTGACCACAAACCCAGAGGAGGGAGGAAGGAAGCAAATCCTTAGATTTGTAGAAGAAACATAACAAAAAGAACACTACAAAAATCACGTCATGGGTTGCCATGGCATAGGTTAGTTCAAAGAGAAAAACAAGAGACAAAGACTTCTCAGTCAGTTCCTTTTTCTTAACTCAGTGAACATTTCTAAGGCAAGACATGGGCAGAACAGAGAGGGATGCAAACTATGAAAACTATCCTATTGCCAATGAACTGATCTACAATTTTAATACAGTTTTTTTTCCTGCATTCCTGGGACAGCTAGTCACAAAAATAAACCCTTTGTATGAGGATGGAATTGCAGATACAATAGTGTATCTGTTGATGATTATTTTTCATAGTGAGTATGACAAATCTTCTGTTGTTTTCTCTTAGAGGCAATTCCTGATTGCAGATTCCAGACCACAGCCTGATTAACTGGGCCAGGTGTTGCATGTCTCCACAGCAGCAGGACTGGAGCAGAAGTGTGGAGGTTGAGGGGTAGAGCGGCAAACATCATTCATGGAGGTAAAGCTTCATCAGAGGAGATGATCTTGCAGTGTGACCTAAAGCCTCTGGATTAGTCTGATATCTTCTGGAAGTTATTTCCATAGCCAGATCTCCTCAGCCACATATGCCTTATTTATGGCTCTCATGTATTCCATCCTGGCCTTTGTGATCTGCATTTTCTCAGAAGAGATCAAGTCTCTTGGGGGTTCATGGTCTCCAGTGTAGCTGTGACCTGATCACGTGAATAAAGGTTTGCAGAACTGGGCCTGCAGACGTGACATTTTAGGAAGGTTCAAAATTGCCTGTGTGCTCTGCTAATTACCTATAGTGTTTGGGTGTGAGTTGGAAGCAGTAGTTCTGGAACACTTTTAGGGCGGGGGGTGCTGCTCTGGGGCCAGGAGGAGGGCCGTGGCTCCGGGATGGGGGGACACGGACTGGGGCAAGGAGAACAATGGGGAGCTCCAGGCGCGGGGCCAGCAGCTGGGACCATGGGTGCAGGGCCAGCAGCCGGGACCCCAGGCATGGGGCTGGCAGCCAGGACCTGTGTAAAACCTGGGGGTGCTGCAGCCCCCCCTGCACCCTAGTTCCCGTGCCTATGGTTAAAAGTATAAGTAGTTATATTCCAAAATGAAAATTAGTCCTGGGGGGAATATATCTGAAAGAAAGTGCATTGACAAGAAGGCCCATTTTGATGAGCCAGAAGATAAGCACAGTATGAGACAATAGGGAATATGATACGTCCCCTGAAATTACAGTCATCTTTTAGATCTCATCATTTCATCAGAGAACTCTCATGACAAACACTATTGTAAATGATCGTCAGACCTGAGAAACAGGAGGCAGTGAATAGCAATTTTCATTAGTCAGTGGCACAATGAGCGTAATTATAGTCCACTGAATTGCAGCAGGCCCTGCTCTTTGACTATTTCAAAGTTCAGTGAATATATTCCCCATGGTGTCTCAGCAAACCCCATATTATCCCACATCATGGGGTGTAATCGGAGGGACAATCCCCTCAAGATGTAGAGGAGAGAGTGACTTTAAGTTTAAAATGATAAAAAAGGATGTGAGATAAATATTTCTAAGTAAATGCTGACCATTCATCCAGGCACTCTTAAATTCCATTAATGGCGAACAGATGTTTTCCTCAAACAAATGTGAGTTTAGCATCAGAACGTGTTACTTTAGTGTAGAACAGTGCACTGGAAATGATTTCTGCAGTGAACATTCCTATGGGAGAACAAAGACACTGCTACATTTTGTTCTAATGCCACCCACAGCTGAACACAGAAAGGAACAAAGCTGGAAAAGTCACAGTGCATTCAGACGGCAATAACAAACGCCTTGCGGAAATACGAACTTATTCAAACTTTTAACAGTTTTTTTTTTTTTTTAAGTCTGCTCTAATGCAAAGTTCCACCAAGAATGCAATGGGCTAAATTCTCCTCTCTCTTACATTTATATAAATCAGAACTGACACAAAGGCTAAATGCTGATATAAAACCAGCATCAGGTTCCAATTCCGCAAAGCACCTAAGCACGTGTTTAAGCTTTTTGCTGAATCGGGGCATAAGTGAGAAAGTGACTCAGGACTAACATCTCCACATCCGTATTCAATTTCAGATAGAGGAAGAGAGATAATTAGTGCAATGTAGAGTTGATGGGAAACTGGGCTCAATTTCAATGAAAATGGAACCTAAATAGTTTTCTTTTGGGTCAAAATGTCAAAACCAGAAATATTATGTCCAAAACCTAAAATATTTCGATTCTAAAATGACACCTTGGTGCCTCGTGGGAGCAGTATTTTGGATGCCTCATGCCCTCATTTTCCTTTATAGGCCTTGCTAACACTCAGGTGGCATAAATTCATAGATTATGAAGCCAGAAGGGCCCACTAGTCTGTGATCATCTGCTCTGACTTCCTGTATAGCGCAGGCCAGAGGACTTCCCTGATTAATTGCTGTTTGAACTAGAGCATAACCTTTAGCAAAACATCCAATTGTGATTTTCAATTGCCACTGTCAGAGAATCCACCGCAACTCTTGGTAAATTATTCCAACGGTTAATTACCCTTGCTGTTAAAAAATCGCTCATTATTTCCAGGCTGAATTTCTCTACCGTAAACTTCCAGTCCTTGGATCTTGTTCGACCTTTGTCTACTACAATGAAGAGCCTGTTATCAAATTTCTGTACCCCAGGTAGAAATTAATAGGCTGTGATCAAGTCATGTCTTAATATTCTGTTCAGATAGAAAGATTAAGCTCCTTGAGCCTATCAGCAAAAGATGTTTTCCAATCCTTTAATCATTCTCTTGGCTCTTCTCTGAACCCTCTCCAATTCATCAATATTCTTCTTTAATTGTGACGTCAGAACTGGACACAGTATTACAGTAACAATCGCAGCATCACCAATACACAGGTAATATAACCTCCCGACACGTGTATGATATTCCGTTGTTTACGCGTACAAGGATCTCATTAGTCCTTTTGGTCATAGAGTCACTCTGGAAGCTCATGGTCAGCTGATTATCCACCTTTATCCAAGTCTTTTTCAGAATAGCTTCAGAGGGGTAGCCGTGTTAGTCTGGATCTGTAAAAGCGGCAAAGAGTCCTGTGGCACCTTATAGACTAACAGACGTATTGGAGCACGAGCTTTCGTGGGTGAATACCCACTTCGTCGGATGCAGAATTATTTTTCAGAATAATCGCTTCCCAGGGTAGAGTCCCCGCCCTGTAAGTATGGCTTATAGTCTTTGTTCCTAGATGTAAAACTTTACATTTAGCTATATTTAAACACACATCGTTTGCTTGTGCCCAATTTACCAAGTGACACAGATCACTCTGTATCAGCAACCTGCCCTCTTCATTTTTTACCATAATTCCTTCACAACCACGAGGACTAGAAACACAGCATCATCGTGTGAGTTGAGGAGCTGGTGTGTCAGTATGGGTATGTGCTTATGCCTTAATCCATCGCTGGCCAGTTCATCTTACTGTAAAACTTCTGTATATCTGAGAAACTGAAAGTGGTCAAATGATACAGATCACTGTGAGCATTAATATATATTTCTATGGCACTCAAAAGAAACACAGCATCAGACTGAGGAAAGGTGAGTTTCCTTTATATTTCTTTCCCATGCAAGGAAAACTCCAGTTTCCATGCATGTGGTAATAAACCCATAAGTGATAAGACCGAGCCTGTGAACTCAGAGAGCACCTCTTCATCTCAGGCGGAAAGTGCTCCCATAATATTTTCCATGGTCTGTGACTCATTAGAACTGTTAATACTAATGACTCAGCACTGTGATCTCTGCACATTTCACACATCTGCCATCTAATAGGATGAGTTGATATGTTTACCCAACATGCTTTGACGTAGCCCTGTGCACATTTTGTTCTTTTCTCTGCCTAATAAGGAACTTTAAAAGGGGTAATTATGAAGCTACGTTAGCAAATGAATTGTAGCGTTTACTCATTCAATGAGAAAATAAAGTCCTCACCCCAAGTCCCCAACACTTTGGCATGTGAAGCCTGAATACCAGCTCATCTCCAAAGTGAGAACATGAAGCCCATTAGCTGCATAATTTATATGTATATTCTACTATCTTAATAGAAGTCATATTGAAACTTTAGTGTTTGGAGAAAGAAATAGCACAAGGCTATCATACTTTCAAAATCAAAAGCCGGACACGTTTATGGGGACATTTTTTAGGGTCACGAAATATTAAAAAAAAAAGACAAAAGCACATTGTTTGGTTTTGTGTACTGATGTCACTACTGCCAGATTTTGACTCAACAGAAACACATGTGTCTATAGTAACCCTGGCCCCAGCACTAGCATCTGTTGCAGTTTTGTGTTGTTGCCATTAAGGCCTGCAGATGTGATGCAGCTGGATGGAATGCTGTTCTGGGAAGGGAACAGCTCCAGCTGGGAGAGGGGCTGGGATGAAGTTGGAAGGGGCAGTAGTGGGGAAAAAAAGCTGCTGGAGAAAAAGAAGGGAAGGAAAAGCATCTAGGGTTAGCTGATGAACTGGAGCTGGGGTAGGAGGTGAGAACAAGAAAATAAAAGTAGGGGAAATGGGAAATGCAAAGAAGGAAAAAGAAGGAAAACAGGAAAGGTTTCAGGTCAGGAAAAGCAGAAAAAATAGAATTTGGTCTGAGAGCAGACACTATTAGAAAAGGGAAGTACAAGGAACTAAAATCTACAGACATACCAGATAGAGAGTATCAAGGGGAAAAAAACTGAAAGGAAAGATAATTGGTGAAAAAGGGCATTGATTGAAAAGCTGTGTTAGATGAAAATAGATCCTGAAAACAGTAAATTAGAAGCACAACTGCAAAGCATCTAAAGTTTATGAACAGAGAGAATGACTGTTTGAATATCTATTGAAGCTCACCATCTCTACTATGAATCTGATCTCAGAACTGTATTCATGTCTGTATCTATACTGATCTTTTAACCCGGTGGTTCCCAAACTTGTTTCGCTGCTTGTGCAGGGAAAGCCCCTGGCGGGCCGGGCTGGTTTGTTTACCTGCCGGGTCCGCAGGTTCGGCCGATCGCGGCTCCCAGTGGTCGCGGTTCGCTGCCCCAGGCCAATGGGAGCTACTGGAAGCGGCGCGGGCCAAGGGATGTACTGGCCACCGCTTCCAGCAGCTCCCATTGGCCTGGAGCAGCAGCCGAACCTGAGGACGCGGCAGGTAAACAAACCAGCCCGGCCCGCCAGGGGCTTTCCCTGCACAAGCAGCGGAAGAAGTTTGGGAACCCCTGTTTTAACCAATACTCTCTCTTTTCTTTTTAAATAAATTTTAATTCAGTTAATAAGGATTGGCTATAGCGTATATTTGGATAAGATCTAGAATATTCATTAACCTGGGAGGTAACGTGTCCGATCCTTTGGGATTGGTGGAACTTTTTTATTTGATGAATAAGATTTTCAGTAATCCTCATCGTATTTGACATGGGTGTCTGGGGGGAGGCCTAAGGGTGGGTTACTTTAAGGGAACTGTGTTGTTGGCTTCTGGGTAACCAGTGAGGTGGTATAGAAGCTGTTTTGTGCTGGCTTGGTGAATCTAAATATTGAAATATCCACCAGCTTTGGGAATTGTCTGCCCTATTCTTTGCAGTTCACCCTAATTGAATAACTCCAGTGTGGCCCCCTGGGACTGGTCACACAATGTTTTAATGAAAACTGAGATTCTGAAGAATAAGATGGCAGACTGATAAAAAGGAGCTGGCCACTCACCTGGTGTGACCCAGTCCAAGTGTGAGCCTTGGTACTATTCAATCTACCCATCCCTATAAACAGTGCCGCCAGGGCTACAAATCAAACAACTCAGCTTGCACATATGTCTTTTCTTCCCCACAATTTTCAGATGACTCTGATTTTTTTTTCTCAAAACAATTTGTCTTACAGAAGAACAAAGGGAAAGGAAAAACATGCAGCAGGAGCAACAGCAGCTGCCTAGTTAGCTAGTATTCCAGGTTTAAAAAGCTTAGTCTCGCTGGGGGGGAGGGAACTTCTAAGTGCTTTCAACTGCATGTGTCTAATTCTCTTTCTCCACTAAGGGCCCTTACACTCCAAGCCCATCTCCACTGCTACAGTAAGTGCATATATTTATTTTCAAGATGTCCTTGTCATTTTCACGCTCTCCATCTGATGCGTGAAAAACAATTTGCTTCTTTATTTCTGGATGTCAACACATCCTTCCCATCTGTCTCTATAAGTGGTGGTAAAAGAGGAGAGAGGGCAGTGTTCCAGCATTTTATAGCTATACAGTTTCTAAATGTGAGCGAGTTCACTGCTCAAAATGAGGAGACCAATGGCACTGATTTTAGCTAAGCACAATATCTGTCGGGGCTCTGCTTCCCCATGCAGCTCTGACTGTCAAGCTCCTCACTGAGGGGTGAGTAGCTGAATTTTGCAGGTTTGAAATTTTGCTCCTTCCTCCTCCTTTTTCACAGGCCTCCTCCCACCTCACGGAGCCATGAAGAGGCTGAAATAGCATGTGCTAAACTTGTTACTGGACTGCTGCCATTTTAGGAACTAAAATACCACAACGAGACTGAATTTTATTACCTCTGCCCCATCAATCACTCCTCCTTGCAGCCTTTTTGGCAAGCCAGTGTGTGACAGGGCAGCCTGCCCCTTTAAGGCCTGCCCCACCATATCTGGGCAGAGTGTGGGACATTAACGGAAGAAGGCCCAGCAGTAGGAGGCTGACTAGGGAGCAGTGTGGACTGATCGCATCTTTCTGAAACCCAGAAGCCAGTGAGGGGGCCAGGGTTTTCCTGGGACTGTTGAGGGTCCCTGCAGCCGAGAGGACTATTCACAGACCCTAGTGAGAAGGATATAGAGCAGTGTTTTTCACTGACCGGTCCGTGGACTGGTGCCAGTACCTGAGATTTCCCTGACACAGCTTAGGAAGGCAGCAAGCCAGTGCCTGGTATCAAAAAGGTTGAGAAATACTGCTCTAGAGGACCCCTGTAGTCAAGGAGAAGAAGGAATGTGGTGTGCTCTGACACCAGGGAGGAGGAAGTATTTGCAGGCTCTAGTGTAAGGCCTCTGGACACGAGTACCCTAGAAGAGGTGGGACTACATATGGCTTTGCTGGAGGGATAAGTGGCCGGGAAGGCATTGCTGGGCTGCGCAGAGAGGGAGAAGACCAAGGGGATAGCAGGGGAAAGCTATTGCAACACCCCACTAGCTTCTGCGGGGCCACGCTGGGACAGTGTCTTTTATAACAGTGGGAAACCAACACCTGAAAAGCCCTGGTATAAGTGCTAATCTCCAGCATGCTCTGCTATTCCACTCTCAGGCAGTGTCCCCTATGGTGAAATACAATACAGGCCATATTTTGGATCTTATTCTGCACAATTGAAGTCCATGGGAGTTTTGCTATTGCCTTCAATGGGTCAAGATCAAGCCCTTTGTGGACTGCAAAAATGGGGATTGGAACAAGATCATCAAATTTGTTTTCGCCTAGGACAGGGATTGGCAACCTATGGCACATGGCCCGTCAGGGAAATCTGCTGGCGGGCCAGGACGGTTTGTTTACCTGCAACGTCCGCAGGTTCGGCCGATCGCAGCTCCCACTGGCCGCGGTTTGCCATTCCAGGCCAATGGGGGCTGCAGGAAGTGGCAGCCAACACATCCCTCGGCCTGTGCTGCTTCCCACAGCCCCCATTGGCCTGGAACAGCAAACCACGGCCAGTGGGAGCTGTGATCGTCCAAACAAGCGGACGCTGCAGGTAAACAAACCGTCCTGGCCCGCCAGTGGATTTCCCTGATGGGCCACGTGCCAAAGGTTGCCAATCCCTGACCTAGGACATAACAGGATGTGAACCTAGGTCACTAGGACCAAAAGACTATTGCACACACCTCTTGCACTGTTTAGTTTCTGTTTTGGTAATGCATAGAGTTATGTACATATTCTACCATAGCTATCAGTAATGTACAGTATAAGAAAGGTGAAAGTGCCTCTCTTTGATTTTTTGATATATCATATATATTATGGTGGTGTCTAGAGGCCTTATCCCAGTCATGGCCCCATTATGCTAGGCCTTACACAAACATATAATAAAGAACAGTCCCTGAGTCCCTGCCCCAAAGAGCTTTAGGAATTGGCATCATCATTCCAGAAAACCATATCTGCATAAAGACTAGATATATAGCAATGCAGTTTTCTTTTTTTTACTGACCAGAAAGCATACTGCAGTAAATTGCAAATATATCATTAGTACATACAGTGGTTGGTGAAAAGTAAATTAGAGCGCAGAGACTCAGCTAATGTAAATTGTCATAGCTCCATGGACGTCTGCCTTGAGATGGTTAATTTAGTTTTTGTTTTTAATGATCTAACGTGTTGTTATTGACGTGTGTCAGTTTTATCTTCACAGTGTCAGCTTAGTTGCTTCAGATCTTCAACATTTTGAGTCAGTTCTTCCTCTTAGATTACTCCACTAAAGACGGAGAAATTAGGCCAACAGAAAACTGTGGGCTTGATGCAGGGAAGGGTGGGTGAAATCCTATGGCCTCTGTAAAGCAGGACATTGGACTAGAGCAGTGGTTCTCAAACTGTGAGTCGGGACTCCAAAGCGGGTCGTGATCCCATTTTAATGGGGTCACCAAGGTTGGCTTAGACTTGCTGGGGCCCGGAGCCAAAGCCCGAGCCTCACCGCCTGGTGCTGAAGTCCGGGCTTCAGCCCTGGGCAGTGGAGCTCAGGTTACAGGCTCCCTGCCTCAGGCTGAAGCCCTTGGGCTTTGGCTTTGACCCTCCCCCACATCCAGGGTGGTGTGGCTCAGGCTTTGGCCGCCTCACCCGAGGTGGCGGGACTAGGGCAGGCTCAGGCTTTGGTCCCCCGCACCCCGCCAGTGTCATGTAGTAATTGTTGTTGTCATAAGGGGGTCACCGGGCAATTAACTTTGAGAACCCCTGGACTAGAGGATCTTAATGGCTCTCTGTGGTCTTAAAATCTGTGACTCCATGCTACATTTTTGGAGGTATTTTTTGGAGGTATTCAACCCAATTCTTGCTGTATTGCTGTTGCAAGATGTAGGGTCCTATTCTCAGTTTCACCGAGATCCCTTTGCATTCACTTGGGTTGGTCAAAATGTTTCTCTTGACCATGCTTTTTGATGGAGAATTGGGGTTTTGAGTAAATGATTTTTTTGTGTAAAGTGTTTACTTTCAATGGAGAATTTTGACTTTGTGTCGAAAATCCAAACACCCAAAAACCCAGACATTTCTGATCAGATCTGTTACTGCAGTTCCTCTTGGCAGAGGTAGTTCTTTTGCCTCATGTCACCATTCTACTCTCTGGACTGCGCTTCATCTCCCATGATACATCTTGGCCAAGCAATTCCGATGATCACCCTCTCCCCTCAACAAGAAGGTAGTCTTGGGAAGCATAGCTCAACCAGGGAGCCCATTTTATAGAGGAAAATGGGAGATCTGTGCACTCAGGGTACATTTCCTGTACAGCACCATGGTGGCATTTCAGAATCGAACTATTTTCGTTTTTAGCCTAAATATTGCAGATTTTGATTTTTGAGCAATGTGAAAGGGCCTTAAAGTGAATGTAAATGTAATATAGGACTTTGGGACCCAATCTAAAACCCACTGGAGTCCAGATGACTTCTTTGACCTTTGGCCCACACAGCTAGACCATGTTGTCATGGAGCCACAGAATCAGTGTTATGCTTTGGAACAGTCTCTTGGTTGAAACCCTGCAGTATTTCTGCTCCCCAAAGGCTCTCACTCTTCCTTCAGGGTAGGCTAGGCAGTCTCACTACCTCCTGAGACTGAACCTCTGGGGTTTCAGCACTCCTGCTTCACCCCATGAGCTTTGCCCAGGGAATCCACCAGAGCTGGACTTCTAGTAGAGACTTGTACACCCTTCAAGGACTAATGCACCTCACTCAGAATTTGCAGTGAAGCTCAAACAATAGGGTTTATTTGCCAGCTGGAACACAGTATAGGAAGTCCTTAGGTTAGCACAGAGAAATGAATGTTAAGGTATAGTCCATGCCGATCAGCTCAGAGCACTAGCCAAGCTGAGGTGAACTCCATTTTCAGGCTCTCTCTCTCTTTCTGACTTTCTTCCTTAGTCAGTTCCTGGGTGAGAGACCCGGTGCTTTCCAGAAGACAACCCTTTACCCCGACACCTTACACCGTCCAGTCCTTTGTTCTCGAGCTGGGAATTCCATGCTGAGAGATGGGAATATCCATGAGTTACTGGAGCTTGCCTATGTCTCTTAGTCTTAGTCTGAGAGCACACTTAACCATTCCCCGCCCCGGCAACTGCAAAGCAATACAAAGTATAGGAGAAACTGAGGCACATATCGGATTCATTAAAAAAAATGACAAAAAATTCCCATTTCCTCACACATGTATGCAGTATATTTGTATTTAAGGGTCATTAAAATTGCTGTTTGTTATCGCTGCTTTTTGTTCTTTGTTGATTTGTTCCAGTTCATTTAGAAATATTAAGAAGCTTTGTTTCTCCCCCATTGCTGTTACCTGCTTTGCAATTTCATCTTGCCTCAGGGAGTTAGACAGAAAGTTTCCCTGTTCTGCAAATGTGAATAGTTCTAATAAATAAAACCGCTTTTTTGTTTGCTTTAAAACTCATGCATATAAATGATATACCAAATGGAAGCTGGTAACACTCACACTAAAATAAACAGCATACAAATGCCTCGGGGAAGCAAATGGAAAACAGAGAGCAAATCCCTACTGCTAAAAACATAAATATGGCACAGGATAAAATCAATAGCCTTAAATGGGCTGCCTTTGGGTCATTTCTGAAGGCAACAAGAGATGCAGTCGCCGGTAGTGCCATTGTCATCACACTTAACACAGATTGACAAAGGTATTGATTCACCATCTGGCTTCCACAAATTAATGGGAAATGGAACTTCTGTGTTGCAGCACTAATGTTTGCAATGTACTGACACCGAGCTTTCTTTGGCCCCATGCTGTTGCTAGCGGGGTGTATATTACTTGTCTGGTGCGGACTTGCTCTGAATACTAAAGCCGCTAGCATAGCATGGGCAACAGGCTCATGTCAAAACACATTTTGTGCCACCAGGGAGAAATAAGATAGGAGCAATGCAGAATGTCTTCCCTTTAACAAGCTTGTTAGACATCATGGCTCTGATGCCCTAACGACTACTTAGGAGTGAACAAGTAATGATAATTAGCATTCTATTCCTTCAGCATTCAGCTAAAAATGCCAGGCTGCTTCTATCTTTCTAACAATTGTTGTTGTGTCTTTGCGCTTTCATTACTGCTGGGGACATGTGCACCTTAATGGAACATACAGGGCCTGATCCAAAGTCCATGGGACTCTTTGTATTGATTTCAGTGTGCTTTAGATCAGGACTACAAAGTGTGATCTGCCTTTTCACAAGTGAATTACATGAAATCTTTATTTAATTTTTGCTGCTCCGTGCAGGTTCCTGAATTTAGCAGTAAATTGTCTTTTGTTTGGGTGAACTGACCCAGCTGTGCTTCCAAAACATGGTGAAAGCCAAAGATGATACCCAACTTGTTGCATCACCTGGCCTTGACCTGAAAGCGTACCTACAGTTTGGCTAGATTTTGTGGTTTGCTTATGCATCACGGTGGTTTGTCCATGTATCATGACACCACACAGTGATAGATGGGTGCAGTTGTAACCTTTGCGTGGGCTAAAGTTTACTTCATGGCCCTTTTCCAGTGCCTAAAAAACCCCAACTCCCATAGAAAAGCACCTGGAGACCCAGAATTCAGTCACTAGGGATTTTTAGCAAGCATTCCACAGGATCAGCCTCTCTGTAATCAAGTCTAAAAGAACAAAAGGAATGACCTTAAGAATTAAGTACCAACTTTATAAAATCTTATTATAAGGAAAAATAACAAATAATAATAGCAACTTAATGTTTGCAACAAAGCATAGCTACTTTATAAGCCACAGACATTATCTTCACAGTTATAAATAAACATAAATAAAATAAATTAAATAGAAACAGGTCAGGCCCCACAGAAATACAGTGAGAAGAAATTCAGAGGTCCCAAAAACTTTAGGTTGAGTTCACCTGAGTCGAGGATGACCAGATGTCCCGATTTTATAGGGACAGTCCTGATTTTGGGGGGGGGTTGTCTTATATAGGTCCCCATTACCCCCCACCCCATGTCCTGATTTTTCACACTTGCTGACTGATCACCCTACCTGAATCTCAGGTAGACTCTTTGATCACCAAATCAGCAGAACTGAAGGATTGTTTGCCAGATTCACCTTTGGATAACAGCTCTTAGAGGGGAGTAACTAATGGGCCACACACTGCTCCTCTATAGCAGTGTGGTATCCATCTCATTTGTGGTTCCAAAGATGCCTGGAAGATGGACACAAGGTGGATAAATTTAAAAGGAAAAAAAAACGTTAATTTTAAATGTTCAACAAAAATATGAGATTTTTTTTAACAGGGCAGAATCTCCTCTGGGCAGTGTGGGTTAAATGCTGCAGTTTGCTGATATTTGCAGAAAGAACAGACAGCCTGTTCATTGTTCATTTCCTGTTCGGTGATTCCCATTTATGGCAAAAGCAGGGCATCCAATGGACAATTCAGGTTTTGATGGATACTAAATGAAAATGATTAGGCAGGTGTAAACGAGTGGCCTACTCCCAAGTGCTCCTGAGTGCTTCCTCGTGGCCTCATGGAAGCTTTTCACATGGCCCCTTGCCTTAGTTTCCCTCTGGATCCCCAGTAACTCCATGGACTCTTGTACTCTAGTCCAACAATAGTTTATTAATAAAACATCATACATTCATAGACTTTAAGGTCAGAAGGGGCCATTGTGATCATCTAGTCTGACCTCCTACACATTACAGGCCACAGAACCTCACCCCCCTCCCCACTCCTGAAATAGACTCCTAACCTCTGGCTGAGTTACTGAAGTCCTCAAATCACAGTTTAAAGACTTCAAGTTACAGAGAATCCACAATTTACATTAGTTTAAACTTGCAAGTGACCCAAGCCACATGCTGCACAGGAAGGTGACCATTCCCCCGGGGTCTCTGCCAATCTGACCCAGGGAAAAATTCCTTCCCAACCCCAGATATAGTGATCAGTTAGACCCTGAGCATATGGGAGCAAGATCCACCAGGCAGATACCTGGAAAAGAATTCTCTGTAGTAACTCAGAGCCCTCCCCATTTAGTCTCCTGTCTCTGGCCATTGGGGATTTTTGGTACTGGCAGTTGCCGATGGGTCACATCCCATTGTAGGCAGTCCCATCAAACCATCCCCTCCATAAACTTATCAAGCTCAGTCTTGAAGCCAGTTAGGTTTTTTTGCTCCCCTTGGAAGGCTGTTCCAGAATTCACTCCTCTGATGGTTGGAAACTTTTGCCTAATTTCAAGCCTAAACTTGCTGATGGCCAGTTTGTATCCATTTGTCCTTGTGTCCACATTGGGTCTTAACTTAAATACCTCCTCTTCCTCCCTGGTATTTATCCCTCTGATGTGTTTATAGAAAACAACCATATCTCCCCTCAGCCTTTGCTTGGCTAGGCTAAATAAAGCAAGCTTTTTTGAGTCTCCTCTCATAAGGTAGGTCTTCCATTCCTTGGATCATCCTAGTAGCCCTACTCTGCACTTGTTCTAGTTTGAATTCATCTTTCTTATACATGGAAGACCAGAATTGCACACAGGATTCCAGATAAGGGCTCACCAGTACCTTGTATAATGTTACTAACACTCTACTGGAAATACCTCACCTGATGCATCCTATGACTGCATTAGCCTTTTCATGGCTGCATCACTTTGTCGGTTCATAGTCATCCTGTGCTCAACGAATACACCCAGGTCTTTCTCCTTCTCTGTCGCTTCCCAACTTATAGAAAAATTTCTTGTTGTTGGTCCCTAAATGTATGACCTTGTACTTTGCACAGTTAAATTTATCCTGTTTCTATTACTCCAGTTTACAAGGTCGTCCAGATCTTCTTGTATGCTATTCCGGTCCTCCTCTGTCTTGACAATACTCTCCAACTTTGTGTCAGCTGCAAATTTTATTAGCACATGCCCACTTTATGTGCCAAGGTCAGTAATAAAAATGTTAAATAAGATTAATCCCTAAGTAGCCTCCCTCCAGCCTGACAGTTCACATTTCAGAATGACCTGTTGTAAGTCTTCCCTTTAACCAATTTCTTTTCTGCCTTTCAAGTGTCATATTAATCCCCTTCTTCTCCAATTTAACTAATAATGTCCCATGTATAACTGCATCAGATGCCTTACTGAAATCCAGGTAGATTAGATCTACGGCATTTCCTTTGTCTAAAAAAAATCTGTTACCGTTTGAAAGAAGAAGATCATGTTGGTCTGGCATGATCTACCTTTTGTAAAACCATGTTGCATTTTATCCCAATTGCCATTCATCTCTATGTCCTTAACTACGTTCTCTTTCAAAATTTGTTCCAAGACCTTGCATACAATTGAGGTCAAACTAACAGGATCACTTTTTCCCCCTTTCTTAAAAAGAGAAACTATATTAGCAATTCTCCAGTCATAGGGTACGACCCCTGAGTTTACAGATTCATTAAAAATCCTTGCTATTGGGCTTGCAATTTCATGTGCCAGTTCTTTTAATATTTTTGGATGGGGATTAACCAGGCCCCTCGATTTAGTCCAATTAAGCAACATGAGTTTGACTTCCACCTTGGACGTGGTCATTCCTAACTCCATATCCTCATTGCCATTGCAAACATCCACTACCAAAAGTCCCACAGCATTACGCACATCCCCACAGTGCATGTAGTCTTTAGTCCATCAACACAGTGCATCCCAACTCTGATGTCTTCCACAACACCCAAACTCTTCTTCAGCAGATAAACAAACTATTCCTTTTTTCCTCCCTCGTTGTCCATTCCCTTGTCTTCTAGCTTGAAGAGGTTCATGGTCCCTCTAAAGATGCCAGCCACATGGTGGGGGGTGGGGGGACATGAGATTTCCTGGGTTATGGTTCATTGATATGCTGTAATCAGGTAGGTTTTATGATAGGAAATTAGTTGACAGTTCTAGGAGAGGTTTCAGAGTAACAGCCGTGTTAGTCTGTATTCGTAAAAAGAAAAAAGAAAAGGAGTACTTGTGGCACCTTAGAGACTAACCAGTTTATTTGAGCATGAGCTTTCGTGAGCTACAGCTCACTTCATCGGATGCAGAGTACTTCCTCTGCTAAATCATTGAACGCTCATTTCCAGCCTAGCCCATGTGGTTGTGCATGATACTAAAAATGTATTTGACCATGGAGGATGCTAGTACTCACTGCATAGTTTGCAGTCTTTCAGGTTAGAAGTGGAATGTGTACATCCAGTGGGCATTGTGTAATTTAGGGGCTGCAGGGAATGTGGGAGGAAAAGTGAAAGGAGTGGGAGGGGCATAAAATAGGAGGTAATAAACTGAATAGCAGCTTACTTCCCAAATAGTCCTGTTGACTACTCACCTAGTAAGGTATTCCTTTCCCTGTGTGCGAGTGGTGGAAGCTAGTCTTATATAAGTGCAGGATTTAGTCTTTTCTACTTTGCTGAGCATTCAGCCCAGCGCTCACTTGAATACAGTGTGCGCTGGGGCTGTAAAGATTTCCCTTCCAAATGTGAGAGAGGAAGCTGGTCCAGTGGTTAGGACACTACTGGGAGAACCATGTTCAATTCCATGCTCCTCCACTGACTGCCTGTGTGATCTTGGGTAAGTTACCTAGCCTCTCTCCACCTCAGTTCCTGATCTGTAAAATGGGGAGCATAGCTCTGCCCTACCTCACAAGGCTGTTGTGAGGAGAAATACTTTAAAGACTGTGAAGAAGCTTTGAGATCAACTGATGAAAAGCACTATATGAGAGTCTTACGTAAGAGTGTTGTTGTTGTTATTAATTATTTATTATTATTATTTTATTATTTTGTCTAATTGACCTTGCTGTCAGGAAAACTCTCTAATATCTAGCTTTTATTTTTCCTCATCTAATTTCAGGCTTATTCTCCTCTCTTCCTCTTTGGCTACTGCGAATAATGTTATCTCTTTTCTTTTCCTTCTGTATTTCTTTCTTCTGCGTTTATAGATTTTCACCATGTCTACTCTCTGGTGCTTCTCTTCTGAACTGAGAACATGAATGAGAAATAAAATCACCTGTGAGCAGAGAAAGAATAAAGCAAGAGCAGATACACTTGATAAACCAAAAGAGTGCCTAGGACAGATCTTGTTGCAGGGAACGAGATAGCGAATACACCCAGGCTAGCTTACAGCAGCAACCTGACTGTAGTTACATCAGACCGGCCACATTCTGATGTGAGTAAGGGTAATGGAATCTGACCCTATGTTATTTCATATTGATTGAATAATTGTGTTACTCTCAAATCTGCTGGGCGTCTTCTCTCCATTCCCCACCCCCGGCCACCCAAAGAACAGCTTAGCCTTGTAGGGGACAGGACCTGTAATGTGTCAATGAGTCTTGGCATTTCAAAACCTGCACAAATGTCAGGGGGCCTTATTCTCATTTTCACTAAGACCTCTTTACACCAAACAGGCACTGCAAAGGGGCCCAACAATGGGAGTACATGTAAAGATCTTTCTTTCTTTCTTTCTTTCTTTCTTTCTTTCTTTCTTTCTTTCTTTCTTTCTTTCTTTCTTTCTTCCTTTGTGTGTTCAGACTCAAACCAAACTGAGGAGGGATAAATGTTAATGAACGAGGGGGAGGGGAAAAGAGAAGTTTCCCCTAAACCTAACTGCCGATTTTTATCACACATCTAGTGAAAGACAGCACCTGCCGCTATACGTCTCCTGACCCACCCATCCCATGCCAGGAAGCTGGGCAGATAGGAGTTAGGAAGGCAGATACAGAGATGTCTAAGTCTTTGGTCCCCAGTGGAGAACAAATCAGGCAGACAACCTCCTCTGGCTTGCTGCAAAGGACTCTTGGAACAGTGAATTACAAATAAACGTTGCTGGCTGTAATGTGGTGGTTCTATGGACAGGCTGTGTGATGGAAGGAAATGCTGGTGTATAGCAAGGGACATCGGAAAGACTTCCTCAGGCAGGAGACTGAGTGACACCTCAGATGCTCACGACAACATCTCCTGCTTGGATCTATGTGAGCAGGGGAAGCTGATGGAAAATAACTCGAGATGGCACTGTCACTTTGATAGAAGCAACCCCATCAAACAACAGGTAGCAGGCAGTGCCCACCCATACGAATATTAAACAGTCTCTCAGGGGATGCCTCCAAAGAAGAGAGCTGCCTGGAAGCAGCTTTGCTGTTCCACCTTTGAATGCGCCACTTGCAGGTCGCCATCAGCAAAGGATGTCTGCAGACCGCCCAGACAGTGTCTGCAGACAGCAGGAATTTACACGGCAGGTTCTGTAAAATGCTCAGCAAAACTGCTGTCTAATTTCTGTCCCCCTGCGGGGAAGCCAGTGAGTTTTAGCTTGACAGCGCTCTATCTTTCATAAATAGCGTTTCAAAAGAACCGAGCGCAGTAAGGCAATACTGGCTTTTGAGTGCCACAGTGGAAAGCACCTGGGTTCTTTATTTCAAATCATACTCACAAAACCAGATGAGATTTTTTTTTTTAGCCTTTTGGAGTCAGCATCCCCGTTTTTACCCTGGGTTAGACCCTCTTTGCACCAATCCACCGGCACAAAACAGCTCATAGCCAGCCTTGGAAGGGTCACTTCCAGCAGTTTCCAGCTAGAATAGTGCCCACTACACTATCCAGTGAGTATAAGGGGTGTGGCCGGGGGGAAAGAGGGAGTGGCCAAAACTTCATACACCCATTTGATCCCCAGCTACCACATCAGCCCTTTGGGGCCATTGGCAAAAGGCACAATTTAAAGCATCTTCAGGCTGACAGGTGGCAAATTTAAAATGGGTAAAAGGAAATACTTCTTCATGCAATGCAAAAGTTAGGCTTTGGAACTCACTGCCATAGGCTAGCCTTGGGGCCAAGAGCTTAGCAAGAATCAAAAAAAGGACTGAACATCTGTAAGGTGTTACTGGGTGGCTTGCTCCTGGGATGGAGAGCCTGGGGGCTAAGCCAGCCCGATTTACAGGGTAAACCCCACCTGTGTCAGGAAATTCCCTCTAATGGGTAGCAGTTGGCTGCAGTAAGGTGGGGTGGAATATCAGGAAATTGCAGGTAGTGAGATGGCTCCAGCAGGAAAGAACTTGATATCAGAGGGTTTGTAAACCAGAACCAGAAGCCTGTGGCTCCAGCCAGGTAGGGCCTGGGGAGATGGTCTGCCCTAGCAGTAAAGGCTCCAGGCAAGAAGACCTGGGAGTAGGGTGATTTGGTGATTGCTGGAAGTGCACAGGCTCCCGTGGAAAGGAAAGTCCTTGGATGCGGGGTTTCCCTCTGGACCCCACAGGGAAGAAAAGCCATGGAGTGCCATGAGAAGAGAATTAAACTGATGGCCTGTGTTTTGAGACTTTGACGATTATTTTGGAGCTTTGTTTATGTGACTGAACTTGGAGAAGAGGTGGTGACCACACCAAAAAAGCCTTTGTTGTGTTTGTGCACAGAGCCCTTTTGGGGAGAATTTCTTAGCAGGGGACTGCGAAGTGACCTCTAGCCATGAGCAGGTGCTCAGCGGGAAGTCACCTGACTACAGATGGCTGACAAGGCTATTCAGATATTAAAGAAAACAATAAAAACAAACCAGGCGTTTTGGAAAAGATGCAGACCCATGTGCTTCAGGGTATAAGCCAAGTTCTAAATAATGGAGGGTAGGAAGGAACTCTCCCTGAAAGCAGGTTGTCCTATAACTGCCAGCTGGGGTGGGGTGGGTCTTATACCTTATTCTGAAGCAGCTGGTGCTGGCTGTGGAGACAGGATATTGAACTAGATGGAGCACTAGATCATAGAATCATAGAGTATCAGGGTTGGAAGGGACCTCAGGAGGTCATCTAGTCCAACCCCCTGCTCAAAGCAGGACTAACACCAACGAAATCATCCCAATTCCTATATTCTTGTGCTGGTCTAACTTGTGCCAGAGGATCAGCCTTGTCTTGACCCAATCCAACACAGGGGAGCAGAAAGGTAGCTTACAGCCACAATTCCATTCTCCCAATTTGTGTTGCAGCCTCCTTGGACACAGATGACGATCTGGACTGCCAGGTCTTTTGCTGCCAACTAATTAGCTATTTGACAGGACAAAATGTCAAGGTTTGGCTTCCTGCAGGTGGCTTTATGGCACACTCTTCATTCTCAACGTGTGCTCTGAGAAAGGGAGTGCATTGGTCTGATGATATTTAGTCCCATAATTAGAGATGTACTAATGTATTCTGAAGCAATCCAACCAAAGGCAGCCCCTCTGGTTTTTAATTCTAGTGGAAGTGATCTGCCGTGAGAGATTGCTCTCGGGGGAGAAGACTGCAACAAGCAACAGCTCAATACTTGGTAATATTTGCCCTTGCCCACCTTGAGCAGATAGGCAGGGTTGAAATGGGGACACTGTATATCAACTTTTAATAGTAGTTATACTGTTTGAATTAGGGACTTCCTGATATAATACCTTGTTTTTTTTCCATCTATAGCTCTCAAAGGAGGTCAGTATCATTATCCCTGTTTTACAGATAGGGAAACCAAGGCATGGGAAAGAGAAAGTGACTTGCCCCAGGTCAGCAGTAGAGCTGGGAACTGACCCCAGGTCTCCTGAGTACCAGACCAATGTGCCGTTCACTAGGCAACACCGGACTCCTTCACAGCTTCTTCCTGTTTCTCTTGTAAGATTGCTGTCGCCGTCTGGTTCTGCGTAGCTTTCAAATGCTCTGAGCTCTGACTCCCAAACCTTTCACTGTAGGAAAGTCAACCAACACTACTGCATAAGGCTTAAACGAATGTCTTTAGGGACCTGCTTATTGAAATACTTATTGAAAGCAAGATGGGAAACACTGACAAATTGGAGAGAGTCCAGAGCAGGACAACAAGGAAATGTAGAAATTGGAGATAGGAAAAGCCTATTTAGGGTATTTCCAGACCATATCCCTGACAGTGTTATACATTTAACATTATTTTACATGTATTTTGTCCAGTGCAGCTCTAAAACCTTTCAATATGTATAGACTATTATCATGCCCCTACAGCCACTGCTTAGCTAAGTGATTAAACAATTTAACTCAATCTTTCCTCCCTTCAAATCTCTATTCATTTCCCCACCTCTTTTCTGAATTCCTTCCAATCTGTCAATAGCTGTCTGCTAATGAGTTAGCCTGGCTCATGGGGAAAGACTAAAAGAGCTAAATAGCTTTATTTTGGCAAAATGGTGCTTAAGGTTAGGAGTAAAAAAAAATTATATTCACTGTTCAACAGAGATTGATTGTTTTGTTACTTCCATTTTAACACTTGGCAGGTGTTGCTATACTACACTGATGGGGAGCATATAATTACTTACATTGATACACAGGCAGGCATGATAATCATCCACCAGTATTTCAGGAGTGTTAACAAGGAGGCAGAATAATTATTAAGGGCAGGACAAGAGGATAAAACAGGGAATAATGTGACAAAATTGGAATGTAATTGTGAGCTCTTCGGGACAGGGACTGTCACTTACTTTGTACAGCCCCTAGCTCAATGGGGCCCCAACTTGTCTGGCTTTATAAATATTAAATCATACTTATTATTAATACATAGAAAATTCAGCCTGGAGATAAGAACAAGCTTCCCAATGGCGAGATGGGATTTTGGCAATAGTCTCCTGGAGCAAGCAATGGAAGGTGCATTCCTGGACACATTACTGGCCATATCACTACAAAATATACTGTAGGGAACAAGTACATACTGACTAGGAGATATAATAAGCCTCTACCAATTCTAATTCTTGTGATTTTATAAATGCACTCTCTCACCCCTGGATAACATTTCTGAGGATGACTAGAGGGCAAACATTATTTATTAGGCTGTGCAGAAACAGGCTCATATTAGATTTCCTATCTCTCGGTTACCAAACCACTGTACTAGAAACACATTCAAAAAGATTTTGTTTAAACCATTTTTTTCCCCAATTAAAAATGGCTTTTCAACCAAAATCAAAATTTTCTTTATGGGGGGAGAGAAGGATCAGACATTTTTGACCAAAACCATAATTGTCATTGAAAATGTTTGGTTTAGTCTAAATTTACTATATTTTTTGAACTGATAAACAAAAACTTTTAATCGAAATATTTTAGGCACATCAGTTTCCCATAGAAACATACCCAAGGTTACTTGATGGAAATGTTTTAAAAATGAGAGGTTTTAAAAATTTCCATTGAAAAAAGAAGTGGCGTTTTTTTGAGCAGCTCGATGCTTTTCTCTTTTATCTATTTCCGCAACCTCTTAATTGCATCTGAATCTGCTCTCTTTCGTTGTCTGTGCCATGCATGCTGACACAACTCACTAAATAAAGGTTTTTAAAATCCTGTCTGAGGGCAATTTATTTGTTTTGATATTAATTGATAACGCTGATTTCCCTGAAGCTTCCACTAGGTTTATATTGGGCAACTCCACTGATGTCAGTAATGTTACTTCTGGTTTTCACTGGCGCAACTGAGAGCAGAATCAGGTTCCAAACTAGTGTAGATCCGATTCTGGCACCAATATTCACGTTGCCTAGTTCTGTAATCTGTGAATAGATCTACTGAGCTGAATAGAGCTCCTCTGGTTTGCCTAAGCTGAGGAATTAGTCCAAAATCCCTATCCTTTTTTACTACACTGTTTAAGGGAGTTTACTGAGGATGACACGGCATGTATTATTGTTATCAGTATTTGTGTTGTTATTAAAATATTCATGTTATGGTAGTCTATGAAGGTCATAACCAGATTGTCCTGGACTGCACTAGGAGATGTACAGACATTTAATAAATGACAGCCCTTGCCCCCAAGAATTTACCATCTAAAAGACGAGACATAACAGGCGGAAGAGACAAACAAATGAGCCAAGACAGAATGTGGAGCAGACACGCTAACAAACATGATAGCTCAGTGGTTTGATCATTGGCCTGCTGAACCCAGGGTTGTGAGTTCAATCCTTGAGGGGGCCATTTAGGGATCTGGGGCAAAAATTGGGGACTGGTCCTGCTTTGAGCAGGGGATTGGACTAGATGAGCTCCTGAGGTCCCTTCCAACCCTGATATTCTATGATCATATGTGAAATATGATAGGATATGCAGCCCCATTCAGTAGCAGTGATCACTGTTGTCATAGTACTTCTATGACAAGTAAATCTGGGTGCATCTCATTTGCTGAGACAAACAGGAAGGCAGTTGAACTACTGATCCAGACTTCCCCTTTTAAACAGACAAAGTCAGGGAGTCAATGCTGCCGTGAGGTGAACCTTGGAAATTCACTAATGTCTTCTGAATGCATCTCAAAGGTGAGTGTGGAACAGACATGGGGCATTTTGGAAAGGAGCTGGTGTATATCTTTTTGGTCCCCAAATGAAATAATAGTATCAGTCATTCTCTGAACCTTAAATGTCCAAAAATCAGGAAATTTAAATCCATCCGCCAACAACTATCAAACCTGAAGTGTAGCTGGCTACACCAGCACAGCATTGCATTGACTCCCAGCAGTCCATCTGATGTTCACCTGGACTGATGAGTGTAACGTGGTACCTATCTGCTCACCACTTAGTAATGCTGCCCATGCCTCTTCTCTCCCGTGGATAAAGGCAGGATGCTGGAATCCACAGATCTGGACATGGCACTGGGAGACAGCCCCATGGTACCACATACTTTGGATTCAGGTGTGGGGCCCTCTCTGAAAGTAGCAGACGGTGTCATTGGCAGGAGCAGGGAGCCAATCACAAGTACCATGAATGCTTTTCAAGGAAAGTTTTTGATTTGGTGTGTGTGTGGTTTGGATGCAGTTCCCATTCAGTCTCAATCCACCACTGTTCCTGTCCCACCTTGCTCCCCCTATACTAAGGACTGGCAATGTTCAGCAAGATATTTTGAAAACCAAGGAAGATGGAGATTTCTAATGTGCTAGTTGCTGACACCATACCTCCAGATGCCACCAGTGACCCTCACCTCACCAAGCAAGCATTTTAAATGACTCACAATAGATTTTCCAGATATGCTGTCTTCTGAATATTAACATGTTGCTTATTACTTGACTTTCCATGAAAGGAGATGGACAACTCTAGAAAAGTATTGATTAGTGTGCTGCTTTCCTTGAGGGGCACAAGCTTTATTGAGAAAGAATTACTCCAATTACATTAGATTCTTGGAAGTCAGAGATGGCTGCTGGTTACTGACAACTCGGTTCTGCTGCACAAAAAGTGACAAACTCCCTACACTTCCTCTTCAAGCCTTAATTTAGAAATAGGACACCACATGTTGACTGACAATTATAGGACATTTCAGATCTCTGTTACACACCTTATGAAATGTATATGTGCATAGTATAAAAATAAGAGTCCATATGGGTGCATTTGTCTAATGGAACTGAAGACCCCAGGCCCGGTTCTTCACTACTTTGCAACCCTGTGGAGTCATTAACACCTATGCAAATAAGAACTGTGACATTTTTTGCACTCAGTGGGCTCAGTTGTACACGACTACCAAAGATGCAAGTCAGTGGAAGATCAGGCCCTATGTTTTTAGATTTTTGGCATTCAGGGACAAAATGTCCCTTGCCTGGGAAAAATCCGCATAAGAAGGGGGAGTACTTCCCTTGATTCTACTCAGAAAGTTTCCATCAGTGGGGGAAAGAATTTCCAAATATGCAGATGTCTCAGTATGGGGGAAATTCTGCAAATTACAGGCCACCCCTGGAGGGTGGGGGGAAATACACAATACTAATGATTTCACATCACATTGATTTTCCACAGGCTTCTCTCCCTATGGGAGCACGGTTCCTTTGAGGAGTTCTGCTGCCATGGCCTCTGCACTGTTGTTGATTGACAGCATGCCCCCAGAAGCCTTCAACAAACTTAGGCTTCATTCCCATGAGGAAATTCCCAGGGGTTTGCAAAAGGGCTACGCTGGAGAGAGTGGCTGTTCCCATGATCCCACCCTAACCATCTCCCTCCACAACCCTAAGATTAGCAGAGAAAAGGAGGAAGTATATAATGAAGTTGCAACTTCCCAGTATCCTGCCCAATGGCTGGTTTTGCTCCTCCCCACAGATGCGGCTGGAGGACAGAATATGAGCATATTTGTCGTCTTCTCACCCAGTGATGAATCTTGTGGGAGTTCAGTGGGAGTTACAAGTGTTCAGCATGCACTCAGTACCTCTCAGGACACTACCTATCACACCACGTTCTCAGAGAAGGAATGTGTGTGAGAGAGATGCAGGCATGCAGTCCTACAGCTTAAATATTTCTCCTGTTTTGCAGGGGATTTTTTTGCCCTGCAGGAGGAATTCTATTGAATCCCATTGAGTTCCCCTGAAAAAAGGGTCCCACTGCATTGGCGACAATGTTATGATCGATCCCATGGTGCGCCCGACCTTCAGAGATCTCAAAATCCATATCCAAAGTGCTTTAAGTTTGCTGGAATTTAAGTGGTGAATCATCTTATCCCTGTTCGTTTGTATGTGTTCTTGTATGATTCCTGTCATTTTAGGGCATTCCACATGCAATTTTCTGCAACCATTTTTGTTTCCGTATCACCCCTGTATTCTGGTTACATTCAAAGCTGCCTCCATAGCAACATCTAAAAATATTGTTCACTTCTAAAAATAAGAGTGCCCTCTCCATGGTTAACACATGGTATTCTCCCTTTGTCACAAACATCATCATCCCCACTGCGATCAAAGCCAGACTTTGCAAAGTTTGCCATCCATGCAGGCGAGATTTAAATAACTTCCCGGGCAACTTCTCTGACAAAATCATCCTTGAGCCGCCGCAAGAGCCCTTTGATTCCAGCAAAGCGTAGGTCCCCTGAGTCACTGGAAGCCTCCGCGAGTAATGAGAGAGACTCCTAATTCCAACCAGAAGTCTCAATACTCCTCCCATTGAAGTCAATGGTAAATCTCCATTCTTGAAACAAGTGGGGGAAGAATACAAAACTGTATTACATGCTTCAAGTGACATTCAAATTCTGTGGATTACGGCTCAGTGAAAAATAACAAGACCTAGACCGATGGGAACAAAGACTGTAAATGTTTCAGAGTCAGTGCAGAGACACAGAATGTGTATTGTGTCAGAAAGAGATGGAAACCTACCCTCCCCCCCCCATATGTCTCAATTGAATGAGTAGGGAAGGGCAAATTGATTCAGGAAAAAATACATAAATAAAATCTTGACTCTCAGGTCAGAGGTTCAAATAAACACCATCCTACCTAACAGCCAGCTGCATTCTGCCTCCAACCACTGTCCCCTTCCTGTTGTATTTATAGCTGGGTATTTATGATGGGTCTTTGTAAAGCTGTGTCTCGCAGCAACTAGGATGATAAAATCAGAGGCTAATAGTAATAAATGATTCTAACACTTTCTACTGACAAGTATGCATCCGATGAAGTGAGCTGTAGCTCACGAAAGCTTATGCTCAGATAAATTGGTTAGTCTCTAAGGTGGCACAAGTCCTCCTTTTCTTTTTGCTGACATAGCATTTTTCATCCATAAATTATCAATGTAGGTAAAGGATTATTACATCATTGAGGCACAGAGTGGTCGAGGCTTGTCCAAGGTCAGAAAAGTATCAAATGGCTAGAGATAACAGGAAAGCAATAATTCTGAAGCAGAACTAGGAGTGATAGTGGAAAGCAAAATAAATATGACTTTTCAATGCAATATGGCATAGTACTGCCAGCTCTCACCAGTTTAATGTTTAATGGTTTTCTTACAATAACATCTAGCTTTTATATACAGCACTTTTCATCAGTAGATTTCAAAGCACTTTACAAAAGGGGTCAGTATCATATCCACATTTAACAGCTGGGGAAATTGAGGCTGACAGAGAGGTGAAAGTGACTTGCTCAAGGTGACTCACCAGACCAATGGTGAGCCAGGAATAGAACCGGTTCTCCTCAGTCCCAGTGCAGAGTGCTATCCACTAGGTCACACTGCCTCCCATTGTATTAATTTAGCTGGAATAAATGGGCCAAACTAAGTCACTGTCCAACTTTAAACAGTTTTAAGCAAGGTCCAGGGTTTGGTAAACCGAGATTCCAGCCTGCTTAGTACTGTGGCAAACACACCGTGAGACATCCTTTTAGCCTTTTATTAAAGATACAGAAAAGAAGGGAAAACAGTTAAAGCTTTTGAAATGTAAAGTATTAAATAAAGGTTTTATCTGAACAACATCCCTTGTTCTTCTTCCCTTTAGCTGGAGAGAATTTTAGAAGAAAAACATCAACCTTGTTTGATAGTCTCTTCGATGGCATCAAAGCTATTGTTTTTGCTGCTGGTGTTAAAGTTCTTCCTTCTCATGTCCTGAGATTCAGTTGGCTCTAGTAATGTCATCTGGGTCCTTCTCTCTGGGCTGGGCTGGTTAGGACATTTCTCAAGATCAGGATGATCAAAGTCTGGGGTCCCAGGAAATGGTGGGAATGGCACCTGGGGTAGCCTCCATCTATTCTTTTGAGATTGTTTTGTTGTTGTTGCTCTTTCATACTTTCTTTTCAGGACCCAAAAAGGAGTGATGGGTGGAATAGCTCATTCCTCTCTTATTTTGTCCACCAGCTAGGCCTTATATCCGTCATACCAATTTTGGCTCATTAACTTCTGGCTTCACATCTCCTGCTTTTAACAAACATAATTGCAACACAGACCTTGAATCATATCAACCTGGTCACTTTGTTAAGACTAATTTAGATATTCTGTCTCCCTTTTACACTTTGCCCCATCAACATTTGTTATTATAGATTATTGTAACAGCTTATGGATTTTCACATACTCCTTACAGCTGAGCTCACAATTCAGGTAAATTCGAAGGCCCATTTGTCACAACACCCCCAAAGCTGTATGGGAGCCCTAACCACTGGGCTAAAAGCCGTTGAGGCATCTGCTAATACCACCACCAGCAAAAAAATCCATTTCAGGTCATTTGCTTGGCACAAAATGGATTTTTTCAATTTGCTGAAATTGCCTTGGGTTCAACATGCATCAACATTATTTTTCAATGTTTTGGAACTGACAGAAAACAAAACAAAAAAAATTAAAAATCCCTTTTCCACCCAGCTCTAGAGAGAATGTTGTTGTATTTAATAATGATCTCCTTCTTTCCCTCCTAATGAAGCACACTCAGTTTAATTACTTGCTTCAGCTTTGAGTACGCGGCAGGTGGCCAGGCCCAAACTGAAATGGGTTTGCGCCACAAGGGCAGAATTAAAGCCTGAAAATGAGGAGCAATTACTTGAAGCTGTTTTTAGAATGAACGTGAGGTTTCTGGGCATCTTGTCAGCAGAATCCAGGAAGAGTTTTGAAATCTGTGTGCATGTGCAAAAAGAGGAAAGAAATAGAATGAAAATGGAAAAATGGCAGGCTGAGACCTCTAGGTGTTACCTGAGTAACCATAACAACAGAAATGTAGATGACAAGAGCACGGGGTCCCTTTAAATATTTATCAGAACCTGACCTCTGACCTTTTGAAGATTTGCAATCACTGTTCATGATGCAAGACCACGTAGGATAACATGTAGTGGAGCCATGATGACCTGTTGCACGATGAGCTATTTCTGAAAAAACCCATTCCAAAGAGATGACCCATTTACACTGGCCCCTTTCATCTACCTTAAAAATGGCGAGTGCATATCTTTATGGAATCACCCGTAGAGAAAAGACCACATTTGCAGCTACAGATTTCTTTGAGTGGCGCAAGCAAATCAAGGCCTCCTGTTACTAAATATATAATTAAACAAAATGCCCTGAAAAACTCCTCCACACATGTTGCCCATATCTTCCAGGAGGATTCATACAGTTATAGGTTTGAAAGCCAGAAGGGACCATTATGATAATTTAATCTGACTCACTGTATAACACAGGCCATAGAAAAAGATCTTGGACTCATTGTGAGTAGTTCTCTGAAAACATCCACTCAATGTACAGCAGCAGTCAAAAAAGCAAACAGAATGTTGGGAATCATCAAGAAAGGGATAGATAATAAAACAGAGAACATATTGCCTCTATATAAATCCATGATATGCCCACATCTTGAATACTGCGTGCAGATGTGGTGTCCCCATCTCAAAAAAGATATATAGGAATTGGAAAAGGTTCATAAAAGGGCAACAAAAATGATTAGAGGTAAGAACAGCTTCCATATGAGAAGAGATGAAAGAGACTGGGACTTTTCAGCTTGGAAAAGAGACAACTGAGGGAGGATATGATAGAGGTCTATAAAATCATGACTGGTGTGGAGAAAGTAAATAAGGAAGTGTTGTTTACTCCTTCTCATCACACAAGAACTACGGGATCACCGAATGAAATTAATAGGAAGCAGGTTTTGAAACAAACAAAAGGAAGTATTTCTTCACACAACACACAGTCAACCTGTGGAACTCCTTGCCAGAGGATGTTGTGAAGGCCAAGACTATAACAGGGTTAAAAAAAGAACTAGATACGTTCATGGAGGATAGGTTCATCAATGGCTATTAGCCAGGATGGGCTGGGATGGTGTCCCTAGCCTCGGTTTTGCCAGAAGCTGGGAATGAGCTACAGGGGATGGATCACTTGATGATTACCTGTTCTGTTCATTCCCTCTGGAGCACCTAGCACTGGCCACTGTTGGAAGACAGGATACTGGGCTAAATGAACCTTTGCTCTGACCCCATATGGCTGTTCTTATTTTCTTATGTTAATTTCAATTGACCAGCTTTTTTCATAGAATATCAGGGTTGGAAGGGACCTCAGGATGTCATCTAGTCCAACCCCCTGCTCAAGACCAATCCCCAATTTTTGCCCCAGATCCCTAAATGGCCCCCTCAAGAATTGAACTCACAACCCTGGGTTTAGCAGGCCAATTCTCAAATCACTGAGCTATCCCTCCCCCCTGTTGTTGTAATGTTGACAATTTTTGACCATCTCTAGCAGGAAAACAAGGAAAGCGACTAGGCACAAAGGGTCATCTAATGCACAGAGGAAAAAAATTCGAGCTTTCCAATCTTCCAGCCAGTTGCCTTCTGATAATGGCTAGGTTGGTGGTGAATTGTTATTGCTATTGCTGACTGGCTACAAAGCGTCCTATTCAATTTCTTACCTCATCTTCCCTTCCCAATCTCCCCATTGCTCTCTGCAACCTGCTTGTTTGTTTCATTCACCTGTTATGTCTTGTCTTTTATATTATAAGTTCTTTGTGGCAGGGAACCTAGTTTACTACATGATTGTACAGCACAATGGGGCCCTGACCTGGTTGAGGCCTCTCGGTGCTATGTCGGCAAAAATAATAATGGGAATGTAGATAAGCAAGACCATAAGGTCCCTTTAAATATTTAGCAGAACCTGCCCTCTGACTCTTTGAAGGCTTGCCAATCATTCTTCACCATGCAAGACCACCAAGGGTAACACACGAAGCGGTGCGTAATCACCTCTTTAACTTTTACAAAATGATTCGATGCAGCCCCCAGTGTCTCTGGGTTGAAAGCAGCTATACCTGACAATAATAAGCATAGCCCTGCTATGCTCAGTGTCCAATCTCTTGCTATAACTCTTAAATTGATCATGAGCCAGTCTGTGATGCACAGAGAAAATGTTCACGCCGTGCCTGGGGACACGATGTTAGGAAGCCTTTTGTTTAGCATCTTACATAGATTTGAAGTGAAGTGAAGAAACAGATTGATAGAGCCAGAAGAGTTCCCAGAAGTCACCTACTACAGGACAGGCCTAACAAAGAAAATAACAGAACGCCACTAGCCGTCACCTTCAGCCCCCAACTAAAACCCCTCCAACGCATTATTAAGGATCTACAACCTATCCTGAAGGATGACCCAACACTCTCACAAATCTTGGGAGAAAGGCCAGTCCTTGCCTACAGACAGCCCCCCAACCTGAAGCGAATACTCACCAACAACCACATACCACACAACAGAACCACTAACCCAGGAACCTATCCTTGCAACAAAGCCCGTTGCCAACTGTGCCCACATATCTATTCAGGGAACACCATCACAGGGCCTAACAACATCAGCCACACTATCAGAGGCTTGTTCACCTGCACATCCACCAATGTGATATATGCCATCATGTGCCAGGAATGCCCCTCTGCCATGTACATTGGTCAAACTGGACAGTCTCTACGTAAAAGAATAAATGGACACAAATCAGATGTTAAGAATTATAACATTCATAAACCAGTCGGAGAACACTTCAATCTCTCTGGTCACGCAATCACAGACATGAGGGTCGCTATCTTAAAGCAAAAAAACTTCAAATCCAGACTCCAGCGAGAAACTGATGAATTGGAATTCATTTGCAAATTGGATGCTATTAATTTGGGCTTGAATAGAGACTGGGAGTGGCTAAGTCATTATGCAAGGTAGCCTATCTCCCCTTGTTTTTTTCCTACAAACCCCCCCCCCCCCAAGACGTTCTGGTTAAACTTGGATTATTGCTGTGCATATTGTAAGATGAGCTATTGCCAGCAGGAGAGTGAGTTTGTGTGTGTGGTTTTTGGAGGGGGTGTGTGTGTGTGTGGGGGGGGTGGTGAGAAAACCTGGATTAGTGCTGGAAATGACCCACCTTGATTATCATGCGCATTATAAAGAGAGGTTTCAAAGAGGGATGGGCTATTACCAGCAGGAGAGTGAGTTTGTATGTGTGTCTGTGTGGGGGGGGGGGAAGAGTGAGAAAACCTTGATTTGTGCTGGAAATGGCCTTCCTTGATGATCACTTGATGATCACTTTAGATAAGCTGTTAGCAGCAGGACAGTGGGGTGGGAGGAAGTTTTGTTTCATGGTCTCTGTGTGTATATAATGTCTTCTGCAGTTTCCACGATATGCTATGCATCCGATGAAGTGAGCTGTAGCTCACGAAAGCTCATGCTCAAATAAACTGGTTAGTCTCTAAGGTGCCACAAGTACTCCTTTTCTTTTTTCTTTTTACGAATACAGACTAACACGGCTGTTACTCTGAAACCATAGATTTGAAGAACAGTCAGTCCTCCTGCGGTGCTGTTGTCAGTTATTGATATTACCATTTTATACACTTTGCTAACGAATGTAGCTGCAGCTTTAATCACTGCTGGATAAAAAAGTGAAAAAAAAAATTAGAGGGGGAAACAGCTGAGTGGAATGCTAATCCTCTCCTAATTAGGTTCTCCCCCTTTGGTCTCATGAGGCACATAACATAAGGTTATGAAGGCCTATAACAGTGTGTGAATAAAATTACGCTATTAAAAAAGTGACTAGATGAATCACTGATAGGCTGTTAGAACAGGAAGGAAATGCATACTTAGGGAGGTCATTTGCATGTTATTTTAAATACTTTAGGTAATAGGGCAGCTAGCTAGTCCTGTATAGAAAGGAAGTGTGGTCTTATAGATAAGGACTGAGACGCAGGTTCCATTCCCGGATTTGCCACAAACTTCCCATGTGATTGTGCACTATTAAATAGTCTACAGTTCACTGAAGAGCTGCCTGCATTTCACTGGTGGATAAAGTGATACTAATTCAACGGGCCTGGATTTCCATGAAGTTATATTGTTCTACAATGGCAATAGTGCAGCCGTAAATAGGGCTGGTCAAAAGTTTTCCATAAAGCTTTTCAATGGAAAATTAGGTTTTCAGTTAAACCTGTTTTTTTAAAATGACTACTTTCCATGGAAAATTTAGATTTTTTTTTCATCAAAGAAATAAATGCCCCTAAAGTGAAATATTTAGCTTTGTTTATGCTGTGGCAGTACCTCATGGGAGTTGTAGTTCAGTTTCCTCTTGCCCCCATTTCCATCTGTGAGCAGGGCTCCCCAGCCAGACTACATGTCCCATGATGCACCACAGTCAGGAGCTCTCATGATACAACTGTTTCCTCTCATCACTTAGGGACACTGGTGCATCATGGGACATGTAGTTTGACCAGGGAGCTCAGCATATAAAGCAGGATAGGAGCATGAGGCATATAAACTACAACTCCCATGAGGCATGGCCACAATATTTCTGAATTGAAATAAGTTGGGTTTTGGCTGAAATGTTTCAGTTTTTGACTTTTTACTAAAAATGGTACTTTTTTGTGGAAAATGCCAATGAAAACAATATATGGAATCAAAATTTCCCACAATAATTTGGGATAAAGGTGCTATATAAATAACATAAGAATGTCCATAGTGGGTCAGACCAAAGGTCCATTCAGCCCAGTATCCTGTCTGCTGACAGTGGCCAATGCCAGGTGCCCCAGAGGGAGTGAACCTAACAGGCAATGATCAAGTGATCTCTCTCCTGCCATCCATCTCCACCCTCCGATGAACAGAGGCTAGGAACACCGTTCCTTACCCATCCTGGCTAATAGCCATTAATGGACTTAACCCCCATGAATTTATCTAGTTCTCTTTTAAATCCTGTTATAGTCCTAGCCTTCATAATCTCCTCAGGCAAGGAGTTCCATAGGTTGACTATATGCTGTGTGAAGAAGAACTTCCTTTTATTTGTTTTAAATGTAAGACATAAATCAATATCATTAAGATAGAGCTGCAGTTATCTACTGTATCTGACAATGATGTAATTGAAGGATAAACTAGGATAGTTATACTTTAAAACTATAGCTATAGTTCAGTGTAATCTCAAATTTAATTACAATTAACTAATGTGCACGGCATATTACACTCTGGATTAATAGACACTTTCCATAGAATCACAGAATTTCAGGGTTGGAAGGGACCTCAGGAGGTCATCTAGTCCAATCCCCAACTAAATCATCTCAGCCAGGGTTTTGTCAAGCCTGACCTTATAAACCTCTAAGGAAGGAGATTTCACTACCTCCCTAGGTAATCCATTCCAGTGCTTCACCACCCTCCTAGTGAAATTTTTTTCCTAATATCCAACCTAAACCTCCCCCACTGCAACTTGAGACCATTACTCTTTGTTCTATCATCTGGTACCACTGAGAACAGTCTAGATCCATCCTCTTTGGAACCCCCTTTCAGGTAGTTTCCAGTTTTAAGGTGTATTTAATTTTATATTTTAATTAAATACAAGCAATGAAAATAAAGCTTATTTATGAAGAAAAATCACTGCATTCTTTTAACATGAATAATCAGATTAATTTTGGAGAATCATGTGGAGGGGATGAAGAGAAACAGATTTTTATGTATATATATATATCCCATCTGGGAGGATGTTACAAGGGAGATTTCAGCCAGTGAAGTGAGTGATGACCCTTTAAGTGCCAGATTCAATAAAAACTCCATCTGGCTCTTGGAGTACAGGAGCCCATGCAAGACCCGATGAATGTGTGTTGTGAAGGTGGGAGTGGGAATGGAATGGATGGGGAGTAGAGCAGCTTGACCTGTTGTACAGAGTTGCTGTTGCGTCTGGCTCCAAGTCAACATTTTAGAAGGTCACAAAGCCAATTTGGGAAGATGAGGGGAAGCAAATGTCCACAGTAGAACTCAACAGTGAAAGGTAATTCTGTTTTGCAAAAGGCTTCAATTTTTCAAAATTTGGTTGCATTCCAATTCAGAGCTAACCCCCAAAATTTCATAATTCTCTGTGAACTGGAATAGAGCCCTGGATTCTGGGCAGTCCTAGACCCAGGAACTCTGGGTCCCCAATTTCAAGATAGTCTGCCTGCAGGCTGCCCCGGAGCCACGTAGGCAAGCTGGCAGAAAGCCAGGCAAGTTCTGACAGAAACCTGCCTGATAGGAAGGGTTCTATCAGACCTTCACTGAAATCAAACCCTCTCCATGAAATATTTCGATTTGGACAATCAGTAATTTCCTATGAAAACATATTTTGTTGCAATTTTTCTAGCCAGCTCTGCTCCAGGTGGACCCAACTTCAATAGCCTGAACAAGGGCTCACGACAATAGAACGTAGTGAGGAACAAAGTTATCAGAGAGCAGGGATGGCCTTGTGATCAAGGCACAGGCTGTGATGTCAGAAAGATTTGGGGACCAATTCCCACCTCTGCCACAGACTTCCTGTGTGACCTTAGGCAAGTCACCTAATCACGCTAAGTGTCAGTTTGCCCATCTCTAAAATGGAGATAACATTTCCTTTCCAGTGTCCATCTTCTCTAGTTAGATTGTAAGCTTTTTCTCAGCTAATCTGAGGTACAAGGTGCTGTTTGACATCTAGACTAGGAAAAAGCTTGAGTTTAGCTATCACGTTTCCTGGTCTAGACATTCTCTGTCATATTTAATCCCTTCAAATACTTGACAAATCACAGTCATTTTTCCCTGGTATATAGTAGATGTAAAATAGTTGTAACCTGGCACTTAAACCAGGAAAACTTGAAACATCACTGAAAAACAGTTCAGAGACAAAACTAAAGCTTCTCTTCAGAGATGGGTCTGAGGCCAAGGCTGGGAACTCTACACTGTTGAACTTGGAGGGAGTTTGAATCTGGACCCATACTTTGCCTGTCACCCATATTTCTCTAATGGGCTAAAGCAAAACACCAGACCCAGTTACCCTGGAACTTTGACATAGATTAGATCTGAATTTTGTAGCTAGAGCCTGCAGTGCCCTTCATTGAGGAGAAGAGATGATATTGAAATGAATCAAATGGGTATTCTTTATTGAGACCACTGGAGACAGACAGGAACTTGCAGTTTTCTCTGGGTCTGTAGCTTCCTGGCTTAACTCAACACAGCTGATGTGCCTACACAGGGTCTCCTTAAACCCTGCTCTGGAATAAACTGTCATAGAAGGGACTCCAGGTTACACTATAGAGTTAATCTCTACTTCTGCTGAAATTTGGCAGCAGCAAGCCTCCTCCCTAGAGACCCACGAGCTCTCTCTTTTCAACCCCCATCCCTTTGCCCCCTGGAACCAAAGCAACAGCACATTAAAGAAGACTCTAACTTGGGTTGAGGGTTGAGCACATGCTGCATCCTCCTGAATAGATGCTCTTTTTTCCCTTTTAAAGCACTATTGCTAAATCTCTGAATGGTGTTGTCAGCCAGACCCCTCTTTGCATTCACTGATCTCAGCAGACAGCTGCTAGCGCAGAACCAGTAGCAATTCATTGTCTACCAGAACACCCACACTGTAGCTGCCGTCTTTATAGTGACTCTAAATACAGGTGTGGATCTGATAAATGCTCCCATGGAAGAAAAGAGCTCCTTGTGTTTTTCCAGTGATGCTCGAATGGGTGAGTCTACAGTTAGAAGGCCTTCGCTACGGGGTCTGTGGGGATACCTTCCATTCCAAAAATGATTTGGATTCCCAAATAGAAGAAATATGACATAAAATGTCACCCATTTGGAATAATGAATAAATATATTATGTGACCTTGATTGTCCTCTCACTCACACTAATTTTGTGTGGATGCATTGTTTTTATCCTGTGGAATCTGTAATGCAGAAGCACCTACAGACCCCAAATGAGATCAGGGCCCCATTGTGCTAGGTGCTGTACAAACACATAGAGATAGTCCTGATTTATACCAAAATAATTGAGAGCAAATTTTACATCATATACATTCAATAAAGCTCATAAGGTGCAATTTCCATAACTTAAACATTACATTACATTAATCACAGGACATCACAATATAGTAGCTCTTTTCCTCTTAGACTCTCTTGACTTCAGTGGGAGCACTCATAGTTAAAGTTAAACATGTGTTTAAGTAGTTTTTTGAATCAATACACAGATTATAATTTACACTAATTAATTCAGAAATATCTATCTATTTATCTATCTCAATATAGATATAGATATATTTCTAATTCCTTTATTTTTCTGTTGATTGGTTGGGAACAGTTCTTTACAAGTATCTGAGATTCCAAATCTGAACTGGTTTGCCTAGCTGTGATTGGTCAGATAAGTCACATGACATTGTTATTTCCCCCTGACTGACTGGGCATGCAATTACAATCAGTGCAATTAGTCAAACAAGCAAAATTGGAATATGTTTTCCTAAATACTAGTGCATGCAACTTTGATTTTTTTTCCATTATTATCCATGTCAGAAAACGTGATCACTCAAATGTTCAGAGGAAGCTAATATAAATGGGGAGCGAGTATAGCCTAAATTAACACAGATTTTTCTGGTGAAACCAAAACATTGAAAATATCTTGATCCAAAATGTAATGATTTCTTTCCTTTCATTTTTGAGGGGTTTTAACCTTTTTAAAATGTTTTTTAAATAAAATGGAATGAAATTCCAAATCTAAATATCTTTCTGAAACAAAAAGTCAAAAGGTTTCATTTCAGAAATTGCAAAACAAAACCACATTGACATTTCAAAAATTTGTGTTTTGGTGATCAAACTATTTTTCAAAAATTGATCCAAATTCACAAATTGTGTTGGTCGTTCTGAAACTGCATTTTTCAGCAAATAAATAATATGTATTAAAAATTTTCCCCAGCAATAATTGCCAATAGTAATTTTGCGTGTCTCAGTATTTGGATGCTCAATTTGAAGACATCTGAAAAGGGCCTGATTTTCAGAGGCGGGTGTTCAGCACCCTTTAAAATATCTCATCTCAGGTACCCAAAATTGAGGCAGTTGTGTTTAAAATCACTAGTTGTGTTTAGAAATCTTGGCCAAGTGAAAGTAGCTGGAAGCCAGCATGGACACCATTAAGTTGAAGGTGCTGTAACATACCACATGTTCTCTGCCTTTCCATCCGTCATTTCTGTAACCATAATCACATTCAAGTATTTTATGGAAACACTAGTAATGGATCTTTGTTAAAATATGACATTGTGCAAGTGTTCATGAGTAGGCTTTTTTGGCATACGTCTATGAAACATTACAGCAATTTTGCAGCATATCATTTCTGAAGTCATCTTTTGTTGACACTTTAAACATTCTGGTACTGTACAATATAATCATCTATTTAACACAGTATGCTATGGAGTACATTTTCATCCTGTATTTTAAGAAGAGTTTCAATATTTTCCGCACACATTTGCCAAGTAGTTCATTCCTCTGAAACATTTAAAGAAAGAAAACAATACGAGACAGCTAGAAATGCAGGAAATCAACAGCAATTAAGCTTTTTGTCTTAAGAAAACTAGTGTTATTTATCACACTTGGATGTATCATTATTTGTCATGAAATTTCCAGATTGTGAAAGAGAGAGCGAAAGAGAGAGAGAGAGAGAGAGGGTGGGTGTCATTTTCATTATGTTGTAATTTCCTTCTGTTCAGCAAGGGTTTCAGGGGACACTTCAGAATAATGTAGCCGGTGGTTGTTTTTGGGAAGCAAAGTCACTGGTAATAATAATAATTTCAAATGGGCTCCCATGTATGCCAGGGATTATTTTGCTGGGAAAGGAACTGGATGAGAGAAGGGGATGAGAGAAATGGAAGCAAAATATTCCTGCCCTGTAACAATTGCTTTGCATTTTTCGTGGAACATTAACTTCCCGCCCTGCTGGTGCTTGGTAATAGGCAAGCTGTGGCTTGTTGTTGCTATTGTATCAAGCTGGTGGACACAAGGACTGAAATCAGATGCAGGATAGAAACAAGATACGTGTGAGAGGCGGGGCTTATTATCACACCAGATCCTTATGCCGCCTCTCCATTTACTCATGTGACTTCCTCATCTCCAGAGAGAATGGTTTATTCAAAGCACTGGAAGCCAGGAACTCCTGAGCTACAATGCTGGCACTGACACATACTCCCTCTATAACCTGGGGATAGATTCAAAGATTCCAAGGCCAGAAAGGACCCATGTGATTATCCAGTCTGACCCCCTGTATAATACAGGCTACTTATTTAGCTTTCTGGCTTTACTTGTTAGAAATAAGAGATGAGGTGTTGTATGTGGATGCAGGGCTGGGAGAGGCAGGGCTCTTAACAAATCCTTCCTTGTTTTGGAAGATATACATCGAGGTGTGTCCATCCTTGACCTCTCCACAAACCCTTAACCACGCAAAAAAGTAGCTCCACCTGCATATGCTTGTCTGGTAAGAATTTGGCTACTAATACTTGCAGCTCAATGGTGTCTGTCAAGGTTCCTTCCCCACTCTGAACTCTAGGGTACAGATGTGGGGACCTGCATGAAAGACCCCTAAGCTTATTCTTACCAGCTTAGGTTAAAACTTCCCCATGGTACAAATTTCTACCTTTTGTCCTTGAACCTTTATGCTGCCATCACCAAAGTGTCTAACAAAAATAACAGGGGAAGTGCCCACTTGGAAAAGTCTCCCCCCCACCAAATATCGCCCCAAGCTCTACACCCCCTGTCCTGGGGAAGGCTAGATAAAAATCCTCACCAATTTGCATAGGTGCCACAGACCTAAACCTTTGGATCTTAAGAACAATGAAAAAGCAATCAGGTTCTTAAAAGAAGAATTTTAATTAAAGAAAAGGTAAAAGAATCACCTCTGTAAAATCAGGATGGTAGATACCTTACAGGATAATCCGATTCTAAACATAGAAAATCCCTCTAGGCAAAACCTTAAGTTACAAAAAGACACAAAAACAGGAATATACATCCCATTCAGCACAACTTATTTTATCAGCCATTTAAACAAAACAGAATCTAACGCATATCTAACTAGATTGCTTACTGATTTTTACAGGAGTTCTGACCTGCATTCCTGCTCTGGTCCCGACAAAAGCATCACACAGTCAGAGAGGACCCTTTGTTCCCGCCCCCCTCCAGCTTTGAAAGTATCTTATCTCCTCATTGATCATTTTGGTCAGGTGCCAGCAAGGTTATCTTAGCTTCTTAACCTTTTGCAGGTGAAAGGGTTTTTCCTCTGGCCAGGAAGGATTTAAAGGTGTTTACCCTTCCCTTTATATTTATGACAGTGTCTGTTTAAGGTTTTGCTGTTAACCAATCTGTTTACATTTGGCAGATGAAAAACTCCTAAGCACATTGCTCCATATCCTTTTCCACGAAATTAATGGGGCCAAATTCTCTTCTGGCATAATCCAATTGAAACCAGTGGCATTAATCAGCAGATAATTTGGCCCATGATTTTTAAATCATTTTTTATTTATCCATCCTGTATTTATGGAATTAAATGTTTACACTAAAAGACGTCATCAAGTTGCGGTTTATTTTGCTCTACCCCATGTACAGGGAGAGTAAACTTTCTAGCCTGGGATGCGATTGGTTTTTTTCTGATATAAATCTCTATTAAATTCAGTGCTGCTAAAAATACATATCCCACTTCTTCTGCATGATGTGCTAAAGCTCACTTTGGGAGAGTGATGCTAGTGAAAATATGTTTCTTTTTGCAATCATGTGTTAATTTATCCAGTTTGGAATGGTAGTATGGGCTGAAACTGGAACCTTCATTCGGAACCCCTTTCATTCCAGATAAATGATTGGATTTCAGAGTCCAGAATCCTATAGATTTCATTCCATTTTGGACCCAGCCATGGGAAGAGACCAGTCTTCTGGTTCAGAAACAGTTGAAATCTTGCAAGAGCATCAATTTTGATCCAACATAGCATAAATGTACAATTTGAGGAGAAACTGCCACCTGTAGCTACCAAGTCTTGTTTGGACGTCTATCAAGTTTTGCTTCTTCTGGTCATTGCTTTCTCCTAGAGGACCATCTCTGTGACATAGGGTTTAGGATCATAAAACAAGACGATTAATTTTATTAGACCTGAAGTACAAAAGTTGTATACCCATCTTCAAGGTTAGAGTTGTTTAGATTAGCTACAGGCTAGACCATATGAGATCAATTAGCACAGTATCCAGTTCAGTAGCTGATAGTACGAACTACCCTTTAATGTCTAAACGGGATCTGAAATCTTTGAAGGAAAGGTGATAATGGAAATATATGTTATTATCTCGGGCAGAATTCCAGTCCTTTTGAAGGTTGCTCATCACTAGTTTCAATACAGAATTGTAGCTATAGTAGAATGTTATTAGAATTACATTATGAAATGCTGCGTTATTGGAATCTGAATTTATACACCCGACTTGAGATGTTGTTAATGGCCCACGACAACTTCAGATGTAATTTCCCCACTGTGTGCCACTACAGTAGTTTAGACAAGTTGCTGCATTCCACTATGCTCTCCCTTGAACTGATGGCAGCCCTGCTGACTTCAGCATGGACGTCACTGGGATTAAAGAATGGTGCTAAAGTCTTTGGATTTGTAAACTCTGGTTTAAAAGCTCGGGAGTGTAACAGCTTTGTTCAACAGTCAGGGCATGTTTCCCTGCCCCATGGTTTGGAGTACGGGGGTGTGAATAGCCGTGCGCACCGAAGTGATATGCTGTCACTCCCCCAGGTGGACGCTGTGGGTGTGAACTAAAAGGTTCCTACTTTGCATTAGTGTAGTCCTGCCTGAAAAGGATGATGATAAGGAAAACTAGGAACCTTTTAGCACAGGGCAGATAGAGCACAGCAGTTTGGTACACACTGCTACTCAGACCCCCTGTAGTCTGAACTGCAGAACAATACAGACATGCCTTAAGGCAGCTCATGCAAAATGAATGACTTTAATCTGAGTGCAAGATAACACCTCACACTTCCTAGGAAAATTTTTCATCTCTGCTCAGCCATCGCCCAAATCCTGCCCTCCAACCATGTCAAGGGTTTCTATGCGAGGTTACTGACACTCAGAATCATGACGGGAAGCAGACATCTGCCAGAGATTGCCAACATCAAGGAAGTGGAGCATTGACAGCCTGGTTGGCTCAAGAGATGCAAAACAAAAGCTTCTAGAAGAGCATTAAGAGAGATCCCAGTCAGAAATGGAGTGGAGCCCTGTGAGGCTCTCAGAGCTCACTGGCAAGGGGGTTACGCAAACATCCTTATCCTGGAGCGTACATTCTGGTTCACCAAAGAATATCATGTGAGGTCTTAAATGGCAACCAGGGTCGAACTGGTCATTAATATCAGTGTGAAACATATGCACAGATACTATGTAAGCTGGTATATGTGGATTCTGAATATATGGTCCTAAAGTCTGTATCGAGGCAGAGCTGACAAACAGGTTTGCTTCCAGACAAAAGACAGAAATCAAAGAGA
This sequence comes from Natator depressus, assembly GCF_965152275.1. Taxonomy (NCBI): domain Eukaryota; kingdom Metazoa; phylum Chordata; order Testudines; family Cheloniidae; genus Natator; species Natator depressus. The sequence goes on from NC_134235.1 coordinate 253,974,781, forward strand.
GTCTTGCCATTGATTGAAATAGGCATTGAATCAGGCCCTGGTACAGGGAGCACAATTTCGAGGCCAACCTTTGAAAACATGGCCAACAACCCATGCTACCATGAGTGGAGGCTCTCAATCTGGGGCTCCCTGTAGGTGTTAAAAGTGGAACAGGGAGTGCACAAATGGCAACACTTTCTTCACATGGACCTCTTGCAGTGTGGAATTCCCTCCCCACCCCTTTTAGAATGAGTTCCAATCCATTCACTGTCACGGCACACTGTATATGTGGACAAACCTCGCCCGATGTTTTGCTGTTACATTTGCAGGCCACGAAGCAAGATGGAAGCAGATACTTTTTAGAAGTGAGGCCGTGTGGATAAAGGGGCAAAGCTGGCAGCCAGTGGTTTGGGTTCTAGTTCCTTCCTTTAGCTTGGGCCTGATTTCAGAGGGGCTAAGCACCCCACTACTCTAACTGAAATCAAGTGGACGGGTGGGTGCTCAGCATCTCTGACAATTGTGCCTTATCTTCTGCTCCTTAGTTTCCTCAGCTGTGAAATGTGGAGTGCGATACTTATTTGTCTCACAGGGGGGCTGTGAGGCCAAATCAATTAGGGCTAGGTTGGCGTTTTCAGCCAAAGCCGTGCACTGGAGATGGTGCTGAGCTGCACTACCCGGGGGGGATATTCTACCTCAGAGAGGTAGTGCAGAGAGGAGGAAGCAGTCTCAGACATCCATTTAAATAGTGCATCATGCTCTTCTGTTGTTGCTGACTTGTTGGGGAAGCAACCATGACTCTGCCTCCATTTAATTCCCTTTCCAATGAGTTGCACCTTCTGGGGAGAATTTCTGTTGCAGCCCCTTCATATCCCTGAGTTTTGAGACTGAAATTCAGAGCAGCCTTACTGGGAACCTCACTGGAGGGAGACTCCTGGCTCTCTTTTTGCCTGTTGTGTGGAGGGAGCCAAAAGCTAGACCACCATGTTTGTAAAGTTTCAGAGTAACAGCCGTGTTAGTCTGTATTCGCAAAAAGAAAAGGAGGACTTGTGGCACCTTAGAGACTAACCAATTTATTTGAGCATGAGCTTTCGTGAGCTACAGCTCACTTCATCGGATGCATACTGTGGAAATTGCAGAAGACATTATATACACAGACACCATGAAACAATACCTCCTCCCACCCCACTCTCCTGCTGGTAATAGCTTATCTAAAGTGATCATCAAGTGCTGAATTGGAATTCATTTGCAAATTGGATACAATTAATTTAGGCTTAAATAGAGACTGGGAGTGGCTAAGTCATTATGCAAGGTAGCCTATTTCCCCTTGTTCCCCCCCCCCCCCCAGACGTTCTGGTTAAACTTGGATTTATGCTGGAAGTGGCCCACCTTGATTGTCATGCACATTGTAGGGGGAGTGGTCACTTCGGATGAGCTATTACCAGCAGGAGAGTGAGTTTGTGTGTGTATGGGGGTGGGGGAGTGAGAAAACCTGGATTTGTGCTGGAAATGGCTCACTTTGATTTTCATGCAGGTTGTAAGGAGAGTGGTCACTTTGGATAGGCTATTACCAGCAGGAGAGTGAGTTTGTGTGTGTGGTTTTTGGAGGGGGGTGAGGGGGTGAGAGAACCTGGATTTCTGCAGGAAATGGCCCACCTTGATTATCATACACATTGTGAAGACAGTGGGCACTTTTGATGGGCTATTACCAGCAAGAGAGTGAGTTTGTCTGTGGGGGGGCGGAGGGTGAGAAAACCTGGATTTGTGCTGGAAATGGCCCAACTTGATGATCACTTTAGATAAGCTATTACCAGCAGGAGAGTGGGGTGGGAGGAGGTATTGTTTCATGGTGTCTGTGTATATAATGTCTTCTGCAATTTCCACAGTATGCATCCGATGAAGTGAGCTGTAGCTCACGAAAGCTCATGCTCAAATAAATTGGTTAGTCTCTAAGGTGCCACTAGTCCTCCTTTTCATGTTTGTAAAGCATGATGAAATGCCGGGATGGAAGTTGCTAGAGAAGTGCAAAGTATGGCTCTTCTCTTTTTCTTCCCCCTATTCCAATATACAAGGATATCCAGGGTAGCATGACACCAGCCTTCCTCTAATTTAGAGTTGCATTTAGTGACAATTTTAGAACAGTCTAAATCATTCTGAAGGTATTTTTTTTTCCTGTTGGTATATCTTCCAGTTCACAGCACATTAACTTCCCAGTGCTCAGTTCTGAGTCTGAGCTTCCAATATTAGACTTTTTCACGTATGGTCATACACAACACTAATGAGTACCAATGGGAAAAGATGGAGGTAAGGGCAGAAGCTATTAGACGCATAGGGCCAGATCTTTAGCAAGTGTAAATTTGGCACAGCTCCATTGAAATCAACTGAAATCAGTGAAGCTCTGCTAATTTACACCACCAAGAATCTGGCCCACAAATTTGTGTGTGATTTTAGTTTCCTTTTCTTTAAAGCAACATGAGCTTGTGTGAACAGCATAAAGAAAATTAGATTGGTCATCTTGATAAATGCTGACGTCTTGGGTCTGGTATTATTATCTGCAAAGAGATCTCATGGCCAACTATTTTTGGTGACACGAGACAGTGAATATGTCAGGATTCAAAAATAAGACATGATTATTCCAATTGGAGAACTTGAGAAATAATAGGCACAGATAACAGGGTAGAGGAAAATTAATAATAAAATATTTTTGAAAAGAATAATATTTGATTTTGGCCTTAAAACTATTAGCCCTATTAATCATCTGGTATTAAACTAGATTTTAAGGCCAGAAGAGACCATTATGATCATCTAGTCTGACTTCTTGTGCAACACAGGTTGTAGAATTTCACCCAGTGATTCCTGCATCTAACCCAACACATTATGTTTGAACCAGAGCATAACTTTTAGAAAGACTCCCAGTCTTGATTTAAGGATTCCAGGAGATGAAAACTCCACCACATTCCATGGTAATCTGTTCCAATGGTTAATAACCCACCTTATTAAAAATGCTTTTTTATTTAGTTAGATGATAATAATAAAGCAAAAACTACTGGATTAGTAAGTCTGAGTTCAGTCCTAATAATTTTCATAATGCAAAAGAAATATTTTTGTGTTTCAGTGTACTGGTATTGGGGCCTTCTGGCTTACTGTGGATTCTTTTCCACTTCTAGCAGCAGATACGTAATATGTACAGAATTATCAAATTCAAAGTTTAGCAGATCATTAAATAGTGGATTTGCAGGTGGAGGTAGTAAGAAGAAGGGACTATTGTAATTTCCACTTGATGTTAAAATAAAAAGAAACAAAACTGATATTAAAATGCTACCATTGTAATTACTAGAGCTGACGAGGGGTAGTATTTGTAAGTATTTGAATAAAACTGTGAATTTGCTTTGACTGTCTTCCCAACCCCTTTCATTCACTATCTGAGAACATTCAGGCAAGGAAATGCTTGCTCTGCATACAGGAAAAGTGCTGCAAATACAAGTGCGTGGGTATTTGGGTTGTGTCTGTGCTGCCATTTTGAATTCTCTTTGTGGGTATAGGAACAGGCCCAATGTCAATGGCTACTCCGCTCTTGTAGAGAGGCTGTTGCTCCGTGGGTTGAGATCCTCTACAGCTGGCCAGTGGGATTAAGCTTCAATTGTAAGCGCTGAATCTTATAAAATAAAAACGTACGTAGCAGTTGATCAGGTCCATGGTTCTTCTATGCCTCCAGCCAATAAGTATGAAGAACAGAGATATTATGGACTGACTAATAGTACCTTCTTCACAGCTTGTGTTTCTCTCTTTGCTGTTTCCTGCCCACCTCCTAATGACTCCCCTTCAAAAACAACAGTGTTAGGGATCAATTATGCAAAGCCATTAAATCATCATCAGTACTCACAGCTGTAAAAACATCTGCACTATAAACTCTGCTTCTTCCTGAGAGACAAACATGTAATTGCTTCGCTCATTCTTGCATAATTGTACGGTTTCTGGTTTGTGTAATGCTGGGGAGGTGGGTGCAGGGCAGGGGGAGTCAACTTTAAACTGATTCATGCTCATCTCGTCATGAAACGCATATCTAGACTGAGAGGCAGATCACGGACTTTATTACAGCAAACAGCTTCACCCCTTTTACGCCCCACAGCCCTTGCCTATGCTTTTAATCCTAAAGGTATCAATAATTTCACAGCCAGTAAACAAGGTTTTAATTTGCATTGTGGAAGGGAGGTGGTGTAATGCCGGGGAGGCAGCTGTGTAACAGGAATATCAGAATTCCTCTCTAAAATTCATCCATTCTTTCTCCAGTAGTTGCCTTAGTGACAACACTAATCTTTGTTTCTACTGCTGCTGCAGATAGAAAAAAACAACCATGCGTGTTGTTCTTCTACCAATCCATTGCTAGAGAATCTTTACATTAAATGAGCTAATGAAAAACATAGACTTACTGGTGTTGGAATAATGCACTGGGAAGTAGGGCAGGGCAATTTTTTTTTCATCCAAACTGTATTTTTCCCACCAAAAAAATACAGATATAGGTTGACAAAAACATTTAGTGATTTTGTGTTGAATTAGCTAAACTAATCATAGAAGGTTAGGGTTGGAAGGGACCTCAGGAGGTCATCTAGTCCAACCCCCTGCTTGAAGCAGGACCAATCCCCAATTTTTGCCCCAGATCCCTAAATGGCCCCCTCAAGGATCGAACTCACAACCCTGGGTTTAGCAGGCCAATGCTCAAACCACTGAGCTATCCCTCCTCCAAAACAAGAATCTCACAGAATGGCCCCCTCAAGGATTGAACTCAAAACCCTGGGTTTAGCAGGCTAATGCTCAACCCACTGAGCTATCCCTCCCCCTAACTGTTTTACTTGGGAAAAAAAATACTAAACCAAAAATAAAACAAAACACTAAAAATAAATTCAGGGGAAAAAATTGAAGTGCTTTTGTTTTGACAGTTTCAAGATGACATGTTTCCTTTTTTTCAATTTGAAGTGACTTCTCAATTAGAAATGTATTTCAATTTTATTTTTTAAATAAAAAGGTTAAAACGTTGCTCAAAATGCACAGAAACATCTAATGTGGGCTTGAATGTTTGGATGCAGTTCGAATTAATTTCATTTGGAGTTGAATCCATTTTTCAGTTTGCTGAAAAATTCAAAATTATATGTGCGTTGGGTCAAGTTGGTTGGGGGTTGGTCCTGCTTTGAGCGGGGGGTTGGACTAGATGACCTCCTGAAGTCCCTTCCATCCCTAATCTTCTATGCTTCTATGATTCTATAACTCAGAATGATTTTTTTCTCATGTATTTATTTTTTAGTATGGACAGCAATCCGAAAAATCAGATATTCACACAGCTCTACGGGGAAGTTCAACTAGGGTATAAACAGAACAGAACAAACAAATAAAAATAAATAAAAAATAAAATAATAAAAATAGAGAAAAAAATTTACAGAACAAATAAAATAAAATAAAATAAAATAAAATAAAATAAAACGAATTTAAAAAAAAATAAACAGAACAAATGGGAGCTGGTGATTAGGCTTTTCCAAGCAAGGTTCCTGAGTTAATCACTCAACTCCCATTGAATTCCAATGGGAATTGGGTGCCTAACTCCCTTAGTCACCTTTGAAAATCCCAGTCATATGCCACATTGTACTTCCACAATCTTTAGCATAGCAAGTGACTGGTTCAGCCCCAGTGTAATTTAGAGCAGCCTCTGTTAGGTCTTTTCCCCCACCACCTCTGCCACCATCCCTTGATATTAGAGGAATCAGGAATAGCCAGCATAGAGCCATTTCTGCTGGAGCTAGATCAAATAATTACTGCTTCACACCTGAGGAATTCACAACTACCTCTTTAGGGCTCCTATATAGTCTGTTTGTCAACAGAGCCACTCTAAGGGTCTTTTTTGCAGGTGAAGATCAAAGCCATTATATTTACAAACATGTTTGCATTCTTCCTCTTAAATAGCAGCGCTCTGAATCAGAGGTTATGATATATTATTTGTATCCCAGTATGGCTTAGAAGCCCTAGTCATAGACCAGGACCCCCTAATGTGCAAGCTGCTGTACAAATATGTGCAAAGCCTTTAAACTTTGAGATATTGTGAACCTTGAAGTTCTTACTGAGGTCCACAGATTTTGCAAAATTAATTCTAGTTTACAAATCTATTTCCCGCCCCCCTTCCTCATGTCACTTAAACCCAGGTTGTCTTCATGTCTAATTCTTTTTGTAAACAAACATTACAAGAGACAAATCTGAAATCGAGACAGGCTTTTTCTTTTACTTATAGTGTTGCTTTTAAATCTGTGTGAGGCAGGGGCTGCTAGGCCAGGATCCTTAAAGGTATCTAGGTGTAACCCAGGCCTGCTGCGTATAGTGCTCTGTTATCCCTCTAATAGCATCTAGTCTATCTAGAGATTGGTGAGTTACCTATAGCCTTGGTTAAGAGCCATGCGGCTTTTAGCTCATGCAGTAGAGGCTCATGCATTTAGCTCTAGAGGTCCCAGGTTCAATCCCATCTGCTGACGACTGGGGTCTGTGGGCATTACATAGGCTCCTATTGCCCTAGGCCCAAATCCTCAAAGGTATTTAAGCTCTTAACTTCCATTGATTTCAGGGGAAGTTAGGTCCTAAATACCTTTAAGGATCTGGGTCCCAGTGTCTGTGTCTTGACCGTAAAGACTAAAAAATGCGGGGGGGAACCCAACCCTGCTGAAACGAATGTTCACAATCAGAATGAATTAAAGTGGTATGAATCCAAATTTAGTTTCTAATTTACTGAAACAACAATAACTGTGTCGAGAGAGCGAGGTGAAAAATGGAATAATTTTGGCCTGTTGGCAATTATATAGTATTCTCCTTGACTTACTGCATGGGCTGGAAATAGATGCATGTCCCAGATGGTAGGTCCCTCTGTTTTCTTGAGCAACCCTCTCTGATTAGACCACCAGGAATGAACTTGTAGTCGGGAAACCACAGTTCTGCTATGTCATAAATATAAAGGGAAGGGTAACCACCTTTCTGTATACAGAACTATAAAATCCCTCCTGGCCAGAGGAAAAACCCTTTCAACTATAAAGTGTTAAGAAGCTAAGATAACCCCTCTGGCACCTGATCAAAATGACCAATGAGGAGACAAGATACTTTCAAAGCTGGAGAGGGGGTGGGGGAACAAAGGGTCTGTCTGTCTGTGTGATGCTTTTGCCAGGAACAGATCAGGAATGCAACCTTACAACTCCTGTTAAATTAGTAAGTAATCTAGCTAGAACATGAGTTAGATTTTCCTTTTGTTTAAATGGCTGGTAAATAAGCTGTGCTGAATGGAATGTATATTCCTGTTTTTGTGTCTTTTTGTAACTTAAGGTTTTGCCTAGAGGGATTCTCTATGTTTTGAATCTGATTACCCTGTAAAGGTAAAGGTATGTAAGGTATTTACCATTCTGATTTTACAGAGGTGATTCTTTTACTTTTTCTTTAATTAAAATTCTTCTTTTAAGATCCTGATTGCTTTTTCATTGTTCTTAAGATCCAAGGATTTGGGTCTGTGTTCACCTATGCAAATTGGTGAGGATTTTTATCAAGACTTCCCCAGGACAGAGGGTGTAGGGCTTGGGGGGATATTTTGGGGGGAAGATGTCTCCAAGTGGGCTCTTTCCCTGTTCTTTGTTTAACACGCTTGGTGGTGGCAGCATAGGGTTCAAAGACAAGGCAAAGTTTGAACCTTGAGGAAGTTTTTAACATAAGCTGGTAAGAATAAGCTTAGGGGGTCTTTCATGCAGGTCCCCACATCTGTACCCTAGTGTTCAGAGTGCGGAAGGAACCGTGACATGCTACTTCACTGGTCACCTCTAAAATGATGGTGACAAGTTAATTGCCTAGCAACTGCTAAATAAAGCATGTGATTTCACAGCAGTGCTGCAGTAACTCCTTTGGGCACAATATTAATTTTGTGGGAACTCATGGTGAGTCTCACACGTCATCTCCTGCAGACTGTGTAATTACGTTGTGCCATTGCTCTATTATTTGGTAGACTTGTGCTTGCTAAAGTAACAGTATCCTTATTATCACCCCTCGACCTATTCGAGGATTGTCAGAGCTTCATGACAACGCGATCAATTAGACCATGGAATAGTTTCTCTTAAGGGAAGTGGTAGAAGTCCCATCATGTCAGACAATTAAAAAAGGACATGACTAAGCACCAGATCTTATGCTGCTAGGAATAATCCTTCAATGGCCGGGGGATGGAGTAAAAGGCCTGCAGTAACTGGACTTTCCTTTCTCTGGTGCAGTGGTTCTCAAACTTTTGTTCTGGTGACCTCTTTCACGTACCAAGCCTCTGAGTGCGATCCCCCTTATAAATGAAAAACACTTTTTAATATATTTAACACCATTATAAATGCTGGAAGCAAAGAGGGGTTAGGGGTGGAGGCTGACAGCTCACGACCCCCTTCACCCCCCGTGTAATAACCTTGTGACCCCCGGAGGGATCCCAACTGCCAGTCTGAGAATCCCTGCTTTAGTGTCTGTGATTCCATGAACTCATCCAAAGAAAATACAGTCTTGAATTGGTTGAGTTGTTCAAGTCTCAGCACAGCATTTTATATATTTATTTTTAAAATGTCAACAGTTGTGGGGTAGCCTCTTAAGTCAAGTCACAGGATTGTAACAAAAAAAGAAATAGGAAGGCTGAGTGGGGGAGCACAGTCCTCTTACCATCCACAATATGGAAAAGAATCCAGTGTTCACACAAGGGGATAAGGCTTCTTTTTCACCTTCTCATCTCCATTTTGAGGCAAAGATGTTCACCTCCTGTGGAAGCTCCTAAGATTCCCCTAAAATTTCCTCCTTGAAGCTATTTCCCCATGTTAAATATCCTCACGCCTTCTTGTCAACTGTCAAAATGGGCCAATCTTGATTATCACTACAAACGTTTTTTTCTCCTGCTGATAACAGCTCATCTTAATTAATTAGCCTCTTACAGTTGGTACGGCAACTTCCACCTTCTCTGTATGTGTATATATATATATATTCTTACTATATGTTCCATTCAATGCATCCGATGAAGTGGGCTGTAGCCCACGAAAGCTTATGCTCTAATAAATTTGTTAGTCTCTGAGGTGCCACAAGTACTCCTGTTATATTTCGTCCTTTGCTTCACCCATCCTGAAACTGGCAGTTACCCTCTTGCAGGATGTACCTGTTTTCTTTCTTCATATTCCGTCAAGGTTAATTCCGAATCAGCCCGACGGTTTGCTGTAGAGCGGTCTCTCTCAGGACTTGTGTGGCTCACGTCACCATCACATCTGAGTCCATCTTGATTTGCACCTGCCGGTACAAGTAAATAATATCAAACTGGGGGGGAGGTACTCGTCCGAGGAATGGATATGTTAAGAATACCCAAGTCATGTCACTGAGATTATATGATAAATCAGACCCAAGACCTGATTCAAAATCCAGGGGGAAAATTACCATTGAAAGACCCTCCCTTGGAATGCTTATCATCTGTTTAGAGCTTCCACTCTAATTGTGAGGGGTATTAGTGACAAAACAAATAAGAGCATGGATGGAGGTCACCAAATATTTTTTTCACCTGTAATGTAGGGCCAAATACTCAATTGGTGTCAATCAGCCAGTATATAATCAGCCACTTCACACATACTCTGTGTGATTAGCATGCTGCCAAGATGCGCATCCAACCACACAGGAATAAGAGTGATTCAGCCCAGAGGGTGGGGTGGGGGAAACAACCCTCAGAGACTCAGAATTCTTGCTCAAAAACAATGAGGAGTCTGGTGGATACACACTAACCCGGCTACTCCTCTGATTGGTCCTGCTTTGAGCAGGGGGTGGGACGAGATGACCTCCTGAGGTCCCTTCCCACCCTGAGATTCTCTGATTCTGTGATTCCTGACAGAATTTCTGCTGTGGCTAGGCTGCCCTTTCTGTCCAGGGAGCAGGATAATAATTATATTTAGTATTTCTGCCACACTGCACCTGGTTTAAAGTGCTACATAAACCTTAATGAATTTGTCTTCACAACATCCCTGAGAGGTAGCTGCAAGGAAATGTTGTTACCCCTATTTCAGGAATAGTTAACAGAGACAGTGAGATCGATGGCCTGATTTTCACAAAGCTGTGGCCGGAGATGAGCAAACATTTTTATCCCTGCCCTACACACCCCATGAGCAGGACTGCACCCACAATCCAGCTCTCTGCATGCACAAGTGAGCCACGCGCATGCACAAGTGTGGTATTTTATCCATTCATATGAACCAATCGCCATTTTACACATGGAACTGCAGTAAGTGCAAAGCTGGTGAATTTATACACACCGTGAAATGTGTGCCAACCACCACTTCCAGGAAATCAGGGGCTGAGTCACCTGAACAGCTGTGGGGAGGACCAGAGAGTTCCTACCTCTTAGGTCCATGTTCAGCCCATGGGATTACTTCAGTGGTCAGTCTGTTTCACGGCTTCCTAAGTCTTTCCTAATGCAGTTCAAATTTTCCCTCTTCATTTTCAAACCTCTACACACACTCACTCCTCCCTGCCTCTCTGACCTTGTATCCACTTAATCTCTCTGCTCATAGAGCTCCTTCAGCCTCAAACTCCACTCCTCCATTTCTTCTCATCTGTTTCTTCCCATAACCCCTCTAATAATCTCCATCTTTGGAGGCGGGGAGTTGCACTCTGGCCTTCCCCAGGGTAGCAGACTTAACACCAGCCCTTCAGCTGCTCTATATTCTAGTTCACGACAGAGCGGATAATCAGGGAACTCTGACTAGCAGCCAGATGATCCCCTTCTATCTATGTATTGTATGTGAAAGGCCCCTTTCACTGTATCTGAGCACCTCATACTACGTCAATGTATTTATCTTCACAATGCTGCTGTGAGGTAGGGAAATTCTATTATCCCCATTTCACAGATGGGGAACTGAGGCACAGAGGGTGGGAACCATGAAGGGACTTAGGTGGTGCCTGGGCTCTCTATACAATGAATGGGAGAAGAGAGGTACCTTAGATTAGGATCCACACAAGCCAGTATGCTAAGTGAGGAACCATCTACGCTCGCTAGAGAAGGATGTGTGCTCAGCCCTGGCCTCTCTTACAGAAAGGTGCCTAAATCCAGGCTGCAAGGAGGCACCTGTTTCTGCTTTGCAATCCACGCATGGGACCTGCCTCGTGCAAGCTGGCAGCTGAGGTGGCTAAGCTGCTGCTTGCGGGAATGAGTTAGGTGCCTAAATAACAGCCAGAGGAGGGGGCACTGGTGCCACTGCTCACCTTATTACTTTTATCATCGTGATTAGAGTACTCACCTAGGATGTGGGAGACCCAGATTCAACTCCCCCACGCTGCCAGCAGGGGAGAAAGGATTTGAACAGGGAACTCCCATTTCTCAGGAGAGTGCTCTAACCAGCTGTGGGACGCACTCAGTCTCTCCTGTTGAAGCTGTTTCATGGTGTGTAATTTTATCAAAGAGTCACCAGGGGAACTGGACCCTGCATCTCCCATCTCTGAGGTGGGCGCACTAACCACTGAATGATGGAGTCATTCTTGTGCTGCTCCAGGGCTTACTGACTGTTCCAGTGTGGATAAACACTTAGTCACTGGGCCAGAGGAGGGTGGGGGTGCTCTACCCACTGGGCACCACCACTTCCTCCTCCTTCTGGATTTTGAATGGGACCTGAGTACACCTACCGGCCGAGGCACTGCAAGTGACTTAGGAGGATGTACCTGTCTTCCAGAGTGATTCACAAACCAGGAGGCTTCGGCCGGGAGATTGGCATCTGGATGCCTAGAGGGAGGCAGCAGTTCACAAAACCAGAAGCAGAAACTTAGGTTCCTAGGGAACTTTTACCCCAAAAAGTTGGGTGCCCACAGGATTTGGTGGGAGTTTCGTGGCTCACGATGGAGCCAAAGTTGAGACTTAGGCACATAAGTACCTTTATGGATCTGGACCAGGGAGACTAACTGACTTGTCTACAGTCACAGGAAGGCTACAGCAGAGCAATAAATTATACCCTTGTCTCCTGAGTCCCAGACCAGTGCCACTCACCTCTGAAAGACCCCTCCTCTTACCTAGCACAGCAGCAAATATGACCCTTGGAATCTCCAGGAGAGCTAGAGCAAATGACTCACTTTGTAAGATGCCGCATCTGAGAACAAACACGAAATGGTGGCTGTCTCCCAAGTTGCCTTTGCAGCAGGTAGGGAGATTCCTAGGTTTAAAGGGGCAGGACATAGAAGACAGAATGGCGACATCTCCTTTCACTTACACAGCTAGATACGTCATGATGCAAATTGTTTACTGTGCCCTTAAGCTTTTCAAAAATGAAACCCTCAAGACTTGCAACAATATGGAGTCAAATGGCAAAGAATGTTTTATGTACAATAAATGATTGAAAATGTAATCTCTGATGCCCTTGCACTAGAGGAAATAACAGTCCATGATGGATGTTTTCAATAGAAAGAGTTTAAAAAAAATCTTCAATGCATTTGCAAGTTAAATATTGAACTATTCCTCACTGGGATGTATAAGGCAATTTTACACTGGACATTAATTAGTTCAAAAAAAACAAAGGGCACCCTGAGGTATATATTAAATAATAGATTTGCTGGTAGTTTACAAGAAGCAATTCTTTCCTGTATATATTTGCCTAACTTCCAAATAATGTACAAAATCCAGATCAAAATAAAACCAAAAAAGACTCATGGGTTTTTCACTTAGTGGGAACCAATGCACGTAGCGTGGGGTTGTCAGACATTCAGTGAAATGCAGACTGGAGATGTACTGACATATAAATGACAGCACCATTTTGCCTCAGATAACTATGTCTTCAAATCCATAACAGCTCCAAAAGGGTGAGCTTTTTCAAAAGCACATTCACTGTTGGCTTATCTCAGCACCCATTGAAGTCAGTGGTAAAACTCCCATTGACTTCAGTGGGCCAGCGGGGAGAGATTTTTAAATCCCACCTATGGATCTGTCAGCCCTTTATACACTGACTGTACTAAGAGCTTGCTGCCTTGTATTGAGGGTGCAGTACTGCTCGGAGGGCTATTTTTTCAGATGAGATGTATAACAAAAGTCCTGAACATTTATTCTCATTAAAAATCATTAAACGTATGTGACAGCCGCCCTCTTGACTGATGCACTGGGGATTGAACCTGGGACTGCTAGAACTAAAAGCAATAATCACTATAAAACCAACTTCTGTAGGTGGTTGCTATGTCAGACTCATATGCTTTGTAGATTGGGCACAGAGGGGAATGCATAACATGCTCTGACCCTGACCATTGGGCTACACATGTAATGCATTAATTATGGACTGAGAGGCATGAGCAGCCATCATTTGGCTAACTTTGTGATTACATGAATTAGTGAAAATTGCATTTCAGTGTCTTTATTATAAAGAGTAACTTTTTGTAGTTGTACCTGCTCTCATTTCATTTGTGACTACTAGCTGTTCATTTCTTCTCCTAGCATGTTCTCGTGTAACTTTAGCCGATATTTATGATTCATTTGCAAACACTGTCCATGTTCTGTGATCCCTGATTGTGAAGGAGGCAATGTGTCTTTAATCACTGTGGTTTATTCTGGCCAATGGCTATCTTGCCAAATTCTAACAGTCCTTGCTTCTCAACTGTGATAAAGGTCTTATGCCCCTGTTAAATATTCCCAATCCCTTTTGACTTGTGGGGTCTTTTTGCCAAATTGACAGTGTCATCAGTCATCCTATTATGATGTCCCACATCTGGTGTTTATACATCTATTGTATTGAACTGTTGCTGCTGGTGATTTTCCACACTGCTACAATGTAGGACTGTAAGTTTTAGCTTCTTCTTGAATCCTTTAATTTTTATTTGAGCACCTTCTTCACTGCACCACTAAGGCTGCTTACAAGAGTGATTGTGGCAAAAGGGAATGAATTGTCTAGTGCAAGGCATGATCAACTTTCCTGCAGATACTGCAGCATGATGCCCTGCTAGTAAACTGGGCACATTCTGCTAGCCCATTGGCTTGTGTGTTGAGCTGGTGGTAAAATTGGGGGAGGGGAGAGGACATGAAAAATGTCCCTTTTTAAATTTTGCCATTTTTTTTATAAAAGAGTCAACCACTTTGACTGATGGGTTTAACAGTGGGATGCCTTATGTTTAAATTAATTAGTTTAAGCAAAGCCCAGGAGTTCCCTGTTCTTCAACTGTGGGCCATTGTGTGTCATTACTGTCCTCAGAATTCCATCAGGCAAACATGAATATAATTTGCCTGACTGTAGATTAAACTGTGGTATCTACAAGTATGCATATGTCTCGAAAATAGTTAAAAGAGTCTCTCCTGATCAGGTTATCTCATCTTTCCAGGGCAAATGATTACTGACATTTCCCCATGGCATTTTTCAGGGTCTCTTCCAGAGGGTTTAGATCCTTCTGCCTTGGCAATTAATAACTAAGCAATCGTTGGGCAGATCTGAGGTGGCAAAATTGACATAGCTCCAATGACTTCAGTGGAACTACACTGGTTTAGATGGGGGGGGGGAGTATGGCCCATTAGCTTCAATGGGAGCTGGATTAGACTCTGTAGTTCCAACATGTTTCAGACATGTTGACCTGTTCTTTAATATTGCTCTTCAGGTGTAACCAGAGCACAACTTCTCCAGTTCGCTTCCACTTAGTGATTCCAAGGTGGCCTACATGTGTTCTTTCAATACAGCCCTTCTCTTCTGTATGAAAGTGCTTTGAGAGTACTTCCAAACTCCTGGTAAGTTCATATTTGTATTAGGAATTAGCAGGTGGAAGCGTTGATATCTCCATTTATTACTTACCGTTGGTATCCCTCCTTGTAGTGTTCCAACCTTAGCTCTCCAACTGATCCCATCTTCCGGGCGATAGAGAACATGATGCTAATATCATGTTCACACCTACAGGTGCTGCTTGTTCCGTGGCGTCTCGTCAAGTGAAACATATTGTCTTGGCAGCATGTCTGCAATGACTGTGGGATGCGCTGGCTGGAATTCAAGGGTCATGCACTTTTATACTTCCAAACATCAGCTCTGTAACCTCAGAGGTATTTCTTGAAGTCCTTTCTTGTGTATTACAAAGTGTAAAATGCACCATGAGTCAACAATTGAATCTACAGCCACACGGACTGACAGTGAAATCTTTGTGATTTTATGCAATCTCTTTTTCAGATTGAACATGTGTTTTCCCTGATGCCTTCATAGCAGATATGCATGCAACCATTTAGTCCCATGACTCTGTATCAGTACTGCTCCTAGCCCTCCTTTTGATGTATCTATGGAAAGATTGGTTCAGTGGATAGGGTGTTCAAAAGAAAATGAGTAGAACTGGTTGGAAAACAGAATTTCCTTTCTGTGGGAAATTCTGACATGTTGAAATTTGTTTTTGTTGCAAACTGGAATGAAATTCTGAAATTCAAACAGCTTAATGGGACCAGAACAGGAGCCCTGGATAATCTCCAACCAAGAATATAAAAGAAACGGGCACATGAAATTGTCAGGCCAATAGCAGCGATTTTTAATGAATCTGTAAATTCAGGAGTTGTACACTCTGACTGCAGAATTGCACATATATTACCTAGATTTTAGAAAGTGGGGGGGAAATGATCCGGGAAACTACAGGCCTGTTAGTTTGACCCCATTGTATTCAAGGTCTTAGAATGTATTTGGAAAGAGAGAGAAGGAAAAGACATAGAGGTAATCAGTAATTGGGATAAAATACAACATGGTTTCATGAAAGGTAGATCAAACCAAACCAACCTGATCTCTTTCCTTGAGAAGATAACTGGTTTTCTATACAAAGGAAATGCAGTAGATCTAATTTACCTGGAATTCAGTAAGGTATCTGAAACAGTTCCACATGGGACATTATTAGTTTAAATGGGGAAGATGTAGATTAATACAAGAATCGAAAGGAGGGTAAGGAACTGGTTAAAGGGCAGACTACAATGGGTCATGCTGAAAGGTGAGCTGTCAGGCTGAAGGGAGGTTACTGATGGAGTTCCTCAAGGATTGGTCTTGGGACCAATCTTTTTTAATATTTTCACTGATGGCCTTCGCACAAAAAGCTGGAGTGTGCTAATAAAATTTGTGGGTGACACAAAGGTATTGCCAAAATGGAGAAGGACTGGAATATCACACAAGAAGATCTGGACAACCTTGAAAACTGGAGTAATAAAAATGGGATGAAATTTAATAATACAAAGTGCAAGGTCATGCATCTAGGGACTAACAACAAGATTTTTTGCTATGCTCTGCGGTCATATTTATTGGAAACGACAGATGAGGAGAAAACCTGGGCATATTGATTGGTCATAGGATGACTGTGAGCCACCAATGTGATGCGGCCATGAAAAAGGCTACAGCATCAAGTAAGGTATTTCTGGTAGAGTTAGGGAAGAGTTATTACTATTGTACAAGGCATGGGTGAGACCTCATCTGGACTATTGAGAGCAATTCTGGTCTCCAAAGTTTAAGAAAGATGAATTCAAACAACATCAAGTACAGAGAAGGACTACTATGATGATCAGAGGAATGGAGAACCTACCGTATGAGAGAAAACTTAAAGGGTTTGGCTTGTTTAGTTTAACAAAACAAAGGCTGAGGGAAGATACGATTGCTCTCTATAAATACATTAGAGGAATAAACACCAGGGAGGGAGAATTATTTAAGTTAAAGAAGAATTATTTAAGTTAAAGGCCAATGTTGGCACAAGAACAAATGGATACAAACTGGCCATCAACAAGTGTAGGATTGAAATTAGACAAAGGTTTCTAATCATTGGAGGAGTGAAGTGCTGGTATAGCCTTCCAGGGTGAGTAGAGGGGGCAAAAACCTAACTTGTTTCAAGTCTGTGCTTGATACGTTTTGGGGATGTTAAGATGAGGTTGCATACAATGGCATATGGCCTGTCCACAATTGCTGTTAGCAAGTATCTCCAATGGGGAGAGATGGGTCACTAGATGGGGAGGGCTCTGAGTTACTACTAGAATTCTTTCTCAGGTGTCTGGCTGGTGGGTCTCGCTCACATGTTCAGGGTCTAACGTATGACAGTATTTGGGGTCAGGAAGAATTTTCCCCCAGTCAGACTGGCAGAGAGCTTTAAGTTTAGTTTGGGGCTTGGATCACTTGCAGGTTTAAACTAGTGTAAATGGTGAATTCTCTGTAACTTGAAGACTTTAAATAAAGATTTGAGGAGTTCAGTAACTCAGCCAGAAGTTATGGGCCTATTACATGAGTGGGTGGGTGACATTCTGTGGCCTGTGATCTGCAGGAGATCAGACTGGATGATCACGATGATCCCTTCTGGCCTTAAAGTCTGTAAATTTCAAATTGTCCTGTGAAATGAAGATGCAAAAAAAATTCATTTCAGATCCATCAAAACATTTTGTTTGAAAAAGATTGAATCATTTCATTTAGATGATGTTGAAATATTTCATTTAGACAAAGTCAAAACATTATAATATAGAATATTCAATGTATATAATATATATAAAGAATGAATATAATAATATTTTCATATCATAAAATCAAAACAAAATGAATTAAAATGGTCATGTCAAAAAGAAATATTTTTACTTTATCAAAACAAACCAAAACATTTTTACATTATTGAATGAAATGAGAAAGTCATTCCTTTCACTGGAGAAAGGAAATGAAACCAGCAAGAACAATATTCCTGCCTTTTCCAGTTCATTAAAATCCCCCAAAACTGGAAGCTCAAACAATAAGAGGACTGAATACAATATCACACCAGAATAATTTCTGAAAGGATGTAGACTTTGTGGATAATATTATACTTTACAGAGGGAGAACTGAAATATTTTGCTATCTATGTATAAGGTATCTTAGTAGAACAAGGAACTATTATAACAATAAGTAGTATTTTACTTCATCATATTAAAGGATTTGACAAAGTCCTTAGCTTTTTGTTCACTTACCTAGCTGTTTTGGTGAATGGCTAATCAATTACCCAACTGCCACAGGAAATAGTGCCAATGACGTAGGAAGTGGTACTCTTCGTCTCCATTAATGTGGACTCTAAGTGCCTGTCATGGGGAGTATAGACCCCCATCCTACCATGACCATTAAGGAACAGCCCCGGGAGGAACCCCTTTCAGTGTGTCAACCCTCCTTAGGGTCGCACTTTCTCACTGCGGTAAGCCCCTTGGCTTCTTCACCTCCTGGGACCAAACTTCAGAGCCTTCAGCAGCCCTGGTTCATGCCCTGGCTCCCCTCAGCGAGTCAACTTGAATTGGACACCTAGGGGAGACTTACATATCCAAAGGGAGCAATGAACTCCTGACTCAATCTGGAGTGACACTCAGCCAGCATTGTGAAACAGAACCATTTATTAGTTGTCTGGAACACAGTGTAGAAAGTCCTTAGGTCAGCATAGAGAATGGAAAAGTTACAACAAAGTCTGTCTGGGTGAGTCATGAGCCTGGAGGCCCTCTCCTCTGACCCATCCTGAGTCTCAGCCCCAAAGCATGTGTCCTGCTTCCAGCAGCCCTCACTGAACAGCCCCCCCTGACCCCCCCTTTTCAGTTCTTTGTTCTTTCTGGGCAACCACTTTCATCTGGTCTCCCCCTCAGGTCTTTGTCCTCCAGCTGGCCAAAACTGGCTGGCTTCCTGCAGAGAGCCAGGGTTATCAGTTGCTAGGTAACAAATTGCTGGGCCCTTGTCTGGGCCCAGGTCCTACCTGGATCTCTGGATTATTCTGCAAAGAAAATGCCTTTTCCCTCCATCTAGTTAACCATGCAGCACATAGGGGAAACTGAGGCACAAACACTATTCATACAAAATATTATGAAAAAATATCACTTCATCACCTCTCTTCCCCCTTTGAGACTGAACTCAGTGCAGCCAGTGACCTGGGGAAATTCAAGTACCCCTTTCCATGACAAAGCATCTGCTATAATATTTGCACTCCCATTAACATGGACCACTTCCATATCATAATCCTGGAGGATCAGACTCCATCTCAGAAGCTTGGCATTAGCACCTTTCATTTGATACAGCCACTCTAGAGGAGAGTGGTCAGTATATACTGTAAAATGCCGCCCAAATAGACCGGGCTACAGCTTTTTAAGAGCCCACACTATAGCCAAGCATTCCTTCCCCATGGTAGCCTAGTTCTGCTCCCGGGGAAGAAGTTTCTTGCTCAGGTACACAATTGGATGCCTCTCCCCCTTAGCATTGGTTTGCATCAGCACAGCCTTGTGTCTGAGGCATCTGTGAACACCATGAAAGGGCTTGTCAAATCATCAACTTGAAAAAGGAAATTATTTGTTCATTATATGGTAAGTATGCAATAAACACTATTAATAATACCTACTAATTCTTAAAACTAAGAAAAATACCTAAATTGATCAAAAATTAACAAATTTCAAATTGGTATTGTCCACGTTGTATTCAAAAACACGGAAGAGGGAAAGTCAAATACCAAACCAAATATATATAAAAAATATCATTTGGTTCAATTAAAAACTTGAGATCTGTGACACCACATCCGGATCATGACACATGCTATTTAAAAGAAACCTTTGATATTTCACAATCCTTATGTCTCATTCACATTATCATTACTCATCCATCCAAATAAGGATGTATTTAATCAATTGGATACTGTCCAGTCCATAGGCCACCTAAAAGGTGACATCTATTCTATAAGGAACAAATGCAAAAACTTCCACTGGTTGTGTATCATCACAATGGCCAAACATAAGAAGTCCCGCAAATGGCGTGTTGCTCTCAAAAGGGGCATCAATGGATCTGTAGGTATAATAAGTTTAAGGTAAAAATTCCTCTATGTGGCCAGCTGGAAAGGTATCAATGGCAATACAACACTGGTATCATGCCCAGTGCAACTAACCAAATGGAAATCCGTTTTGGAATGGGTGGCCGATGACAAAGAGGAACAATATTGTGTAGTAACTAATCACAAAAAATCTGTTATGGTCATCTGAAATGTATGGTCACAAATCCAAATTTTTGTTCTAAGCAACAAGTACACACAGTTATTGGGCACACAGCAATGTCTCCGGTACCTGGTTTTAAAAATAGAACTGTTATTCTTAGCCACCCAAATAATCAAAATCTAATTAAACAAAGTATTCTAGTGTTTCATGTATATAGATCACCATTAACCTTACAGCTAAAACTATTGTTAAAAAAGATTCATATTTATTTAAAATTAGGAATGACATAAATAAGGCAAAGCAAGCACTGTCTAAAATTTTGAATGATAGCAACTCACATAAGGTATTCACTGCACCGAGAGGGATAAAAGTTGAATGAAAGAAAGAAATAATTTTCCATAGTATCCTCACAGTGTGTTCTAGCCTTACCTGATGTTATATAAAAAAAAAATCTAAAAAAATAATAAATCGACCACCACAGGGAGCTCAAATTTCCTGCTCTGGCACCCCCTTTTTAAAATGTGATTCTGACTATACCTTATTAGCATTTACACACATCATGGACCCTGCTGGCTGTGCCTTGGTTTCCCCACCTCGGCACAAAGCTTTGATCCCAGTCTTGCTAAACCCTGTCCCCGGTAGCTCACTTCCCACAGTTGGAGGCTCCCGAACCTCCTGCTGGGTAGTCTGCCTGGCACCAGGGCGGGGTGGCCCTCTTTGGCTCCGGCTCCAGGTAAGGACTGGGGAGCTTTGGACACCAACCAGCCAGTCCTCCAAATCACTCCCCATCAGCACCTCAGCAGGTAACTGACCCTAACCTCTTTGGGGCCTTCCTTGGCCCCCCATCTCAGATGTATGCTCACGACTGGTACCTTAACCGGGAGTCCAAACCCCCTCTTCAGGGTTAGGTATGCATTGGGCACTAACTGGTCTGGGTCCACCACCTCGGGCTGGGCGACCGTCACCTCCGCACCCGTGTCCCAGTATCCCCAGACCCTCTTCCCATGGGGATGATGTGGCGAAGGCTCCCCTGGCTCTGGCCTGCGCTTACCCTGTGAATTGTGAGCTACAGGGCCATGGCGTTGCATCCCCTCTCCTGAGCCACCGGTGTGCTGCCAGCTGCATCTGGGAAGTTGGTGCCCCCTCCTGCTGGGCTTCTACCCAGTTAGCCCCTCAAGGGTTCGGCTTACTCACTAAGCCCTTGATTTGGGGGCATTATGACCACTTATGCCCCTTGTGCCTACAGTAATTACATCTCAGGGCTCTGAGGTCCCTTGGAAGGGGTTTGCCTGCTCTGACATTATCTGTCACTGGAGTCCCACTTCTGGGATGCCAATGGGTGACTCCCCTTTTGCGTCCCTGACCTGGGCCAGTCCCCTCTGGGTCTTTTTTCATCCCCAGACCTTCTGTCCACAAACTCATCTGCCAGCCTGCCTTCACTGTGCAGATCTTTGGACTTCCTGTCCATATTTTAAGGTCTTGAGGTCAGATCTCATATGACTGCTCCAGCCCAACCAGGTCATACAAATCCTCCAGGGTAGTGACCCCTGCACCCTTACCCCATTACCGGAGATATTCTCCCATCTGGGTGGTGATTTCAATATAGGTTCCACGCTGGGTCTTTTGCACACCCCGAAAACTTTTCCTATATGCCTCAGGGGTCAACTCAAACTTAAGCAGCAAAGCTTGTTTGAACAGTTCATAGTCCCCATTCTCTACTCTGTCCATCTGGCTGTATGCCTCTATGTAAGGGGGTAAGGCAGCAGAGCTGATCTGCAGGGTCAAACTTCTCAAAGACTGTGAGGTAGGCATCCACATCCCCCCCTCCTTAAACTGGGACAGCAATTTCGTGTCTAGGTTCCCTGCAGAATTGGCATCCTGGGCCCTTTCTCCATGTACCCCTCCATTAGCCCTCTGACAAATCGCCGGGCCATTGTCTGGGCCCAGGCCCCACCTGCATCTCTGGGCATCCTGGTGATGCAGAACACTGTGGCCCACGTACTAAGTTCTAGCCTTAACTCACAATTCACCATCGGTGTATTTTCTAATGCCCTGTTTACTTTAAGGAATAAACTGCCTAAACAATTTAAGAGCAAAGGTTATTTGTTGTCAACAGCTTATCAAAAATGTATGTGAGACGAGGTCCATGTTGCAGTGCATGTCTATGGTCCAGGCTAATGGTAAGTGTCACAATTCCAGGGTAACTGCACCTCTTATCCCTTCGTGGCCCCACTTCAGCCTGACGCCTCTAGCCATCACCTTGCTTGGTGCAGGAACATAAATAGAATCATAGAATCATAGAATATCAGGGTTGGAAGGGACCTCAGGAGGTCATCTAGTCCAACCCCCTGCTCAAAGCAGGACCAATCCCCAACTAAATCATCCCAGCCAGGGCTTTGTCAAGCCTGACCTTAAAAACTTCAAAGGAAGGAGATTCCACCACCTCCCTAGGTAACGCATTCCAGTGCTTCACCACCCTCCTAGTGAATTTTTTTTCCCTAATATCCAACCTAAACCTCCCCCACTGTACCTTGAGACCACTACTCCTCATTCTGTCATCTGCTACCACTGAGAACAGTCTAGATCCATTCTCTTTGGAACCCCCTTTCAGGTAGTTAAAAGCAGCTATCAAATCCCCCATCATTCTTCTCTTCCGCAGACTAAACAATCCCAGTTCCCTCAGCCTCTCCTCATAAGTCATGTGTTCCAGTCCCCTAATCATTTTTGTTGCCCTCCGCTGGACGTTTTCCAATTTTTTCCACATCCTTCTTGTAGTGTGGGGCCCAAAACTGGACACAGTACTCCAGATGAGGCCTCACCAATGTCGAATAGAGGGGAATGATCACGTCCCTCGATCTGTTGCCAATGCCCCTACTTATACATCCCAAAATGCCATTGGCCTTCTTGGCAACAAGGACACACTGTTGACTCATATCCAACATCTCGTCCACTGTAACCCCTAGGTCCTTTTCTGCAGAACTAATGCCTAGCCATTCGGTCTCTAGTCTGTAGCGGTGCATGGGATTCTTCTGTCCTAAGTGCAGGACTCTGCACTTTTCCTTGTTGAACCTCATCAGATTTCTTTTGGCCCAATCCTCTAATTTGTTTAGGGCCCTCTGTATCCGATCCCTATCCTCCAGCGTATCTACCACTCCTCCCAGTTTAGTGTCATCTGCAAACTTGCTGAGGGTGCAATCCATGCCATCCTCCAGATCACTAATGAAGATATTGAACAAAACCGGCCTCAGGACCCACCCTTGGGGCCCTCCACTTGATACCGGCTGCCAACTAGATATGGCGCCATTGATCACTACCCGCTGAGCCCGACAATCTAGCCAGCTTTCTATCCACCTTATAGTCCATTCATCCAGCTCATACTTCTTTAACTTGCTGGCAAGAATACTGTGGGAGACCATGTCAAAAGCTTTGCTAAAGTCAAGGAACAACATGTCCACTGCTTTCCCCTCATCAACAGGGCCAGTTATCTCAACACAGAAGGCAATTATATTAGTCAGGCATGACTTGCCCTTGGTGAATCCTGATCACTTTCCTCTCGTCTAAGTGCTTCAGAATTGATTCCTTGAGGACCTGCTCCATGATTTTTCCAGGGACTGAGGTGAGGCTGACTGGCCTGTAGTTCCCCAGATCCTTGTTATTCCCTTTTTTAAAGAAGGGCACTACATTACCCTTTTTCCAGTCGTCCGGGACCTCCCCCAGTCACCATGAGTTTTCAAAGATAATGGCCAATGGCTCTGCAATCACATCCGCCAACTCCATTAGCACTCTCAGATGCAGCGCATCCGGCTCCATGGACTTGTGCTCGTCCAGCTTTTCTAAATAGTGCTGAACCACTTCTTTCTTCACAGAGGGCTGGTCACCTCCGCCCCATGCTGTGCTGCCCAGTGCAGTAGTCTGGGAGCTGACCTTGTTTGTGAAGACAGAGGCAAAAAAAGCACTGAGTACATTAGTTTTTTCCACATCCTCTGTCACTAGGTTGCCTCCCTCATTCAGTAAGGGGCCCACACTTTCCTTGACTTTCTTCTTGTTGCTAACATACCTGAAGAAACCCTTCTTGTTACTCTTAACATCTCTTGCTAGCTTCAACTCCAGGTGTGATTTGGTCTTCGTGGTTTCACTCCTGCATGCCTGAGCAAGATGTTTATACTCCTCCCTGGTCATTTGTCTAATCTTCCACTTCTTGTAAGTTTTTTTTGTGTGTTTAAGATCAGCAAGGATTTCACTGTTAAGCCAAGCTGGTCACCTGCCATACTTACTATTCTTTCTACACATCGGGATGGTTTGTCTCTGTAACCTGAATAAGGATTCTTTAAAATACAGCCAGCTCTCCTGGACTCCTTTCCCCCTCACGTTATTCTCGCAGGGGATCCTGCCCATCAGTTCCCTGAGGGAGTCAAAGTCTGCTTTTCTGAAGTGCAGGGTCCGTATTCTGCTGCTCTCCTTTCTTCCTTGTGTCAGGATCCTGAACTCGACCATCTCATGGTCACTGCCTCCCAGGTTCCCATCCACTTTTGCTTCCCCTACTAATTCTTCCTGGTTTGTGAGCAGGTCAAGAAGAGCTCTGCCCCTAGTTGGTTCCTCCAGCACTTGCACCAGGAAATTGTCCCCTACACTTTCCACAGAAAATCCACCCAGTGAGCCAGGACCAAAAGTATACATGCAATGATCACTGATGTGATTGTATCTGGATATCCGATGTGCCCACAGCATCCAGCACATCTCAATATAAGTTTCCACACTTCCAAGGTCTCACATCTGTCCCAGAAGAACACAGGTGAAACAGCCTTCTCTGTGATGACATGTTCATCTGCTGTAGCAAATCTAAGGATATTAAGACATTAAATGTGAAAATCAGTTATTTCAATTTTGAGCTCTCTGGGACAGGGACTCTGCCTGTGTGTTTGTGTGCGCGTGTGTATGTAGAGTCTAGCACAATGGTGCTCTCATTCTGATTGGGGTCTGTGGGTGCTATTGCAATAGAAGTGATTAATATTAATGACAACAACCTCATGCAGAGTTAATCAGGGCACCATAGAGAAGAAGGATGATCCAGTGGTGAGGTGGCTAGACTGTGGCTTGGGAGACCTGGGTTCATTTTCCTGCTCTGCTCCAGACTTCCAGTGTGACTTTAGGCAGGTCACTTAGTTTCTTTGTGTCCCTATAACATCACAGAATCATAGAAATGCAGGGCTAGAAGGAACCTCGAGAAGTCATCCAGTCCAGCCCACTGTGCTGAGGCAGGATCTAGATCATTCCTGACAGGTGTTTGTCCAACCTGATGGGGATTCCACAACCTCTCTTGGAAGCTTATTCCTGAGCTTAACTATTCTTATAGTTAGATTTTCCTAGTATTTAACATAAATGTGCCTTGCTGCAGATTGAGCCTATTACTTCTTGTCCTACCTTCAGTGGATACGGAGAACAATTGGTCACCTTCCTCTTTATAACAGCCCTTAACATATTTGAAAACTGTAATCAGGTTGACCGTCAGTTGTCTTTTCTCAAGATTAAACATATCCAGTTTTTTTAAACCTTTCCTCATTTCAGGTTTTCTAAACCTTTTATCATTTTTGTTTGCTCTCTTCTGGACTCTCTCCAATTTGTTTACATCTTTCTTTAAGATGTGGCACCCAGAATTGTACACTGTTCTCCAGCTGAGGCTTCACCAGTGCTGAGTAGATCAGGACAATTACTTCCCATGTCTTACATATGACACTCCTGTTAATAAAGCCCAGAATTATATTAGCCTTTTTCTCAACTGCATCACGTTGTTGGATCTTCTTCAATTTGTGATCCAGTATAACCCCCAGATCATCTTCAGCAATACTGCTACCTGGACAGTTATTCCGTTTTGTAGCTACGCACTTGATTTTTCAATAAATCACTAAAGTGAACTTCTTTGCATTTCTCTTTATTGAATTTCATCTTATTGATTTTAGACATGTTCTGTAATTTATCAAGGTCATTTTGAATTCTAATCCTGTCCTTCAAAGCACTTGCAACCCCGCCCAGCTTGGTGTTATCTGCAAATATTATAAACATACCCTCCACTCTATTATCCAAGTCATTAATAAAAATATTGACTAGCATTGGACCCATGACTGACCCCTGTGGAACTCCATTAGATACCTCCTCCCAGTTTGACAGTGAACCGTTGATTCTGGTCTTTTAACCAGTTGTGCACCTCCCTTATAGTAATTTAATTTAGACCACATTTCCCGACTTTGTTTATGAGAATGTCAGATGGGACTCTGTCAAAAGCCTTATTAAAATCAAGATATATCATGTGTACTGCTTTCCCCCTATCCACTAGGCCATAACCCTGTCAAGGAAGGAAATTAGCTTGGCTTGGCACGATTTGTTCTTGACAAATGGGGGGTAATACCGCTGCCCTACCTCACAGATGTGTTGAGAGGATAAATACATCAAAGATTGTGAAGCTCTCTGATGCTACAGTAATTGTGACTATATAAGTAATTTAGATAGATAAAAATACCAATAAAGCTAAAACAAGATCATATAGCAATAATCAGACAAAAAATAAATTATCCTTGGATAACACTAAATTTCTTGTGGTAATGCCACTGCCTTAATACTTTTGCATTCCCACCACTCAAAAAATGAGTATGACCAAAAGCTAATACTAGCCAAAAACATAAGTAACTTATCTGTCTTCAATGCCTAATTAACCATTGGGAGAAAGGATTTCTTTGATAAAGTTTCAACATCCCTGCCCCTTCAATTCAGTCACTAGAGCTCACTATATGCATTTCCCAGTACCCCTTAAGAAGTCTCCCAGCAAAATCATGCCTTTTTACACGCCATTTTACAAATACGCACAACTAACAACCCTTTTAAGACCTTTTATTTATGTACCATAAAAAATCAAACAAGGGCAAAATGCCAATCTCTTTAAATCCTTGTCTGGTCACCTCCTCTGAGACCTACAAGCAACTCTGTGTATCCTCTTGTTTTTTGTTAGCTTCTGTTTCCATGTAGTAGATCCTAAAGTCCCAAATAAATCAGGAATCAGTCTCTCATAGGCTTTACATGCACAACCAAAGGCAAAGATAAGAAAGCTGCAAAAATCTCTGCAGGCTAAGATGATAAATTACCTCATATTTTTTGCCATTATTAAAACCAAATTTATCGTAATATGCAGTTGCTACAGCATTTAGATCCATCAGTAAAAATTGTAAAGGAGATTTTCCAGTTCTCTGTAAAAGTTACAACACATCCATATTAATGTCTATATTGTCAGATTGGAAGTAATAATTTGGTTTAAAATGAGGTTCACTTAAGCGGTTTATGCTAATTATTTTTCCCTCCAAGAATGTCAATTGAAATTTGATGACAAATGTCTAGGTCCATTTCTTTGACTAGGAAACTAATTCTGAGCATGTGGCTCTGTAAATTATAACCCACTTTGATTTATTTACTTCATATTCCCAGCCACTTTCTATGAGACTGTCAAGTGGGCAAAAAAGCATTTTTTTTCTCATTATTGCAGTATTTCATCAAAAGGAATCATCTCCATTTCTGAGAGAGTTCTCCTAATATTTTTTCTAAAGCTCTCTTTGGTGGAAGACAATGATCTATTCTGGCCTCAGTTATTCACATTTTCATCATCTGTCAACCAGATTACAGCAATGCACTATACCTGAGCATGAAACCTTCAGCACTTAGGAAACGCCAAATAGTACAAAACACTGCAGCCTGTCTGATCAGCAGCATAGGCAACCACAAACACATCAACCCTACCCTCTGCTCCCTGCCTGGCTTCCCATCTGATACTGAGAAAAGTTCAGGGTCTTGGGCCCAGGTCCTCAAGGATATTTAGGCTCCTAACTTCAATTGAAATCAATGGGAGTTAGGTGCCTAAATACCTTTGTGGATCTGGACCTTGTTCCTTATCTTCAAGGTGCTCAGTGACCTGAGCCCAGCAGTAAAAGATCACCATAGCTTTGGGATGAAGACCATGGTCAACTAACTCTGCATCTCTGTCTCATTCAAACTCTCTATGGTCAGGGTAAAGCTCATCTCTGCAGGAGACAGAACTTTCTTGGGGGTCTGTGAAATGAACTCTCCCATGCTTAATGCATGACTGGAAGGTGCCTGGGTACTATGGTGATGGGCATGGTATAAGTACCTCTACAGAATAGAATAGAAATTAGATTGTTTCATAGACCTGCTTGCTAAATACATCATAAACTTGGCCTCAATGACAGTAAATCAGCTTCAACTTCAACTTCAATGCTGACTAATATTAGCCAAAAATCTGACCCTAAAGATCTTTAAAAGATATACAGTCAGTCTCATAGAAGAAGGCCAAATGAGCAAAATATTGCACACAGATCCACCCGTGGAGTGGGGAGGAAGGTGTCTGTGAAGCACACTGCCTCCCAGGGCTAACCTGCGGTGGAACAGTAAACACATATCCCCTTGCTAAGGGCTGTGCCCAGTCAATGCCTATCTACCCCTACATGGTTTTGAATAGGGGCCTAGGTTTCAGAATTCCTCGGATGTGTTCCATGCGCTCTCCAGATGACTCGCTGTGTGACCTGGGGGCTAGCGCCTTCTCCATCTTTTCCACCTCTTATGCATGGGCCAGGTGTAATTATCATTCCTGCTAATGCCTCCCAGGGCACTAGTTACCCGGAAGGCTCCAGGACAAAGCAGAGCTACAGCTCTTCCTCTCCCCCTGAAATGCCCAGCAAAATTAGCCAACCACACAAGGGGGCTGTGCTGCTCCAGGGAAGGAGGGCACGCTTCCTCTGGGGTGCTGTGACTGCCTCCACCCATGATGTGGCCTACCACCTGTCATATTAATTTAGATGGAAGAAATATTACAACATGAAGGAGAGGCACAATCTGTCCCTTAGTCTCTCTGTGTTTCACCTTAGTCACCTGGTGTGACAATTCCTGGGTATTGTGTTTTACAGAGTGCTTAAAGTCATTAAAGTCAAGGGGCGTACCAAGTGCTCTCCTTCAGGCTCAACAAAAGGATCAAATGGCCCAGACCTTCAAAGGTATTTAGGCATCTGTTGAGTTCAATGGGAGTTAGGTGTCTAAATTTCTTTGAGGATCTAGGCCGATGTGTTACAAAGTGCTAGCATAGAATATCAGGGTTGGAAGGGACCTCAGGAGGTCATCTAGTCCAACCCCCTGCTCAAAGCAGAACCAATTCCCAATTTTTGCCCCAGATCCCTAAATGGCCCCCTCAAGGATTGAACTCACAACCCAGGGTTTAGCAGGCCAATGCTCAAACCACTGAGCTATCCCTCCCCCCATCCCTATGAGATCCTCAGGTGAAAGGCAGTACATTCAGCGATTGTAATTAAGGTTCTCAACACTTAAATTTCATATGGTAAATGTGCTGTTCAAGCTAATAGTTTCAGAATTTCTTCTAAACTTTCACTTAATCTGCATTGGCTTCAGAACTCATGATCAGGAACACAAGACTAATGAGCTCTTTAGCATCTGCACATGACAGCTCCAGCTGTGTAGAGTTTTCTCTCCTTATTTCTGTAGGACAGGGGACATTGCTTTCAATGCAAGATGCTCCAATTAAGCAAAGAACCTGCAAAGCCAGGCTTTATCAGGGGAGTTCATTAAATGTACGATGAATAGTGACTGCCATCTGCAGCAAATTCCAGAGAGCACGCATCTCAGTGACTGCAAGCTCACTGTCATTTGCCCAGCAGGCATCTTCTTCATCAGAAGCCCAAGCCTTGAAAACAACTCAAAAGCATGTACCATGTAAAGGATGAAACCAAACCTCAGCAATTGTCACAGGCATCAGAATGGCTTAAAAGAGGGGGAATATTTAAGGCGCAGTTGCTGCATCCGGAATAGTGATGGGTGACTGGCAAAAGGTTTGGATGAGCGCCGTAGGCATCCAAAGAGTCTGCACTGTCTGAGTCTGCAAATCTGGGCTAAAAATCTTAATGGAATAAAACCAGTACAACAGTTGCCATGCTCCACTGGCAGCGGGTCAACCCCCCTTCCGATGAGACTAGCCCCCCCCGTCCTCGCTTCTTCAACCCGAACCCCCTCCCCACCCGCTGGAGGACCCCTGAGCCCTCCCCCAACCCAGAGCTGGAGGAATGCAGGATGGCCCGAGGCCCAGGCCGGCCCTAGCTGCCCCAGCCGTGCCGGCTGGCCCAAGCCCCTGGCCACCGGCCCGAGCCCTGAGCTCCAGGCTGCCGACTGCCGCTGAGTCCCCATTGGCTTCAGAGGAGAGGGGGAGTGAGGGCGGGGCCGCGTGGTGGAGCATGGGCATGGCCACATCCTAGGTTAGGGGAGGCTTAGCCTTCCCTGGCCTTCGATACCCACTACTCATGCCAGACTCCAAGCCAGGAAGGTTAACCATGTGGCTAAGAGAAACAAGGTGTGTGCGATGCAGCCCAGGAGCTCTGGTTTCAGTTCCTAGTTCACCTGTGGGCATGTCGCTTGACTTTTCTATACCTCAGTTTACTCCTCTGTAAAGTGGGGCTAAATGTGTTTGTCTGCCATGCAGGGGTGTTTTGAGGGTTGATTCATAGAATCATAGATGATTAGGGCTGGAAGAGACCTCAGGAGGTCATCTAGTCCAACCCACTGCTCAAAGCAGGACCAACCCCAACTAAATAATTCATTCATGTTTGTGAGGGGTTCAGATACTAGAGTATTATGTCTTAATATAAATACCTCTACATATATGCAGGACAGTCATCTTGGCTGGGGCTGAGAACCTGATCCTGCAGCCCGTGTTTATGCGAATGACAGTTTAGTTGAAGGACTCAGATGAGAAAGGCCTAAAGGAGTGAACTTTGAAGCCTGAATTCAACCTCTCCAGCCCCTACATAGCACTGAACAAACTGACTTGGTGGGGTTTCTTCCTTTTGTTTTGTTTTGTTTCTTGCCTTTCAGCTCATAATGCAGCTGCTCAGCTGCACGCTACTCTAAGAAGGGCGAAAAACATGCTCCCTGACTCCCAGAGGCAGCAGGCCCCTCCAGCCCCGCTGCCTCCAGGGAATCATGGATGGATGATGGCTGAAAGGTGCTAATGGCTGCCCTCCAGGTGGGAGGCTTGGGTCCAAAGACAATGGCAAATCTCATTAAAGTCAAGGGGCGTACCAAGTACTCTCCTTCAGGGTCAACAAAAGGATCAATCAAGTTATGTAGGACAAACTGCTGGGGGCTGTAGGGCTGAGGCAGGAGGCCACATGGCAAATCAGAGTAAAGCTTATGGAGATTGATTTGCAGGCTGTGTGTGTCGCAGAGATGCCCAGGGTTGGCTGTCCTTAAGAGTGAGATTTACAGACCCAAGAGTGAGATTCAAGGCCAAAAAGTGAGACTTCCTAGGTGGTGTGTTAGGGCAGTAGTTCTCAACCAGGGGTCCGGGGCCCCCCGGGGGCCATGATCAGGTTTCAGGGGGTCCACCGAGCATGGCCAGGGTTAGGCTCACTAAGGCCCAGGACAGAAAGCCAAAGCCCTGCAGCGCAGAACTGAAGTCTGGGGCCCTAAGCCCCACCACCCAGGGCCTAAGCCTGAGCAACTTGGCTTTGTGGTGCCACGGGCAGTTGCCCTCCTTGCTACGCCTTAACACCGGCCCTGGCTTTCATATGCAGAAAACCAGTTGCTGTGGCAGAGTTGGGCGGCTGAATTTTTATCGCATGTTGGGGGGTGGTGGGGCTCAGAAAGGAAAAGGTTGAGAAATCCCTGTGTTAGGTCATTGCTTACGACAGGGACTCTCATCTTTGGTCCTTGCAACATTCACCAGTCCAGGTTTTTATTCCAACCAGTATAACCATTTTTTCACACGCATGTATGTTAAGTAGGATACAAATACTGAGCAGACATTTTTTAAGTGATGTAAGGATTGCAAGTTTGTGTCTGTGTAACTTTGTGTACGTAACACACTGTCTTTTAATCATCCCGTGGCTTTGGATAAAGGCATCAGCTACATTAATTAATATTTAACCCTTTTCAGGACACATTGAAAGCTGTAGAGAAAACGAAGTCTTGGACCCAATAAAAATTAATTCATAAAAACAATCAAAACTTTCTCAGAGAACATTGCAAACAGGTTTTGACAAAGTACCTCAGAGTTACAAACACCAGAGTCATAAACTGGCTGGTCCACCACACACCTCATTTGAAACCACACGATGGGGCAGCAGCAGAGACAAAAAAACAACAACAAAAAACCATATACAGTACGGTATTGTGTTAGACATAAATTACTAAAATAAAGGGAAAAAATAAAGGGAAAATGTTTTTAAAAGATTTGACAAAGTAAAGGAAACTGTTTCTATGCTTGTTTCATTTAAATTAAGATGGTTAAAAGCAGCATTTTTCTTCTGCATTGTAAAGTTTCAAAGCTGTATTAAGTCAATGTTCAGCTGTAAACTTTTGAAAGAACAACCATAACGCTTTGTTCAGTGTTACAGACATTACAGAGTCATGAACAACCTCCAATCCCGAGGTGTTCGTAACTCTGAGATTCTACTGTACTATACTACGAAAAAAAAAAGTCATCAAACAAATTACTGCAAGGGAACCAAAGCGCCCTGAAGAGGGTTAATAATAATAATAATAATTAATAATAAATTAATAATAATTAACACAGTAACCATAATTATTAAACATATTTAAATTACT
The DNA here is from genome assembly GCF_965152275.1 of Natator depressus. Taxonomy (NCBI): domain Eukaryota; kingdom Metazoa; phylum Chordata; order Testudines; family Cheloniidae; genus Natator; species Natator depressus. The sequence goes on from NC_134235.1 coordinate 254,007,341, forward strand.
GGTACTTTATGAGTGGGGGGATTTGCCACAGGTACAAAAGGAATTTGTGGCTGTGAAGACACTACTCTGCTTTTTGTGCGGTGTATTTCACTTTCCAGATGACAAGTTACATCTTTTTCTCCTTGATGACCACAGGACAGCTCCCAGTGATATGGCGTACATTTACAAAAATAATTCTTGCCTGCTACCGGCACAATGAAGGGGCATAAACATGTCCAGGGTGGTTTAAATTTTGAACTGTATTTTGCAGAACCTGCAAACTTTTGATCAAGTCCTACTTGTTATCTGGGCAAACTGATATTTTTTTGACCATCAAGTATTTACATGCATGCAGCCCTCCCCCCCCACACATAGCCTCCTCTCTCCTCTCGCACGCGTATAGAATGTGGGCCTGTAGTTTCCACGGTTATCACAGTACACAAGCTTGGAAAGCAGCTTTCCAAGCGCTAAGCCCTGTGCCTGAGGCCCCAAATGTATAGTTGTCTCTTTCAGCGCCTGAGTAAACTATTTTGAATCTCTATATTAGGGCTGTCAGGTGATTTAAATATGAATCGCAATTAATCTCGTGATTAAAAACATTATTCATGATTAATCGCACTGTTAAACAATAATAGAATACCATTTATTTAAATATTTTGGATGTCTTCTACATTTTCAAGTATATTGATTTCAACTGTAACACAGAATACAAATTGTACAGTGCTCACTTTATATTTATTTTTATTACAAATATTTGCACTGTAAAAAACAAAAGAAATAGTATTTTTCAAGTCCCCTAATTCAAGTACTGTAGTGCAATCTCCTTATCATGAAAGTTGAACTTACAAATGTAGAATTATGTACAAAAATAACTGCATTCAAAAATAAAACAATGTAAAACTTTAGATCCTACAAGTCGACTCAGTCCTATTTCTTGTTCAGCCAATCGCTTAGACAAACAAGTTTGTTTACATTTGCAGGAATTAATGCTGCCGGCTTCTTGTTCACAATGTCACCTGAAAATGAGAACAGGTGTTCTCATGGCACTGTTGTAGCCAGCGTTGCAAGATATTTACATTCCAGATGTGCTAAAGACTCATATGTCCCTTCATGCTTCAACCACCATTCCAGGGGACATGCGTCCATGCTGATGACGGGTTCTGCTCGAAAATGATCCAAAGCAGTGTGGACTGACACATGCTCATTTTCATCATCTGAGTCAGATGCCACCTGCAGAAGGTTGAATTTCTTTTTTAGTGGTTCGGGTTCTGTAGTTTCTGCTTCGGAGTGTTGCTCTTTTAAGACTTCTGAAAGCATGCTCCACACCTTGTCCCTCTCAGATTTTGGAAGGCACTTCAGGTTCTTAAACCTTGGGTCGAGTACTGTAGCTATCTTTAGAAATCTCACATTGCTACCTTCTTTGCATTTTGTCAAATCTACAGAAAAAAGTGTTCTTAAAATGAGCATGTGCTGAGTCATCACCCGAGACTGCTATAACATGAAATATATGGCAGAATGTGGGTAAAAGAAAGCAGGGGACATACAATTCTCCCTCAAGAAGTTCAGTCACAAATTTAATTAACACATTATTTTTTAACAAGCGTCATCGGCATGGAACCATATCCTCTGGAATGGTGGCCGAAGCATAAAGGGGCATACGAATGTTTAGCATATCTGGCACGTAAATACTTTGCAACGCCGGCTACAAAAGTTCCATGCGAATTCCTGTTCTCACTTTCTGGTGACATTGTAAATAAGAAGTGGACAGCATTATCTCCTGTAAATGTAAACAAAAGCTTGTTTGTCTTAGCGATTGGCTGAACGAGAAGTAGGACTGAGTGGCCTTGCAGGCGCTAAAGTTTGACATTGTTTTGTTTTTGAGTGCAGTTATGTAACAAAAAATCTACATTTGTAAATTGCACTTTCATGATAAAGAGATTGCACTACAGTACTTGTATGAGGTGAATTGAAAAATACCGTTTCTTTTGTTTAACATTTTACAGTGCAAATATTTGTAATAAAAATAATAATATAAAGTAAGCAGTGTACACTTTGTATTCTGTGTTGTAATTGAAATCAATATATTTTAAAATGTAGAAAAACATATGAAAATATTTAATCAATTTCAATTGGTATTCTTTTTTTAACAATGCGATTTAAACTGTGATTAATCACGATTACTTTTTTAAAATCGTGATTAATTTTTTTGAGTTAATCGCGTGAGTTAACTGCAATTAATTGACAACCATACCTTATATACTTACTCAAAATGAGTGAGATAAGCTTAGGAATGTGTGTGAGAGTGAGATAGCATGCTAATGAGTGAGTCTCACACCCAATGAGTGATACTTGACATGGCTGGTGTTGGGAGAGAAATTCAGAAGACATTCTGAGTGTTACCAGGACAGGAAATGGAAAGAGAGGGATTCTTGTGCATAGAGCTTGTTGGACTGGCAGAGCTGGGGATTTCTGTTGTTCCTTTCTATTGTTTTCAGGGAAACAGGGCTTTGTGGATATTCTTGGTATATACCTGATGCAAACCACCCCTTTTTCTAATGCAGACAACCCAAACATTGACTAACCATGCAAGCCCAAAGAGACAGCATTATTTAGAGCCTGCGTTAAAGAGGTGCTAACACCACAGCTCTATTGACTTCAATTCCCTTTGCAAGTGCCCCACACTTTTGAAAACTAGACACGTATTTTTTAACAAATGCGAACCGTCAAGGAGTGCCACAGGTATCCTATGTAACCAAAAAGTGACCTTATTATTGTTACACTTAGCCTTCTTCTCCTTTCCCTCCTATTGTTCGTTACACTCCCTTCTTCTGCCTCGCCTTAGATTAGATCGTATGCTCTTTGGAGCACAGAATGAGTCTTCCTCCATGTTTAGATGGCGTCTAGCAAAATCACTTGTACAATCCTGACTGAGGCTTTTAGTCAGTGCAATACAAATAAATACTATATTAGTCATGTTGAGTGAGATCCTCAACTGGTGTAAATCAGCATCATTTCACTGAAGCCAATGGAACACTGATTTACACCCGATGGGGATGTGGCCCAATATTTTGATAATCCTTTATTTAGCATGTTAGATGCATGGACAGAGCAGTAAGCTGGCAGCCTATGTTCAGAAGACTTTCTATGTCATTGGATGAAATGGAGCAGTTTGGGATGAAGAACCCTCCATGATACAGCTACGTTTTCTTTTCCCTCTGCTTTTTAATCTCCTTTCCGATTTCTGATGGTCTTTTTCTCCTTCGTGCTGGTTGCTGATGAAACAATGCTCAGTCAACTGCTGCTACTCATCTTCAGGTAATTATCTGTAGCCAATCTTAGCAGCCCTGACTTTCTGGACTCAGAATTGATGGAGGCCAACTGTAACATTAATTCCTTTAATAATCTAGCATCATCTATTCCTGACAGTTTTCTTCTTTTCTTTCTATGGTTGCAGGCCTTCTTCCCCTGTGGAATACAGGTTATTTTGACAGAAGAATTGATGTCTGTGTTTGGACAAAAGTTAAAAGATATTAATAAAGGAAGGTACCCACAAGCGTATATATAGGACCTGAATCATTTGTTACACCACAATTACCCTGGTGGACATATTTTACAATATACTTCTCATTCTATATATTTTAAGGTAGTCTTCAGGATTATGTTCCTCAGGCCTACCTCTCCTATGTGTAATGACGACTGAGATGTTCAATTTGCATGTACTCCTGGGGTTTCTCTGTGAGGTGTTCAGTTCACCTGGAGTGTTATGGAGCTTTCTTAAAGAAGAAGAATCAGAATGATTAATCCTGAACTTTCTCCCAGGTGTACTGCTTACCACCCTGAGTAGTCCTACTGAAGTATAGTAGAATGCATTATGCATGGACTGTTTGCGTTTGGTGCATAATAAGTATATGCAGGATGAGTTTCTTATTTATGAAATCAGTAAACAGTTCATTTAACCAATCCTCCGGAGCAAGACCCAACAGTCTTGAAAGACCATACTGAAAGATAGCTAATGTTACAAGAAAATCTGAGTTAATTAGCAATGTTAATTCAATGGGACTAAGTGTATTGAGAAAATTAGTTTGACTGATCATAGAGCAGTAGCAAATGTTTACGTACATCTCTGGGAAGGTGGGTTCTCTTTTTTTGCAGAGTTCACACTGGTGGAAATCCGGCTGACCTCACGGACAAGAGTCCTCCCATTCACTGTGGTGAGACTATGCACCTGAGAACAACGAGCAGGATCAGGCCTACTGTGCCTCTGGTGAATGTAAATTCCTCCTTTAGACTGAAACGACTTCAATTCTGTAAGGCCTCCCCAGAGAATACCACTCAAGGGCTTAACTGTGGCTTTTAGGCACTGGTCTATATCAGGGTGTCGTGGGGTGTACAAACCCCACGCTGAGCTTAGACAGAGGGGGGAAGAAACCCAAGAGACTGTGACCCAGAGCAGAGCCAGAGTGAAGCAACATGGGAGAATTGTATCTGAGGGAGAAACCATAGGCACTGAGTTTCTAATCTGCTGGGGGTGGCTGCTCCCCCCGGCTCCGCCCAGGCCCTGCCCCCACTTCATCCCTTCCCCCCTCTGGCACTGGTGGGCAGGAGGCACTGGGGAGAGGGGGAGGTTCTGGTAGGGAGCTGCCAGTGGGTGCTCAGCACCCACCATTTTTTCCCAGTGGGTGGTCCAGCCCCAGAGCACTCGCAGAGTCGGCGGCTATGGGAGAAACAACCCATTCCAGAGTTCCCAGATGTGTAGGGGAACCAGCCTGCAGCAGCAGCATCTCTTAGAATGGGACATCATACCCTGCCCTGTGCCTGCATCCACCTTAGCGGTCCCCTCCCCAGCCTTCCTTCCCTCCCACCGTTGAGGGAGATCATACCCCCACAGCTACAAGGAAGGAAAGCAGTTATGACTATCCCGTTTTCCGGGCTGCCCTCTCTTGCGCACATACAGGATCCAGACACAGCCTGGCCGTAATGGAACAGGCTACCTGTTCAAAGTCAGTCACTTTTGCTCAAGGACATAATGGGCCAGATTAGGGTGACCAGATGTCCTCATTTTATAGGGACAGTCCTGATATTTGGGGCTTTTTCTTATATAGGTGCCTATTATCCCCCACCCCCATCCCGATTTCTCACACTTGCTATCTGGTCACCCTAGGCCAGATCCCCAGCTGGTGTAAATCAGTGCAGCTCCCCTGGTTTCAATGGCGAACTGCCAGTTTATACAAGTGAAGGATCTGCCCTGGCGGTTTTCACAGCCCTCGTTTTAATGATTCATGAGATCGCTGATTGCTGTGGTTGGAAGTGATCTGTGCCCCATTTCTTCTCCTTTTTATTATTTAATTCCAGTATCAACAAGATTATCACTTAATTTGGATGAGTGTATACACATAAAGACGATGCCCCACAGCAGTATTGTGCAATAATCCTATCAGCCAGCAGCCAAGAATTGACTGCCCTATTTGTCACCCACCGTGAAGCTGGGATTATTGAGGAATGGAACTGTCTCTCTGCCTGCCTTTATGGGGATGTGCTGGGTTATTGTGGCAGCCTCGCTTCCCCCCAGCGGAATGAAATGGCATCTCGGAAATTATGATTAGCTTCACAAAACTAGCAGAGTGATGTACAGATGGGGGAAGGTTTTTCAGACAAGGACAGCCAATGTGTCATTTTCCCCGTAAGCAACAGATAATGGACAGCCAGGGGTCGTTCTTAATTCCCTTTCACTGCTCCAGGCAGAATAGCTTTGCTTCTGATGTGTCATGATATGGGATGCAGGGAGAAAGATTTGCTCTTGTGTGTCATACTCAGGAAGCCGTTGCTGCAGTTTACGGCATAGGCTTTGGATGCTAAAGAAACAGCATCAGGACTAACTCAAGTCCAGAAGTTCCCCTTTTGGTAAGGCTTAATAAGACGTAAACATCTGGCAGTCTCCCCACAGGGAAGGAGGTACAGTAGAACCTCAGAGTTATGAACATAAATGGCTATACTGGGTCAGACCAAAGGTCCATCTAGCCCAGCATCCTGTCTTCCAACAGTGGCTGGTGCCAGATACTTCAGAGGGAATGAACACAACAGGGCAATTTATCGACATTATCCATCCCCTCTTGTCCAGTCCCAGCTTCTGGCCATCAGAATTTAGGGATACCCAGACCACGGGATTGCATCAGTGACCATATGAACAAATGAACGGCCATACTGGGTTAGACCAAAGGTCCATCTAGCCCAGTATCCTGTCTTCCAACAGTGGCCAATGCCAGGTGCCCCAGAGGGAATGAACAGAACAGGTCAGCATCAAGTGATCCATGCCCTGTTGCCCATTCCAAGCTTTTGGCAAACAGAGGCTAGGGACACCATCACTGCCCATCCTGGCTAATAACCATTGATGGACCTATCCTCCATGAATGTATCTAGTACTTTTTTTAACCCTGTTATAGTCTTGGCCTTCACAACATCCTCTGGCAAGGAGTTCCACAGGTTAACTGTGCATTGTGTGGGGAAAAAAACCTTCCTTTTGTTTGTTTTAAACCTGCTGTCTATTAATTTCATTTGGTGACCCCTAGTTCTTGTGTTATGAGAGGGAGTAAATAACACTTCCTTATTTACTTTCTTCACACCAGTCATGATTTTATAGACCTCTATCATATCCCCCCCTTAGTCGTCTCTTTTCCAAGCTGAAAAGTCCTAGTCTTATTAATCTTTCCTCATCTGGCAGCCGTTCCATACCCCTAATCATTTTTGTTGCCCTTTTCTGAACCTTTTCAAAGTCCAATATACCTTTTTTGAGATGGGGCGACCACATCTGCAAACAGTATTCAAGATGTGGGCATACCATGGATTTATATAGAGGCAATATGATATTTTCTGTCTTATTATCTATTCTTTTCTTAATGATTCCCAAAATTCTGTTCATTTTTTGACTGCCGCTGCACATTGAGTGGATGTTTTCAGAGAACTATCCACAATGACTCCAAGATCTCTTTCTTGAGTGGTAACAGCTAACTTAGACCCCGTCATTTTATATGTATAGTTGGGATTATGGACCAGCTTGGATAGTAGCCATTGATGGACAGATCCTCCATGAATTTTTCTAATTCTTTTGTAACCCAGTTATACTTTTGGCCTTCACAACATCCCATGGCAACAAGTTCCACAGGTTGACTGTGCATTGTGTGAAGTGGGTATTTCCTTATGTTAAACCTGCTACCTATTAATTTCATTGGTTGACCCCTGGTTTGTGTGTTATGTGAAGGGGTAAATAACACTTCCTTATTCACTTTCTTCACATCATTTATAATTTTGTAGACCTGTATCATATCCTGCCTTAGTCATCTCTTTTCTAAGATGAATAGTCCCTGTCTTTTCAATCTCTCCTCATACAGAAGCAGTTCCATACCCCTAATCATTTTTGTTGCCCTTCTCTGTACTTTTTCCATTTCTCATATATCTTTTTTGAGCTGGGGTGACCAGAACTGCACATAATATTCATGGTGTCAGCATACCATGGATTTATATATTAGCATTATGATATTTCTGTCTTCTTATCTATACTTTCCTAATGGCTCCTAACATTGCTAGCTTTTTTGACTGCCGCTGCACATTGAGTGGATGTTTTCAAAGAACTATCCACTATGACACCACAATTTCTTTCCTGAGTGTTAACAGCTAATTTAGGCTCCATCATTTTCTATGTATAGTGGGGATTGTTTTCCAATATGCATTACTTTGCATTTATCAGCATTGAATTTACTCTGCCATTTTGTTGCCCAGTCACCCAGTTTTGTGAGATCTCTTTGTCACTCTTCACAGTCTGCTTTGGACTTAATTATCTTGAAAAATTTTGTATCATCTGTAAACTTTGACTCCTCACTGTTTACCCCTTTTTCAAATCTTTTATGAATATGTTGAACACCACACATCCCAATACAGATCCTTAGTGGACCCACCTATTTACCTCTCTCACTGTGAAAACTGACCATTTATTTCTCCCTTTAATTCCTATCTTTTAACCAGTTACTGATCCATGAGAGGACCTTCCCTATTATCCCATGACAGCTTACTCTGCATAAGAGCCTTGGTGAGGGACATAGTCAAAGTCTTTCTGAAAGTTCAAACTACACTATACCCACTTGATTGCCCTTGTCCACATATTTTTGACCCCCTCAAAGAATTATAATAGATTGGTAAGGCATGATTTCCTTTTACCCAAGCCATGTTAACTCTTCCCCCAACATATCTTGTTCATCTATGTGTGTGATAATTCTGGTCCTGGTGACTTATTACTACATTACTTTAATCTATCAAGCTGTTCCAAAACCTCCTTTACTGACACCTCAGTCTGGGAAAGTTCCTCAGATTTGTCACCTAAAAAGAATGGTTCACATGTAAGAATCTCCCTCACTTCCTCTGCAGTGAAGACTGCTGCAAAGAATTCATTTAGCTTCTCCACAACAGCTTTGTCTTCCTCTGAGTGCTCCTTTAGCACCTTGGTAGTCCAGTGGCCCCACTGATTGTTGGGCAGTCTTCCTGCTTCTGATGTACTTAAAAAAATTGATGTTAGTTTTTGTGCCTTTTGCTAGTTGCTTCAAATTCTTTTTTGGACTGGCTAAATATTTTTTCACATTTGACTTGCCAGCGTTTAAGTTCCTTTCTATTTTCCTCAGTAGAATTTTACTTCCATTTTTATAGTATGCCTTTTTGTCTCTCACTGCCTCTTTTTTACTCTGTTGTTCAGCCATTGAGGCCTTATTTATTTATTTTTTTGGTCCTCTTACTGTTGTTTTTTTTTATTTGGTGTATACATACAGTTTGAGCCTGTATTATGGTGTTTTTAAAAAGTTTCCATGCCACTTGCAGGCATTCTATTCTTGTGACTGTTCCTTTTAATATCTGTTTAACTAGCTTCCTCATTTTTTGTGTAGTTCCCCTTTCTGAAGGTAAATGCTACTTTGGTGGGTTTTTTTTTGGTCTTTTCCCCCTACAAGGATATTAAATTTAATTACATTATGGTTGCTATTATCGAGTGGTTCAACTATATTCTCCTCTTAGACCAGATTCTGTGAGGCAATTAGGACTAAATCAAGAGTTGTCTCTCCCCTTGTGGGGTCCAGGACCAGTTGCTCCAAGAAAGAATCATTAATGGTGCCTAGAAATTTTCTCTCTGTATTTCATCCTGAAGTGACATGTTCCCAGCCAATATGGGGATAGTTGCAAATCTCTTTTAATATTAGATTTTCTATTTTTGTAGCCTCTTTAATCTCCCTGAACATTTCACAATTGCTGTCATCATCCTGGTCAGGTGGTCAACAGTATATTCCTATTGCTATACTCCTATTATTCAAGCATAAAATTTCTATCCATAGAGATTCTATGGTACTATTTGATTCATTTAAGAATTTTACTATATTTGACTCTATGCTTTCTTTCAGATATAGTGCCACTCCCCCACTAGCATGACCTACTCTGTCATTCCTATATATTTTGTACTCTGGTGTTATGATGGCGGGAGTAAGTATGACTCTTTTAAAGTGTTCTACTTTGGGGAGTCGGGCTCTTGAGGCAGGAAGAAGCAGCTTCGTTGCGGGGGGGAGGGGTTGTCTCCTCCCGAGCGGCTGGGGCTCCGGCTGGATAAGGAGGTTGCACCTCTCCTCTTGAGGTTCGCTGATTCTCTCACTAGTCTGCACCGTTTAGAGGGAAAAGACGTGGTTCGCCACTGATCCTCCTACTCTGGTCTAGTTACTGGGGCAGCAAAAATAACAGATCCTTAACCTTCTTGCGGTGCCCGCCGGATGCCACCTATATGGTGGTGACCAAGAGGATCTGCTGCCTTGCCCCACAGGGTGACATTTCACCAAGTTTCTGTGATGCCTATTATATCAGTATCTTCATTTAATACCAGGCACTCAAGTTCACCCATCTTAATATTTAGACTTCTAGCATTTGTGTACAAGTACTTATATAATTTATCAATATTTTGTTTGCCTTCATGTAATGTAATTGAAAGGGACTCTTTTTCATTTGTCTGCTTCTCTTCAGTTCTTACCTGTACTATATCAACTTATATCATCTCCTCTTTACTAGGGTATAGCATATCCCGTTTAATAAATCCTCCCCTAAGGGATGTGTCTGAACCATGTGATCCTCTGAATCTATCAGCTTTCCCCCAGCCTTTAGTTTAAAAACTCCCTTAAGAGCTTTTTAATTTTACATGCCAGCAATCTGGTTCCATTTTGGTTTAGGTAGAGCCCATCTTTCCTGTACAGGCTTCTCCTTTCCTGAAAAGCTCCCCAGTTCCTAATAAACCTAAGTGCCTTCTCTGAATTTAGGTTTATTAGAAACTCATTAAATCCCTGTTATTTCAGTTTACTCTCTAACATCTCTGAAACCTAGAGATAAGATGTTTCATGAAATACATAGACTCTGAGAAGCAGGGCATTTTTTAAAATGAAGCACAAACCTTGTCTTCAGCATAAGGAGGAGATTTAATGATGTTTGACAGTCTGCTGAAAGCCTAAGGGCTGTACACTCCTCTTTGTAGTAAAAGTGGAACACAGGGCAAGAATCCACAGAAATCTACTATAAAAATGAGATGTAGGAAGAAAATGATTTGCAATGGCCCACAGTTGACATGTCTAGAAAGACCTACTGAAGAGAGTCAACAGCCAGAAATCACTTGATGGGGAATATGTACAACACTGAACTACTGGACATCTAGTATGGCATTATCAGTGGGTATAGTGTAGTTTGAACTTTTTGGCCTGTGTGATGTGAAGGAGGTCAGACTAGATGATCACGATAGTCCTTTCTGGCCTCAAAGTCTATGAATCAGGAATAGGATCCCAGGGTCTCGATAAATGTGCAGCAAGCTTCATTGACCTGCGTGCAATTTGAAATTAATCCCATACCACTTACTCCATGCTCAGCCAGCCCTTTTATATTCAGAAATCCAGTGAAACTGTAATACAGGCTATGTATTACTGAGATATAGATTTCTGTTAATGCAGTTACTATTAGCCAGAGGAACAGTAACTTATGATGTCATTTCTGTAGTAAGCAGAGCAGGGTGAGCAGTGAAGAAATAGTCTTGGCATACGCTTTTGTGACTCATTTCAATTTGGGCATGATCTCACCCTGTTTTGAAGACTTCATGCAAACATTTATATGAGCAAAGTATTGTAGTCTGGACTTCTGCAGACAGTGAATTTCGGACCTGTAGGCAAGATTTGCTTAACTGAGAAATATTCATTTTGTAATTAAACCAAATTCATTCAGATGGGAACAGAAGTAGCTTCAAAAGGTCAGTTCACCCAATCAGAGATGGAGCCATCTATCTGTTATTTCTACTGCACGGTCACCATATCTAGTTGCTAGTATCATGACCAGAGAGGCTAATGACTACAGTTCAAACCGATAACACAAACACAAAATTAAGGGCTGGACTGTGGTTTTTGGCACAGGCCTGAGCAAGGATTGGTTCATACACTGCACCATCCCAAAAGTAGCCCAGAAAGAACGGCCTCTGGGTATGTCTACACTAGAAATGCTATATCACCACAACTGCAGTTGCGGTGGTGTAATGTAAACACTTACGACAGCGACGGAAAGGGTTCTTCCATTGCTGGGTGTATCGCATCCAACTCGCAATCTAGCCTCCAGATCTCAGGTTGACACTATTTCACCGCACATATTCTTACATTTTAATACATGTACCCAGCTGATTGAGACAGGCACATACATCTTTCTGACCCTTAGAATACAGCTTCGGAAGGTTACATAATTTTTTAAAATATTATTATTAATCAGGTGAAATCAGCCCCATAAAGGTGAAATCAGCTCCCTGTCTCACAGTGGCTTCAGACAAAACGACATTTTCTTCTGGAGAACCATCGGTGCCTTTGTCCTATATTTTAACATGAGTATTTTTCCAAAGGGAAAAGGTCTCTTATCTGTTGCTGTGCCGTCCAGATGGTTTTTCAACACCAAGTATGTTCATCCCAGCAAAAAATGTCTTCATATGTCACCTCTTCTATATATAACTATATTTACCTTCTGCCCATGGATAGACATTTATCTTATAGTACATGCAATTAAATGAATAGGATTTTAATATCACTAGGGGGAAGTGCTCTACCAACAAAGCAGAATTAGGTTACAACAATGAAATTAGTTTACCTCCAAGATACCACAGTCATTGGGAGGACTGAAACAAGGGAGTGTCTTATTACATTAGACAGGATGCTTGTGGATGGACTCCCGTGTAACAGCAGAGGGATGCAAGGTACTGACACTGCTGAGACTAGAGGAACTTTCAAAGATAAAGGTATATTTGAATGATTACAAGATGCATTATTTTAGGATATAGCACAACCAGATTATTGTGAACTAGGATCAAGGGAATTCTAATTAAAATCTTGGATTGTTTAATGCATTGCAGTGATCAGATTGCAAGACAGTAGATTATCTAATCTATCTATTTTATGTAAGTTTATATAGGATATATGGCACCTAACACCACAATATATGTACACGAGAGCATACACTTAAGGACACATTCATACAAAAGTGAAATTATCCTATTCACTTCAATGGGCATTGGATCAGGTACTTGGACTTTCTTCTAATAATGCATATGCACTGATGAAAAGCTTCTAGAGGAGCTGGAACCCCAGATATTGAACATCCCTGAAACCACTCGAGAAGGCATTGGACCGCTTACAGGCTTAATGGTGGAAGGAAATGCTTGAGAATCCCGTGAAGTATCAAACTAACCACATCAGAAAAGTTTTGCGTGGCTTCATGTCTCATAGCTAACATTGTGTAGGACACTGGCCTTACACAGTGAACTACAACTAGGTTTGAGCAAAGCAGACTAAAGCAGCGCAATGAGGGCTGTGACTCGTTTGCTGGGACACATCCCTGAACTTTGATAAATTAGCCTCGAAGCTAGCGTTTGTAGTGTTCCCTCTTGATAAAGAAAAAGTAATAATCAACAGCAGCTGTGAACTCAGCAATAAATACATTCCTATTTCCATTTTCAGGCCATAAACCCACAGACTTTCTGCTGGAACCAGTGAATAACTCAGATGCCAAGTAGGAAGGCCTGTCATTTGCAGAAAGAAATATGTTTACGGGAAATTTAACTGTCAATGTTACATGTCCATATGCTTTCCAACAGAGTGGATCTGTAGTTCTCAGCAGTTTTCATATTGTCCAATTTATCCTAGCACAGGCTACTTCCTAAACACATAGGAGATTTTGTTTAAAAATGTAACCCTTTTTTTGAAATTTAATTCTCCTTGTCACACATTTACATGACTCACCTACCATGGGCCTGAGTCTCTTCTCATACCTAGGGAAATCAGAAGTAACTCCACTGAAGTCAATGGAGTTACATGGGGGTAGAATGGTATAAGTGAGAGAAAACTCAAGTCCCATATGTTTTTGATTCAGAGCAGGGAGCGTCATCTAAAATCTCCAGTAGTTTTAAAATACTGGGGAAGGGATTCTAAAACGTCCTGCCAAACAACCAGCTGTTTCTTTGGTTCCAACAAAAAGTTTGCATGCCAATTACACTCACTAGCCAAGGAACAAGTAGGGTTCGAGGAATTTACTAATGTTTTATCTATTTCAATGTATAAAATATGTACCTGTTGTGGTCAGCTAGGTAAACCAGTATGAAATCATGTGCTGGTATTATTTTTATTTCAATAGCACCAGGAGGCTCCGATCGAGATTGAGGGCCCATCACCTTAAGCACTGCACAAACACATAGCGAAAGACAATCTTTTCCCCCAAGGTTGTATAATCTAAATAGACAAGACAGCTAATGGGTGGGAGGGGAAACAGAAATCCAGAGAAGTGAAGCATCTTGCCTGGGATCATACAGTAGGTCACTGGCAGAGTAAAGAACAGAACCCAGTTCTCCACAGTCACAGTCTAGTACCCAAGCCACAGGGCCACAGCCTGCCTCCTGCCTATAAATATGCTTCAATTAAACAAACATCAGCAAAGGATACTGATGATCTCCCTCACTGCTCATTAAAAAGAGACTCCATGCCCACAATGACAGGTTTCAGAGTAACAGCCGTGTTAGTCTGTATTCGCAAAAAAAAAAAGGAGTACTTGTGGCACCTTAGAGACTAACCAATTTATCCTCATGCTCAAATAAATTGGTTAGTCTCTAAAGTGCCACAAGTACTCCTTTTCTTCATGCCCACAATCTGTCCCTTCAGGAAATGCTTGGTCTTTAACCCATTGGCACCAAATACATCTCAGTGACATGGAATTTATGCTAATGAAGTCCTGATTAGCTAGGAGTCACTACCACTAGATTTAATCAGTACTCCAGGGGGAATTCCGCATCAACAAATTAAATATTCTGGGCCAAAAAATTAAAAATTCGGCACACAATATTTTAAATTTCTGCAAAATTCTGCATTATTTTATTTGTCAAAATAACATGATATAATCATGCTAGTTTCAACTATTTTGGTAATTTATTTCAAACTACCTGTCAGCAACTGTGTGTGTAGAAATACAGACACACAGACACAGACACACACACACACACACACACAAATTCCCCCAGGAATAGAGAATTAAAGAAACCCCATAGGACAACCCAGTCCCTGTTTCTCTGCCCCCTCCCCACTAGAGCCCAGCCAGGGGGTCAGATACCCATACTCCCTCCTCCCAGAGCCCAGCTCCGGGGCACCCCCCCAGAGCCCAGACAACCTTACCCTTTACTCCCCAGAGCCCAGCCATGGGGTGCCCCCCATCCCACACCCCCTCCCCTCCAGAGCCCACCAGCAGAGCCCCCCGAGCCCAGACACTTGCATGCATCCCTTGCCCTTCCACAGCCCAGGGATCCAGAGGGAGAAACAGCCTGATGCTGGGTCCTGGGTTTGTGAGGAGTTTTCTGCATGCAACCTCCTTCCTTCAGGGCATGCCTGTAACTGCAGCTGCCCAGAACCCTCCCATTCCCTCCCCCACCACCCAGCAGTGTCTGGGTCCAGCAGCCCCTAGTGGCAGCCAGTAACTCTGCAGCCTATTTCTGTGGGCGGGGGAAAGGAAATTCTGTGCAGAACATTAATTTCTGTGCAAATTCTGCACTGCACAGTGGTGCAGAATTCCTCCAGGAGTAAATCAGGTTCCTAAGAGTTCCAGCTGAGCAAGTCTCTCAGTTAAGTGTGTCCCTATAAGATGCCTAGTCCTGCTTCCCCTAAAGTGCCTGATTCTCCTCTCATTGTTAATGAGAATTGTGCTCCAAGGGCTGAATACCAAACCCATCACAGCCCACAGGAGCCTTCCCACGGACACAATGCGCTTTAGAGTGAGCTTCTAGATATTCATGCTGTATGACAGATATAGATGATGCAGTAGTTAAATCAGCTGCACACCAGCCAGGGAGACCTAAGTGTGACTAGTTCTCCTTGCCTTATCAAGTTCAATAAAATGTAGGTGACAGTAATTGGCACCGTTGCCAAATGACTCCTCCTGGGAGGGTAGGACATGAATTCAAGCATAACATTGGAATCAGATCTTACTATGTCAAGGCAAAATTTCAAATTCAGGACTTGTGGATATAATTATACAGCTCATCAAAAATACATCTAAAGAGTTACTTTAGAATATTCAGATGGATTGATCCCTGGCGTAATTTCCGTGAAGTCAATGGTGTTGCATCAGGGATTAATTTAGCCCATTATATTTAAGGATGCAATTCCACATTTATTCTATATGCAATTTTTGTCTGGAATAAAGATCTAATAAGGTAAGATCTTGAATAAAAAATCCAAATAGGGTTCATTTATTGAGTTCTATGACATACTCCTAAAGATACGGTATCACTTTCCTGCCATCTGTTTTTTCCCATTCCCTCATTACTTACACACACACACATACATACACACAATGCCATCAAAGGCATTCATTAATGCTTTTTTATTTTTAAAGGTAGAAAAGGCAGTTAGACACACAACTCCCATTTAACATCAACAGGAAATGGGTACCCAGTTCTCATACGTGTCTTAGAAAATCTCACTTTTATTTTATATTTATAAAATATATGACCTCATAATCCCTTTGGGTGCAATTCTCTCTAAAGGGTTAAATGAAACTTAAGTAGGGTGAGGGTCTTGTGTGATGCCACTACACAGGTGAATTTCATCTTTGATGCACTTACAAATAATTAGATATATATACAGTAAAAGCTGTGTTATCAAGCACTTTACCAGCTGGAAAGCTCTAGAAACTGGCATTTCTGATACCTATTAAAAGTCCAGTTGGTGTGAGGCCAGTAGGCTCCCTACCTGGCTCCATGTGGCTCCCCAGAAGTGGTGACATGTCCCTGCTGCTCCTAGGTGGAGAAACGGCCACGGGGGGCTCCATGTGCTGCCCCAGCCCTGCCTAATGGGACCGTGGCCAATGGGAGCTGCGGGGGCAGCACCTGCAGGCAGAGGCAGTGCGCAGAGCCACTTGATGGCGCCTCTGCCTAGGAGCAGCAGGGACATGTCGCTACTTCCAGGGAACCACCCAAAGTGAGCGCTGCCCGGATCTGGCACCCAGAAACCCCTTCCATGCCCTAACCCCCTGTGCCAAGCCCCCTTTCGTACCCAAACTCCCTCCCGGAGCCTTTGCCCTGCATCCCCAGATTTGGAAATCAACATGCAGAACAATTCAGAAAGAATTCCCCAAAGTCTCCACAGAGACAGCTTACTCAGGAAATGCCTGAGTAAAGAGAGAACTCTAGTAGCATGCCCTGAAAATGAACAAACTCAAGGCAAAGCCAAATGTTGGAACTGAAGGTCCCTTAGTGAGACAGGAACTTTTACCAAGAGAGACCCTTTTGATCACAACTGCCAGCTGGTGCTTAGGGTAAGGGTGATCTCCAGTATTGTCACTAACCCCTTTGTACATCAAAGTTAACTCCATGAAGTGAATTCAGAAACAACTACTTATTAGGGCAGGTTGAAAATTTTCAAAATTCATAGTTTCAATTATTTTTTAATCAAAATGCTAAATTTTGTGGGGTCAAATTTGTGGCAAATATGAAAACAAAAAGATGTTGTCCCAGTTTTTGACAAGCTTGATTGCTTATCAGGTCAGATCATGAAGCACAGCGGTAACATGGCCCACCTGACAGCCCCATTATGAAGTGATGGTTCTCATATTCTGAACTCACTGATATTTCCAAATGGGCCTTCAGTGGTGTAGCCATTATATAGTACAGTGACGGAAGCCAATAGACAAATGATGTGACTCACAGTGGTGCAGTCTACATCTGAGAAGAAAGATCACTTCCTCCTTGCCAGAGGCTGATGAGAAAAGAACCTTCTTGGCTCCAATTTACCCAGGAATCCAAGTTTAGCAGACAAATGTAAAAGCATTTGTCAAACTTCTTTTCTTTTTAGAGTGAGCATATCCTTTAGTAGAGGGAGCAGATATCACCTCTGCCATATCCTCAAGCCACGCGCATCACCTCTGCCTTTTTTCCTCACTGAGCTTCAGCCTTCTCACTCTTATCCCACTCTCAGCAAAGCAAAACTATCCCTGTCTACCTAGTCTATCCTAGGGTACTAATCACTGTGCTTTGCATGTCGAACAAAATTATAATATGCAGATTAAAACTCGTTAGTATAGTTCCCTCCCTCCTTCTTCCATACTGGCGAGTTATTTTTATGCCTCCTAGAGCTGGTCTGAAAGCACGGACATAATTGTACTAGAAGTCGCATGGTTTGGCAATACTTCAAAGTCACTTAATTATTAGTAGCATTTATTATCTGTATTACTGTAGCACCGAGTACTCCTAGGGCTGAACCAGGTGCTGAACAAATACAGAACAAAAAGATGGCCCCTGCCCCAAATGTCTATTAAAGGTGCGGCTTATGTAACTCTCAGGAGGAGAATGTGAGTCTGCACTTTTCTAATGACTGCTCCAAAGAAGAGGTTAAAGAGCCTACTACAGCTACCAAATAGGAGACTCGGTTCTTTAGAGCAAGGAGTAGAGGGCACGCTTTTAGATCCAGGTTCAAACACTGGGGGTGACCCAAGTGGGTTGGTTACACTTACGGCAGGTTTCCCTTATTCCCATTAAAATTAAAAGTTCTAGTCATGGTAAGCCGTATGTTAACAGGAGGGTATTATTTGTGGATTGCCGCACAGTTAGCATGTCACCACCATACATTCTATAATGTAAGCCACTCGCTGTGGTTCATTAATATGCTCTAGCAACTAAAACACTTTCCATTCAAATGACCGGCAGTTGTGATAGATTTTAAAACAGTGCTTAAAAAGATTTACAGATGAAGATGGATGGTGTGTGAATGAATTGCTGGTAACAATATTGCTTAAAGCATATTTTTATACCCAAGAAAACAGAGACTGCTAACAGAACATCTTGTTTTATATCAACCCAATTACGAATGAATAGGTCAGTGGTTAGACCAGATCTCAATTACAGCTGCTGGCATCCAGACAAGACTGAGTCAAGCCATGAGTTCTGCTTCCTGAGCCCTTTGGGACTGCCACGAAAATCTCCATCTGCTCCAAACAAACAAAACAATAATGCCCCTTTGCAGAAGCCACTCAAGACAATCTGCCTCCCTAGGCAACACTTCAGTGTGCTTCCCCCCCGCCCCCGTCAGATCTGATCCAGCCACTCTTCTATAATGGCAGAGGAGTGGCTGGGCCAAATTTCATCCAATGGCATTGTGACCTGCCACATAGGGTCACAGCGCCACTCTGATTTGGCCCAGTGGCCCTTCCATCATGAAGGAAGGACAGCTAGGTCAAATCTACTGCCCTAGACACCTGCCCAGAAATCTGTCACCCGAGACAGGTGTCTAGCTTTCCTACAGCTAGTGTGGCCACTGTCCTACTGGCATGCTTTCATTGTCCCGTCCCCCCCAAGTACCATGCTTATACTTATAGTGGAGAGGAAAGCCGGACTGCGGGTAGAAAAGAGGTGAATATATGTCTACACTCTTAAATATCAGTACACAATGTAAAGGAACTAAAGGTCTTTGTTATTAGTAATGAAGATCAAGGAACTATTCCCACCATTTACTAATCTGTAGGGTTCTTCTCTAGTGCAGACAGACAAGACGCCGCTGGCAGATATTATTATTCATTTGTATCGTGGTAATGCTCCAGTCCTGGTCCAGGACCGCATTGTGTTAGGAGGTGCTGAACAAACACAGAACAAAAATGTGGTCTAAGTAAGAACTAGGTAAATCTGCTTTGATCTGTTGGCTATCACTTATAATCACTTAAAATCTATCATTTTGTAGTTAATACACTTAGTTTATGTTTTAATCCAAACCGGTGTGCATTTGACTAAGGTGTCTGGGGAAAATCTCAGCTTGGTTATCACAAGTGTGCATGATCCTCTTCACATTGAGGGAGAGGTGGACTGAGTATTAAACCCATATACTGGCCAGATTTGACCAGGGCAGGACAGTACTGCTTTGGGGTCCTAGGCTGAGAGGCTGGTGATTAGATAGCCTGCATGTGACTGAAGCTGGGTGTGTCCCTACCTGTGTGAAGGCTGGTGAAAGTGCAAGCTTGGAGGGCTTTTCGACTTGTCGCAGCAGCACAGTGTGAGAAGGAGCCCAGGCTGGTGGGTCAGAGGGCTCAGTGGTACCCCAGTTCCAGGTGGCACCCCGGGGGGAACCCATCACAGGATGATAATAGGGGACAGGAATCAGCTCGATTTGGTGGAAAGGAATTGTTTCAAAGGCCTGCCCCGGAGTGCTAAGGCCACCCCCCTCAACAGTCTCAGCCCCTTCTGGGGCTCAGACTGATTTGGCTGTTGTTCGCGCAGTAGGGTGACCGTATGTCCTGTTTTGGCCAGGACAGTTCCTTTTCTATACCCTGTCCCGGCCATCCCTATTTTTTTGGCAAAAGTGGGCATTTGTCCTATTTGCTCTGGCCAACTTCATCAGTTGGCCAGAGCAAATGATGGAACAAATGCCCACTTTTGTCCAAAAAAGGGGTGCGGTGCGGAGGAACATGTAAGGGGTGAGGGGGGATGCCAGGGAAGCAGGAACTATGCAGGGGGCAGGCAAGGTTCCAGTGATCAGCAACCCCAGCCTCATGGGGGAAGGGGTGGGTTGTGGGGGGGTGCAGGCAAGTGGCTCAGGCCAGATTTGGGGTTTTCCCTTTGGGAAATATGGGTCACCCTTTCACTCAGTGTAGTGGGGTGGTCACCCGCTGCCGGACCAAAGGGGTTAAACGCCAGCCCTTGGAGAGGGCCGGGGCTGGGAGCCTTAGGCTGGGCTGATTGGGAGGCAGCCTCAGCTGTGGCCACACCCAAAACAGACTCAGCTGACCCTATAAAGGGGCTACTGGGCTGAAGCAAGAGACTCTCTCTAGCTTCTGAGAGGGAGGGACCTGGCTGCAGGGCTGGGGAAGGGCCTGAGGAGCTGGGGAGCTCCAGCCAGGAAAGCTGCAGGTTGTGGCCTAGTATTCGGCCCAACAGGTACTGGGGTTGCAGGGGACAGCCCAAGGTTAGACAGAGGCAGGTCCAAACCCAACCTTGCCTGTGATGAGTGGCTCATACTGCAGTCTGCCCCAGGGCACGGGGGCTAGCTGGTGACTGGCAGTAGCCTATGACTGAGGAGAGGTAGGGATAGGGGGTGGGGGTTCCCTGGGGAGGGGAAGCACTCCGGCATACAATGGGCACCAGGTCTGGGAGGGACACCGGCCTGCAGAGGGCGCTCCATGGCTGGAAGTAGAGCTAATTCCCAGGACACCAGCAGGGGTGAGCCCACACGCGTACACTCAGGCAGCTGCCAAGCTGGGGGATGCATCCCGTGTTGCTCTAGCCATGGCATTTGCTACAATAACAGCACTTCTACTGCATCCACCAGGAGCACCATATAGCCCTTCAGCCTTCTGTTGGCCACTCCGGCAATGCAGAAGGAAGAATTAGAGGAAAGAAGGAAGGAACAGGCTGTAGTTGCTCTGTGTGGGGGTCCAGCAGGCCAAAGACCTCCAAAGATAAGGGGCAGAAGGCTGCACTGCCTGCATAGAAGATAGGTCAGGGTAAGGGGGTTGGGGAGCCCAGGTTACAGTGAGAAGGGAAGAGTGAGGAGGGGGGCTGGAGCTGGCAGAGGTCATGTCGCCAAAGGCAAGTAGAGGATGTGGCCAGGGCACAGTGAATGTGATGATTGAGTGCATCCTCCAGGTAGCCTCCACCAGCAGGGCTCCTCTGGAACTTGGCAGGAGGAATCTTCAGGGACAGCAATGGTGCAAACCCCCTGGTCTCCCCTGGATAGGTGGAATGGAAGGATACTCCAAGGAGGGGCTGGCTTTGCTGGCATGTAAATTTCACCTCCCTATGTCTCCTCAAAGTGAATCAGACCACTCTTTGGAAACAGATCACTTCTTTCAGCATGTCTGTCTTTGTGCTGCCGTGGGAATCTTACCAGCCTCTTTTCTGTTGCAGGGTCCCAGCTGTGACTGTAGGAGCATAAAGAAGAGGAGTACTTGTGGCACCTTAGAGACTAACCAATTTATTTGAGCATGAGCTTTCGTGAGCTACAGCTCACTTCATCCGATGAAGTGAGCTGTAGCTCACGAAAGCTCATGCTCAGATAAATTGGTTAGTCTCTAAGGTGCCACAAGTACTCCTTTTCTTTTTGCGAATACAGACTAATACGGCTGTTACTCTGAAACCTGTCATTGGTAGATGTGCAGGTGAACGAGCCTCTGATAGTGTGGCTGATGTGATTAGGCCCTATGATGGTGTCCCCTGAATCAATATGTGGACACAGTTGGCAACGGGCTTTGTTGCAAGGATAGGTTCCTGGGTTAGTGTTTTTGTTGTGTGGTGTTGCTGGTGAGTATTTGCTTCAGGTTGGGGGGCTGTCTGTAGGCAAGGACGGGCCTGTCTCCCAAGATCTGTGAGAGTGATGGGTTGTCCTTCAGGATAGGTTGTAGATCCTTGATGATGCACTGGAGAGGTTTGTTTTTTTTTTAACCAAAACCAATTGGCAAATCCAAAATGTTTTGGTCAGCCCAGATCTGCATCCCCCTCCACAGCACCACAAAAGTTTTGGTTAAAAAATTTCACCTAACTCTATAGTGGATTAAGAGTCCTGGGGAATGGGGTTCTCTGTGTATCCAAATAAGAGCATGAGCAGTAATACTGTATGCATACCTCTGAAAGGGATGGTTAATCAGGATTTCAACTGGCACCATCTTAGTATGGTTTTATGCACCGTGCATTGATTAGAGGCTGTTTCGTGATTAACAAAATAATCATCATTCGGGAGACAATGGCCAATTTGGCCTTATGGGGAGAGAAAAATATTTCTCTCCTAACAAGTTTAGAGAGAAACAAGGAATAGCAGTGTCATAAATATAAAGGGAAGGGTAAACCCCTTTGAAATCCCTCCTGGCCAGAGGAAAAAGCCTCTCACCTGTAAAGGGTTAAGAAGCTAAAGGTAACCTCGCTGGCACCTGACCAAAATGACCAATGAGGAGACAAGATACTTTCAAAAGCTGGGAGGAGGGAGAAAAACAAAGGGTCTGTGTCTGTCTGTATGATGCTTTTGCTGGGGACAGAACAGAAATGGAGTCTTAGAACTTAGTAAGTAATCTAGTTAGGTATGTGTTAGATTATTTCTTTAAATGGCTGAGAAAATTAAACTGAGCTGAATAGAATGAATATTCCTGTCTGTGTGTCTTTTTTGTAACTTAAGGTTTTGCCTAGAGGGATTCTCTATGTTTTGAATCTAATTACCCTGTAAGGTATTTACCATCCTGATTTTACAGAGGTGATTCTTTTTACTGTTTCTTCTATTAAAATGTTTCTTTTCAAGAACTGAACGTTTGTTTCATTGTTCTAAGATCCAAGGGTTTGGGTCTGTGGTCACCTATGCAAATTGGTGAGGATTTTTATCAAACCTTCCCCAGGAAGTGGGGTGCAAGGGTTGGGAGGATTTTGGGAGGAAAGTCGTTTCCAAACGACACTTTCCTAATAAAAATAAACCCAGATAAACGTTTGGTGGTGGCAGTGGAAGTCCAAGGGCAAAGGCTAAAATAGTTTGTACCTTGGGGAAGTTTTAACCTAAGCTGGTAAAAGTAAGCATAGGAGGTTTTCATGCAGGTCCCCACATCTGTACCCTAGAGTTCAGAGTGGGGAAAGAACCTTGACAAGCAGTAAATTCTCTGCTTCTGACACTGCCAGCGTTACAGCTAAAGCAGAGTCTTCTTAAGTGATGCTTCATCCAGAGTGGACAGTCCTCAGCGCGTGGTGTCATTTCAGGAGGAGGCTGTGACTGAGAAGCACTAGCATGACCTTTATTTAATGATCTTGCTTTCTTACCTTGGCACTGCTTGGGAACTGTGAAGAGAGAAACCTTCATGTTAGTAGCATAAAGGCCAGCGCTGAGGAATGGAACTGAAAGACTGGCCAAGTGGTAAAATACTAGCTACATAAAAAGAGAATATTAATATTTAGACTCTGAGGAAAGCATGGCAGCTGTGTGTCATGATCAGATAGGTTTAGAGGGAGAATGAAAGATGAACAGGAAGAGATCAATTTGTGTAATCTGCTGCAGGAGGTCACAGAGTCAAATACCATAGCTAAATTAATTTGTGTTTTAAAACTATAAAGCTTTATACGTACTAAATGCAATTATGGTTATTATTTTGTTTATTAGCTGGATTTGACAAGAAGCTTGATAATTTTGTAATCCAACAATAACCTTTGTTGCTATGCACCACAATTACACACAATTAATAATAATTATTATTAAAAAGTAATATTATCATAATGCCTAAAACACCATTGTGCTAGGTGCCATACTAAGCAGCATGAAATCTCATATCCTGCCTTCTGGGAATGTTGTGTGAATTAATTAATTTAATGTTTTCTCAGCAGTTTAAAGATGCAAACCACAATGATGAAGATTTTCAAAGCAGCCTGGGGATTTAGACACATATCTTCCACTAATTTAAATACCCTAAATCACCTAAACTGCTTTGAAAATCTCAGCCTACAGAATTGCTTTTAAGAACATAAGAATGGCCATACTGGGTCAGACCAAAGGTCCATCCAGCCCAGTATCCTGTCTACCGACAGTGGCCAATGCCAGATGCCTCAGAGGAAGTGAACCTAACAGGTAATGATCAAGTGATCTCTCTCCTGCCATCCATCTCCACCCTCTGACAGAGTCTAGGGACACCATTCCTTATCCATCCTGGCTAATAGCCATCAATGGACTTAACCTCCATGAATTTATCCAGTTCTCTTGTTAATAACTGTAATAATGATACAAGCTGAACAATGTGGGGGTCAGGAAGGAATCACTTTCTCTAGGTACTTATGCTGTCCACATCACCATAGAAACAGAGGGGCTAACCGTGCAGCCAGTGCTCCAGAATGGAAGCAGAAGTGGCTGAATGGAAAGTGGCTGTAAGAAGAGAGATGGCTGGGAGTAGAAGCTGGCTGGGACTGGGAAGCTGAAAGAAGCAGGATTACCAGAGATCGCTCGGAGTGGAGGCTGTGAAAATCTAAGACAAAGGGTAAGCAGAGGAACTGTGTCATGTCTGTTATGTGCTTATGTTTGGATGACTAAATCTACTTAAAGGAGACTGGTAGGGTTGCCAGGCTTCCGGTTTTCGACCGGAACGCCCGGTCAGAAAGGGACCCTGGCAGCTCTGGTCAGCACTATCGACTTGGCCGTTAAAAGTCCGGTCGGCAATGCAGCAGGGGTCCAGGGCTAAGGCAGGCTCCCTACCTGCCCTGGCGCCGCATGGCTCCCAGAAGCAGCTGCCAGGTCCCCACAGCCCCTAGGTGCATGGGCCGTCAGGGAGGCTCCATGCACTGCCCCCGCCAGTGTGTTTCCGGCTCCACAGTTCCCATTGGCCTGGAACCCCAACCAATGGGAGCTGCAGGGGTGGCACCTGTGGACATGAGGGCAGGACGCTGACCCTCCCTGGCTGCCCAGGCGACAACGAGCCGCATGGACCTGGCGGCTGCTTCCTGGGAGCTGCAGTAAACACCTCCAGGATCCTGCACCCCCTCCTGCACCCCAACCCCCTGACCCTACACAGGTTCACCTACGTACCCAAAGTACCTCCCTGAGCCTGCACCTCATACCTCCCAACATCCCAACCCCCTGCACCATCGCTCAGCCCCCTCCTGCACCCCAAGCCCCTTATCCCTGGCTCCACCCCAGAGCCTGCACCCCCAGTTGGGGTCATCAGGCCCTCCCGCACCCCAACCCCCTGCCCCAGCCTGGATCCCACTCCTGCACCCCAAACCCCTCATCCCTGGCCCCACCCCAGAGTCCACATCCCCATCCAGAGCCTGCACCCCCTCCCACACTCTGAACCCCTCAGCCTCAGCCCAGAGCCCCCTCCAGCTTCCCAAACCCCTCATCCCCAGCTCCACCCAAGAGTCTGCACCCCCCAGCCAGAGTCCTCACCCACCCTGCATCCCAACCCCCTACCCCAGCCTGGATCCCTCTTCCGCACACTGAACCCCTTATTTCTGGCCCCAGCTGGAGCACACATCCCCAGCCCAGAGCCCATATCCCCCCGCACCCCAACCCTCTGCCCCAGCCCAATGAAAGTGAGTGAGGGTGGGGGAGAGCAAGTGATGGAGGGAGGGGGAATGGAGTGAGCAGGGTCGGGGCCTCAGAGAAGGGGCGGGGCAGGGGCAGGGCAGGGGTGTTCAGTTTTGTGCCATTAGAAAGTTAGCAACCCTAGTGCAGAGCCTCCTGGCTGCCCCAACCATAGGAGCCAGAGCGGGGACATGCCGGCCACTTCCAGGAGCCGTGTGGAGCCACAGCCTGCCTTGCCCTGCTGCGCCACTGACTGGACTCTGCTGACAGGAGCCACCAGGGGCCCTTTTCTACTGGGAAGTCCGGTCAAAAACTGGATACCTGGAAACCCTACTCCACATGCTGCCCCCACCCCAAGTGCCAGCTCTGCAGCTCCCATTGGCTGGGAACCATGGCCAATGGGAGCTGCAGGTGTGGTGCCTGCAGACAGGGCAGCGCTCAGAGCCACCTGGCCATGCCTCTGTGTAGGAGCCAGAAGGGGGACATGATGCTGCTTCTGGTAAGTGCCACCCAGAAGCTTCACCCCAACCCTCTCCCATGACCCAACCCCCTGCCCCAGCCCAGATCCACCTCCCACCCGCCAAACCCCTCAATTCCAGCCTCCTTCACCCCAAACCCATCATTCCCAGCTCTACCCCAAAGCCAGCCCCTTCAGCCAGAACCCTCACCCCCCTGCACCCTAACCCCCTACCCCAGCCCTGATCCCCCTGAAGCCGTCTGAACACCTTGGTCTCAGCTCAGAACACCCTCTTACACCCTCTTACAAACCCCCTCATTCCCTGCCCCACCCCCAGAGTCTGCACCCCTAGTCGGAGCCCTCACTCCCCCCCCCCCTACCGCCCCGGCACCCTAACCCTCTGTGCCAGTCCATTGAAAATGAACAAGTGAGTGAGGATGGGGAGAGCGAGCAACGGGGTTGGGGGGATGGAGTGAGCGGGCGGGGCGAGGGGGGGGCTTGGAGGAGGGGAAGGACAGGGGCGGTGCAAGGGTGTTCAGTTTTGTGCAAGTAGAAAGTTGGCAACCCTAGATGCAGGTCCTGGTTCATCCAGCCCTCAAACTGGGGAGTGGGATTTTTTTTGTTTTTTTGAGGGAGGAGGGAAACTTTTTACATATTTTTAAATCAATCAGGCCTGAATATCCCGTCACTTACATGGATGTAAATCAGGAGTAACCCCACTAGTGTAAAATAAGAGTAATGAACAATTAGGACAATAGCTAGTATCACAAGTACCTAGAAGCAGCTAGTACTTCTTGAAAAGGTGAGTGTGACAGAGTGTGCCATGCCTTCGTGGCTGCCGACTGGAGGCCCCGCTGCTCTGCTCTATTCCACCCCAGGAAACAGTTATCTGTAGAGAAAAGAGCAGCCCTTTTGAAAAGCAGCAAGATATGGTCCTCCAGCAGCCAGAAGGGCTGGGGATCAGCAATAGCCCATCGAGGCCAACAGGATGAAATAAAGAGCTGCCTGCTGGCAGCAAGTCAATGATTAGCTGAAGCCAGAGGAGTGAGGAGCGATGCTCCTTAGGCTGCAGCCAGAGGTACCAGGCTGGTCCATGGCCTTTTACTGGCGCAGAAAAGGAACTGTTGGTTGTAGAACTCAAGAACATGAGGCAGAAGACTCTGCCCCACACACTTTGGGGTGGGCGTCCTGCTCACAGTTTTAGGGTTATGAATCCTGCTTGTGGCATTTTCCATAATTAATGTCAGGAGACTTCCCTCCTTTCATTCAATTTTTCTTTTCTACGCTCAGACTCTGTGCTTGCGAGTGGGGAAGTATTGCCTCTCAGGGGCACCCAGGGGTGGTGTGTAATTTTCCCAGGTTACTGGGTGAAGGCTCCAGCTGGTTCTGTGTAGTATCGATGAAGAGGAACCCCTGGGAATTGAGCCTGGCCCTGGTTGCTGCCAGCTCCACCTGGCAGAAGGGTTACACAGGACAAAGGAATTGCTAGCATTTGTGGACACAGCTCTCTCAAAGTCAGGAGTTCCCTCTTTCTAATTCAAGTAGGGAGCAACTACGCAGTAGCAATGAGAGACAGTGAATGGTAGCCTAGCTCCTGAAGGTGTCATGAAACCAGGGAGTTGGGGTATGTGATACAGAGGGTATGATGCCAACTAGAAAAGGGTTCAGTGTTTGCTACAAGCAACCCCTGCCTCAGATCTGACAAACTCACTACCCCTAACACACCGCTTTCCTGGTATTTATCCATAAAGGGTAGCATTTGAGGTCTTGAAAGCTTGTAACTTATTGATGCTCATAGTCATTGAGAGATGTGTGTACAGGTAATAGTTAAGGAATAATGTAACTATGTTGAAAATGATTCACTTGGGGTCTTGGATTTAAAGTGATGGCCCATTCAAGCCACAGGGAGTTGTCACCTCTCCCCAGGTAGATAGTTATGGCATATATTGCTCCACTGTCCACCATTGCACCAACCCAGAAGAGTCAATGGAAAGCCATCAAAGACAAATTATAAACATGGAAACCACTTGGAAGTGAAAAGGAAGGACAGGGCAGCAAGGGGATCCCCTATCTGTGAATAAAGAAAAGAGACGCTATACGACAGTGTGGAGAAAGGCACTCTGGACCCATTCATTGAGGACTTAATTTGATGAACGGGGTGAGTCAAGAAAGACTGAATCCTAGCTCTTTGGGGACAGCAAATGCTACAAAAGACTGAATCTTGGGGTGAGAATCTACTTTTTTGGATGGGCGAGGGAACTAAGTGTAGGCCCTAGTTCCCATTTTATTATTGTGTTTTGCATGTAACTCTCTGTTTTCGTCACTTACTTGTTTCTGTGTGAATCTCCGTTCTTTCTTAAATCCATTTCCTTTCGTATTATTGTAACTCAGCGTCAGTGCTGTGTGTGATACAGGAGCAACGGTCTGTGGAAAAACTGGTAAGCGGGGGTAAGCTGCTCCTCTGGGAGTGGAGGATCTGGGATTTCTGCGGGTATGCAGTGATCAGACACCGGACACCACTTTGAAGGGACTTGGTGCATATGTTATCAACCTGCAGGGAAAAGTCAGGGCTGGTATAGTCCAGAGAAGCGTGCCTGAGTAGCTGATGGTCCAGTTGTTTTAGGGAGCTAAAACCCAGCTGGCACAGGCAAGACTCCCTCATGCTCGAGGCAGAGGGCGAGAAGGTGACTCACAGCTCTGGGTTCCCCAAGAAGTGTCACAGGGTGCCAGCAGGAGAGCACAGAGGCTCTGCAATGCTTGAGTTCCCTCTGGACTCTTCAGGCTTTGCAGCTGTCATAAATATAAAGGGAAGGGTAAACCCCTTTGAACTCCCTCCTGGCCAGGGGAAAGCTCCTCTCACCTGTAAAGGGTTAAGAAGCTAAAGGTAACCTCGCTGGCACCTGACCAAAATGACCAATGAGGAGACAAGATACTTTCAAAAGCTGGGAGGAGGGAGAGAAACAAAGGGTCTGTGTGTCTGTCTATATTCTGTCTTTGCCAGGGATAGACCAGGAATGGAGTCTTAGAACTTTTAGTAAGTAATCTAGCTAGGTACGTGTTAGATTATGATTTCTTTAAATGGCTGAGAAAAGAACTGTGCTGAATAGAATAACTATTTCTGTCTGTGTATCTTTTTTGTAACTTAAGGTTTTGCCTAGAGGGGTTCTCTATGTTTTGAATCTAATTACCCTGTAAGGTATCTACCATCCTGATTTTACAGGGGGGATTTCTTTATTTCTATTTACTTCTATTTTTATTAAAAGTCTTCCTGTAAGAAAACTGAGAATCTGAGGATTTTCTGGACAAAAGTCAGGATATGCTTCTACGGGCACAAAGCTCTAAAGATTTAGAGCAGGTTGCACAGCGGAGCCAAGAGGCCAGTGAAGAAGCTTGGCAACATGTGACCTCCAGAAGAAGAAGGGGGAATGTCCGGGTTCCAGCAACGCAGACACAGGTAACTAACCGCTTTCATGTTCTCTCCACAGGTACCATTGCGGAGAGTGGACCAGATGATACGTCTGGGGGCAGAAAGCAGAAGGAGACTCCGCTGGTTGGAAGGCATGAGATGCGATGTCCTGAGGTTGGGGGTTCCACGACCACCACTCCCAAGAGAAGGAGGCGGGTGGTGGTGGTTGGGGACTCTCTCCTCCGGGGGACTGAGTCATCTATCTGCCGCCCTGACCGGGAAAACCGAGAAGTCTGCTGCTTGCCAGGGGCTAAGATTCGCGATGTGACGGAGAGACTGCTGAGACTCATCAAGCCCTCGGATCACTACCCCTTCCTGCTTCTCCACGTGGGCACCAATGATACTGCCAAGAATGACCTTGAGTGGATCACTGCGGACTACGTGGCTCTGGGAAGAAGGATAAAGGAGTTTGAGGCGCAAGTGGTGTTCTCGTCCATCCTCCCCATGGAAGGAAAAGGCCTGGGTAGGGACCGTCGAATCGTGGAAGTCAACGAATGGCTACGCAGGTGGTGTCGGAGAGAAGGCTTTGGATTCTTTGACCATGGGATGGTGCTCCATGAAGGAGGAGTGCTGGGCAGAGACGGGCTCCACCTTACGAAGAGAGGGAAGAGCATCTTTGCGAGCAGGCTGGCTAACCTAGTGAGGAGGGCTTTAAACTAGGTTCACCGGGGGAAGGAGACCAAAGCCCTGAGGTAAGTGGGAAAGCGGGATACTGGGAGGAAACACAGGCAGGAACGTCTGTGAGGGGAGGGCTCCTGCCTCATACTGAGAATGAGGGGCGATCAGCAGGTTATCTCAAGTGCTTATATACGAATGCACAAAGCCTTGGAAACAAGCAGGGAGAACTGGAGGTCCTGGTGATGTCAAGGAATTATGACGTGATTGGAATAACAGAGACTTGGTGGGATAACTCACATGACTGGAGTACTGTCATGGATGGTTATAAATTGTTCAGGAAGGACAGGCAGGGCAGAAAAGGTGGGGGAGTAGCACTGTATGTAAGGGAGCAGTATGAATGCTCAGAGCTCCGGTACGAAACTGCAGAAAAACCTGAGTGTCTATGGATTAAGTTTAGAAGTGTGAGCAGCAAGAGTGATGTAGTGGTGGGAGTCTGCTATAGACCACCGGACCAGGGGGATGAGGTGGATGAGGCTTTCTTCCGGCAACTCGCAGAAGCTATTAGATCGCACGCCCTGGTTCTCATGGGTGACTTTAGTTTTCCTGATATCTGCTGGGAGAGCAATACAGCGGTGCACAGACAATCCAGGAAGTTTTTGGAAAGCGTAGGAGACAATTTCCTGGTGCAAGTGCTAGAGGAGCCAACTAGGGGAGGAGCTTTTCTTGACCTGCTGCTCACAAACCGGGAAGAATTAGTGGGGGAAGCAAAAGTGGATGGGAATCTGGGGGGCAGTGACCATGAGTTGGTCGAGTTCAGGATCCTGACGCAGGGAAAAAAGGTAAGCAGCAGGATACGGACCCTGGATTTCAGGAAAGCAGACTTCGACTCCCTCAGGGAACGGATGGGTAGGATCCCCTAGGGGACTAACATGAAGGGGAAAGGAGTCCAGGAGAGCTGGCTGTATTTCAAGGAATCCCTGTTGAGGTTACAGGGACAAACCATCCCAATGAGTCGAAAGAATAGTAAATATGGCAGGCGACCAGCTTGGCTTAACGGTGAAATCCTAGCGGATCTTAAACATAAAAAAGAAGCTTACAAGAAGTGGAAGGTTGGACATATGACCAGGGATGAGTATAAAAATACTGCTCGGGCATGTAGGAATGAAATCAGGAGGGCCAAATCGCACCTGGAGCTGCAGCTAGCAAGAGATGTCAAGAGTAACAAGAAGGGTTTCTTCAGGTATGTTGGCAACAAGAAGAAAGCCAAGGAAAGTGTGGGCCCCTTACTGAATGAGGGAGGCAACCTAGTGACAGAGGATGTGGAAAAAGCTAATGTACTCAATGCTTTTTTTGCCTCTGTCTTCACGAACAAGGTCAGCTCCCAGACTGCTGCGCTGGGCGTCACAGAATGGGGAGTAGATGGCCAGCCCTCAGTGGAGAAAGAGGTGATTAGGGACTATTTAGAAAAGCTGGACGTGCACAAGTCCATGGGGCCGGACGAGTTGCATCCGAGAGTGCTAAAGGAATTGGTGGCTGTGATTGCAGAGCCACTGGCCATTATCTTTGAAAACTCGTGGCGAACGGGGGAAGTCCCGGATGACTGGAAAAAGGCTAATGTAGTGCCAATCTTTAAAAAAGGGAAGAAGGAGGATCCTGGGAACTACAGGCCAGTCAGCCTCACCTCAGTCCCCGGAAAAATCATGGAGCAGGTCCTCAAAGAATCAATCCTGAAGCACTTACATGAGAGGAAAGTGATCAGGAACAGTCAGCATGGATTCACCAAGGGAAGGTCATGCCTGACTAATCTAATCGCCTTCTATGATGAGATTACTGGTTCTGTGGATGAAGGGAAAGCACTGGATGTATTGTTTCTTGACTTTAGCAAAGCTTTTGACACGGTCTCCCACAGTATTCTTGTCAGCAAGTTAAAGAAGTATGGGCTGGATGAATGCACTATAAGGTGGGTAGAAAGTTGGCTAGATTGTCGGGCTCAACGGGTAGTGATCAATGGCTCCATGTCTAGTTGGCAGCCGGTGTCAAGTGGAGTGCCCCAGGGGTCGGTCCTGGGGCCGGTTTTGTTCAATATCTTCATAAATGATCTGGAGGATGGTGTGGATTGCACCCTCAGCAAATTTGCGGATGATACTAAACTGGGAGGCATGGTAGGTACGCTGGAGGGCAGGGATAGGATACAGAGGGACCTAGACAAATTGGAGGATTGGGCCAAAAGAAATCTGATGAGGTTCAGTAAGGATAAGTGCAGGGTCCTGCACTTAGGACGGAAGAACCCAATGCACCGCTACAGACTAGGGACCGAATGGCTAGGCAGCAGTTCTGCGGAAAAGGACCTAGGGGTGACAGTGGACGAGAAGCTGGATATGAGTCAGCAGTGTGCCCTTGTTGCCAAGAAGGCCAATGGCATTTTGGGATGTATAAGTAGGGGCATAGCCAGCAGATCGAGGGACATGATCGTTCCCCTCTATTCGACATTGGTGAGGCCTCATCTGGAGTACTGTGTCCAGTTTTGGACCCCACACTACAAGAAGGATGTGGATAAATTGGAGAGAGTCCAGCAAAGGGCAACAAAAATGATTAGGGGTCTGGAACACATGACTTATGAGGAGAGGCTGAGGGAACTGGGATTGTTTAGTCTGCAGAAGAGAAGAATGAGGGGGGATTTGATAGCTACTTTCAACTACCTGAGAGGTGGTTCCAGAGAGGATGGTTCTAGACTATTCTCAGTGGTAGAAGAGGACAGGACAAGGAGTAATGGTCTCAAGTTGCAGTGGGGGAGGTTTAGGTTGGATATTAGGAAAAACTTTTTCACC
Source organism: Natator depressus (assembly GCF_965152275.1). Taxonomy (NCBI): domain Eukaryota; kingdom Metazoa; phylum Chordata; order Testudines; family Cheloniidae; genus Natator; species Natator depressus. Next base: position 254,040,269 of record NC_134235.1, read on the forward strand.
AAGAGGGTGGTGAAACACTGGAATGTGTTACCTAGGGAGGTGGTAGAATCTCCTTCCTTAGAAGTTTTTAAGGTCAGGCTTGACAAAGCCCTGGCTGGGATGATTTAGTTGGGGATTGGTCCTGCTTTGAGCAGGGGGTTGGACTAGATGACCTCCTGAGGTCCCTTCCAACCCTGATATTCTATGATTCTATGAAACTGAATGCTTTTTCATTGTTCTCAGATCCAAGGGTTTGGGTCTGTGGTCACCTATGCAAATTGGTGAGGCTTTTTATCAAACCTTGTCCAGGAAGTGGGGTGCAAGGTTTTGGGAAGTATTTTGGGGGGAAAGACGTGTCCAAACAGCTCTTCCCCAGTAACCAGTATTAGTTTGGTGGTGGTAGCGGCCAATCCAAGGACAAAGGGTGGAATATTTTGTACCTTGGGGAAGTTTTGACCTAAGCTGGTAAAGATAAGCTTAGGAGGTTTTTCATGCAGATCCCCACATCTGTACCCTAGAGTTCAGAGTGGGGGAGGAACCTTGACAGCAGCTTTGGAGGGCTATGACTTGCTCCTAATGAGAGCACGAAAAGGAAGCTCAATAAGTGGAACCTAGTGGAGTTTTCCCAGGTCTTGGTGCACCTCATGTGAGCTGGAGGTTACAATGTGGCCCTTATTTAATAAATAAAGGACAATACAAGCCAGAGATAATTATAGTGAAGAAGAGGAGAGTAAAGTGTATTCCCTCATTGGGAAGTTACACAGGAGGCAGTCTGGTCAAGTAGCTAGGGAACTGGAACAGGACTAGGGAGATCTGGGCTTTATTCCTGGCTCTGCCACTGACCCTGTCATGTGACCTTGGGCAAGTCACTTTCCCCTGCCATCCTTTTTCTGTCTTGTCTATTTAGACTACAGGCTCTTAGGGGCAGGAACTCTTATTATGTATATGTACAGTGCTAGCACAGTGGGACCCAGATCTTGGTTGAGGCTTCCAAGCTCTACGCTAATAGAAATAAGAAGATGTTGAGTTTCAAGGAGTATAGGGATAGCCCTGGCTTCTCCCCACATAAAAATAAACTAGTGTGGCAGATATGCAATACTGAGACTGCACATGTTGTTCTGGACTAGTGTTGTTGTCATAACCTTTTTTTGCTCACTTTTCTTGACTGTAGTTAAGTTCTCCCTAGATACACAAGCTTGGCAAACCTCTTAAAAACAAATCTGTCTCCTTGCCAGGAAGGTTTTCCCAGGCTCTCCTGCCTCTAATTTTAGTGAAAGATACAACAGGGAAATGGGTGATATAAGAGCGACTAGCACAAATCAAGTGCAGGGGGAGATTATTAGTCAATTGTTCCTAGTGTAACTGCCACTTAAGAAATGTTTTCAGTAGAAAACAAGCCAGCAAGGAAATGCAGAATTTTCTTTCCCCTGTTGGCATTTCCAACTGAAAAGTCTTTTATCCTCTACAGAGTTGTCAGCGGTTACACTGGTATTGATATCAACCCCATGCCAATTGCCTTTTTGTAGGTCAAATGATCATAACATCTCTTCTTACCCACTTGTGGACATTTCTCTTCCCCTCAGCCTACTTCTCTGAAGCATTGTATCACTCATCCTGGATCTTGCAACATTTCTCTCTTGAGGAATCCTCCTCATCATGCTCTGAAAAGAAAATACAAAAGATGATGTGATTTTTTTTTTCTGCCTCTACATCAGTGGTGGGCAACCTGCAGACCGTCAGGGTAATCGGCTGGTGGGCTGTGAGGCAATTGTTTACATTGACTGTCCACAGGAATGGCTCGTCGCAGCTCCTAGTGGCGACGGTTTGCCAGTCCTGGCCAATGGGAGCTGCGGGAAGCGGCAGCCAGCACGTCCCTGGATTTATGGCTTATTACAACTATCTGTAACCCACTAACTCCCCATTTCCCCCCCTCCCCCATGACTGCAAAGGCTACTTCACTTTGAATGGTCCCTTACGCCATGTGTTAAGTATTTATGCTAAGCAGTCTGTTCCACCTCCTATTTAGCTGTAGTACTCTGAGTCCCTTTCCCAGACCCACGGAAGAGCTCTGTGTAGCTCGGAAGCTTGTCTCTTTCACCAACAGAAGTTGGTCCCATAAAAGTATTACCTCCCCTTGTCTCTGTAATGTGGCCTAGATTCTGCTCTCGATTGCGCAGCGTTTCCACTTGCTATTGCTTGCATGCTCAGGTAGCATTTGAAACCTGTGCACATCGGCACTGGGACTTGCAAAGCTCCACCCTCTGAAATGGTAGCCACCTTGTTGCTCATTTTTTTTCACAGAACTGGAAAAGCATTTTCGCATTTGCTGTGGCTTGTCAAATGTACCATGCCATATAATTCACTAAATATTCAGACATTGCCCTCTAGCCATTTGGCCAGACCCTCGGTTGGTGTAAACCAGTTTAGCTCCAGCTAAGTCAGTGGAGCTACGCTGATTTTCATCAGCTCAGGAGATGGCCCATTATTTTTACATCATTTCCCTCCATGGAATATTGTTTCAGTTTGCCATATTATGAATTTTCAGGGGATAGCGAGGAATATGGATTATTTTATGTCACATAGCTAAAGAAAATGTAATATAAGTATGTGGAGATGTACAGCATATTGTTTTGCATAGTCAGAGAACATTTGTATCAGCTTGAATGCATACATTGCTCAACAAATTCTAGATCTACAGTGAAAACTAGCAGTATGAAGGGAGTGGTCCCAGCTGTAGCTAGAGTCATGGCTAGCTGATGTATTTTCCTTGTAAAAGAATCGTACATTCAGTCTGTGATCATGTACTTTACGGGTATGTCTACACAGCAAGTTTCCGGCCTGGGTTGACACTCAGGATAGCGGGGCTAGCACTCTAAAAATAGCTGGGTAGACTGGGCTTTGAAGTTGTGACTTGGGCTGGAGGTTTGGCTCTGAAGCCCACTCTGAGCTTCAGAGCCTGAGCACCAGCCCAAGCTGCAACTCCAAAGTCCTGTCTACACTGCTATGTTTAGAGTGCTAGCATGAGCCCTGCCAGCCCAAGGCTGTCAACTTGAGCTGGAAGGTTCAATGCAGCAGGTTGCGTAGACATATCCTAAAAGTCTTCTACACTCCTTTTTGGTTTTGCTTGACCTGTTTCAGTGAGTTTCACCTGGCTTCTGCGCTCTAAATGGGGAACCCTTTTAAAGTGATGTTTGTTTATTCCTTGAGTATGTTGCTTTTGACCTGCTTTTAGATTTCCTAAAAGTGATGACTGAAAAAGGTTCAGATACTACTGGGTTTGGAGAAAGAGTCATAGTATCATGGGGCTTTTTTAAATTAAATCTAGCTAAACTAGCCATTCTATTTCATCTTTCCAATTAAACAAATAATTCTGACTTATCTAATCTGTATGCTAGCTAACCTATCCAGGTGTTAATACAATGGTCATCATTGTGGAATTCTATAAATAGAAAATATGTTCAAAATAACATAGAATCTTTATGTGACATAGAATCATAGAAGATTAGGGTTGGAAGAGACCTCAGGAGGCTCTCTAGTCCAACCCCCTGCTCAAAGCAGGACCAACCCCAACTAAATCATCCCAGCCAGGGCTTTGTGAAGCCGGGCCTTAAAAACTTTAAAAACCCCACCACCTCCCTAGGTAACCCATTCCGGTGCTTCATCACCCTCCTAGTGAAACAGTGTCTCCTAATATCCAACCTTGACCTCCCTCACTGCAACTTGAGACCATTGCTCCATGTTCTGTCATCTGCCACCACTGAGAACAGCTGAGCTCCATCCACTTTGGAACCCCCCTTCAGGTAGTTGAAGGCTGCTATCAAATCCCCCCTCACTCTTCTCTTCTGCAGACTAAATAAGCCCAGTTCCCTAAGCCTCTCCTCGTACGTCATGCGCCCCAGCTCCCTAATCATATTTCATCCCAAAATATCTCCATGTGTTACGATATAGATAGATAATTTTCACAGCATCATTGCTATGCAGATAACCAAGCTCCAGCATTAGATATTTCATGTTGACCTCCATATTGTCATGGTGTCATTTTCACATTTTATTATGGCTTTCATAGTTTTTTAGACCCTTGAGAAGGGATATTGTCCTTCCCAAGTCTGCCATAGAAAATAAGCTGTTTATTTTCCTCTAAAAATGCTCACAGCTATTTAAAAAAGCATTTACTTTATTGTTTACCACTTGATAAAGCAAATATTGTACGACATTGGTCTAGGTGAAGAGTAGTAGAATGGAACCTTTGTTTGGAGAATCTCCAGGTGACCTATCAGTAAGATAGGCAAAGAGCAACTGACAGACAAAATATGGTTGGCATAGTTAGGACTGGGGAAAACTGTTATTTTCAAAGATGGGCCCCCGCTAACTCTCGGGGTCCAAACACATCCAAACTTTGAAGATATTTGGAATCCCAAGCTGGATTCATGTTTGATTTTGTGTCTATCTTTAGAAATGGGCTGAATACCAAAAACCCAGCAACTCCAAATGTTGTGCTACTTCTCTAATTAATGTGGGATCATATTGTGCTCATTCAGTCAGTGTGGCCATCAGGCATACACAGCAAAGGGTGGAAAAAAGAAGCTAAAGGAGGACCTGGGATCAGAGTTAAAGAGCATAAGCCATTTGGGGCAGGGGCTTTATTTTTCTTCTGTGTACAGCACCCAGCACAATGGGGTCCTGGTCTATGAAATAAGAATCAGAATAACTGGTGATAATGCTTACTGCTATGTACACATCCTGATGGGTTGAGGTTTGTGTGTGTCTTTATTAATAAGACTTGGGAACAGTGTCCAAGGTAGAGGTCAGCAATGGGAGACTAACTGGAGAAAGTGAGGTTTGGTCAAAAAATGTTTATAAAAAATAGTTTTTAAAATTTAAAAGTTGTTCGTTTTTTTTCCCTCATGGCTGAAAGTTGATCAATTTTTCATTTTTAGTGAAATTTTCAATTGAAATTCTGAACAAACTTAACCAAAACCAGTATCGACATTTTCACAACATTTCTGTAATGGATTAATAATGCTTTCAATATTTTTATTTTTTAAAAGTCATGAAAAGTTTTGAGAAAAAACAAAAAATTCTAAAGAGTCAACCATTTTTTTCCCCAGGAAATTTTTTCATTAAAAAAAGAGAGGCTTTGGGAGTTGCAATTCAGTCTCCTAAAGTTACCATTCTCATCTATGGGCTGGGCTCCCTGCCTGTATTATATCTTCCATGATGCATCGTAGCCAGGGACTTGGAAGTGAGACTGCAACACGCAAAACATATTGTGACCAAGGACACCAGTCTATAGAGGAAAATGGAACCAACTACGACTCCCAGGAGGTACCACAGCAGCATTCCTGGACAGAGCTATTTTAGATTCTGGCCAAAATATTTTGTGTTTATTAGTTAGTGTCTGGACGATGAAAAGCACTATAGAAATCCATCTCATTATTATGTGACCTATGTATAGGCACGTTTTGCAAGCCCAAACCTAGGTAACCATGTTTCAGAATCTACCCTGAATCCATTCTAAATAAGTGCCTTGAAGGGTTCAATTTTACACTGAAGGGCCACCATGAATAACTTACCAATGTTAAATACCAATGTTCTGAAACTACTGTAACTGGCCGTGGTTCATCTGTAAATCAAATCCGTCGAGCCAGAGTTCACAAATCCTTAATCTGATGAAAATTGAAAGTTGCGTGTCTGGGTTTGTGTATGTCTCGAATAAAGGGGGTGATTGGTAGCTGTCTAGTCATGGGAAAATTGGCTGATACAGAAGCAGTTTCTGCTCACGTTAGTAAACAGATCACATAGCTCTGCTTCTTTCTTCCTTCACCCATTTAACAGCAGCATGTAGAGGTGCTAGCCTCTTTTATCTTTATTTTTGTGCTAGTGGGCTTTCTTCCAATCTATTCCATTGTCCAACAACACTTTATTTTGATGAGCTGTAGGGATGCAGGAACAAGTTCATCTGTCTCTCACTCTGATGCAATTAATTCTCTACAATTTTTTCCCTTGTGTGCCATTCTGTGGTGGATTTTTTTTTTCTCCTCTAAATTCAATGTCTAAAGGTAAGAGGAACTGCTGCAATCCTCAAGGAAAAAGTGCTATAGTAATTGTGTTTCTAAACCTAGAGTCAGAGTGTTATGCTATTCCAGAAGACAAAGGGATATATTACTAGAGAACTATCAGCCTTTAGCCTTTGGAAAGTCTGACAAGAATCTTCATTGTGATTCAAATGTAATTTCACTCAGACTTTAAAAAAAAAAACAGGGGCAGAAAATGGATGGATAGTTTTGTGGTTATGGCACTAGACAGAGACGCAAGAGATCTAGATTCTAGTCTCTGCTTTGCCCCAGGTTCCCTGTGTGACCTTAGACAAACCACTTAAACTCCCTTTGTTGCAGTTCCCCATCTATAAAATGGGGGTGATATTAATAATCCTTCCTTTCCCCGACCCTTTGGCTGCACTGCCTCTTTGGATAGTTAGCTCTTTGGTGCAGAGACTGTCTTTTACTAGCTGTTTGTTCAGTGTCTAATATAACCGGGCCCTGATCTGGGTAGAGGCCTGTAGACACTAACATTAGGTTATACATTGAGTCATGCTACCCTGAATCTGGAAGGTGTAACTGCCATCCTTCATGTAAGCTAGCAGAAACAGTTAAGCTCCTTTATAAAATAATAGTAGTCTCCAAATCAAAACAAAGGCACGTCCAAAACCACTTAACTACGTGGGTGAAGGGGTGTGGGTGTGGAGAGAGGCAAACAGAAGAAGGCCAGAGAAGGAGCAACGAAGCACCAAACGAATAGTGGGTGGTCCTGGAAAAGCCAACAGAGAGGGCTTTGGGACATGATGCTGGCTAGAAGAGTTTTGGGCTGTGAGCAAGGACACTGACTCCTGAGGTTTTGGTTCCTCCTGCATTCAGCAAAACAAGACTTCATACCAGAGGTGAAAGTAAGCCGGTACGCCCCGGTACAGTGTACCAGCAAGAGCCCGTGCGCCGTACCAAAGCGGATTGCCTTCTCCATGCGGCAATTTAAAGGGCCTGGGGCTCCCAGCAGTGGCTGGAGACCCAGGCCCTTTAAATTGCCTCCAGAACCCTGATGCCAGAGCCCTGGTCCGTAGCTGTGGCAGAAGCCCCAGGCCCTTTAAATAGCTGCCGGAGCAGCAGCTGGGCTCCGGGGACGATTTAAAGAGTCCGGGGCTCCGGTTGCCACTACCGCCCCGGGTCCTTTAAATCATCCCCGGAGCCTGCCGGCACCCTGGAGTAGCGGGGGCAGGGCTCCGGGAATGATTTAAAGGGCCCAGGGCTCCAGCCGCCGTTACCGCTCTGGGCTCTTTAAATAGCTGCCAGAGCCCCGGTACTGCTACCCCAGGGCTCCAGCCGGCTCTGGGGACGATTTAAAGGATCCGGGGCGGTAGCAGCAACCAGAGCCCCAGACTCTTTAAATCGCCGCCAGAGCCCCGCTGTCGCTACCCCAGGGGGTCGCTGCAGCAATTTAAAGGGCCCGGGGCTCCCACTGCCGCTACCCTCCGGAGCCCTTTAAATCGCCACCCGAGCCCTGCTGCTGGAGCCCTGGGGTAATGGCAGCAGGGCTCCGGCTGTGATTTAAAGGGCCAGGGGCTCCCGGCTGCCACTACTGTAGCGGAGCCCTGGGCCCTTTAAAGCTCCGCCAGAGCCCGGGGCCCTGGGGTAGCAGTGGCAGCCGGGAGCCCCTGGGGCTCCGATGGTTATTTAAAGGGCCTGGAACTCTGCTGCGATAGCAGCAGCTGGAGCCCCGGGCCCTTTAAATCACTCCCAAGCCCTGGGGCTCCCAGCCGCCTCTGCAGCTGGTAGTTCCGGGGTGATTTAAAGGGCCCAGGGCTCCCAGCTGCTGCTACTACAGTCCCAGCCCCGGGCCCTTTGTATCCTCTGGCCCTTTAAATCAAGGTTTAAAGGCACCGCCTCTTCCGGTAGAGGCCACGCCTCTTCCAGTTGAGGCTCCGCCCCCCTAAGGACTCCAGAGTACCGGTAAATCCTTTAAATTACTTTCACCCCTGCTTCATACATTCCTTGTAAATAAACAAGATTGCATCAAAGGTGACTGATTCCATCATAATTTTTTTCCTGGAACAACCTGCAAGACACCGAACTTTTAGCTAGCTGCTCAAGCTAAAAGGGGAAATGTTAATAATACAAGTGAAGCTGTCCTAAATTAAGCTATTCTAATCAGGTTGGTTTTAAGGGAATCTTGTTCTCTTTTTGGTTCTAGTGGGTTCATATCCTGTGAGTCTGGGGTTTGAATAAATTCCCAAACCTTAAGTGAAGTTTGGACAAAACCACTACTTTTCACATGGTTACTTTGATTTAAATCAATCCACCCTGGTTTGCACAGAATTTCACTGGGTCTTGGTTGATATTGCACCGAAAGCTTCATACAGCTATACTAGGAGGATCGCACGGGAGCCAGGTGTATCATATGGATGAGGGTGGGGATAGTCCTCTGCGCATTTGTGACAAGACTGTACCTAGGTTATTGTATTCATTTATAACACATCAGACAAAATTCATTGCTTAACTGTTTCACTGTAGAGGGCCTTCAAACTGTGTGCAAGTTGTAGTGACAGGACTTCGTGTTTGAAAGTGACTTATATTGAGGTCTTGCAGGTTGGTATCTCAGTGGAGGAGAAACCAGCGATGCAGAGTCTAGGTATTTTCTTACTGTAACTGGTTTAAATACATCATATATACCCGGCTTTGTGAACAGAGATGGTCACAAACAGAACTCATGCAAATCTCTCTATCAGGGATCTAATCTCAAACACCAATGTCTAGTTCCCTAGAACCAACTCAGCCCCAAGAATTGACTCTAGCTGAAGACACTGAGACAGAGAGCAAAGTCTTCTGCTGTTTGCAGAAGCTTCCCCCAAAAGAAACTGTACCAAACAACTAACAATACAATATTTCTTCTAAGACTGTACACTGCTCCCGGGCTTTGAAAAAGATCTTGTATGACTATGTGTAATAGTGCCACCCAGTGACTTTTGCCATAACAATACTGATAAATCCCAGACCGAGGAAGCCTTCTCTCAGCTTCACATAGGCATTTTTCATTTGTTCTTTTCTGTAGAATTTATGGTGAGTAATTTCCTGACCCTGACTTGCAGGAAGCTGTATTTTGTGTTGATTTACAGTGGCTGCTGTTGGCATCACAACTTCTTGTATTTAATCCGAGTAAAAACCACATGTGAACAATAATATGGCCACAGAGAAAGGAATTCAGAGAAGAGCAAGGGGTTAGGACTGACCACTTAAAGAGGAGAGACTGAATGAATTAAGCTGGCAAAAGAGCTGTCCCCCATCCCTAGTGTCTGAGAATCTGGCCCATTTTGTATAATCTGGCCCATTTTAATAACACACTGTATGTAAGAAGAGCCAAAACTAAAGTTCACATGGCAGATGCTTAAAATTTGCAACAATGAGGAAATCCGTCTTGCTGTGATTTCCTTTTACATGGAAGTCCCTCTCCATTAGTCCATTTTAAAAGGCTGTACTGAAACAGCCAGCATACATCAACTCCACAAATCCCCGGACTCATGGAGACAGCTGAAAACCCCTACATCTTCACTAAGAATTTCAACATCTGCTTTAACCAGGTCCTGAGTGCATTACACATGTGATCCAGGGAGAGTCCGATAGGGTTTTTTGTGCATTTCCACGAAACACCCACATCTTAAGTTTCCATCTTTGTTTTTTTTAAGGGACATCTGATGAAATTCATTATAAATTTGCCCTGCTTCATGGAGACTTTGGCAAATGATGAGATAAGAGCCTCATCATTTTGCATTAACTTTTGGATGAAATTTGTTTTGGGACTTGGAGTATTGTTTTGAGATTATGTTATATTAATAAACCCAGATCCCAAGGAGGGGTATTTTTGGCCACAAAAAGCCTATGTGGATTTTATTTGAGGAACCAAGATGATGGACTGAAGTGAGGGGCCACTCGCATGGCTGCTTCAAGGCCATGACAGGTTACCTGGGAGGAGGCTGCTCATTCACAGAGCAGCTGCAGCCAAAGGGGGGTGGGATAGCTCAGTGGTTTGAGCATTGGCCTGCTAAACCCAGGGTTGTGAGTTCAATCCTTGAGGGGGCTGTTAAGTTGATCTGGGGCAAAAAATGGGGATTGGTCCTGCTTTGAGCAGGGGATTGGACTGGATGATCTCCTGAGGTCCCTTCCAACCCTGTGATTCTGTGAAATGAGCAAAGAAGACATTAGCTTGCATCAGGAATGGGATGGTGAACAATATGGAGACTATTATAAGGCCTTTATTTAAATCAAAGGCATGGGCTCATCTAGATACTGTGGGCAGTATTGGTCATCACATCTCAGAAAGGATATTGTAGAACTAGAGGGGGGTCAGAAAAGGGTGAGGAGAATGAGGAAGGACCTTATGTAGAGATTGAAAAGATTGGGATTGATTAATAAATTTAAATAAAATAGTGTATAATAGTATATAAAACAATGAATCTTCTAGAGGAGGGAGATGGTGAACTTCTGTCCCTGTCTCTTCATAGAAGAAAAAAAGAACATTCAATGAAAGTATAAGGTATAGTCAAAGCAGTACAATGTTCTAGTGTAGGCAAGGTCTATCTATAAGTATATGTAAGTCCCTTCGTTTTCAGTTTAAACTAATTTTTACAAAAAAATAAATAAATCCTGGGTTTTACAAAAAGAATTATTTGGTGTTTTTTTTCTGATTTTCACCCTACTTTTATATCATTCAAAGAAATAAAAAGTAACTTGTTTGCCGGAAGCTGGAAATGGGCCACAGGGGATGGATCACTTGATGATCACTAGTTCTATTCATTCCCTCCGGGGCACCTGGCATTGGCCACTGTCGGAAGACAGGATACTGGTCTAGATGGACGTTTGGTTTGACCCAGTATGGCCATTCTTATGTTCTTAAGGTGAAAAATCATAACTGATAAAAGGAAATACATTTTCATACCATGTGTAATTAGAGTGTGGAACTGATTACCACAGGAAGCTGTTGAGGCCAAGAACTTGGAAAGATTCAAAAAGGGATTGGATAGTTAGATGCATATCAAGAATATCCAGAGTTATCAGAATTACTGGTAAAATTTTGAGAAAAGGATATAAAAATTTGTATTTCAAGGTTGCACTATCAGAGATCAGAATGAGACCTAATGTGAGGAACAGATTACCCCACATATGCCTGTTGTGGGGTTCTTACACCTTTCTCTGAAGTACCTGGTGCTAGCCGCCGTTAGACAGGTCACTAGATGGATCCTGGGTCTGGTGCAGTCCGGCAATTCTTGTATTCCTAAGTAAGAGAGAGATCCTCTCTATTCCCAGCCCACAAAGAGCTCTCATATCATCATTCACCTGGTCTCATTAAGCTGAACTGAAACCTGGTGTAAGCGGGAGCAACTCTGTGGGCTTTATTGCAGTTCAATAGAAGTCAGTGGAGTTACATTCACTTACATCATGTCTGAATCTGGCCCACTCTGTCTAGTATTTGCAGTGCATATCTTGAAGGGTGTCCATTAATTCCAAAGTTAGATTCACAATTCTCACCACAATGTTCTAAGATTGAATAACCAGTTGTATCAAAGGCAGCCCTATGATCCAATAAAACCTAAATCAAAAGCAGACTGCTGCGACAGAAAGGACATTTAGGAGCCTAACAGATATCGTCTTGCAGCTCTGATGCTTGTTTAAAAGGCTGCTTGGGATTCTGAGCACAGCAAGACACGGTGAGTGGTTTGGAAAGTGAGTTACCATTCCTTGCTTCAAAAATCTTCGATCAGAATGGCAGATTAGAGATGGCCTGATAACAACCTGAAAAATTAGTAGAAGGGGATTGCTTTTATGATCTGTGGGTACAACGGAAGATGATTTAAGAGCTAATCAATACCCACAGAAAGAGAGTTAGTGCTGTATTGATGCATTTGGAGGTGCAATAGGCGCCACTATTGTATGCCTGGAGGCTACATATAGAGGCTAGGTCTTTAGAGTGGCTGAAAAGACAGAGTTCATAATAGAGTTAGAAGCCTCATTTAGTTTCCTAGTGGTAGAACACAGCCTGAGATCCAGCAGCCAGATCAAATTCACTTTCAGTTGCAATAAACTTCCGGATATAAGATCAGATTTGAATTTAACTTTCTATAAATCTTATCCCAAAGGGACACTTCTTGAATGGCCTGTTACATTAAAATGATGGATTCCAGGAAGTCTAAGTAGTTACAATTGTCTTTCCTATTAAACGTTCATCCTTGAGCCTACTATTTTCATTGTCCTCCTCCCTCTCCCTTTTCTCTAACTGTTGCGTGTATTGTCTGACTCTTGTCTTAAGTAAGCTCTGCAGGCAGAAACAGAGACTGTTTCCTTCCTATTTTCAGTACAATTTATTCCCCTTCCTGTACAGCAGTGTTTCCCAGACGGATGAAGTGAGCTGTAGCTCATGAAAGCTTATGCTCAAATAAATTTGTTAGTCTCTAAGGTGCCACAAGTCCTCCTGTTCTTTTTTCCCAAACTTGGGACGCTGCTCGTTCAGGGAAAGCCCCTGGCGCGCCGGGCCGGTTTGTTTACCTGTTTCAGAGTAACAGCCGTGTTAGTCTGTATTCGCAAAAAGAAAAGGAGTACTTGTGGCACCTTAGAGACCAACCAATTTATTTGAGCATAAGCTTTCGTGAGCTACAGCTCACTTCATCGGATGCATACTGTGGAAAGTACAGAAGATCTTTTTATATACACAAACCATGAAAAAATGGGTGTTTATCACTACAAAAGGTTTTCTCTCCCCCCACCCCACTCTCCTGCTGGTAATAGCTTATCTAAAGTGATCACTCTCCTTACAATGTGTATGATAATCAAGGTGTGCCATTTCCAGCACAAATCCAGGGTTTAACAAGAACGTCTGAGGAGGGGGGGATGGTAGGAAAAAACAAGGGGAAATAGGTTACCTTGCATAATGACTTAGCCACTCCCAGTCTCTAGTCAAGCCTAAGTTAATAGTATCCAATCTGCAAATGAATTCCAATTCAACAGTCTCTCGCTGGAGTCTGGTTTTGAAGTTTTTCTGTTGTAATATCACAACTTTCATGTCTGTAATCGCGTGACCAGAGAGATTGAAGTGTTCTCCGACTGGTTTATTAATGTTATAATTCTTGACATCTGATTTGTGTCCATTTATTCTTTTACGTAGAGACTGTCCAGTTTGACCAATGTACATGGCAGAACTTGTACAGATACAGACAGACATCATCTTCCTCTCCAAATGCAAACAGATGGACATCGTACCAAAAGGACTGAAGGTAAAAAATCCATTACAATCTACATACCACACAGACTATGCTGACAGCTTGTGCCACACGCTCTCAAAGAAACTGCTGAACCACCTGATCAACATCCTCTACAGCAAACAGGGAAAGATTAAGAATGAGCTCTCAAAAATGGATACTCTCATAAAAAAACAACCTTCCACACAAAATTCCTTGTGGCTGGACTTTAGTAAAACTAGACAAGCCATTTACAACACACAATTTGCTTCTCTACAAAGAAAAAGGACACTAAACTTTCTAAACTACTACATGCCACAAGGGGCTACAGCAATGGTTCCCTCAACCCACCCAGCAATTTTGTTAACCTATCCAACTATACTCTTAGCCCAGCAGAAGCAGCTGTCCTATCTCGGGGCCTCTCCTTCTGCCCCTCCACCCCCAGGAACATGATACAGTTCTGTGGTGACCTAGAATCCTATTTTCGACGTCTCCGACTCAAGGAATATTTCCAACATACCTCTGAACAACATACTAATCCTCAGAGACCTTCCTACCAACACTACAAAAAGAAGGATTCTAGGTGGACTCCTCCTGAAGGTCGAGAGAGCAGACTGGACTTCTACATAGAGTGCTTCCACCGACGTGCACGGGCTGAAATTGTGGAAAAGCAGCATCACTTGCCCCACAACGTCAGCCGTGCAGAACACAATGCCATCCACAGCCTCAGAAACAACTCTGACATCATAATCAAAAAGGCTGACAAAGGAGGTGCTGTTGTCATCATGAATAGGTCGGAATATGAACAAGAGGCTGCTCGGCAGCTCTCCAACACCACTTTCTACAAGCCATTACCCTCTGATCCCACTGAGAGTTACCAAAAGAAACTACAGCATTTGCTCAAGAAACTCCCTGAAAAAGCACAAGATCAAATCCGCACAGACACACCCCTGGAACCCCGACCTGGGATATTCTATCTGCTACCCAAGATCCATAAACCTGGAAATCCTGGGCGCCCCATCATCTCAGGCATTGGCACCCTGACAGCAGGATTGTCTGGCTATGTAGACTCCCTCCTCAGGCCCTACGCTACCAGCACTCCCAGCTACCTTCGAGACACCACTGACTTCCTGAGGAAACTACAATCCATCGGTGATCTTCCTGATAACACCATCCTGGCCACTATGGATGTAGAAGCCCTCTACACCAACACTCCACACAAAGATGGACTACAAGCTGTCAAGAACACTATCCCCGTAATGTCACGGCTAACCTGGTGGCTGAACTTTGTGACTTTGTCCTTACCCATAACTATTTTACATTTGGGGACAATGTATACCTTCAAATCAGCGGCACTGCTATGGGTACCCACATGGCCCCACAGTATGCCAACATTTTTATGCCTGACTTAGAACAACGCTTCCTCAGGTCTCGTCCCCTAATGCCCCTACTCTACTTGCGCTATATTGATGACATCTTCATCATCTGGACCCATGGAAAAGAAGCCCTTGAAGAATTCCACCATGATTTCAACAATTTCCATCCCACCATCAACCTCAGCCTAGTCCAGTCCACACAAGAGATCCACTTCCTGGACACTACAGTGCTAATAAACGATGGTCACATAAACACCACCCTATACCGGAAACCTACTGACCGCTATTCCTACCTACATGCCTCCAGCTTTTACCCTGACCACACCACACGATCCATCGTCTACAGTCAAGCTCTGCGATACAACCGCATTTGCTCCAACCCCTCAGACAGAGACAAACACCTACAAGATCTCTATCAAGCATTCTTACAACTACAATACCCACCTGAGGAAGTGAAGAAACAGATTGATAGAGCCAGAAGAGTTCCCAGAAGTCACCTACTACAGGACAGGCCTAACAAAGAAAATAACAGAACGCCACTAGCCGTCACCTTCAGCCCCCAACTAAACCCCCCCCCAACACATTATTAAGGATCTACAACCTATCCTGAAGGATGACCCAACACTCTCACAAATCTTGGGAGACAGGCCTGTCCTTGCCTACAGACAGCTCATTCTTTATCTTTCCCTGTTTGCTGTAGAGGATGTTGATCAGGTGGTTCAGCAGTTTCTTTGAGAGCGTATGGCACAAGCTGTCAGCATAGTCTGTGTGGTATGTAGATTGTAATGGATTTTTTACCTTCAGTCCTTTTGGTACGATGTCCATCTGTTTGCATTTGGAGAGGAAGATGATGTCTGTCTGTATCTGTACAAGTTCTGCCATGTACATTGGTCAAACTGGGCAGTCTCTACGTAAAAGAATAAATGGACACAAATCAGATGTCAAGAATTATAACATTCATAAACCAGTCGGAGAACACTTCAATCTCTCTGGTCATGCGATTACAGACATGAAAGTTGTGATATTACAACAGAAAAACTTCAAAACCAGACTCCAGCGAGAGACTGTTGAATTGGAATTCATTTGCAAATTGGATACTATTAACTTAGGCTTGACTAGAGACTGGGAGTGGCTAAGTCATTATGCAAGGTAACCTATTTCCCCTTGTTTTTTCCTACCATCCCCGCCCCCTCAGACGTTCTTGTTAAACCCTGGATTTGTGCTGGAAATGGCCCACCTTGATTATCATACACATTGTAAGGAGAGTGATCACTTTAGATAAGCTATTACCAACAGGAGAGTGGGTTTGTGCAGGTTTGTGGGGAGAAAACCTGGATTTGTGCTGGAAATGGCCCACTTTGATTATCATACACATTGTAAGGAGAGTGATCACTTTAGATAAGCTATTACCAGCAGGAGAGTGGGGTGGTGGGAGAGAAAACCTTTTGTAATGGTAAACACCCATTTTTTCATGGTTTGTGTGTATAAAAAGATCTTCTGTACTTTCCACAGTATGCATCCGATGAAGTGAGCTGTAGCTCACGAAAGCTTATGCTCAAATAAATTGGTTAGTCTCTAAGGTGCCACAAGTACTCCTTTTCTTTTTGTTTACCTGCTGCGTCCGCAGGTTCGGCCGATCACGGCTCCCACTGGCCGCAGTTCGCCGCTCCAGGCCAACGGGGCTGCGGGAAGGGCGGCCAGCATCCCAAGTTTGGGAAACACTGCTGTACAGGATTATTTATATAGTGGTTTATAGGACCTTTATAGTGATATAGCTGCATCCATCCTCAGAGGTTTTTAAGGCCCAGCTTGACAAAGCCCTGGCTGGGATGATTTAGTTGGGGTTGGTCCTGCTTTGAGCAGGGGATTGGACTAGATGACCTCCTGAGGTCCCTTCCAACCCTGATATTCTATGATTCTATGATCCACACATGGGTTGTTGTACCACTTTAAAAATACCTGTATAGACAAGCAGTACAATGTTCTAGTGTAGGCAAGGCCTGTCCATAAGTATATGTAGGCCTCTTTGTTTTCACTTTAAACCGATTTTTACTGAAAAAAACCCCTGGGTTTTAAACAAAAGTATTATTGGTTTTTTTCTGATTTTCACCCTACTTTTGTATCATTCAAATGAATAAAAAATCATTTGTTTTATTAGGAAAATACAATACATTGCTTGAGAGATCTGTATTACGATAATACATTAGTCTGTGTGTATATGCAAAGCTGCCTGTTGAAGTAAGGTTATGTATTATGTATTAATCTCAAAGATACACACAATAAACAAACAGGCATGCACGTAAGCTTTGAAGTGCGTGCGCATCTGAACGTACTGATGAATCTTACGCCCACCACGTACACATTTCAAGCTGTTAGCAGATAAGGGTTTAAAGATTTGACACGCTAAAATGGGAAGAAAATGAAAATCTCTATCAGAATACGTTTCAGAACACAAGGAAATATTTGAAAGTTTAAAAAAAAAAAAAACCAGGAGAAAAGGATGAAGTTGAGTGTATGCAAATGGTGTGGCCTAATTATTAGATATAAATATTTATAGGCTAACAGTTCTCCTATCCTTGCAACAAAGCCCGTTGCCAACTGTGTCCACATATCTATTCAGGGGACACGGTCATAGGGCCAAATCACATCAGCCACACTATCAGAGGCTCGTTCACCTGCAGATCTACCAATGTGATATGTGCCAGCAAAGCCCCTCTGCCATGTACATTGGCCAAACTGGACAGTCTCTACGTAAAAGAATAAATGGACACAAATCAGACGTCAAGAATTATAACATTCAAAAACCAGTTGGAGAACACTTCAATCTCTTTGGTCACTCGATTACAGACCTAAAAGTGGCAATTCTTCAACAAAAAAACTTCAAAAACAGACTCCAACGAGAGACTGCTGAATTGGAATTAATTTGCAAACTGGGTACAATTAATTTAGGCTTGAATAGAGACTGGGAGTGGATGGGTCATTACACAAAGTAAAACTATTTCCCCATGTTTATTCCCCCCCCCCCCCACTGCTCCTCCGACATTCCTGTTAACTGCTGGAAATGGCCCACCTTGATTATCACTACAAAAGATCCCCTCCCCCCCCGCCCCCCGCTCTCCTGCTGGTATTAGCTCATCTTAAGTGATCACTCTCCTTACAGTGTGTATGGTAACACCCATTGTTTCACGTTCTCTGTGTATATAAATCTCCCCACTGTATTTTCCACTGAATGCATCCGATGAAGTGAGCTGTAGCTCACGAAAGCTTATGCTCAAATAAATTTGTTAGTCTCTAAGGTGCCACAAGTACTCCTTTTCTTTTAACAATAAACTGTTCATTCAAATGAAAAGTTTTATTTGGGGATTAGAGATATTTTCTTAAACTCAGAGGTGGCATTGTGTTTTCAGTTCTGTTTTAGTTCTGCAGAAAGCTTAGGTCAGCCTTTTCTTTCTCTGTTTTGTATCCTGCAAAGCTACCCCCGTCTAAAGACAATAAAAGGCACTTATTCTCAGTGACTTTCAGCTGTTTACTATCTCTCCAGGGGACAGTGAAGAGGCTCCTTCTGAATGTCATGAAGTAACTCTGAATTACAGGTTTCAGTCAGCGTTGGTAGGAAAGCTGATTTTTCCATCCCATGAAAAAAGTCAAAAATTTTGAAAAAAATAAATTCATCCCACTTCAGGGTGAAAAGTCAATGTTTTTTGTGAAACAAAATTAAAAAAAAATCATTTTGAGTCAATGGAAATGTTTTGTTTTGATAAATTCATAATGTCCTGTTTCATTTTCTATCGTTTTTTATTTTATATAAAATACATTTTGAACCAAAGTCATTGAAAAAAAAATCAAAACTCTCCCTTATGAAAATGTTAAAACAGGACATTTTGACATTTTTAAATGACTTTTTCCCCTTTTTTATTTTTCAAACTGAAATCACATTGATATGACTTCTCAAAAAAATCAATTTAGTTAAAATGACATTTTCTGATGGAAAACAATTTAAACAAACAAAAAAATTCAGCCAGTTCACTGTGGCCCGTGCTGCTTCCCACAGCTCCCGTTGCCCGGGAATGGCGAACCACGGCCACTGGGAACTGCGGGCGGCCATGCAAATGTAAACAAACTGTCTGGTGGCTTGCCAGCAGATTACCCTGATGAGCCGCGTGTGACCCACAAGCCGCTGGTTGCCCAGCACTGAATTAGACTGTTGGCCACACTATTGGCCACCAAAGTCAAGGAGCTTGCCTACACTGGGAACATTTTCACTGGCATAGCTGCCCCAGTGCTGGCACTGAACCCTTCTTGCATGTATAAATCACTTCATTCTCTGTGGTGGTCAATCTGGCACCTGCAATAAGTTCATTTTCAACAAGTTAATTCTAATTCACAGATGTGGCCTACGTGAAATATGAACAAATGCATCAGGGAGAGCTCTCTGTGTTTTTTGCTGGAGATAATGTGGGATGACTCTGAGCTCTCATCAACTGAAATCCTCCTTTTTTGTCATATAATAGACAATGGCCTAGATTTTTTAAAAATGAATTAAAAATTTAAAAATTAGGAGTCTAAGTCCATACTTTGGCATCTCAGTAAGTGGGCCTGCTTTTCAATAGTGCCAAGCACCCAGCAACCCATTTAAGTCAGTGGAAATTGTGGCAGCTCAAAAACAACGAGGAATCCGGTGGCGCCTTAAAGACTAACAGATTTATTGGGGCATAAGCTTTCGTGGGTAAAAAACCCACTGCTCTGTGGTTCTGGAAATCAGATCATTTATTGCAGCTAAATAGGGATTTAGGAGCCTAACTGTAGGCACCCATTTTTTAAATCTTGGCAAAAAACTTCTACCTCAGCTTTTAAGAATAGTGACAACATACACCGAGTAATTGTCAGTTTGTTTATCACTACAGTTAGCACTTCTTACATATCAATAATGCTGTTATGGCAGGTGCCACCAGGTCTTATACATTGTCTTCCAAGTTTGTTCTCTGTGTGTGCAAGCAAATGTTCAGTCTTGGGAAGACTCGCTGTGTCATTAGTTTGGCTTATATAGTGGTCTGTGTAGAGACAGTGGTGCTTAGAGAATGAGCTGTGCGTATAGCAGAAGAGCTTGTGTTCTACCTGGAACGCTGGAGTCAGTTATTGCTCTCTGGCTCAGAGATTCCTGGCAGAGAGATTACTCTGCATGTGTTGGACCATCTCATTTCAGGACGGTGTATATCAATCCAGTTGCAATTAAAATATACCCAAACTTCCTGTCACTGATTTTATTCCCCCAGAAAATCAAACTGAAAAGAGAAGAAGTTAGTAGAGATGGGCTGGAGTTGTTGTTGCTGTTGTTGAAATCTGATCTTGTTTCATCCCAGATGGCGTTTAGGATTCAGATGGTGGAGGTAGTGATGTTATCTGAATCCCTCTCTCTGACCCGATCCGGTCAGGACATCTCTCAGGATCTGGAGTCCCTGGAGATGGTGGGTGTGGCAGCCAGGATGCTGAAGCTTGCTCCAGTAGCCATATTTTCCCCAAAAGTCTTTAAGAACCCCCAAACGGAGTGATGGTTGGAATAGCCCATCCTCTCATTATTTGTCTACCAGTAAGGTCTAGGTTCTGACACCCCAATTTTCGTTCACTGATCTCTGGCTCCACACTTTTCTTGTTTACCAGGCATCATGTTAACACAATCCTTGAGTTATATCAGGAGGCCTTTTTGTTTGGACTAAATCAGTCTGTCGTCTGCCTCTCATGGCTTTTCCCATCAACATTTGTTGTTGTTCTAGGTCAGGGGTCCCGAACGCGGTGCCCGTGGGCACAATGGCACCTGCTGGGGCAGTTGTCTGCACCCGCAGGACACCGTGCCGCCGAAATGCCGCCACCAAGCACGGCCGCCGGTTGAACCGCCCGCCAAAATGCCGCCGAGAAGCATTGCCGTTGCTTCGGGGTGTCTGGTGCCTGCCAAAGTCTTCTGGGAATAGGAATACGCTATTCCCACAGAAAGGTTGGGGACCACTGTTCTAGGTTATTGTGACATCTTATGAACTTTCACTTACTTTTTACGGTTGAGCTCACAGTTCGGGTAAATTTATAGGCCCAATTATCACAACAGGCTTCATGTGTGTTTTTAAACTATCTAGCACATTGGGTCCAGATCCTGACTGGGGAAATCTGGGTCCTACTGTGTTGATCCAGATCCTTGCTTGATATCAATTGACACAACTCCACTGACTTTAATGGATCTACCCAAATTCACACTAACAGAGGATCTGGCTTTTTAAATTTAACGAGGGTGCTGGGAGGATCATTTCTCAATGTGAAATATTCTTTCTGTTGGGGGGCAGGGGAGGGGAAGCTGTGGCCTCATGTTGCTCCTAACAGCTTATCTATCAGACTGCTGACAGGGTTCACAGCTTCCTCACAAATCACAGCCAAATAGGCTCCTCAATAGCAAAGTGTGAGCTGAATAAAATGAAATGTCTTTGATGTTTCCATAGCAATCGACGTTCATGTTTGATGCCCAAATGATACAACAACAACAATCTCTGATCAAAGAAAAGTGTCCAGTTGTCATGGCAACCGTGTACAGCTTGTATTTCAACTCTTATGTGGCCACAATTAATAGAAGATGATTGCTAATGATTAGACTAATTAACAAGTACTTAATTTCAATATTTATCCTGTGACCATCGTGTACGTTTGCTGGAGAACACTGCCTATAAAAGTCTACAAATTTCTCGATTCTATGTGTGTGCGTACTTAGATTTTTCAAAGGCTTATCACTTTGCCAAATTTGGGTAGATTTTTATGGCAATGACATTAGGCATATCCCTGACACAAAGGCCACCCCCTACCAAATTTCAAGTCCCTGCTTCAAAGCACGTGGGAGCTAAAACTTTTCAAAGAAAGGGTCACCAGAAATTTAGGCAAAATGACATCGTTTTTTTTTTCTTTTACCCTCGTTCTTGAAAACAGCCGAACCATTTTGGCTGTCATTTTCTAAATGAAATTCAGCCTGAGGCAGACATCCCGCCCAAATGCTTAAAGTTTAACAAAGTTATAAGCAACTGAAAGCAGGGACTTATAACTGGAAGTGTTGGGCAATCTAATAAGAGGCATGATAACAGCCCTGCCTAGAATGAATATTTACATCCTATAGCCCTGTTCCTCTCCACCAGCCATCAAAGATGGTCAACTGTGCAGGGTAGTCCCCTTTTAAAGGGAAATAAGGACTCTACGTTCTGCCTGCATGTCTACAACCTTCTGTAGGCCTTACAAAAAACCATCAGCAGCTCTATGCATGGTGGTGTATCCCTGCAGTACCCCTAACAGAGCACAGTGGCTTAATGCTGTAATTAAATGTTTAAACTCTCTGGGCCTGATTCCCCACTCTTATGACAATTTTACATTGGTGTAACTTCCTGGGCTTCAATGGAGTTACACAGACATAAAACTGGTGTAACAGAGTGGGGGGATCAGACCCCAATGCCT
This sequence comes from Natator depressus, assembly GCF_965152275.1. Lineage (NCBI taxonomy): Eukaryota > Metazoa > Chordata > Testudines > Cheloniidae > Natator > Natator depressus. The sequence goes on from NC_134235.1 coordinate 254,062,373, forward strand.
GAGAACTTGTCCACCCACAGAAGTTGCATTGGTTTAATTTAAATCAGATTAAAAAACAATTTGGCTAGACCCATTCAAACCCCTTTGTGGACATTCTGCAATCTGGTTTATATTTATTTAGCTGTCTCCTATAAACTGATATGGGCCGGGTTCACAGCAATATAAGTGTCCCCGTACAAAGTTGTACAGATTTAACTAAACCGACTTTAAATCACACCTTTAATTAAAATGGTGCCAATTTGTGCATAGACCAGACCTTATTTAACCCATGTGTAAATGAGGGCACTTACCTACCTGACAGGGGCATTACAAAGCTTAACTAATTAATTATTATAAACAGTTTGATATCATTAGATGATGGAAGCCCCATATATGCAAATCAATATGTACTGTTGTTAATTTATTATTTCTTGCTGTAGCTTTAATCTGAGGTACTTTGAAAACAACTATTCTAGGACCAGGATTTGACTTTGTCTTTTTATATATATTAAACCTTAGAGGCCGAGCTGCGTTTAATGTCCTGATCCTTGATTGGGACCACTAAGAATATAAGAATGGCCATACTAGGTCAGCTCAATGGCCTATTCATGTCTTCCAATGGTGGCTAGTGCCAGATGCTTCAGAGGGAATGAACAGAACAGGGCAATTTGTTGAAAGATCCACTGTCATCCAGTCCCAGCTTCTGGCAGTCAGAAGCTTTGGGACACCCAGAGCATAAGGTTGGATCCCTGACCATTTTGGCTAATAGCCATTGATTGACTTACTTCCACCTCTAGGTGTTACACAATTTTGCACAAACACACCCACGATTAATAGCAGAATCTTTCAGTACAAATATATAATATAACAACTAGTATGGAAAGCCTGTGCTGTTAACCACGAGTTAAAAGAAATCATAAGCCCAGTATGATGGTAAAAAGAGGAAATCCTTTACTGTAAGGTTTGCAGAGTGGGTAGAATGCTATAGGGTACATTGGATTCCTGCCTGGTGGTGAGTCAGTCTTTACCACATATGTCATACGTCACGAGTGATTATGATTCTGTCTTTAGCATTTCTAGGAGTGAGATTGCTAAAGTCTAAAATGAAAAGGTTACAAGAAGTCTCATGATTTTGTAATAAATCTGCTAATCTCCTGCCATAGCTGTACCAGAAAGAAATAAACAGCTCACTTCATTTTGTGTTTCTATAGTCCCAATTGGAATTCAATAGCAGGAATTGCTCTGCGTATTCAAACAACTTCAAAAGGTTCCCCCTCAATGCGCCTCCCCTGGAATTACAAGTGGTTAAAGGATGTCAAGGGAGTTGAGCTTTTGATGTATCTTGCAAATACTAAATAATGTAAAAGTCAAATCACACTCTAACGAACTAGAGTATGGAAAGGGCTGTGGAAAATGAGTGAGGAAGAGCCGGCTTCTCCTCTTTCTTCTGTAATTTTACATGGGAAATGGAGTTCAGTGGTGTTCCCAGTGTAAGAAAATCAATATTTGAGTTACCTGTGTTATGCTGATTTATATTTCATTTCTACTTTTGATAGTGAAAAACAGCTCAAAAGAATACAGTGCAGGTCATGAAGTGGTAACAAATGTCTAAGGGGTCTCTCATCTTCTTCATACTTACAGAAGGCAAGATTCTTCATACTCACAGAAGGCATGGATTTTAAGACCAGAAGTGACATTATGATCATGTAGCCTGATGTCTGGTACATAGGCCATAGGTTTCACTTGATGTTACATGCAACTGTAACAACTCCCACGCCATCATCGTCATCATGGTTTCAAACCTGAGCCTTCCATAATCCAGACTTCTGTCATTTGAGTTACACAACTAACTGTAAGAGATCTCTCATTAGATACCTATTATCTGTGGAAGAAATCAATGGGATTACTTGTGCAGGAAGGTACAACTCTAAATGGTCCTAAATCTGGCCCTAAAATGGATGTACAGGCAGTAGTCAGAAAGCCACTTTGCAAAAATGAGTGCGATTCCATTTTAATTTTCATAGAATCATAGGACTGGAAGGGACCTTGAGAGGTCATCTAGTCCAGTCCCCTGCAGTCATGGCAGGACTAAGTATTGTCTCTAAACCATCCCTGACAGGTGTTTTTCTAACCTGCTCTTAAAAATCTCCGATGATGGAGATTCCACAACCTCTTCTATCTTTTGCTTCTCTCTCTTCTCAAATTTGCTAAAGTTAAACCTTTCCCCCACCTGAGCTGCCTTTCCTGCATCTCAGTTTGGGAGCTGAAAGTCAAGTTGTGATTGATCTGTCACTATCATCTTCACCAGTGATTAAAGCTTCTACTTTCGGATGTTGACTGATAATTTTGCCAATGTTGATGTGCAATCCAGAAAAGATCCCAGCTCACTCTCCCATGGCTATGCTGGCTTTGCAGTGCTAAGACAGGCAAAATACTCGCTTTTATTTTTTAAAGTAAACAGCTATGACTTTTTTTCAATTATTTTTCTAACTATATATAGATTTCAAACTGTTGTAAACTGATGTAGGGCAGTTAGAAATGCCCTTTGTATGAGAGAATCCCAACAATAAAAAATAAAGTGATTAACCTGGTCCCCAACTCATCCAACTCCATGTGCCTTTTTTAAGTTTAAAGGGTCACTCTTCAGCTTTTGAAGCCTGTCAGTTTGAAACTGCATTAGCAGCTGAAGGACTGACTTTTTCAAGGTGTCTGATTTTATATAAAACCTTCCAAACACTGTTTTATTTTTCATTGCTGGCTAAAGCAATTGAACTGAATGCTGATGAGATAAAAATTGGTAGAACTCCAGGCAGTCATTTTTGGATATTAAGTTCAGGTACCCACATTCCTTTATCTCTTTCTGGGAACTTTGCCAAAAATGTGATAGCAGTATTTGGATAAGATTTTTTTCTGGGGGATATGAGGGGGTGGTAGGTAGCTGTTTTCTTTGTGCTGTAAGGACATTACAGTTAATATAAGATGACATACACAGTATATTTTACAGAACGATAACAATAAAATTACCTGTACATTCCATGTGCTGAAGGAAATGACAAGTAATTTACTGTCATTTTACAAATAAACATTTATTTACTCTTTCAATTTATGCACAAAATTATATATATAGCAAAATATAATTTTGCACCTTTTATATATCCGCAGGAAGCAACAGATAATTTATTGCTGCAAGATAAGCCAGACATTTACTTACCAATATGATCACCCACATTCTTTTTCTTATTATTGAACTATTTCTAAAACAGAATGGCAAATTGGTTTATGGTCATCTTATACCTAGATGCAAGGCTGCTAGTGTGTGAAAAAAATAAGTCACTCCTTCACTCCCACTCTCCTCAGATTGATAGTAGATGAAAATTTGTACCAACTGATGATTGTTTGGTAGCCTATTTAAACCATGTTGACTGGTCTGGCTCTAATTCTTAATGGACAAGTGTCCATATAACGAAGGCCACAACTGGCCCTGATTGCTTCGAAGGTTGGCTGGGTCAGCTTAGCCCTTCATTCTTCTGAGGCAAACAAATCCAGTGTTGTTCATTTTCCTGGATATGGGTCTGATCCAATTCTCACTGACATCGATGGAAGTCTTTCTGTTGACATCAGTGGAAGTTGGATTGAGCTCTAAAACTGAGGCCCTGCTTCGCATTAAGGATTGCATGGTAGCTGTGAAAAGATCTTTCTCCTGGGTCCTCAGGCAAAATTTTCCCTCTTCCCACTGGTTGGTAGCCTTTTGCTTGTTGATTAGTTATGCCCCCAGTTTCGGAGTTAGTGGAATTTCAGTGGTGCTATAGATTTAGAGTCAGACTGGGGTACCTTTACTCACATTGAGTAATAACTTACTCCAAAAATAATCTCACTGATTTCAGTGGGACTACTCATGGTGTAGGCACCATTCAACACGAGTGAGGGACGTGCACTTTGGCTATAATTAGCACAAAACTACAAGGTGCTAAAGACTCAGTCTCCGTCAATTTCAATGGGAGCTGAAGGAGCCTTGCCCTTCACAGGATCAGGCCCACCAGAAATTGCATAATTGCAAAATGTCAGTAGCAGAGCTAGGAGTAAACCTCAAAAGTTGTTTGTGTGCACACTCCAGCGCGCCAACCTGCCTCTCAAAATAAAGTGGTGTAACCCCGGCCATGTGACTCTCGGCCACAGTCACAGATCGGTTTACACGCCACCAAAATAAATACTTCCTAAAGAGCAGCTAACCCTATAATACCTTTGCTGTGTCAAGTAGATAAGCAAAACAGGAGATTAGTAATTAAAGCTTTGTTGTGTGTGGAGTGCTTTTGTGCTGTTCAGATGAAAAGCACACTGCTCATGTATAATGGATTTCATGCATCATGCATAAGAGAATATTGCTTTCATTCAGGCACTTCGGGAATGACAGCTTTGAAGGAAATAGGTTTCAGCTAGCATTGCATTCTAGCTGATCTTTGTGTGTGATTCATGTACAAAATATCAGTTATACAAAGAACGACTATAAAAAAAAACGGCAGAGAATTCAAGCATTTATTTCCCAGATGGTTGCTGCAAACTTCCTCTTCTTTGGGAATGGTAAGGTCTGTTATATAATTTGTTACATAACAAGCTTTTCTGCAACTAACTCATCAAGCACTTGATAACCAAGGGTTGACAGGCTGAACTGGTTCACAAGTAGCAGTTCGCCAGGGTGACTGCTAGTGAAGGGAAAACCTGACAAGGTTTGCAGGCATAGGGTCAGCTCCATCTCCCACTGCCATCAACAGAAAGACTTAATTGAGTTTAACTCCTGTATAGAAGGGGCAGGAGTAAAGATGGTTTGAGGGAAGGAATAAACTAAAAGAAAAAAATGCAAGAAACAAGTCTAATATGTGTAACATTTTGAATGTATGTTGTCTATTACTGTGTGTCTGTTCTTTATATTTAGATTAGAAACTCACTGGGTGAGGAACCTTGGGTAAAATTTTCAAAAGATACTAAGTCACTTTGGAGCCCAGGTCCCATTTTCAAAAGGGACTTAGGCACTTCAGAGCTTAAATCTTGCTACTAAATCACTTAGGCCCAGATCCACAAAGGGACATGCTGCAGTGCTGAGCATTGCAGCACGTAACTTTTAGGTCTAACCACCCAGTGGAATACACAAAGCCTGAGTTCGGTGCTCAGGCTCCCTGTACAATGCACAGGGAGAGAGAGGCACCTAAGAATGGGATCCACAAAAGCCAGCACACTAGGTGGGGAGCCACCTAAGGTAGTCAACAGCAGATGTCAAGGAAAGGGGTGTGTTCTAAGCACTGCCCCTCAAAGGGAGTTTGGTGCCTTAGGCCTTTTCTACACGACACAGTTTTGTCAACAAAAGTCAGCTTTTCTCAACAAAACACTGGAGGTGTATGCACGGAAATGCTCCTCCTGCTGATGTAACTCCCCTGCTGTGCCGACACAATAAAACCACCTCGAAGAGAGGCACAGGGCTTTTTGCAATGTAGTTAGAGTGGCGCAGCGTCAACGTAGACACTGTGCTTGGTCATGTCGCCCTAATTAGCCTCCAGGAGGTGTCCCACAATGCCCATCCTGACCGCTTTGGTTAGTTTGCACTCCACTACCCTGAAGGTACACTGGTATGTGCCTCTTCCCCTTTTAAAGTCCTGGGAATTTTTGAAATTCCTCTTCCTGTTTGCTTGGCATGGACAGTTCATACAGCATCTGCCTGCCAGCTTTCTGCAACAGACGCGCTCCCGCATGGAGAACGCTGGAGCTGTTCAATCTGCTGGGTCTATGGGGAGGGGGGCTGTGCAGTTGCAGCTTCGCCCCACCCACTTTGATACCTACGGGCTGATTGCTCGTGGCACGCAGGAGAAGGGGCATGAAATGGACACCCAGCAGTGCCAAGCTAAAATCAAGGAGCTGAGGCAAGCGTAACAGAAGGGAAGGGAAGCCAACCATCACTCTGGTGCAACACCGAAGACTTGCCACTTCTATAAGGAGCTGCATGCCATGTTCGGCAGCCACCCCACCTCCACCGCCAAGAGCCCCGGGGATACTTTGCGGGGACTAGAGGCAGTGGCCAGCAAACTCAATCCCAAGGACAAAGTGGTGGACGAGGAAGTGGAACTGGAAGACAATATGGAGCACACAGCAGGGTCATCCAGTGGCGTGGTGAGTCAGGACCTCTTTTTGACTCCAGAGGCGTCTAGCCAGTCCCAGCACTCCAGCTCTGCTGTCCATGATGCAGGAGTAGGGAGCCCTGGTAAGGTAGTGTTCATTTTGTTTTGATTCTGCATGGCGTGTGGAGACTGAGGTCTCATTTACTTGGTTATACGGTAGAGGAGGGATAAGTGACAGAAATTAACAACAGAGTCTGTGCATCTACACAGTGGGAGGGCCTGGCAGAAAAGTTTGTTAATGTACACAGGGATGTCCCGGAAATCCTCCATAGTGATCTCTAGGAAACTTTTCTGTAGGTATTCTGCAGTCCTCTGCCAAAGGTTCCTTGGCAGAGCTGCCTTGTTTCTTACCCTGCTGTAGGAAAGTTTGCTGCACCACCCGGCAATTATTTCTGCAGGGACCAGAGAGGCACACAGGCGAGCAGCATATGGAGCCGATCTGAAGCCACAGAGATACAGGAGATGTACCCTTGCATCCTGGGTTACCTTAGGAGTGAGATATCAGGTTTGATTACACTGGCCTGTGGAAAAGGGTAACAATATTCAGAATAGTCTCCCTGGGCGCTTGTAGTAATCACCTTCGCAACCATCCAGAGCCCTTCGTCACTCCTTGCCAAATCCCCCTTCTCCTTCCCTCTCCCTACCAAACTCACCATATTTGAGATTCGCATGGACCTGTGTGCTACCCAAGAGACAGTGAGAAAGAGGAGTGTGTAAATGTTGCGATTCACAGCTGTGAGCACACTCACAATACTGTCTCTGTTCATTGTTTTTTTTGGCTTCTGCTGAGGTGCCCTTGAGGACCCACTCCTCCACATGCACCTCTGTCTGATATGATAGCAAACCAGGAGGAATAAGGAGGATATGTTTCGCGAAGTGCTGCAGTGAACAGATACAGCATATAGTGAAACAAGAGCGGAGAGGGAGACAATTAATGAAAAACTCAGGCAGGATAGCCTGGAAAGAAGAGATGGGCAGGAGCAGATGATTAAGCTTCTGGAGGACCAGACAGAGATGCTCAAGTCCCTCATCACGCTGCAGTCAGTACATCCGTGCACAAGTCCTCCGGAAGCCAATACAGAACTCTGTTCCATGCCCTCCCCAAACTACCCAACCACATTCCTTGCATGTTCCCAATCCCTCGCAGTACCCTGTGCATGCCACCCCTAAGGACTGGTTGCACAGTGAAAGCTGGAGTTACACACAGAGAATAGTAACGGAGAGACTGTTCCTCATTTTCATGTCCCCTGTTTGATGAAAAAATTGTCTATTGTCCTGTTATTAAACTTTATTCTTTGATACAAATTGATTCTTTATTTGTGTCATATGCCCATTAGTTGGTCCTAATATTCAAACAAAGTGGCTATAGGCAGGAACATTTTTTCACTACAAGTAAAGCTCAGGAAGCAAACATTACAGGGGTCATTCAGTGTGGCAAATAAACATTGCCTGGCTGAATGCGTAGACACATTACTGGGAATCATTGTCAAAATGTTCCTTCAGAGTCTCCCTGATTCGAATAGCCACCCACTGTGCCCCTCTAATTGCCCTGGAATCTGGCTGCTCAAAATCAGCAGCCAGCCAATCAACCTCAGTGCTCCACCCCGGGGAAACTTTCCCACCTTCCCTTTGCAAATATTATGCAGCGTACAGCAGGATGCAAAGACCATGGGAATATTTTCCTCATTGAGGTCTAACTGGCCAGAAAAGGCTGTGCCAGTGACCTTTTAATTGGCCAAAGGCACATTCAATGATCATTCGACACCTGCTGAGCCCATTGTTGATATGCTCCTTACTGCTGTCTAGGTTCCTGGTGTAATGCTTGATGAGCCACAAGAGCAAGGGGTAGGCATTTCAGCATCCCCCATTAGAATCTTCTGGTCTGGAAAGAAAGTGCCAGCGTGCAGCTTTCTGTACAGTCCAGTGTTCCAAAAGATGCGTGCATCATGCACCTTCCCTGACCATCCCTCATTAATGTCAATGAAATGGCTCCAATGAATCACTAGTGCCTGCAAGACCATGGAGAAGTAGCCCTTTTGGTTGATGTACTCGGTCACAAGATGGTCTGCGGCCAAAATTGGGACAAGCGTTCCATTTATCGCCCACCGCAGTTAGGGAATCCCATTGCCTCAAAAAGCCATCAATTATTTCCTACACATTACCGAGAGTCGCCGTCCTTCATAGCAGGAAGTGATTAATGGCTCTGCACACTTGCATCACGGCAGTCCCCATGGTGGACTTAACCACCAGACTGATTTGTGATTGACCGATAGCAGTCTGGCGTTTCCAGCTTCCAAACAGCAATTGCCACTCGCTTTTCAACAGTGAGGGCAACTTTTATTCTGGTGTCCTGGCACTGCAGTGCTGGGGCGAGCTCTGCACACCGTTCCAGGAAGGTGGATTAGCGCATTCAAAAGTTCTGCGGCCACTGCTCGTCGTCCCATACCTGCATCATGATGCAATCCCACCACTCAGTGGCTGTTTCCCAGCACCAGCGATCCACTGTGTGCAGCTCTTCCATGAATGCCAGCAGCAATCTTGAATTGTTTCCATGGCAGACGGCAGGACAGACGCCACCGATTCATTCTCTGTTTTGCAGCTTATGAAATACAGCAGCCCCAGCCATTAATTCATTATGCTCACCACCAGACTGTTCAGCAGTTGAGGATCCATGCTTTCAGGCAGATATGGTGAGCACACAGTTTACAAGGGTTGTTGAAAAACAGCACAAAACGAAGTCAGAAGTCCATCGAATGATGGGATTGCATCATGGAATGGTGAGCATGCCCCCATGATGCACTGCGATTCGTCCCCAGGGCTCCCAGCGGCAGGGTGTGACAGAGGACGGCGAGTTGTACAGTGGGATAGCTACCCACGATGCAATGCTCTCTCTGTCAATGCAAGAGCAACGACCGTGGATGCACTCCCCTGATACAAGAGCATTGTGTAGATGTGCACAACCAATGTAATTAAAGTGGCTTATTACTGTTGATGTAAGTTGACTTAACTCTGTAGTGTAGACAAGGCCTAAGTCCTTTCGCAGATCTGGGCCTTAGGTATTTTTGAAAATTTTTACTCTGAGTCCGTCTCTACATGTGTACTATGCTTAGCATAATGGGGCCCTGAACCTGGCTGGGTCTTCTTGATACTTTCACAAAACAAATATATATCTATAATAAACCTTGGATGCTAACCAAAATCTCTGTACTTCATATTAACAGGGTTTTGAAATATTACCAGAACAGGCTTTGTGAAATTTCCAATATCCTCTGCTTCTGAGTGGTATGGAATACCAAAAGCATAGACTTTTGTGCAATAGAATGGATTGGGACATGAAAATAGTGGATCCAAGTGCAGCTGATCTTAAGTAAATGTCCCAAAGTAAATGGAGCTAAGATGATTTACACCAGCTAAGGATCTTGTCCTCAGTGTCTTAGTGTTTCCTCTAGACTTGGAGTTGAACAATGGCTAGTTTACTGCACTAGAAAATATTCAGGACTCTTGTATAAATGAAGAATGAAGTTACAGAACAAAATCAGAAACAAAAAATGTCATGCACATACATAAAAACAATCTTGCAATAAGTCTTGAAAAGTGAGCCATTAAAGGGTTTTGAATGTGGGCAGCTGATCAGCTGTTATACATTCCATTTTAGAGGAAAATTGGACTTAAACTCCTGACAAAGTGATGCAAGGATTCAGAAGTGGTTATGAATAGAAAAATGATTTTACAGTGCAAATAGCAACCTCCTAAAGAGCAGGAAATGGAATGTCCTCACAGCATCCAACTTCAGCTGAGACAGACCGGCTGACCCCAGATGCTAAACTGAATTGAAAGAATAGAGACAACCTGAGAATTTAGGACCCCTGTGAACACAGGAACAATTACCTGGCTCAACTGAAAACGTCAATAGCTTATATTAGAATGGAATCCCTGTGCTGTGTATAATAGAAAATATGTACCCTTTGGCACAGCACTGAATTGAAGATCTGTTGGTAGATTTCAGTTATTGTGTATCTGAAGTTGTTGTCAGCTTTTTGCTGAAAAGGCTGAACCCAGAACAATTTAAAAGCAGTTGTCAAAAGCTGATTTTAGCAAATGCTAGTCCCATTCTAATACTCAGCCAGGGGTTGGACTTTCTTACTAAGTGCTTTTGGAGCTCCGTCTGACATCAGATGTAACACGGGAGTTTTAAAAAGAATTTCTAAAAGTGGAAGCTTCCTCCAGAGGTAGTTTTTATCTTGGGGAGCTAAGGCTAGCAGGGATACCATAGTGTATAGATGGTCTAGTGTACAGCAAGAAACTAGAACTGAAACTCAATGGGCTAGGAGATTAATGGGTCAAATCCATCCCTAGTTTAACTCCATTTGGAAGGGGTTGATTTAACCAAAATAACTCCATCATTGATTAACAAAATCTTCTAACGCATCAGGTATTGGACATTGCCAGGCAAGACAAACCAATGGTCTGCTCCAGTACAGGAAACCTTGTAGTCAAAATGCTGCCAGAATGCTAGACTGTGTGATAGGATTATAGCAGAGAGTCATCCTAAAATATCTACGAAATAGCTGCATTCTGGTAGCCTGGTGGACATAAGTCTGATCATGAAAAACACATGCAATATAAGAGAGGGAAACCAAAGTTTCTTACCACTTAGTTACCCAATGGCCTGTATAGTGTGGCAAACGGCAAAATCAGGACTATGTTTTACAAAAGAGTATCAATAACCAATGCAAGACACCAAATCACATTGCAAAAGAGGAATGCAATTTCCATACAGTTCATGATAACAAGTGGCTAATTTCTGCCTACTGCTGTAGCCTCTAACTTCTTTTATAATGCCCAATTAGTCAGCCAATTAGCAAGCACTTAAATGTTTTCCCAAGAGTTTTCATTACCATCACTGCAGAGTCAGAAAGGGCAAGGTCACCATGAATAGTAATACAACTTCCCATGTGTGTTGGGATGGGAATTCCAGAGCTGCTTCTGAGGACCATTGGAAGGGTAGCGCATTATGATGGTTTAAATAATGGTATTGCAGACAGGTACCTGAAAGAGATTCCTATTGCTGGGCTGAAATGTTAGCTGAGAGAGCTGGGAAGGGCAAATTGGTGGATAGTCGGGTGATAGACGGAGGATGGGCCTGTGGGTAGGAGACTCATCTTGGACTCAAGAGATATAGGTTTAATTCCCTGCTCCATGGCAGACTTTCTGCCTGACCTTGGGCAAGTCAGTTAATCTCTCTGGGCCTCGAAGCATGTACTCATGGTCTTAAAATTAAGCATGAGATGGAGCCTAAATGCATATCCTTGCACTGGGATGATGCAGAGTTGAACCATGGCAGTGGAAACTTTGACAGGATTGCAGGAGGAGGCTGTGCCTGCTGCTCCACACCAGAACCTCTTAAAAGGATGCAGCATACTACCCCAGTTGACATCAGTGGTACTATTCATACGGTTAAAGCTACAAGCAAACTTAAATGCATCTTCTACTCCTGGGAGAATTCTCTGCCATTACATGCATGCATAATTAATGAGCTGGGCATATTTTAAATTTTTTGCAACAAAAAATGCTTCTGCTGGAAAGTTGCTGCAGTTCTGCCTTTTGCCCACGGGAGATGATAGAACAGAACAGCAGCTCCTGGCCAGCTAGGGAAGAGAAAGAGCCTGTAATTCCTTCTACATAGCACCCTTCAGGCCAGAATAGGAGACAGCAGCTGCTGGGGTGTCTGGCGGGGGCTCATAAGGGCTAGTGCGGGAGGACTGACTGGGGCAGGAGCTGAATGGGAATGGAGGCACAGGGCCAAAGGGGGGAGGGACGTGCAGGGCCACATGGGGATGGGGGAGAGGGTGTCTGAGTGGGGGTGGATGGCCACATGTGGACGGAGGTGCAAGAACACATGGGAGTGCAGGGACACATGGGATGGGGCAAATGTGCCTGACTGAATGGGAGAGGCTAGGGGTCAGCCAGGGTCTGCATAGGGGAAGCTCCCTAACAATCCCTCCCCACCCCTCCAAAAAAACCTGTTCCATACTTTTCCCACCCAGACCCACCAACCCTCCAAGTTCACACCCAGGCTCCTTCCCAGCAATTACTTCCCTCTCTCTCAGCTCCTCCGTTACCCCTGAATCCCCCAAGCTTTTGCACTGCTTTTGAGGGGTGTGGGGAATACGGTTCTGTAGTGTATTTTACACGAATTATTACTCAGAATTCTGTATTAATATGCCTAGTAAGGAATCTGTTTGTTAAAAAAACATTTCCTGAATCTTTTTTGTTGTCTGTGTTGTTACAGACATACTTGCTAACAGGTATTTTGAGATAAATGACCAAAATAATTGAAACTGGTGTGATTATATTGTGTTATTTTGACAAATAAAATATGCAGAATTTAGCAGAATTTGAAAATATTGTGCACAGAATTTTTAATTTTTGGTGCAGAATTCCCCCAGGAATAATCTTGATTCTGGGTCTTAATGCACCATTGAGGCCCGTATATTTTGTACACATAGTCTATTATTTTGGACTTTTTATTTGGGTATTTTTAAATTTGCAACAGTGCCCAGTTTTCTGTGGGCAGCTGCTCATTAAAATGGAGAAATAAATGCTATGAGACCTCACAAAGCATGGATTGGTCAGGCACAGCAAGTGTTGGATGTGCTGACAGCAATCTGCCAACCTCTCACACATTCTCTACACCTGTCATAAATTGCATCTCTTCTGGAACACATAGTCTCTGCTCTTTTGAATCCCTAAGCATAAATGTTCTCCCATCTCCTGCTTGATGTATTCAATGTCTAAGAATGCTGGTTGGAACAGATTCTATTACTGATCAACACTAAGAAATGGATGGCAGCAGTTATTCTGGTGGCAAAGAGATTTATCTTGAGAAAACTGAAGTCTCACATTCCCCTCTTCTTATGAGGTAGCTGTGTGAGTTTTTATACCATGGCATTAATGCATATAATGACTCCAACAGAAGCAGATAGAAATAACATGGGGTTACTTGGTCGCATGTGAAAATGCTGATGATTATAGCAGTTCAAGACATATTTCTACTGCTCTCCTAAATACCAATATTTGCCTTGTCTATTCAGTCTTCTTAATGGTACCTGAGACACATGTTTAAAATAAATCTTTTATTCTCTTCTTCACTTTTGCTTATTTCTATTCCAGTTTCATTCACAATAAATCTTTAATTCATTTATTTTATCAAGTACAATGCATTTCTTGCTCATTGATATACCTGCCGTGCCATCGTGGGTTTACGATGTTATATCAATAACACTGGTACTTTTCTACACTTCTAGTGTAGGGCTTAGACTTCAAAAAGGAGTAATGAAATACCATAAAAATGGTGAGTGCTATGGTACTTCTGGCCTGGTTTCCAGATTAGAAAAGGATCTCAGCTTTCAGAAGCTTATCTGTAGAGACCTGCGCGGATACAAATTTATATCTGCAGATGTGGATTTCCGCTGATAGAAATCTGTATCCGCTAGGGTGACCAGAAGTCCTCATTTTATAGGGACAGTCCCAATATTTGGGGCTTTTTCTTATGTAGGTGCCTATTAACCCCTACCCCGTCCCGATTTTTCACACTTTCTATCTGGTCACCCTAGTATCCACTGAACTGCAGGGCTCTCCTGGGAACCACAATGGCAAAAGAAGCAGAACGTGAGTCCATAGCTCCCAGGAGCCCCACCCCGCGCTGGCAGCTGCTCCCCTACGGCTGTACTGCCCCCAGCCCCGCCCCCGTCCCTTCCACACAGCTGTCTGCGTGACTGGGGTCTGTATAGCCGTGCTGGAGGATAGGGCTGGGGGCAGGGCTGGGGGCGATACAGCCGTGCCAGAGGAGCTGCCCGCGCAGGGCGCAGGCTCCTGGGGGCAGCGGCCCCATGTTCTGCTCCTTTCGCTGCTGCAGTTCCCGGGAGAGCTCTGTGGTTCAGCGGATATCCGCATCCGCGGATATAAATTTGTATCCACGCAGGGCTCTACTTATCTGAACTGAACCTCCAAAATGATGGTGATGAGAATGATTATTTCTATTACAGTGATGCTTAAAGGCTCCAACCAATATTAAAGTCTCATTCACAGATTATAAAGCCAGAAGGGACCATTCTGATCATTTAGTCTGACCTCCTGTACAACACAGCCCGTATGGCTTCCCCTCATGGTGCTGGGCACTGTTCATACACATAGTAAGAGACAGTTCCCGACACAAAGAGCTTAGAATCTAAATAGACAAGACAGAAAAAGAGTGAGAGAAAGGAAGTATTATTATCATCCCTATTTTACAGGTGGGAACTGAGGCAGAAGAGATTAAGTGACTTGCCCAAAGTCATTCAAGAAGGCTGTGGTAGAACCAGGAATTGAACCTAGATCCAAATCCAGTGTCTTAGCCCTGGTCTACACTAGGACTTTAGGTCGAATTTAGCAGCGTTAAATCGATGTAAACCTGTCCACACGATGAAGCCCTTTATTTCAACTTAAAGGGCTCTTAAAATCGATTTCCTTACTCCACCCCTGCCAAGTGGATTTGCACTTAAATTGGCCTTGCCGGGTCGAATTTGGGGTACTGTGGACACAATTCGACGGTATTGGCCTCCGGGAGCTATCCCAGAGTGCTCCATTGTGACTGCTCTGGACAGCGCTCTCAACTCAGATTCACGATCGTTTGCCGTTGCTCTGACGCAGGGAGGGGCGACTGACGACACGGCTTACAGGGTTGGCTTACAGGGAGCTAAAATCAACAAAGGGGGTGGCTTTACATCAAGGAGTATTTCAGGCAGGACTTCACGGAGGGTTCCAATAAGAAATGGTGCACCTAAGTTATTGTTCTTATTGGAACAAGGAGGTTAGTCTGGCCTCTGATTGATACATGACTAGATTTACCTCGCTGCACCTTCTCTGTGAGTGACTGCAGTGTGACCTAGAGAAATGAGTCCCCTAGACGGGGGGCGGGGGGGGAGGTTTGCAAATGAGTACAAAACAAATCTGGTCTATTTCTTGTTTTGATACACTCCATCTATCTTTTACATCTTTGGCTGGCCGCAGACGGTGCAGAAGGACTGCATGCCATCCACATCCCATGGCTGCTCGGCAGAAGATGGTACAATAGGACTGCTAGCCATCCTCATCTCTTGCCTGCCCGGCAGAAGATGATGCAAGAGGACTGCTAGCAATCCGTATCACCTGCCTGCTCACCATAAGATGGTTCAATAGGACTGACTGCAGGACTAAAAAGAATGACTTGATCAGGTCCCTCCAAATTTAGTCCCTGCGCCCATGTCTGCCCAGGCGCTCCTGATCGACCACACACAGGCGACCAGGAGCACCTCGGACATGACGATGACGGCTACCAGTCCTATTGCACCATCTGCTGCCACAAGGCAATGGGTTGCTGCTGCTGTGTAGCAATGCAGTACCGTGTCTGCCAGCACCCAGGAGACATACGGTGACAGTGAGCTGAGTGGGCTCCATGCTTGCCGTGGTATGGCGTCTGCACAGGTAACTCAGGAAAAAAGGCGCGAAACGATTGTCTGCCCTTGCTTTCACGGAGGGAGGGGGCCTGACGATATATACCCAGAACCACCCGCGACAATGTTTTAGCCCCATCAGGCATTGGGATCTCAACCCAGAATTCCAATGGGCAGCGGAGACTGTGGGAACTGTGGGATAGCTACCCACAGTGCAACACTCCGGAAGTCGACTCTAGCCTCGGTACTGTGGAAGCACTCTGCCGAGTTAATGCACTTAATGCACTTAGAGCATTTTCTATGGGGACACACACACTCGAATATATAAAACCGATTTCTAAAAACCCGACTTCTATAAATTCAACCTAATTTCGTAGTGTAGACATACCCTTAGCCACAAAACTCTTTTGTGCATCTTCTGTCACTAATATTCATTATGGTCCTATCGTGCTCCTTTTGAAATTTTGTCATTGACTTCAATGGGACCTAATTTGGCCTGCTGCAACTAACTTAGAAAAAGGGCACTTTTTTAAGTGTTGGCCCTTATCTACTGTGCTTATTTCCTGTTAAATTTTTGTCTTTTCCATGCACAAGATTACAGAATTGCCACATTTTTAGAACGTGATTGAGCATCAAGCCTCCAACCCCCAAATTGCCATATTTTTGCCCCAGTCAAAGATGCAAACGTGATCAGTTATATAAAAAGCGAATTCTTGCCAGCCTTTGTAAACAATGCAGAAATCAACAGGAATACTTGGCAATGTTAACTTACTAAAATCATAAATGGTAGTTCACCACACTTAGTTTGCCAACAGTATCTCAATGATAATGTGTTCTCGGTGGCTTTTCAATGAGATCCCAGATGTGCTTGCATTTCTTCTTTCTTAACTCCATACTTTCTTTAACATGATCCCTTGATACTTAAAATTCACTTTTTGATATAATCCATCTTCCTGGCTTTCCTCTTTTTTAAAAAAACACTTCTTCCATGAAGCCCAACACCATAAGATGTGTGGCCAACACAGCCACTTCTTCCCTTCCCTTTCTGTTTCATCCCTTTCCTCATATGGATTTAGGCAGCTAACTTCAAATACCAAGGGCTAATTTATTTAACTGCTTTGTCTTTTCAGATTACAAACCCTTCAGAGCAGACACCTTTTTTTCAATACATGTTTGTAAAGTGACAAGTGCTTTTATCACTATCTAAATAATAATTATATATAGATATCTCCAAGTATGCTGAAAACCCCTTAACGTGGAAAGAAGCTAGAATGTTTTAATTTGAGCACCTAAATTTAGCTACCCAAAACCATATTTAAGTGCTTCTGTATAACAGTGCTTTGCACCTCTGAAAACCAGGTGACTTATTTAGATGTTAAACATTAGGCACCAAAGTCTAGAATTTTAGTTCAGAATCCCTTTAATCTAATCTAATCTAATCTAATCTAATCTATCTATTAAATTGGGTTGTTAAGGTTTGTATAGTGATTTTGGATCCTTTCTGACTCCAAACTTCGCAACCCTTTAACTTTGGGAATGTCAGCAAGCATCATAGCAGTTAAGTATCTATTCCCATTTATACCTGGAGATACAATTGATGTCTGAATTATTGTCCATTTATTTCCCTGAATCTCAGTAAACCGGTGTAAATCGGCAGAATCCCCGCTGGGTTCTGAAGAGAGTATGCACACGCTGTATATAAAAGCCTAACCTCCCTCTTCCTAAGGTTTAGCTTTACTGGTAAAACTTAAATAATAACAATGCAACATAAATGTTCATGAGAAATTTGAATGCTACTTGGTTTTCCCTGAAGGTTCTCTCTGTCCTAGACCCAATTTCCCTCTGTCCCTGAAAGAGGTCTTATATCCAGGTTGAAAGTAAACGACTCTGCTTGTCAGTGTGAAGCAGGGATATTTTCACTGTTCCTTGAAGCAGGGTCCAAGCACCTGACAACAGAATGACTCAGAGCTGGAGCTCGGCAGGATCCTACACCCTGCCCACTCTGCTGCAGCTGGGTTGCCAGAATCTTGCACCCAGGAGCACAGGAAAAGAACAAAGCTAGAAGGAGCAAACTGATTCTTCCCTCTATGTATTTGTCATTCGCTGGGTTGGAGGGATGTGTTCTTGCCCCATATTTTCCATGAAGCTTTATTAACTTTTAAAATCAAATTTGAAATGAGAACTCTTACTGTTGGGCCCTGGGTTTCAGATAAACTTGAGGCATGTTTTAAATAGAGTTATGTACATGGTCTGTGTAAATCAGACAAAGACGTTAACTGTCCCAGTGTGAAGGACGAGCTGGATGACCCGCTGTGAGTAGATAGAACAAATTTTCATTTGCTATATTAGAATTTATTTCCACGTGTGCTAGGCTGAGGTTTTTGTAGAGCCAGAGGCAGTGTATGGGCACCCTCTCGTGATTCTCTGGATGCCGCTCTCTGGGACAGGGGGCAGCGGCTCCTCCTGGTGGCAGCACTCACTGTGCGTCCATGCAGCATGGGAAGGGAGGAAGCAGCAGGGTGGCTGGCTATGAGCTGAGCTCCCGCCCGCCCTGCTACATGGAGCCGCTTCTCCTTCCCTGCCGCTGGAGTGCCAGTGCTGTCCGCTGGTTGCTTTGCAGACCAGCTGCTGAGGGGAGTCAGGGGAGTGTCTTCAAGATCAGGAAGAGGAGCCGTGACGTGTCACCCAGCACCAGGCCACTCAGGTGGAGCCCCATCCAGCCCAAGAGCCCCGGGAGTGAGTGAGGCCAGCAGGCTGGGTTATGGGCACTTTGGGGTGAAAACCCACTTTGGAGAGGCTATCCCACCGGCCCCACCCCTTCCGCCTCAGGCCCTACCCCCTACCACTCCCCTTCCACTCGCCCACTGGAGCCCCAAGACTCCCCACCACACTGCAGCATGGCTGGAGGAGCCCTGGCCAACCCCCCCCGCCCCCAGTCCCTAGGCCAGTCAGAGTACTGGCCTGAGCATCCGCCCGACCTACTGGCTGGCCCGAGCACTGGCCCGAGCACCCGCCTGACCCCAGGCCGGCCTGAGCCCCGAGCTCCCGGCCGCTGGCTGGGCAGAGCTGAGCTCCAGCTGGGTGTCAGGGAGAGGCGGGTAAGGAGGGAGGGGGAGGGGGAGGGGTGTCTTGTGGGGGTGGGAGGGGGAGGAGGGCTGCGGCCAGCGGCAGGCGGGGGGGTGGGTCTCGCGGGGTTGGGGGCATGAGGAGGGATGCGGCAAGTGGTGGAGACCTCAGGAGAGGCAGGGTGGGGTGGAGTGGAGGAGACGAGGGACAAACCCACCAGGCAGCGCGGCCCGTGGGGGCTTCAGGGAAGGGGCAGAGAAGGGAGGGGAAGAGGCAGAGCACAGGCAGGGCCACCACAGCCCAGGTATCCAGCAGTGGCTGCATCAGGGGAGCCTTCACTTCCCCTGGCCTATTACACCCGCCGCCCATGGCTGGGGGTGGGGAGGAATGGGAAAAGGCGGGCGGGTGGACCCTGCATTGAAACAGCACCAACATCCAATGTGCCTATGAAGGAGAAAGTGATTTGTGGGTGTCATATTCCGCCCGGCGACATCATTCTCCATGTTCCTATTCATTGAGACGATCCAGCCCCAAGCACCATCCTATCCTGATGGCTAATGGGGGACTGTGCATCCCAAAACTGTGTTGACCCTTTTGTTGGTCTTGTTTTGAGCACTTGCTAAATGGACTGAGGATAGTCCCGGCAGGAAGGGAGGCCGGCAAGCCCTGCAAGGGGCTGGGCAGCCACAGGACAGGGAGTGGCGGGGGCGGAGGACGCAGTTGTTAGTGTGTGTTGTCTACACACATATCAAGTTTCAGGGGGTGGAGGCAGGGGCAACATGTGGGGTGGTCACGTGCTCCCACAGAATCTTCCAGTTGTGCCCCCCCCGCCCACTATCCACAGTTACGTGTCACCTCTAGCCAGCAGTACAGGAGAGAGTTGATTGGCTGGATGGACTGTCAATCACTCAGAGAGCCAGAGGAGGGTATGTCCTTCCCTGCAAAGGGTTGTGGGTAGGGAAACCCTCTATAAAACTCCCTGGCTGCTGGAGGAATCTGGACTTGTTGGAGTTATGATATGGAAGGCATTTCCTGGGGTATTTTCCTCTTTTTTTCTTTTAGATTTAAAATAAATCTTGGTATTCTTTTTAACCCCCTCTGAGCTGGATCATATTGCTTTATTGGACAGCCCTGCTGCTGCACTCTGCTACAACACTGTAGGGCAGTGGATGGATTAAAAAGACCTAATAAATCTTTTCAACCTCCATAGAGTAAGAGCTTATCATATGGCAATGAAGAAGTTGCACTGGTGTAACTTAAACTGGTTTAGTTAAACTCACACAAAAGGCTGTAGACACTCTTATTTTGGTTTATTTTGGCTTGTTTCAATTTACCTTGGGCCAAATCCTAATTGATGTAAACGTCACCAAAACAAGCCAGGTTTAAACTCAAATAAGTGTCCACACATGAGTTTCCCTTCATCTTTAATTAAACGGGTTCAATTTGCAGGTGTGAATGAGCCCTCAGGCTAAATTTTCCCAACATATGTCTACACGACAGTCAGAGGTGTGATTGCAGCTCAGCTACACTTACCAGTGCTAGCTTTAATCTAGCTAGTGCTGCTAAAAATAACAGTGAAGATGTGTTGGCATTGACCCTGGTGTGAGTAGTACAAGCCCACTTGGAACCTTATGTAGATAAGCAATGCTGGTCCATACCGCCAAGTCTTCATTGCTATTTTTAGCTGTGCTAGCCAGATTAAAGCTAGCCAGGGTACGCCTAACCTCAGATTGCAATGTAGACACATTTCTTAGATACTTGCAGTTAACTACCTGAATCTGCAATAGTCATCTAAATAAATGGCTTGATATTTAGAGGTATCGAAAACCTGCACCACCTCCCATTCGCTTACTTGGGAATGGGAGGTGCATAAATATGGATTTAGGTGCCTGATGTGAAACACGTTAGTTTATAAATTTTAGCCAAAGGGCTTGTTGTCCACTGCCTTTGTTCTTGTGTCCTTGCTGAGATCTGTGCAAAGTACTACCCCATCAGAACGGTGGTTTGCATCCACTCTGCACTGACTCAGCACAAGTGTTAAATGTCTCCACAAGTCAGTGGAGAATCAGGGCACAGGTGACTAGGTTGTGGAGTCATCTCATAGAGGTAGAGCTGGTTTTTTTGTAGGGGGTGTGCATTTACATTAGGTCTCAGATTGATTCTTCCCTGAGGTCTACCAGGTCAATCATAGGGTTAAAGAACATTGCACATTAGATAAGATGCAATTCAGAGGGCCTAGTCTCCTGACAGCTTGAGGTTATTACATTTAGTTTTTTTGCAGGAGTTTACGTATTGGCCCCCGGTTCCTTGTAAATTCCAGCTCATGTGAAACTTCAGTTCCTCTTTCAGCTTGAATTGGACATGGTGTTCTTCCTTACCCTTCCTAAAAATGCTATTATCATCTAGTTGAATCCATCCTGGCATGATTTTCTATCGTGTTATCTAGAAGCCAGTGCTGTGCATTGTTACAGAACAGCTCCTACTGCTATCATCCAGGGAGCTGTCTGGGTGTTTCAATGGTAGGTCTGTGCTAAATGTGATGGAGGTTCTAACTCTCTTCTCACGCTGATTTAACAGCAGCTTCGCACTAATGCCTCTCTCCAGATGTGCACTGAGAGTGTGAGATCATGATCAGGCCCAGACTGTGTAAAACGTGTTAGCATCTCTCTGGATTAAAATGCTCTGTGAAGCATTTCTCTTTGTATCTTTATTTTCATCAGGCTATGTGTCTGAGTCGCCTTTTACAACAAATCCTAACTTTTTAAGGGTTAGAAAATGCCTCTAGAAAACTTTTCATCTGTACCTCAGATGTGTTTCCTGCATGTGAAAAATCCTTAAATCTAAAGGAAAATATTGGAAAGCCCTTAGGACACTGTTATTTTCCAAACAACTAACCAAACATCTAAAGACTCCAAAGGGATTTATTAATGATGGATATTGCTTGTTTCTGGAGGGAGTGGAAAGAGAACTGCTACTGAGTGCATTGGAATTAGAACTTGTTTAAAATCCCTCTCTTCCATCTTTTCATTAACTATTCATTCTAGATGTTTAAAAGCCTTTATAAATTAAGGGTGACCTGCCCAGAATAGCAAAAACTGATTTTAGGATCTAAAATCTTGAACAAAATCCGATGCTGGGCTTGAATAATATGTCTCTCTGCTGTAAATGAGAATTCATGAAATATAGATTACTCTTTGCTTATTTTACCTCCATCCCCGAACAGGGCTGTGCAAAACTCTCCCAATGAAACCCAAGTCTGAGGCAAGCTGACTAATTTTGTGTTTCACTGCACTGCTTTGAAATTCTGGAGCACTTTCATTACAAGGATTTCCAAGCACTTTACCAACATTATAGGGATACTTACCCCTGTGCAAAGGACATATGTAGCACTTGTGTCCCATTTAATCCATTCTAAGATTAAGTCTCACAATACCCTTGTGAGGCAATAAAATATTGGGTTATATATTATAACCCTTCTGTAACAGGTAGGGGACCTGAGGTTCAGAGCTTGTAACTTGCCTAAGCAAGCCTGTGACAGAGCCAGGAATAGAACCCAGATGTCTTGGATCCCAGCCCTGTGCCTTCACCTGTCTTAAGCACAACATTGTCTTTCCTTTCCCAAAACCAGGGTCACCCCATGATTTGTTGTTGAGCTTTGTGTGATTTTGGCTTGATTTGCGGTTTTGGGTGGCAAGCTGGCAAAACGCTGGCTTCAGCAGAACTCTGACTCAAGTTTTTGGGTTCTTTAACTTGAAACACAACGCAACATCTGAGGGCTGATGGAAATTGTTTGCCTTGTTTTAGGAACCACAGGAAAGGTTTGTTTGTACAGCAAAGGCTTGTGCTCAGGGTATTAATTGGCATGATCCCGTCTGCTGCTCTCCAGCACAAATGTAAGAAGAGGCTACATGACAGCAAGATTAAAGCACTTAGCCTAGCCCTCTGTGATGCTCTATGATTGAAATATGACCACGTATATCATTGATATTGCCACCGTTAGACAACTGCAACAAATCTTGTGCAAAGCATGCCATGTAAGTGTCAATGGAAAAGTTAAGATTTACTAAATAAGATTATCCTGTTTAAATCATTGCTGTATCTGAAGTTATGAATATTGGCTAGATACCTGTATCTCAAATGTGTTTGTTCCTGGGGTAACACCCACAAGGTAGGTCATATCTAATCTAGCCAGCACATTCTGAATGGACTATTCAAGTTTGATGGCCTATTAAGGACACTTCACTCTAACAATGGGCCAGAGAAGAAACTCAGTCCGCCCAGATGGCTCTTCCTGGGAAGGCTTCAGCCTCCAAGGGGCCAATGGCTACCTGCTGTGAGTCATCAAGCCATGTAAGGACATGTGATATGCTCATGTGACCCTGGACTCCATCTTGTGCCAGTAACTTTCCACAAACTGGGCTATGAGCTTTGTTTGAAACAGAAAATTTCCAGCCCAGACACATGGCAAAGGGTATAAAAGACCCATGGAATGACTCAATGTTGCCTCTTTCCTGCCCTACTTCTGTGGACTGTGGTTTTACAACTATAAGAACCATATTGAACTATGCACTGAGGACCTTCCAATCTTTTGGAAGTTACCAGAGAGACTTTACAAGCCAGCAGTCTATAACATCGCTGCTACAAACCTGATATAAGGACATTGCAATTATTGCAGATATATGATCTATTAACCATTTAGAACTCTCTTCTTCATTTCTTTTATTAATAAACATTTAGATTTTAGTTACTAAAGGATTGGCAACAGTGTGATTATTGGGTAAGATCTGAGTTATATTTTGACCTGGCTAAGCGACTGATCTCTTGAGATTGGAAGGACCCTATATTTGACTAAATCAGTTTTCAGTAACTGTTCCTCATAAAGTCCAGTGTCTGGGTGGTGAAACAGGGCTGGAGTGCCTAAGGAGACTGCATTTTGACTTCTTGTTAACCAGAGTGAGGCTACAGCTGTTTCCTTTCATTACTGGCTTGGTATAATCTAATGATAGAATAACCACCAGAAAAGGGTAAGACTGCTGGCTTGCTTATTTCTCAGCAGTTTGTCCTGAATCTGGCATTCTCAGTTGTGACTCATTGAGGTAGGGCGACACCCTTGTAGCCTTTATTTTTATTTAAAGTTAATTTTAGCAATGTCCTATTACACCAGCCAGGGTTCAGCTCTGGTGGCTTAGGTCTTGAGTTCAGCAGAGTTATCGCTGCCCGTTTTAGATCTGGCGCTCATAGGGTCACATGAAACCATGGGCAAGTGACACGTACAATCAGAAGAACAAGGTCCACTATCTTTTATTCAAGTTACCAACAAAGTTATGTATGTCACAACATAAACAACTCCTAGGTATAGCCATGCACCAGTTATAGCTACAGACATACTCACGTCCTCCTAGACAGTGTTAGGGTGTGACGGGTCTCTCATGGATTGATCGTCAGTTGTGGGATGGTTCCTGCTGGAGTTTTCCTGTAGGAAGCTCAATTTTCCCAATCTGGGCACCCCCTTTTTATAATGTGATTCTGCCTGTACCCACATTCTGTGCATGTACGTGGAAGGGTCAGTCCTCTTTTTTCCTTATTGGTCTGGCGTCCCATAGAAACTTAAGGGACTTCAATTCCTATAGATTGTGTAGGTTCCCTTTATTCTTATTAGCATTGACGCACAACCTGCATCCTGTGGTTAAGACACATGTTAGAGACAGATGTGCCTCTACAGCATTTTTGTGATTTAAAAATTAATCTTCCAGCTATTTTTTTTGCAATATTACCGTTTGGCACCTCTTTTCCCATAATCTTAGGGCATCAGGTTATTCTTCGGTCACTTACAATATCCCCAAGGCCTAAAATAGCTAAGCTAGAATCTTGCAGGCCGCAGCCTACAGGTCTTGCATTTCAGCCCTCCTTACTTGGATTATTCCTTCTAAATACTGATCACTCTTATACTTCTATAATCCCACAACTTTAATTCTATTTAGCATACAATGATTATATCTAACATGACATGTTAATTAATCATAGCACACAATAAATGAATAATAAACTAAAATCATTGATAACACCTACACTAAACAGTAGTTAGTATCTGGCCCTAGGGACCAGGGCATAAGCGTAGAAAGAGAGTAGGACCCGATACTTCTCATCTCTGTACCAGTGAGAGGGCTCAGTCCAAGCCCACTGAAGTCAAGGGAGCCTGCCCACTGCTATTAACAGGTTCTTCTTTAGGTCTCCAATCAGGTACAGCTGCACTGGAGTTACATTAGTGTAAAACCAATATCACATTAAGACCATGGCCTAATAAGACACTTAAGCCCAGCTCCTCAAGGTGCCTAACACGTAGTGAATTCAGTGGGATTTTGGCATCTAAATAGCTTTGAGGAGCTGAGCCAGCATCCCTCTGTGTTCTTTGCCTTAGCTCACTACTTCCTAGCTCAACATTTTCTGTGCGGGACGAAACCTTTCCTCTCACTGGCTTGCCTGCCCCATTCCAAACACCACCTCCTCTGCTTCTTGACCCATCTCTAAATAAAGAAATGGTTTCACAATCCAGAGCAGCCATTAATTAACACCGTGGAGGAAAGTACGAGGGAGTTGTGATGCACTGTCACTTCCCTCTTCTAACCTGTGCCTTCTCTCATGACGCTGATCATATTTGATTAGCCCGGATAATGCAGAACATCTTGTTAAAAAATTAAAGTTCTGTAGCACTTAGCACATCCCACCAACCACCAATTTTAATGACAAAGAAGGAGGCTTTAGATTTTGCTATTTAGCCAGACTCATCCCCTTTGAAAGTAACAGTCTCTCCAGTCACAATGTACTTGGCAGTCCACTGCTGCTAATACCATGCTGGCAGAACCCAAATGTGCATTAGACAGACACAAACTACGAGCAGAAAGCAAATTGGAACCTAGGAGCATGGTCTAATGAATAGTGCACTGGGCTCTAGGACTCCAGGGAGCAGCATTCTATTTCCAGCTCTGCAACTGCCATGCTGGATGACCTTGGTCAAGGCTCTGTGCCTCAGTCTCCCCACCTGTAACATGGGGGTGATGATACAGATCTCCTTTTGTAAGGTGCTTTGAGATCTAATGATAAGTGTTTATATAAGACCTAGGTCTCTTTATTATTATTCTCTTCCACAATAAGTATAATGTTGTTGCCCCTTTGCCAAATGTAAATCCCTTTCTGGTTTGGAGTCAAGTTCTTTGTGTGATTTGCTTAATTACAAAATGTACATCCTTGAACAGGGATGGTAACAACATGCATACAGGCAACTCACTTGCGCAGAGATCTCAGGTCAGGCACTTCTGCCCTACCCTGAGAGGTGGCTGCACCTGCCCCTCTCTAGGGTTCATACCTATCTCTGCTTAAACACACTCTGTACCTGTTTTCCTCCCTCCCCAGCTGGGAAACCCCTAATGGAAGGCTCACCTTGGCCTATGGGATCTGGAGAGATAGCCTGGTCATTAACCTTCCGTTTATGATGCTGCTCAGCAACACAAAGGAAGCACAAAGGTCTACAGGCTGAGACAATGGAGTGCTTTTACCCCACTATCTCCTCAGCAGCTCTCCATCTCTGAGGGAAGTTACTGCATGGGATCTCAAAAGTCTCCATAGAAAGAGTGACTCCTGGGTGCTCATATGCCAATGACCATTAATGTGTAAGCCATCAGCACCTGGCACCTTCTGAGCCCTTTCATAGTGGAGCACCACCCGTAGGCCAACTGTCCCTTATTACAAGAAATATCCCTTATTTTTTCATCTCTGTCCAACAAGATCAGGAGTTGCTGAGTGCTGCAAAAGCAGCAAGAAATATCCCTGGCAAATGTAGGTGAGTAGTGCTTATTAAATATTAATTATTATTTATTAATAATATCAGGAAGAGGGGTAGGGTAGGGCAGGAGGGCTAAGAAAACAGTCCCTTATTTTTGAAATACAATGTTGGCAACCCTACAGGGCTGCTGTAGTTAAAGTTAAGCATTGCTTCTGTTTAAAGCTTGATTATTGGAACTGTAGTAAAACCCACATTTACTTGGGTCATCTTGGGATTGCTGTGCCTTGTGAGGGTTCAGAGTCAGATTAACCATCCCAAATTGGGGTCTCTGGAGCAAGGGGTTATTGAGATTCAGCCCCGCCCCTCCTAAAATCAGCTGTTTACAAAATCATCTGATTCTAACTGTTTTCATACTCCTGGGGTCAAAACTCTGCCTCTCTTCCTCCACCAAACTGATCTCAGCTGCTCAGGATTTATCTGAGCTAGTGCATGGCACCCACTGTTTCTTTGGGAAAGCAGTATGGCAAAAGTTTTATTTAAGGTAACGTCTGTGGGTATGTCTATACTGCAGCTGGGCGTGTTCCACCTGCCCAGCCCAGGCAGACAGGCACGGGCTAGCACTGCTCAAACTAGCATGCTCAAAACAGCGGTGTGGCGATTGCAGTACAGGCTAGTTATCTGAGTACAAGCCTGCCTGACCCCTTGGCTGCAAACACAGGTGGCTAGCCTACACTAGAGCCTCCAACTCCGCACTGCTATTTGTAGGGAGTTTGCCCTGCTCAATCTAACCTATCAGCCCAGATGGGAGGCATGCGCTCATTAGGAGGCCTGCATAAGTTAAACTGAGCTCCCTGACAAAATGAAACGCACCTGTACAGCAATTTAGGCTATAGCTCTGACAGCTAGAGGGTTTGCAGGTAGCCTATTGCTATGCAAGCTGGGTGGCTCAAGGTGATGTGCTGTGGTTGATGACTCTGTGTTTGAGACCCATTTTTGGCAGCTTTCAGGCCATGGGGGATGGGTGCGTTCTGCAGGGCTCCTTTTGGAAGCTCTGCCCTGAGGCTGAAACTTGTGGTTTAAGAGTGAATGTTTCCAAAGTGCACATGCAGACTGTTTTTTTGTTTTTGTAGAAGCACTGTCAAGAAAAAGAGCATTAATTAAGCAGAGGACAGATGAAAGAGTAATGTAAATGTAACCCACACATCTTCTGGGTGTGGTATTCTGTGCCATCTAGTGGCACCAAGACCACTTAGAGAGTTAAATGAGTCTGCTCTACAGCCTTAGCTAACAGGCAGTTGGCTTTTAGCTCATGTGGTAGAGGCTCATTCACTAAGCTTCAGGGGTCCGTGGTTTGATCCTGCCTGCTGACAGTCGGCCTTATATAAACATGACGCACCTATCCCTCTGCCAAGCTTCACCCCTTACCTCTGCGATCTGGCTCAGCGAGTGAGGTGCCAGCGCCCCCCAGACAATGACCCTTATTAGTGTAAGGGATCATTCAAACACTGATTTTAAAAACAGCGACTGGAGCTTTGACACTGGGTTTCCCAAAAAGTGTCTTATTTGTTGAAGGATCGTAAAAAAGTGACCTTTGCTCTTCTGGGTACTCAGAAGTGCTGACAGAGCAGAGTTGGGCTCCTTCCCTTACAATGACATACCTGGGAGCATGAGGGTTTGGGCATTGGAGCAATCTGTGACCTCCCCTGCTCCCCTACAAACCCCCAACCTCCCACGGCTGCTTCACCAGGCTAGCAGAAGAGGTTCCTGAGCTTCCTTTCTCCCCATTGCTCCCCAGTCAGGGGAGGGAAGCCTGAACTCCCCACCTTCCCCTATTCTATCTCCTACACTGGTGGAAGGGCTTTAGGCTCATCTTTCCCCAATCCCCTTGATGCTGCTTCTTCTAAAGGGAAAGAGCAGTGCGGGAGACTGGGGAAGAATGGAGGTCAAATGTACAGTGGGGTATATAGAAGGGCTTCAGTCCCTCCCCCCCCCCCCCAAATATCTATACACCCATCTGTCTTCCTTCAAAACATGCCCCCGGAGTACTGAGACCAGGATGGGGAGCAGGAATGAGCATGTTTAGTACATAGCATAATGTGGGTCTTAAATGTGTCCCCCTTACTGAAGCATTCCCTGGGGCTCTTGCCACCTCTTGGGGTCGGAGTCAAGGTGGTGTGGACCTTAGCACTGCATTTCCTGGTTTTCAGAAGTTGAAGTTGGCATTATCTTCACTCCCAGTGTTCGGAGGGTTGACTGTAGCTGAACTCAATGTTCTGAAGTGGTACAAGGCACCAGTGGGCAACCTTGACTCTGCATTAACAAAGCTTTTGGGGGGCAATTCATTTATATTACAGTAGTGCCTCAGAACCTGACTCAACGATCAGGGCCTTTTTTTTTTCCCCCTAGGCTCAGTGCAGACATATAGAAGATAAAGACAGTCCCTGCCACAGAGTTTAGTCTAGGTGTCAGACAGGGCAAAGCAGGTGGACAAAAGAGATAAACAGAGAGGGTGGGAGGATGAGGTAAGAAGGAAACCTCAGCTTGCCCCTTACTGAACCAGTGCTAGGGGCCAGTGATTTGAAGGCCTCATGGCAGAGGTAGGCCTTAGTGGGAGGTTTACATTTAGGCATGCCCTGTTAAATACACCCAATTGCAAGAGAAAAATAGGGAAGGTTTTTGAATCGTCTCAAACATGAGACACAGTACCTGAGGAGTTTTAATCCCACTAGCAGCTAAAGAAGCTTTCTGATATTCAGTAAAGCTATTGTACAAGTGTGCCACGGAGCAGCCTCTGCCAAAATTATCCTTTGCTTCAAGAGTAAGCCCTTCTTTCACTCTCTCATGCAGGCAGATGTTATGTTATGGAGCAGACCTGTTCCTCATTTTAGCTTTCACCCGAGCAGCTTTATATCCCTATTTGGTTCTTCCTGTCAGGCAGTTCCTCTGAAGGATTTGTGGCTGCAGATCAAGCAAACCAAATCTTAAATCCGTCAATTTGTTAATCCCTTTATAAACAGTTGTATTTTTTTTTTAAACCACAAATGAAAAGTCTTGTTCCACTATATAAGTTCAGTGTTCCTGTCCAATATCCAGCCAAAATGATACAGTCAGACTTTTGATAATTCTATTCATTTGGGACTGAACCTCAGGTAACTTGATTGTGCTCAGCAGTCTGGATTTTAATGAATCATTGACTGGCATTTTAAAGCCACTGATTTCCATTCTGCTTTATTACCTGCGGACTGCACTTGGCTCCCCTATTAATTTCAGAAGGGCTCTGCCAGGTTATTGTGTGCACTCTGATCTGATGTATGAAAAGTGTGTTCTTTGGGGGACCTATCCAGGTCATTTGTTCATTAGTCCTGGGGTCTCAGGTCTTGCATACTCATCTGCCCTCTTCTTCACATAGATAGGCCTCTGCTTATGTTGTTTATATAATGGCTATGTTCAGGTGTGGAGTATAATGAGTGGATACGATGATGAGGATGGATTGACCCTCATTCGGTGAGATTTAACATTCAGTGAGTTTTGGTTCCAGTTCATATGGTCCAATGGATAAAATTTCTCGGTCCCTTTCTCGTAGTCGATGCACGATGTCGCTCCGGCTCACGCCTCCTGGTACTGTTGGTGGCCGGTGACATGTTCAGTGTAGATGTCTCTGAACCATCAGATGGTGTCTGAGACATGAGGCGTGGCATGAGCCATGTGTAGCGTTGACCGATCTCACAGGTCCGCAGCACACGCTCGTTGCAGGGGTCCCAGGAGCCCAGGGCTCCGACGATCAGGGCATCCGTCTGCACCTCTTAGCCCTTCACTCTCAGGGTGTTGGCCAGGGGAGCGTACTTTTCCAGTTTACGAGCCTGGGCTTCACGAAAGGCCAGGGTCCTGTTCTCAAAGGAGACCGTGACGTCAACGAGGATGATCTTTTTCTGGGCCTCATCGGTGACGATGACGTCAGGTCGCTGCTGGCTGTCGGTACCAGTGATGGCCGTGCTGGGGACAGAAAGCCCAGGGCCTTGCTGGATAATCTCCAATACTCTCTGAACAACAGGGCTAAAGCCTTGGATGTGGACCCAGAGGTTCTCACTCTCTTCAAACTCTTAGAGGAGTTCCTCATGGCCTCAGAGGGGATGGCAGCTGCCGGCACCACTGGACCACTTCAGTGCAGATGGCCACAAATGGTAACATCTCTAAGTCCTCATGGTTGGCTGTTGCTTCTGGTTCTGCTGAGAAATTCTGTAAGATTCTGAATGGGAGATTTCCATTTTAAGATGGTTCAGGGAGGAATGTGGCAGGACATCACTGATCCTTACTCTTCAATGGAACATAACAAGCTCTCCAAAAAACCAAGAGAACTGTCTATGCTTCTGAGTGTTTGAAATAGAGTCAGACTGATCCAGCGGCTTCGGGGGTTTTTTTCTAATTGGGAGGAAAATGAATGGCGTCTTGTATCTTAAGCTTTGTTCACCTTGAACAAAGATGGAAAAAGCAGCAGCAAAGCTACTTGTAGGAAAATCCTACTTTCAGAACTCCTGCTGCCACTGTAATCATTGTTTAATATTACTTACAGCTGGTCAAAATTTTTATGCTTCATTGATGTATTGGCCCAAAAAAGGAGGAAACTTCTTTACTAAACTCTTGAAAATTCTTCCCTTTTTTGACCTACTCTTTTAAAGGTTGATGAAATTGCAGAGCCCTTGGCCATTATCTTTGAAAACTCGTGGCGAATGGGGGAAGTCCCGGATGACTGGAAAAAGGCTAATGTAGTGCCAATCTTTAAAAAAGGGAAGAAGGGGGATCCTGGGAACTACAGGCCAGTCAGCCTCACCTCAGTCCCTGGAAAAATCATGGAGCAGGTCCTCAAAGAATCAATCCTGAAGCACTTACATGAGAGGAAAGTGATCAGGAACAGTCAGCATGGATTCACCAAGGGAAGGTCATGCCTGACTAATCTAATCGCCTTTTATGATGAGATTACTGGTTCTGTGGATGAAGGGAAAGCAGTGGATGTATTGTTTCTTGACTTTAGCAAAGCTTTTGACACGGTCTCCCACAGTATTCTTGTCAGCAAGTTAAGGAAGTATGGGCTAGATGAATGCACTATAAGGTGGGTAGAAAGCTGGCTAGATTGTCGGGCTCAACGGGTAGTGATCAATGGCTCCATGTCTAGTTGGCAGCCGGTGTCAAGTGGAGTGCCCCAGGGGTCGGTCCTGGGGCCGGTTTTGTTCAATATCTTCATAAATGATCTGGAGGATGGTGTGGATTGCACTCTCAGCAAATTTGCAGATGATACTAAACTGGGAGGAGTGGTAGATACGCTGGAGGGGAGGGATAGGATACAGAAGGACCTAGACAAATTGGAGGATTGGGCCAAAAGAAATCTGATGAGGTTCAATAAGGATAAGTGCAGGGTCCTGCACTTAGGATGGAAGAATCCAATGCACCGCTACAGACTAGGGACCGAATGGCTAGGCAGCAGTTCTGCGGAAAAGGACCTAGGGGTGACAGTGGACGAGAAGCTGGATATGAGTCAACAGTGTGCCCTTGTTGCCAAGAAGGCCAATGTCATTTTGGGATGTATAAGTAGGGGCATAGCGAGCAGATCGAGGGATGTGATCGTTCCCCTCTATTCGACACTGGTGAGGCCTCATCTGGAGTACTGTGTCCAGTTTTGGGCCCCACACTACAAGAAGGATGTGGATAAATTGGAGAGAGTCCAGCGAAGGGCAACAAAAATGATTAGGGGTCTAGAGCACATGACTTATGAAGAGAGGCTGAGGGAGCTGGGATTGTTTAGTCTGCAGAAGAGAAGAATGAGGGGGGATTTGATAGCTGCTTTCAACTACCTGAAAGGGGGTTCCAAAGAGGATGGCTCTAGACTGTTCTCAATGGTAGCAGATGACAGAACGAGGAGTAATGGTCTCAAGTTGCAGTGGGGGAGGTTTAGGTTGGATATTAGGAAAAACTTTTTCACTAAGAGGGTGGTGAAACACTGGAATGCGTTACCTAGGGAGGTGGTAGAATCTCCTTCCTTAGAGGTTTTTAAGGTCAGGCTTGACAAAGCCCTGGCTGGGATGATTTAGTTGGGGATTGGTCCTGCTTCGAGCAGGGGGTTGGACTAGATGACCTTCTGGGGTCCCTTCCAACCCTGATATTCTATGATTCTATGATTCTATGAAATCTCAAATGTTGAAAATATTCCCCTCTGTTTCCTGACCAGCTTCATTAGTATTTGTAGTATGGTAGAGCCCACTATGGGATAAGTGCTGCACAGACATACAGGAAGACAGTCCCTGTTCCAGGGAGCTTGTATTCTAACTGTTGACATGATACAGGGATAGGAAACGACCATTACTGAGTAAAGGAAGGGCGAGGAGATTGGGGGTTACAAAAATTAGGTTACATCAGTTGCCTAGTTACACAATCAACTTGTTATTCATGTACATATGGGGGAACATATCTCTGCCCCCAAACATCATAAAAATCCCCTTCTATAGCACAGTCTGCTACTCAACTTTCCCCATCCTCCATCACTACCCAGCCACCCTACTTAATCTCCATGTTCCCTCTCTTTCCACCCATTCAGCCTGCTTCTCAATCACCTTGTCTCCCGCTTCAACCACCCTCTCTCCTCACCTCACCTCACATAGTGACTCATCCTGTAAAAGTTCCATACCTCACCAAGTCAATCATGCACCTCCCTTGGCACAAGAATCCTTCCCTTCTACCTCACTCCTGTGGCTAGGCCTAGGATGGCTATTCACCCAAATCCTGTCCTGTCCCACACAGCTCCCACTCATCCTCCTCCTGGTGCACCTGTCTATATGAATAGAGCTTTATATCGAGCCAGCCCACAGAAAGTAGCAGGAGAGGGACCCCTGCCATATTTGTCTCCGGGGGGCTACTTGGTCCTTCTGCTGTCTAATCCCTCTTTGAGGAGTTGGCTGTAATTGTCCAGGATCTAGCTAGTCACCTTTAGCCACCAGCATCCATTCTGATTCATACCACCTGCTATTCCAGTAAGCTGGACCTGTGCTACCAAGGAGAAAAAAATGAGTTTGTTCCCTCAGTAGTTTTCTATGACCATAGGCACGCCTGTATTCACACCCTACACACTCCTGCAACAATATTTGTACAAAAATGTCTTGGGAGGTATCCTATGAAAGCTAATAACTTGCCAGTTATCTGAGAAGAGGATAGATGCTAAAAAGGGGTTTACCAAACAGCAGATGCAGTACTGTCAACCCCAAACATTCCAAAATCATGAGTCAGGCTCTCCAAAATCATGACTTTGGCTTAAAAAGCAAATTATTTTTAAGCACATCATAAATATGCTAGGTTTATTTTGTTTGCTTTCTGGATTCTGAACCTTTGGGTTACACACCAGTCACATTTTCAAAGCTTTTCTCTGCAACCATGAGGGCTAAAAACTTTTGTTCTTTGAATAAAATGAGAGTCTCTTATAGTCACTTGACTCCAGGAGCAGGGGCTTTAAGTTCAGCACCAAATATTGTGAGACTTGCAATAAAAATATAATAATCTCCTGCAGAAGTCCTCTGCAGACTTACCATAACAGAACCTATAACACTTCTGATGATCTCTGCAACAGACTGGCCATGTTTGTCTGAAACACTCCATGCAGTCAGCAGTGTTGATTCTGCTGGAAAATGTTTAAATTAATTCTGCTGACCAATAGAAGGAACCGGCTCACTGGGTGCAGCTCTCTGTGGATAGATGGGATTTAGGGTGTGTGACACTCTGAGGCTATCCAACACTGTGGGATACCTTCTTAGTCTCTGCCTCAGCGAGAGAGAGACTTGCTGGTGCTAAACTGGGTGTCGGCTCCTGTCCCTCTCACCCCAGTCTGTTAGCCACCCAAACAATCTCCTCAGAAGCTCTGCTAGCTTTTAATCAGCCTTCGTGGCCCCAAATACATCAAAGGTCTTTCTGCAGTGTCCAGCTCCTGACACTGGAACTCACAGTAATTACGACGTCCCCTGTCTCTAAAGAGACAGGGTACACACAGCTGGATGGTTACACCTGAGGATCAGGTCCCTTATAACAGCATAGCACTGTAATCTATTTATGGTGAAAACAAAAGTTTATTAACAAAGAACAGATGCAAATGAATATTGAGTAGGAATAATGGAAAGAGAAATGGTTACAAGTGAAACAAAAGTGTAGCACCATTCTAAGACTAAGCATAGCATTGACAAGCTACGCTGCTTTGTCCGAAGTAGTTTCTTGCCCTCAAAGTCCTTTTGAAGAGTTTGCTGATTTTTCAGTCAAATCAGGATCCAGATTTTCATGAACCACCCCCTCTCCCAAGGGTGTTCCTCACTGAAATGGATAACCAAGAGGTTTTTTTCTTTCATAGAGTCCCACAAAGTTTTGAAATGTATCCCTTTGAAGTGTACCCCCAGATAAGATTCTCCTCCCCCATCGCTGGTTCTCCGGTGTGCCAGCACCATTCTGCTTTTACATCCCCCTGTTACATTTGCAGCTGAAGTAAACAGGAAAAACAATGTAACCTCCATTGTATTTGACTTCAGAATGCTTTGTTTACATTAGGAATAGTTGTATAGACATGCTATTGTACGGCCGAAGACCTGTTCATCCATTCTGCCGTGTTACAGACTTTACAGCATATCATTAAGTATCCATCATTCCTCAGTGTTGCTACATACATTTCATAGTGATATTAATGACCAGTGTGTCACCAGCTTACATTTGATAACTTACAAGACAATCTTTGGATAAACACTATGAAAACAGTGTTAGGTGTAATGAGTTTGTCAGGCCTGAGGAGTAGCTGACAGAACAGTTGGCATTGTAAGGTTTTTAGGGTCACACTTGTCTGCAGTGAAAAATCCAAGGAGCATGGGAAGAAGGCTTGAGCCGAATTTGTTAGACACAGGTTTTAAGACCAGCGGGGACTATTATAATCTGTTTCTGCAAATAGGGTTAATAAATCTTATCCACCTTTCTATAAATAGTTTGATATTTACGGGTGAAAAGTACAAATTATAATGGAAAAAAAGATCATATTGCACTTGTGAAACCAAGCTTAGAGGATCTCAGTATTTAAAGTTTCATCCTAAATATCCTAACCAGATAGACCCAAACCAACTCATTCTCAGGGGTTGTACTGAAACATTGTACATTGTATGCATCATTGAGAGCTGACAAAGGTTTTCTTTCGGCTTAGCAACAACCAGTGACTCCAGCAAATTCCTTTGCTCTTCAAATCAGTGCCATTTTTGAGGATCACTTTCTTATTGCCATGACCATCTGTAAGAAAAGTAAATCAGCCATGCATTGCCAGGGATAGTATGGCATTATTTCCAGCTTTTGACTTTGAAAAGGCGCTATTCATTCCCCTCCTAACAACCAAACCAGTAGTGTAATAAACTACTATTGTATAAACATACCAGAGTAGCTTGCTTTTGTCAGTATTCAATCTGGATGGATTTTATTTTGTAATTTGAATTCTTTCCTTCATTGATAAGGTATTGCCATGAGAACAGTCCAGTGTATAAATGGTGATCCGTAGGCTGATAATATTTCTGTGCTTATATATTTGCATAAAAATATACAAAGGAGTATTAAAATACCTTTTACACCGTGCTTTTCGTCAGTAGAAATCAAAGCATTTTACAAAAGACGTTCGCATCATCTCCTCTTTACAGATAGGGAAGCTGAAGTGTCTTGCTCAAGGTCCCTTAGCAGTGGGGCTGGGACGAGGATGCAGGTCTCCTGTGTACTAGTCTAGTGTGCTGTCCAGTAGGACACACTGCCTAGAAGGGCAAAAGTAGTTTGCAGACTTTAAGGGATCCCTTCACCCACCTCTGGCGTGGACTGCACAACAGCTGTTCAGCAGCACACAACCAGTTTAGGTTAAGAGATGAAGAATAGCAGATTCAGGTGAAACTGCCGGGAGGTTCCTGAGGAAGGCCGAATGTGACCAGCCAAACTAGACTTTCTCTGAGAAAAGAGGATGCCTTGCAACAGGGCTATGTGAACCTTTCCCAAACCAGGGGAGATGTTGCAAGAGAACAAGCCCACTACATACTGCCCTTGCAGTGATAGCCCAACAGTATCACTAGTGTGAGCTGTAGCATTTGGGACCACTATGGTAGGATAGTGCAGTACTTTTTAGTTTATATGGGTGGAGCACGCCTTAGCCTCTTACTTAAAGGGGTATTGCAGCAGTAGGGGGCTTATGCTCCTGCTATTGCAGAAAAGGGGAGACTGAGCTGGATCAGAAGAAAAAAATGCCTGATTTGGAAGGAGAGCAGCACTGGAAGAGTGCAAGCCAGCCTGCCCCTTAGCTTTTTTTGTGTGTTGGGGGAAAGGGTGTGGTGTCGTATAGTGAAAAAGGACTGTGAGACAGATGTTTTTTTCATTAAATTTGCTTGGCTTCACACTGTTTTGCTTTGTCATTCAGGTTTTGAATGAACCAGAAATCCAGTGTGAAATTTCAGGGACCACAATTTCATGAACTGAACCTGTTTGTATACATGCAAACTGGCAGGTTTTTGTACTTGACTCTCCTACTGTTCTGTAAAGTGCCACACAACCTGTAGTGGCCACTCAGGGTACAGGCTGCAGGCTTTTACTTATCTGACTGGCAGCACCACTTGCTCACTGCTGGTCTTGACTGGTTCACGTTATTCCTGAACATTCGTAAGTGTTCAAATATATTGTGTAAATAACAAAACGCAGCTCGCCTACCCAGTTAGAAACACCTTGGTGCAAATACTCTTGTGACTATTTATTGGCCCTATAACTTCCAAAGCTATTGCTTTATGCTGATCATTATCTGCAAGGATATTCATGTGCAAAGATAGCAAATACCAATGTAAAGAATCAGCAGGTTTTACACACAAGAATATTTATTTTTTGAGTGTATTTTTTGCCCAGCTCTATTAGCAAAACAGCTATGTCTTTATTCTCTAGTGACTCCTTCCATCACATATGTTACGGCATATGCTAACAGATGGGACACATCAAAAGATCTGTAGGGTCAGTTCAGACAGTGCCACTGCCCGCACGTTACTATATTGGGCCTGTATGGAGAGTTCGATTGCTGTGGGGACTGATTTTGCTGAGCATAAGGAAGTGAGTTTGGGGTGTTTTTTTTCCTCTGTGACTAAGGAGCTGTTAGGAACATGGTTTTCTTGTAGGGCTGCAAAATTTCTAATTTCAGACAACTGAACACTCTTGCCCTGCCCTGCCCCTTCCCCTAGGCCCCGCCCCCCATTCACTCCATCTCTCCGTCACTCGCTGTCCCGCACCCTTGCTCACTCGCTCATTTTCACTGGGCTGGGACAGGGGGGTGGAGTGTGGGAGGGGGTGAGGGCTCCAGCTAGGGGTGTGCGTTCTGGGGTGGAGCCAGGGATGAGGGGTTTAGGGTACAGGAGGTGGCTCTGGGCTAGGGCTGAGGTATTCAGTGTGTGTGTGTGCGTGGGGGGCCTCCAGGCTGGGGCAGGGGGTTGAGGTGTGGGAGGGGGCTCCAGGATGGAGCAGTGGGTTGGGGTGTGAGAGGGGATGCAGGCTCCAGAAGGGAGTTCGGGCGCGGGAGGCTCGTGCCAGTGGGTGCTCAACCCTCCTCTGCCCCCTGCCCCGCCCCCTCCTGCCCCACTCCTCCCCCTTTCAAACCCTTCCCCAAAATCCCCGCCCCAAATTCGCCCCCTCCCTGCCCCTATTCTGAATCCTTCCCTAAATCTCTGCCCCAGCCCCGCCTCTTCCCTGCCTCCTCCCCTGAGCATACCACTTTCCCACTCCTCCCCCTCCCTCCTGGAGCTTGCTACGCCACCAAACAGCTGTTTGGTGGTGGCAAGCGCTGGGAGGTAGGCGGAGGAGTGGGGATGCAGCGCGCTCAGAGGAGGAGGTGAAGGTGAGGTGGGGTGGGGAGGGAGCATGGCTCCTGGCCACTGGGAGTTGCAGAGCCAGCGCTCAGGGCGGGGGCAGCACGTGGAGACCTGGTGACCATCCTTTCACCTAGGAGCTGGAGGGACATGCCAGCTGCTTCCAGGAGCTGGGCAGGGAGCCTCCCAGACCCACTGTACTGGCAGTGCCACCAACGGGACTTTTAATGGCCTGGTCTGTGGTGCTGACCGGAGCTGCCAAGGTCCCTTTTTGACTGGGTGTTCCAGTCAAAAACTGGACATCCTGGCAACCCAATTTTCTTGCCAGATTTCACCCAGAACTAATCTCATGGAATATTTGCCATCCACCCTTGCATTCAGTTCAGACCTACAGTAAATACTTTTACAGAGACTCCTAGGTTACTTGGGGGTCTTTAAGACTGTATTGTAATGATTATTAGGGCTAATATTATGTCACGGAGGTCATGGGATATGTGACTTCCAGAGACCTCCATGACATTTTCTGCCCTGGGGCTGGACTGCTGTCATAGAATCATAGATTATCAGGGTTGGAAGGGACCTCAGGAGGTCATCTAGTCCAACCCCCTGCTCAAAGCAGGACCAATCCCCAACTAAATCATCCCAGCCAGGGCTTTGTCAAGCCTGACCTTAAAAACTTCAAAGGAAGGAGATTCTACCACCTCCCTAGGTAACGCATTCCAGTGCTTCACCGCCCTCCTAGTGAAAAAGTTTTTCCTACTATCCAACCTAAATCTCCCCCACTGCAACTTGAAACTATTAATCCTCGTTCTGTCATCTGCTACTACTGAGAACAGTCTAGATCCATCCTCTTTGGAACCCCCTTTCAGGTAGTTGAAAACAGCTATCAAATCCCCCTTATTCTTCTCTTCCACAGACTAAACAATCCCAGTTCCCTCAGCCTCTCCTCATAAGTCATGTGTTCCAGTCCTCTAATCATTTTTGTTGCCTTCCGCTGGACGTTTTCCAATTTTTTCCACATCCTTCTTGTAGTGTGGGGCCAAAACTGGACACAGTACTCCAGATGAGGCCTCACCAATGTCGAATAGGGGGGAACAATCACGTCCCTCGATCTGCTGGCAATGCCCCTACTTATACAGCCCAAAATGTCATTGGCCTTCTTGGCAACAAGGGCACACTGTTGACTCATATCCAGCTTCTCGTCCACTGTAACCCCTAGGTCCTTTTCTGCAGAACTGCTGCCTAGCCATTCGGCCTCTAGTCTGTAGTGGTGCATGGGATTCTTCTGTCCTAAGTGCAGGACTCTGCACTTGTCCTTGTTGAACCTCATGAGATTTCTTTTGGCCCAATCCTCTAATTTGTCAAGGTCCCTCTGTATCCTATCCCTACCCTCCAGCGTATCTACCTCTGCTCCCAGTTTAGTGTCATCTGCAAACTTGCTGAGGGTGCAATCCACGCCATCCTCCAGATCATTAGTGAAGATATTGAACAAAACTGGCCCCAGGACCGACCCTTGGGGTACTCCACTTGATACCGGCTGCCAACTAGACATGGAGCCATTGATCACTACCCATTGAGCCCGACAATCTAGCCAACTTTCTATCCACCTTATAGTCCATTCATCCAGCCCATACTTCTTTAACTTGCTGGCAAGAATACTGTGGGAGACCGTGTTAAAAGCTTTGTTAAAGTCAAGGAATAACACGTCCACTGCTTTCCCCTTATCCACAGAGCCAGTTATCTCATCATAGAAGGCAATTAGATTAGTCAGGCATGACTTGCCCTTGGTGAATCCATGCTGACTGTTCCTGATCACTTTCCTCTCCTCTAAGTGCTTCAGAATTGATTCCTTGAGGACCTGCTCCATGATTTTTCCAGGGACTGAGGTGAGGCTGAGTGGCCTCATCGAACACATCACTGGCCACCGACAGTACCAGGAAGCGTGAGCCAGAGCGACATCGTAGAATCATAGAATATCAGGATTAGAAGGGACCTCAGGAGGTCATCTAGTCCAACCCCTGCCCAAAGCAGGACAACAGCTCTCAACCGCTGCTGGCGGAAGCCCCCAGCAGCTCCTAGCCGCTGGCCAACAGGGGGACCCTGGAGCTCCCTGGAGGCCCCCAGAGCTCCCATTTGCCACAGGTGGCTGGGCTCCCCACAGCTGCCCAGCCACGGCAGTTGGCAGGAGCCCCCCTCTGCAGTAGCCCAGCCATAGCGGGTGACAGGGGAGGGCAGGAGCCCCCGCCAGAAGCCCACCTGCAGCAGGTGGTGCGGGAGGGCAGGGGGACCCTGCAGAATTCCAGCCATGGGAGGCAGCAGGGAGACCCCAAGCAGCCCAGCCAAGGCGGGCGGCAGGAGCCCCTGGCAGCTGCCCAGCCACCAGGGTGGGGATTGGACCCCTCAGCATCCCAGCCCCTGTTGGTGCTGGACCCTCCTCCCTCCCCATTTTGTCAGGGATATTTTTAGTAAATATCAGGACAGGTCAGGGGCTTCCATGAATTTTTATTTATTGCCCGTGACCTGTCTGTGATTTTTGCTAAAAATATCCATGAGCCTTAACGATTGTGCATAGGTTTGTATTTGCCAATGCTGCCTGTCTGGTGTTTTTGCTTTTAATCCACACATGGGCAAATTCTTAACTCCGGTGCAGATATATTTTTGGTTTATGATGTCTGTCTTCCTCCCTGTACACCCCCATAATCATAATAGCTGAGGTTTATCTCAGGTGTAAGCACCACATGTGGGCAGCTTTTGCTTCTAGCAAACTGAACCTTCTAAGGAAGGCGGAGGGCAAGTGATGGTAGAGTTTTCACCTGCCAGGCACTCCTCTTGGATCCTCTGTTTCCAGCAGCGACCCATGTAGCACTGTCAGGAGAAAGTAGCAGCACCCACGCACCTAGCCCCTGAGCTGCTATCCCTTCCCTTGGTACAGTCTCTCCTGGTTCTGAGAATGGGGATCTAGGGAGAACATTGGGGCAACATATTCCTGCTTCAGTGCATACAGGGTGCTTTGGCCAGACTGTTTTTCCCATGACGTTTTAATGACCAGTGGCTCCAGTCTTACATATTCATCATCCCAACTATGAATCTTTCAAAGCAGATGAAAGACACTGGAATCATCTGGGCCCAGTCCGATGGGACAAAAATATTTAGCTCTTAAGCAGCAGATGTGAAAGTGCTTCACAAAGGAAGGCCAAATACCATCATCCCATTTTCCAGCTAGGGAAACTGAGGCACAGAGAGTGATGTGATTTGTCCAAGATCACACAATGTATTAGTGGTGGCCAAGAACAGCAATTAGCTCTTCTCACTACCAGTCTCCTGCAGTATTCACTGGTCTATTTCAGTAAAGCTATACAACCCACTCTTACCCAATGGCAGTGATCTAGCTTGAAATGACTTCTCCTGCACTCCTAATTTCAACCTAAACATTTCGATATGTTTAGTTGTTGTTTTTTTAGCAGATTTCAGTTATAGTCACCCTCCTCTCTTTCAAAACAGACGCAAAAGTGACACATGCAACTCTAGGTGTTTTGCTGTCTTAACTCCTGCAATACACTTTCAGTCAGCTTTGGGAAGGAAAAAAGGCCAGTTTGGTGAGATGCATGTTTCAAGATGACCTGGATCTTCCAGATGGTCAAGTCTGTGAAGACAATGGAAGTTACTTCATACATAAGACATGAACATGTCCAGAGTGATCATTGCTTAGCTGTGCTAAAATATTTAACACACTTTAGTCTAAGCAAAGGTCTTTATCCCCAAACCAAGTCATTCTAGTCACCTGGCTGGGAACAATCTGCTGCTCTTAGCTCTCAGGAAGAGTGTGGCAGGCTGTAATAGCTATTCATATATTTTCATGATTGTGAATATTCAGTAGCCAGCCTATGAAAGTAGCCAGCCTATGTATTCCCCTGTAATCCAGAAAAGACGGGTGGATGGTTGTATGCACGCATGAAAGGAGTTCTCTTGTGTCCTCCACACAAGCCTGTTCTCCCTGGAGTCCACTGCTCAGAGTGGCGCATATGTGGCTTCTCCAGACAGACACACTGGATCACATGGTTCCTGAGAGGCATTGTGCCTTCTGAAATGCGATGCCTCTGGGTGCTCTTCCTAGAGTAGTGTGATTCAGCATCATTCCTACTGCAGGCCTGTGCCCTGGGGTTATTCCTCTACTGCTCTGAGACCTTAGCACAAAGGTCTCCAAACTGTGGGGTGTGCGTCCCCTGGGGGGGCGTGGCGGAACATTAGGGGGGGCATGGCACCATCCAGCACTGCCCCACCACACCCCTCCTCTCCTCCAGCCCCGCCCCCGGCCACAGCCCTGGCCCCACGCCTGGCCCCATCCCCAGCCTCAGCGCGGCTCTGCTTCTCGCCCTGCCTCAGCCTCAGCGCGGGGCCAGGAATGGAGCAGTGACCCAGGGCTGAGGCTGGGGATGCGGCCGGGAGCAGAGCTGCACCGGGTCGTGGGTCCAGCTGCCAGCCCCCACTGCGGCCTGGCTGTGGCTCCACTCCAGCCCCCAACCCCAGCCTGAGCCCCGGCCATGGCTCCATTCCCGGCCCCGCTCCCCACCCCAGCCCAGCCCATGAACCCCTGTCCACATTTCCCTCCCTGCGCCAGGAGCTGCGGCCCCGATCCCAGCCCCATCGGGGGAATGGGGGGGCGGAAACGGGCAAGGCTGGGTGTGACCCTGAGCATTGCGTCTACTGGCTGGGATGATTTAAGTGGGGATTGGTCCTGCTTTGAGCAGGGGGTTGGACTAGATGACCTCCTGAGGTCCCTTCCAACCCTGATATTCTATGATTCTATGATACTGGGGCTTTGTACCTGAGTAGAAAAAACATCCCCATGGATCCTTGGAGGATTACAGTGGCACACATAGGGGTTTAGGCATAATAGTAAATTATGTAATATAGGCTGTTGTGGTCTGTATATGAAGCTATTTACAACCAATCTGTGGGTATGATCCTAAATTTCCTCTCCTGTATCAGAACTTTGACTCAGTTTAAACATTTTAAACAAATACCTCTCATGCTGCAGCCATAGTGTGCCATTGTCAGAAATCCATTCTTATTGCACCCCATCAGAGCTTTCTCCTGTCCACATTTAAAAAAAAAACCAAAAAACAAGGGAAAATGGGAACAGAAACAATTGCAAGTGAAATTCTCCTCTCCTATCATCATTATTGATGTATCTACCTTGCCTACCATTTTGTCATGCTACCTCTCAAGCTCCGTAATGTATTTATAGAATCCCAATCATCGTAATAAGAAAAGGAGTACTTGTGGCACCTTAGAGACTAACCAATGTACTCCTTTTCTTTTTGCGAATACAGACTAACACGGCTGTTACTCTGAAACCAATCATCGTAATGTGTGTGCACACTGATACTGTAACGGAGCGTATTCATGTAATGTGAACCAAAGACCAGGATCCACGTCTGACACCCTGTCTGTAGGTAGAACCAATGGTGCAAAGGCAAATTGTCTCACTCCAAGCCTCCACCTGACAGGTGATCCTTTCCATCTTCCCCCCTTTGCTCACAACTCGAGGGGTGGAGGAGCCTAAAATCTTCACAGCCAAGCTTCTCAATGTCCACATATCCCCAGCATGCAACAGCTGTGTTCTGTTCCCCCTTAGCCACTCAAGA
This sequence comes from Natator depressus, assembly GCF_965152275.1. Classification (NCBI taxonomy): domain Eukaryota; kingdom Metazoa; phylum Chordata; order Testudines; family Cheloniidae; genus Natator; species Natator depressus. Next base: position 254,106,353 of record NC_134235.1, read on the forward strand.
GGCTGCAGCTACTGGAGCTTAATACCCGAACAAGGACAAGCCATACAGACCGAATTGAGCAGCAGGGGCACCATCCTTTCATTTTTGACGCATCTTCTGGCCTCCCGTGCATCTGGTACCTCCTTAATGAAAGGGGAAACCTTTGTGTGGTTGACTGAGTCAGTGCCATTCACTATGTGGTAGAGACCAAGGTTAGTGAAAGGGAAGCCAGAACTCTTTTTTCACCTCAGGGGTCTTCAGGGGGAGGGAAAAGGCCCAGCAGCCTTATAGAGAAGTATATGGCAGAAGGTCAGTCTTTTTCAGTGTTTAAAGCCTCCTTTGTGTTATGTGTGAATCCATTCTGACCAGTACCTAGTGTAAGCTACCCTTTCGATTTGGGGGTAAAAAGGGAATTTGTTTTTATTTGAAAACTTTGACCAGCCCTAGCGGAAGACTTCAGAACCTCATTGGATGTGTTCTCATTGCCATCTTCCACAGCAACTATCCTTCTGGTGAAGGAGGGCAAGGCACTTCTGTGGTGGATACACGGACCAGTTGCAACTGTCTCTGATTTTCAGGAGCCTAATTCCCTGCACATTTCAGCACATTTATGTCCCTAGACAGCTTGACATGGCAGGAGTGTCTGGAGCGGTAACAGAGGCCTGGTCTACACAGCAGAGTTAGGCTGATGCAAGGCAGCTTACATGGACTTAACTCTGTAAGTGTCTACACTGAAACGTCGCTCCTGCTGATGTAACTCGCCCGCTACGCCAACTTAATAACTCCACCTCCATGAGAGGTGTAGCGCTTAGGTTGACATAGTTAGCTCCATGCAGAGTCAGTATAGATCCTGTGTTGCTTACATCAACTGTTGCTGGCTTTCAGAAGTGGTCCCACAATGCCCCACACTCACAGTTAAATTGGTGCAAGCGCTCCTGGTGAGGGCGCACACCACGGACACAAGGAGTATAGTGTGGACATCCAAAAGTGATTTAATTACTACAGTAGCTGTATGTCGAAGTAACTTAGGTTGACATAAGTGCTCTCTGCCTGGGAGGGGAAGATAAAAGCAGGCCTTCAGGCATGAATACTTCTCCCTTATCTCACCTTGATGATTATTATCATAGGTCCTGCCGAGAGATTGGGTGTTTCTTCTCCTTCCAGTAGTACTGCTTACTGTGCACTCTCCTTCTCATCTGAAGAAAGGGAATTCTGGGATCAAGGAGGAAACACATACACAGCTCATTCTTGAGAGCCAGAGAAACCATTTTCCAAACATGGGTTTCCCTCCCGACCCTGTGGCATTCTCATAAAAAATCCGCCAACTTCTCTATACCCTGCTGTGATGTGTGCCACCAGAGAACTAGGGAAAGGTTAGCCTTAGAAAGTATTTTGGTGCATTTTATTTATAAAACATTCAAGGATTTAAATGGAAAGATAATGAACTTAAAGCTGAAAAGAGTCCTCAATCCCTGGCCTAAAATCTCCTGATTTGTGTGAGGTTTTTTTCGTCCAAACACTTTACTTATGTTTGCCCCTTAGCAGCCTGCAGGCATCTCACCTGAATCTAGTGAACTTGACAGAGAAAAAAGGGTCTGTTAAGGATTCACTGACTGTGAACCTGTACAGTAGGCAGGGAGAGAATTTTAGATCAAGTGCACAATGCAATGTAGTGAGTTCTCATTACTGTACAAGCATGTATTGTAACAGAACTACAATATCCCAGGCATTAAGATGGGTTTTCCGCAAGCTATACTGGTTGGGAATTCCAATAATATTCTTTTCTTAGAAAAAATATGGCCTCATGCTTAACTCCTCAACCAAGAACTCAACTGATCTCTCCAACATCCTCCTGTGATGATGGCTGCAGAGAAAGGTTTCCATATTTGACTTTACAAAATGATTGTGTGTGTGTGTGTGTGCTCTGTTTATTAGGGGAAGTAAATGACTGACTTGTGCAAAGTGTCCCAGGAAGTACAAGTGTGTCAAGGTGTAGCAGTCATGGGGTGAGGATGAGTGTGCAGCATATCAGAAGTGACGTGCTCACTTAGTTTTCCTTTTCCGCTTGGATGGTGCAGTCCAGTGATGTAACAACCGATTAACACCAATCCAAAAAACACAAAGTAAATTAAAAACACATTTTAATGCTCTAAGCTCATAAATTTGGGGCCTAAAACATACATAAGCACCAAAAATAAGTTCTTATTTAGATCTGAAGCTGTTCTTCTCTTATTTTTTCTGTACCCTCAGAAAAATCCATCTGTAACTGCAGGCTTTGATGAGTAGAAATGTCTGGGAATAGCTTGTCAATTACAACAAATCCAAGACTTCCCATTCTACATTAAAAGTGTCCCTTTGTTGAAAGAGAATTCAGCAAAAACTCCTAGTACCTTCACCCTGGGCAGTGGTCCTTTTGTTTTATTAATCTTAAAACTGATAAACATGCTAAAGCTGGGATATCAAACTAGCTAAAGCAATTTGAATATTAGCAAAATCTTTAGAGTCCAGACACTCCCCAATTATTTGAAGGCACCAATGTCTATGAAAGTATAACTCCACATAGAGATTTCCTTCAGCAATATTAAACATGCTGGTATTCATTTGTCCAGGACAGTTTGGGGACAAACACTTAACGGTCATTCTGTGAAAAAAGTTTGATCTTCCTTTGGTTAGTAAATACTGGATAGCTTTCATGCCAATCTTTGGATGCATCATAAGACTGTGCAGAATAGAATTACTGTATGTGTTTTACATCTGTGCCTGTTTAGTGAAGATAAATAGTTACAAAAACAGGAAGGTGTACTGGACTTTCATGAAGTAACAGTCTCATTGTAGGTGTGTAGACTACTTCGCGGTGGGCTGACACAAGTAGGACTCATCTGAAATGATGGTACCATTAAATAAAAAACCCAATTTTGCTGTTACGCTTCAAGAGCCATGAAGCTGGTTTTAACTGGAGATTATTAAAAGTTTTGACATAATCAAACACACAACCTCCATAAACACACCCCAACACTGGAGAGTCTTCTAGGAAGATCTACTCCTGGGGGAATTACAGAGGGAGTTTGCCTGGGATCTGTCTAAGAGGAGGTACGCTAAGGGCTGCATTAGGGAGGCTATGTTGGTGAGTATCTTAGTGTCTGTTATGGGGACAGTTTGACAGCTTGACTTGATTGGTTGTTTGAAAAGTGTGAATTGGGAGTGCTTTGTTCCAGGGAAGCCTTGAGTGGGCCTGACTGTTATAAAAAGCCAGTCAGCTGCGAACCAGCTGAGGGGCGAACAGCAGAGAAGCTAATAGAGGGAGTTTGCTTGGGGAGAGCCCACTGAGGCGTACATCTTGCTGGCTTCTCTGAGTAGTTACTACAACTCCTGAGGAAGCTCGTAGAAGGAAGGTAATATGCATGGGGAGAGTTCAGCTGTTGTGACCTGCACTGGATGTGCCATGTTTGTCTTTCTTCCACAGGACAGAAGCGACTTTGTCTGTGGAAAGTGCAAGCCGGTCTCCATATTGGAAAAGAAGGTTCAAGGTCTGGAGAAACAAGTATTGACCCTGTGCTGCATAAGAGAAAGTGAAGATTATGTGCTGCATAAGAGAAACTGAACTGAAGCCTGGGAAACAAGCAGGGAGAACTGGAAGTCCTGGCACAGTCAAGGAATTATGATGTGATTGGAATAACAGAGACTTGGTGAGATAACTCACATGATTGGAGTACTGTCACGGATGGATATAAACTATTCAGGAAGGTCAGGCAGGGCAGAAAAGGTGGGGGAGTTGCATTATATGTAAGAGAGCAGTATGACTGCTCAGAGCTCCGGTATGAAACTGCAGAAAAACCTGAGTGTCTCTGGATTAAGTTTAGAAGTGTGAGCAACAAGGGTGATGTCGTGGTGGGACATTGAGGTTACAGGGACAAACTTCCACAATTCGACGGTCTCTACTGAGGCCTTTTCCTTCCATGGGGAGGATGGACGAGAACACCACTTGCACCTCTAACTCCTTTATCCGTCTCACTAAAGGGGTTTATAGTCCACATGTGTGTAGTGTCTTGTTCTGGCGGGAGTTCAGGAAAATAAGCATTAAATTTGTTAAGCAGACCAGACAGAAGTGCTGCTAGCTGAGGTTTAATTACATCAAAGTCAGTGTTTCGTTATTGAATGAAAGAATGTAAGAGCTCACACATATCAGAAGAGCCCCCAAGGACACGAAATTTCTAGAATCACAGAATCATAGAAGATTAGGGTTAGAAGAGACCTCAGGAGGTCATCTAGTCCAATCCCCTGCTCAAAGCAGGACCAACACCAACTAAATCATCCCAGCCAGGGCTTTGTCAAGACAGGCCTCAAAAACTTCTAAGTATGGAGATTCCACCACCTCCCTAGGTATCCCATTCCAATGCTTCGCCACTGTCCTAGTGAAATAGTGTTTCCTAATATCCAGCCTAGCCCTCCCCCACTGCAACTTGAGACCATTGGTTCTTGTTCTGTTATCTGCCACCACTGAGAACAGCTTAGATCCATCCTCTTTGGAACCTCCCTTCAGGTAGTTGAAGGCTGCTATCAAATCCCCCCTCACTCTTCTTTTCTGCAGACTAAATAACCCTAGTTCCCTCAGCCTCTCCTCGTAAGTCACGTGCCCCAGCCCCCTAATCAATTTTGTTGCCCTCTGCTGGACTCTTTCCAATTTGTCCACATCCTTTCTGTAGTAGGGGGACCAAAACTGGATGCAGTACTCCAGGTGTGGCCTCACCAGTGCTGAATAGAAGGGAAAAATCACTTCCCTTGATCTGCTGGCAATACTCCTACTAATACAGCCCAATTGCTGTTGGCCTTCTTGGCAACGAGGGCACACTGCAGACTCCTATCCAGCTTCTTGTCCACTGTAATCCCCAGGTCCTTTTCTGCAGAACTCCTGCTTAGCCAGTTGGTCACCAGCCTGTAGCAGTGCATGGGATTATTCCTTCCTAAGTGCAGGACTCTGCACTTGTCCTTGTTGAACCTCATCAGATTTCTTTTGGCCCAATCCTCCAATTTGTCTAGGTCACTCTGGACCTATCCCTACCCTCCAGCGTATGTACCTCTCCCCAAGTTTAGTGTCATCTGCGAACTTGCTGAGGGTCCAATCTATCCCATCATCCAGATCATTTATAAAGATGTTGAACAAAAGCGGCTCCAGGACTGACCCCTGGGACACTCCGCTTGATACCAGCTACCAACTAAACATCAAGCCATTGATCACTACCCATTGAGCCCAACAATGTAGCCAACTTTCTATCCACCTTATAGTCCATTCATCCAATCCATACTTCTTTAACTTGCTGGCAAGAATACTGTGGGAGAAGTATCAAAAGCTTTGCTAAAGTCAAGATATATCACATCCACCGCTTTCCCCATATCCACAGAGCCAGTTATCTCATCATAGAAGGCAATCAGGTTGGTCAGGCATGACTTGTGTCGAAGTAGTGCAAGGTGTAATGGCTTTTATTTTTGTGTGCTGTCTGGCTTATTTTGGCAGGGGCCATGAAACCTCCTTGCGCCGCCCTCCCCTCCCCTGCCCCCCCCCCCCCCCCGGAGGCTGCCCCCACCCCTGGTTGAGAACTGCAGGTCTATACCAAATTAAGAATCCATCTTGTTTTCTGAAGCATTCTCTTCTAAAGGTCAGATCACACAAACTTTTTAAATTTTTTTTTAAATGAAGAAATGTTTCTCTTCGTCTTTACAGTTCATTAATCTGCCCCACTTAATTCCAGCTCCATGCTTCCCTTATGTATCAATAAAACACAATGCAATTTGTGCCTAGCTTAGGGTATGTATTCACACACACACAATATACAGGTAAAATAAATCAAGAAGAAATTCCCTTAGGCAATTCCTGCCCCCTTGTTCCAGACAGATGTAGTGTATCACAGTAAATGTCAATACAAATAGTTAAATATTAGTTCATTTCTTGCAGGCACTGTTTAATGTAGCCGCACTGTCCCTCTCTAATTCCTGCAGAAGCAGCAGAAGGGACAGTTAGCTGCTTAGCAGAAACAGACAAGCACAGTTTGTGGTGCTGTGGCAGGAGGTCTACCAGGGATGGTGGCCTGGTGTTTTGTTTCCAGTGTGGGAAACCTGCCTACAAGGCTTGCGTGCCCCAGGTGGCAGTGGGCACTAAACTGCTATCTGTGCCTTTGAAAAACGCAGGTGGGCTGGCAAGACAAAGGAGACCTCAACAGATGAACAAGACGCCCCCTTTGTGGAACGTTATTCTTCTGAGGTAAGAATTCTACACTCCCTGTGTTTCAGCCAGACACTCTTCAGTGAGGGAGCTCCAGCAGACTAACCAAATACGTGCACTGCCCGTGGCCTGACTCCTAAGTGAAATCCTCAGGGTACAGAGTCCGTGGCTCTACCCTGCGGGCACAACTTTGGCTGTGCCTGCATCATCCAGGGGTTGGGGTGGGAGGAATCACATGCAAACTTCTCCTGCTCTCAGTGCAGAGAAACTGCCCAGCAGAGAAACTTCAGGGCAAACAGGAAGCTGGAGGATGTTGTCGAAATGGCCAAAGATTTGAGTTTACGGGCATCAATAGCAGTAGGAGATGAGAGCATGTGAGAGGCTCTGAAACTGTTCTGAGAACCAATAACTAACTTGTTCGATCTGCAGAGAATCCTGGGCTCACAGAGTTCCCTCCCTCTGTGCCATAGAGGAGGCTGCTCAGGATACAACAAACAAATTCAAACCTGAGTGCAGAGTTTGAAGGAAGAGAGCGAAAAGTTCCTGGGATTTAGTGATTGGAGGGTGGAGAAGCCTGGAGTGTTTGGAAAAAACAGAAACTGAGAGGTAGAAGATTGTATCTGAATTAGACCAATTGTGCCAGTTTCTGGAGGGACAAGAACAGTGACTCCTGGCCAAGCTGGGAGAGCGGGACAAGGAGATTGAACCAGAAGGAAAATGTAACCAAACTTTCAGAGAGGTCCCAACCTGGTGATCTGATTAGTGAGATAGATGGGAACTGTGAGCAGCCAGCTAATAAATTCCTGCAGGACATCAAAAGCACCTTGATCAAGTGTGAGAAAGCAAAGTTCAAGAAGCCGGTAGGGAATACTCCTAAGCTAGAAGAGAGACTGATTTCTCAGAAAAATATTGCTCTAAAGATGGATCTGAGGAAATTCGAAGTTCCAAGAAGGGATCTATGAAAGGAAACCATCTATCTGTGATGTATACGGAGAGGAGCTTTGCCCATTTAGCTGCTAATGTAAAACCCATCTAAACAGTAATGAATTACGTACTTGGGCAAATCACTTAATCTCGCTGTGCCACAATTCCCCGCCCGAGAAACAAGAATTATAGCACTTCCCTACCTCTCATGGGTGTTAGGAGGATAAACACATTAATGATTGTGAGGAGCTCAGATTGTGTGGTAAGAGGCCATTTAAGTGCCATACATGGATTTATTTGCAAACTGAAGGAAGAAGAAAATACAAGAACGGAGTTGGTGGCATGAGTTCCCTTCCCCTCCTCCCACCCCCCCCAAAAAAACCACCAACAACAAAGAATCCCTCTAAGATGTTTATAATCATCATTTTGACTTGTGTACTCCTCTTCTCATTCATTTGTGATCATTTAGATTGAAAAGTCAGCCTTTATTCTTTTTAAATAGTAATGTTTTTAAATCAATTCTCACATGCAATGCATTTTTTAAATATTACCTTAAAACCCTTCCAACTTCTTTGTATAATGTTTATCAAATATATAAATGTACATGTTATAGAAAGATAATTGCTGTATATTCTTTAAATGATTACAAATAAAAATCAGCCTCATTAAGGCTCATTAAATAAGGAATTGTTATTTACTCCTTCTTATAACACAAGATCTAGGGGGTCACTAAATGAAATGAACAGGAAGCAGGTTTAAAACAAACAAAAAGAAGCATTTTTTCATACAATGCACAGTCAACCTGTGGAACTCCGTGCCAGAGGATGTTGTGAAGGCCAAGACTATACCAGGGTTCAAAAAAGAACTAGATAAGTTCATGAAGGATAGCTCCATCAATGGCTATTAGCCAGGATGGGCAGGGACGTTGTCCCTAGCCTCTGTTTGCCAGACACTGGGAATGGGCAACAGGGGATGGATCACTTGATGCTGACCTGTTCTGTTCATTCCTTCTGGGGCACCTGGCATTGGCCACTGTCGGAAACAGGATACTGGCCCAGATGGACCTTTGGTCTGGCTCAGTATGGCCCAGATGGACCTTTGGTCTGGCTCAGTATGGCCCAGATGGACCTTTGGTCTGGCCCGATATGGCCCAGATGGACCTTTGGTCTGGCCCGATATGGCCCAGATGGACCTTTGGTCTGGCACACTATAAGGAGATAAAAACATCTGGTTGATGAGGCTCAGTGAGATGTTTCCCACAAAGAACCCTAGGCCTCCCGGTTTTACCCCTTGTGGGTATACAGCCAAATAAATAGTAAAAGCTAGTATGGCTACAAACACCTTGAAAAATATCTATATTAACAGCCATCAGAGGCTTATTTTTAAAAATATCATGCAGATTTTTATGACTGCTAAATTGGGGAGCTGATGGCTAAAAGTGGTCTGAGCACAGGTCCTCTTCCACTCAGTAACTTTGCTTCTGAGTCTTGTTGTTTGTAGATATATTAGAAGAAGTGTGATTGCCATTTCATCTCCCGAGCTCACATTCCTCAAATGAGAGAGACAGAGAACAGGAACGCTAATGGATCTTCATAGCAATGTTGGGGTTTTGTAATGGCGGTGGCTTGTTTTTTATTTGTTAACGAAAGGGTACACAGGGCAGATGGCTGCCCCCTTTAAGTATCCTTGTCCTGCAAAGGGGACCTGGTGTTGCATAGCCTGTGTGGGGGGGGAGAGGTGAGCAGATGGGTTTCCATAACAACTACCGAGGTGAGGAGCCACTTGGTAGCTTCTTCCTGCCATTTCAGGATTTCCTCCTGCAGGGGCTACCATGCCATCTCTCTCTTTTTGGGCACCCTGTCCTGTGAGTTCATCTCCTCCCTCTTATGACTCACAGGGAAGAGCAGCGCCATAGCATGTGGCCTCACTGGCTCCCATTACAAACATGCCTGGACCAGTTCTGAGGGGATGGGAGGTGGGCAAGTTGTTGTGTCTGCATTTGGAAAAGGTTGAGGAGCCAGCCTGATGTGATGGATGACAGATGACCCCTGGCCTTTGGCTCTGAGATGGGGTCTTCAGCATGTGGCCCAGCACATCTGGGTTCCTCCTGTGGTTCCACCACTGGCCATTGGTCACAGCATCCCTCATTTTGGGAGGCCTCATTTACAGTGCCAGCAGGAAGCTACATCAGTTTGGGTGGTCTGCCACGAAGTTAAATGTTCCCACACATTGGGGTGCCTCCTACCCCTGGCTGCTGCTTCTCCACTAGCCACCTCACTTCCGCCTTCTCTCCCACTCTGGTGGGAATGTATGTGTTGTACAGGAGCCCAAGGAACCTTTCCTAATCTTGACCAACTGACACACTGAAAGCTGAACTCAAAATGGCTGCTCTAGGACTTCCTTTTCCAGTTTGAAGTGTCAAAACAAAACCTTATGATCAGAAATGGCTAAATATTCCATTTAGACTTTCACGAGTCTAAACTCTTCAGAATATTTTCTTCTGCAATTTTTTTTCACACTTTTGACTTTTTCTGTTCAGATTCAAAGAAGGGAAACTACTTTTGACATATCAAAATGTTCCGTCGGACAGAAATCCCACCTCCCGACCAACTCTACTTATCAGTGCTTGGAGGGCAGCCTGCTTGGTGTGAGCAGGCAGAAAGTCTCTTTGAGAGTGACTCCCCAAGTGTGTTTCAAAATGCAGGAGCTGCCGCACCTTCTCTGGAGGAAATGTCTGCGGAGACGCACTTGTGATGCCGGAGAGAAAGCTGTGACATTTTTGTCTTTGAAGTATCAGCAGGAGCCACTCACAGAGAAACCATAATAGACTTTAATTCTGCCTTATTTATACCCAGGCTGCCACTGACTGGTTACCAGGCTGTAAGAAAAAAGCTTTTCAATTTTTGTAAGAAGCTCTGATTTTTCTCCTGCTGGGAGCAGCTTAATTACCAACCCAAACTACTTCAAAGACAGAATCACCTGCCCCTGGGGCTGAGGCTGGCACTGGAAGTGCATTTTCCAGCTGACTTTGGAGGTTTGGAGCACTAGAGATTTTTATTCATTATCAACGATTTTTTTTAAAAGCAAATAATAAATAATCTTAGACTTTTTCTCTGCCCTTGTCTGTCTTGGGAAAATCAGTCCAGAGGGAGTTGATTGTAGCTAGCATATTTCTGATCTGTGATTCTGCTCCCTCAAATCAGCACAGATGGAGTCATACTTGTAGCCCGAAAGTATTGAATGCCTGGGTCAGCCAGTGCCAACTCCTCCTAGAATATGTGGGGCTGAAGGGCATGCTGTCTAGTACTGGAATGAAAGAACTCTGTAGCACAGGGGAGTAAGGGCACCTGAGTTCTAATCAAGGCTCTGACAGTGACTCTTCCTGCCACAGTGGGCAAATTGATGACTATTCTCCGGCTGTAAAATGGGGATAAAATCTAATGTTACCTCCGTGGTGTGCCATGAGGCAGCAGCAGAATCCAACATGAAAGGCCCTGTGAGGGGGGAAATTGGTTTGGAATGGGGTTTCAAAGTATTGCCCACTGCAAGAAATTACAAATCACGCATCAGGACCCCCCCCCCCAAATCATGTGGTTGAAAGAAAAAAACGAAATGATGGTTTTTTTTAGTCTGTCTTTTGACTTTAGCTCCTGTCTATTCCTCTGCCGATGCGTGTGTGAGAGTTTCAGGTTTAAAAGTCGACCTGTAATGCATGCAGAAACGCATGCTACTACATGACTGCTCAGAGGGAGTCTTCACTTACCCTCTCCTCACCCTGGAGGTAGGGGAACTGTTAGGGGCTTTACCTTTGCCCCTCCCCTGGTTCTTGTCATGCAGACAGAAAGCAGAAGACCAGAAGTCCGAAGTGCAGGCAATGCGATGTTTATTGGGGTTAGTTTCAAGCAAGCATATCCATATGAGAGCCTTTTTCCCAGTGTCGCTGTTCCCACCTCCTCGTTCTTAGTGGGCATAATTATTCCTGTAGCCCACACACTTGGTCCCACCTCTTACAATTTATGGTCATGTTCTGTTTTGGGAGGTCATGAGTCTGGGGGCTTGGTACCACCTCTTTGGTATCTCATGGGAGGGGTAGGGAGTGAGGTTGTGTTTCGGTCAGGGATAGGCATTTCTTTGGCTTTTAGTGTGTCTTATGCCTCCTCCCTTGGACCCCCTTGTCCCTCTTAACTGGTTGCTTGACCTTGGCTTGAGAGAAGAGACAGGCAGCCTTCCAGTGTATGCTCATATTTTACACTCCCACCATGCCTCGTAATGCTTTAACTGTCTTCCTTATCTTTCTCAATATACTAACGAACCCATCTGGCTGGGCAGAAGCAACACACAGTGTCTTTGTTCTTTGTATTAGCAAGGATATAAGAGTATCAAAAATCAAACCCAAAATTCTACCTCAGGCTAACAAACAGGCCTACATACTAACAGGAGCTACCATCCATTTCCTGTTGCTGTCTTGACCCAGCAGCAACTCTTCTCTGCCTTTTGCTGCCTGAGAACTTCTCTACCTGGAAGCTGGCAGCACCACTTCTCTTGCCTCTGCCTCTCCCTTACCTCCCACTGCCTCAGGGTTTCTACTGAGCCCAGGGCCCAGCAGCACCACACCCCTGTCTCCTGCTGCCCCAGGATCCTCTCTCCACTCTCGGGCCATACTCTGAAGGCAAGGCACAGTGGAAGGGTAGGTCTGTGTCCTCAGCCCCAAGGCTGTTGCATAGAGCTCTGCTCAGCCCTGAAAATCAAGGGATGGGGGGAGCTTATTGCATCATTGTGACAGCTCTTCCTGCTAGTACCAAAATCCTGTGACTCGTGATTGATTCATGAGACTTGGCAATACTGCCTTTCCCTGACTGGGTGGAATGGGCTCCTCTTACCTACTCTACCACCAGGCTGGAGAAGCTGCCATTCTATCCCCAACATCTCCCACGCCATCTATGCCTTTACACCCCCTCTCAACCTCCCTCCTGCTCCCCCTTGCTCTTTACATCTACCTTTCAAAGTGTCTCCCCTGCTCCTCTCAGTCCTCCCTCTGTCCTGTCTAGCCCCCTGAACCACAGAATGGCAGCCATTTTGCCTTTGAGCCTGGCTTCAATTTAATTGAAAACAATGGGAGATGGCAGACAACTTTTAAGGCAGCCTCATTTCCACATGCAAATAGACTGTTGGGAAATGGTGGCCAGCTTGCTGGCTTCAACCCCCTTGTCTGTAATAGGAGAAGGGCAACAAAGATGATCAAGGGTATGGAACGGCTTCCATAGGAGAAGAGGCTAAAAAGATTAGGGTTGTTAATCTTAGAAAAGAGACAACAAAGAGGGGATATAATAGAGGTCTAAAACACATGAATGGTGTGGAGAAAGGGAATAGAGAAATGTTATTTACTGTTTCTTGCAATACAAAAACCAGCGGTCACCTGATGAAATTAATAGGTAGCAGGTTTAATACAAACAAGAGGAAGTACTTTTTCACACAATGCACGGTCAATCTGTGGAATTTGTTGCCACTGGATTTTATGAAGGTGAAAAGTATAACTGCGTTAAAAAAAGAACTAGATAAATCCAAGGAGGATAGGCCCATCAATGGCTATTAGCCAAGATGGTCAGGGATGTAACCCCATACTCCAGGTGACCCTAAGCCTCCAAATGCCCAAAGCTGGGACTAGATGACAGGGAAAGCATCACTCAAAATTTCCCTGTTCAGTTAATTCCCTCTGAAGTATCTGGTGTCGCCAGATGTTCAGCTGTGTGTGTGTGTTCTCCCTGTGTGCCGTCCCAGCTCTGTGCAGACAGCTGGCACATCAGACCTTGAGCGAACTGCCCAATGACTACAAGATCCGTTAAGGCACGAAGGCACCCAGCCAGATTTATTGTCAACGAAGCACGGTCCTAGTTCCTCGGATCAATGTCTACAGTTATACTAGCACATGTATGCCTGTGACAATGGATGCAGCTTAGTGAATGGCGGGACTTTGTCCTTCCCCCTTGGCTGGCCAAAGACACTTCCTTTGAGATATATTTTGCCACCCATTGTCACCCATTGCCCTGTACATATTGGTTTAATCAACACATTTTTATTCATTATGCTGTTATTTTAACCTTATTTTTAGAATAGGTCAGTGCATTTCTGTTATCTTTGAGGAATGTCCTGGTATTAAGGTGTTTTGGTACCATCTTTTAAAAATATATGTGCATATATATTCTTGTACCTAGCACCACTTAAAAATGTGTGTTTTTGCAGTATTAGCCCTGTTTTTTGCCAGATTTTGTTAGCAAGGCCTGCCTCTTGCTCACAACTTAACTTTGCTTTATATTGGCAAAGTTTTAACTACTTTAGCTCAGGTCTCATACCAGGCCTCTAATACATGGGCTTATGTTTCAGGCCCTCTTCCTACTACATCTGGCACTGGCCACTGTCAGAAGACAGGTTACTGGGGTAGATGGACCATTGGTCTGACCCACTTTAGCCGTTCTAATGAGCTGTTAGCCATTTTGATTAAGGAAAAATTTGTGAGTTGACAGACTTTTATAATGTTTTCAAATGACAAGTAAAAATACCTCAAAATAGTTAGAATCATGATGAAATTGTGAGAACTGGCACTACTGGGGTTGTGGCGACAGCCATCCTTGCTCTACCTAGAGGTCTGTAGCTAGCGAGCATCACCCTAAATGCCTGCCCATGCGTACCCACCTGTATGACTGTGCAGTGACCTGGAGGAACCAATGGTCAGGAATGAGGGCCTGCAGCTGGGGCTGGGATCAGCTGGTTCTCAACCAGGGGTACATGCTCTTTGCACTGTCTTCACCCTCAGTTGCTCGTGTGCAGCTCTCGGTTAAGTTGATTTGCCATGCGGTCTTCTGTCTGCCTAGCCACCACGTCTCTTCCTTCCTATCCTCCTGCTAGCATTCTGTAAATCCGCACTTATACGCAAGTGATGCAGTCCTGCACTTTATCGTGCAGGAGCCCTGCAGACATGCTCTCAAGTTAGTAGTTCTGTCACGCATAAGATGCCAGATTTACTGGTATATCCAGCTGCTTCACAGCTCCACTCAGATTTGACCCAAGCAGTTGCCCCTCTGTGATGACGGAGGAATGGCCAGTCCAAACCCCGCTCACTCAAATTTGGCCCGGTCGCCCCTTCTCTTCGTGACAGATGGGCCAAATTTGAGTGGCGCTGCGACCACATGCACCAAGTGAAGTGCCAGAGCACTGCTCTGGCTTGGATTTCAGCTGCCAGGGCGATGTTCTGGACTATTCCGACAGCACAACACCCCTGCTGTTACAATGCAGTGAATGATGACAGAGCCTATTTAAACCTTAACCTGAGAGTTTCCCTTAGCCAGTTCAGTGCCTCAAAGCACCACTGAGCCATGAAACAAATAGAAGATAAGTTTCAATTAGAATTAGAAACATGGCTCCCAATACAGACGGGCCTAACTGGGCCACTAAACATCAAGTACTGTTGAATTTTCAGGAGATGGGAAAGGTGCAGTCTTAACAAACTGAGGGTCAAGAGCTATTTTCTGGTGGCAGGTCTTGTAATACAAGTCTTTGGATTATTATTCTTTTGTATTACACTAGTTGCATGGGATGTTGCATCTTCTTCTGGGAAAGACCCCTGGCTCTTTCCATAGAAACGACGAGTAACCCATCCTGACAAATTTCTGTGTCTTACTGCTTCATCACGGCATCATCTCTACGAAACGGAAACAGTTGTCACTACCAAATATTGTGTCCATAATATTTAACCTGTGTTGGGAAGAGTCAAAATTCTCTTTCCCAAAGGTACAGAAGGGATGCAGTAAGAGCAAAGGAGAACAGATACATCTTTTGTTCTGGCTTTATGTTGCTCTTTTTGGAGTGAGGAAATTACAACCCTTATAAACCATGAAACTGGATTGCAGTAATACCAAATAATACAATACATAGTCTTTTTTTAAAAGATTTTATTTTTTAGTGGATCCAATCAATTGCTGCAGTAATGTTTCTGCAGTGCTAACTTTACAATCGAAGAATAGGGTTGGCCTACCTGCAAATTCTGATATACAAACTGCCCTTCAGAAGTCTGTAATGCGAGGGCAGTGGCCAGCTAATAAAGTAGTAGTTTAACAATTTCTCCCATTATTCATAGATTTGTAAGGCCTGAGGGAGACCATTATGATTATCTAGTCTGCCCTCCTGCATAACATGGGTCATAGACCTCACCCAGTGATTCCTGAAGTGGGCGGCATGATATTTTCATGGGACTTTGAAAATGTAACACAAGTATCTAAATCACAGGATAAAATTGCAGCTAAGAGCTTCTGTGATACTTATCTTCATTATTTTCAGAAAGTAGGAGACTGCAAATGGATTGAATATAGGAGAGAAGTTCACACGGAGGAGGGAATTAGCAGATTTGGAATTTGTGTCTTATGGTTTGAAAGATGAGAGAGACTTTGATGGGATTTTTTGTCTTTGGCCTGGAAACTCTAAGGCTGTGTCTACGCTAGCACTTTTGTCGGCAAAACTTTTATCAGTCAGGGATGTGAAAAAACACACCCCTGACAGACATAAGTTTCATCAACAAGAGCACTGGTCTGGACAGCGCTAGGTTGGTGGGAGACACTCTCCTGCTGACCTAGCTAACGCCGCTCTTTGGGCGTGGTTTAATTATGCCGGCAGGAGAGCAAAGAGTGGCTACACAGGCAGACACTACAGCGGCACAGCTGTGCCGCTGTACGGTCCGTAGTGTAGACATAACCTTAGACTAATACCTATGCCGCAGGTATAGGCAGGCATGATGCACTCTTGTTTGAAAAGGACTGTACTGCTCTAGTATGTGCAAAACTTCTTCCTACTTATCTTGCCCCTCCATTATCTCCAGGAAACAGGAAGAAAAATGATATTGGAACCAACCTTCGAAAGCTTGTAGGGGGGCGGATGGCCCTAGGATGATGATGTCACCATGTTTGAATAATGAGTTTACATTCAGGAACATGACACATGAATTCAAAGTGGAGCAAGAGAGGGCTGATCCAAAGCAGCTAGCAACGAGCCCTGAGTACCAGACAGTGCAGAGTTGGGCTCTTGTAGGCGGAGGACTATGGAAACTGGACTTGACTGAAGGCCAGTCTCTGAGGCTCTGCTCTGTATAAGAGGTGGAGGAAAGGGAGGTGTGTGTACATTTTGCACCAGCCATTTGGCTATCACACAATGCTCCCCCCAGCATACTAGCACTGCCTCTTCCCTACCCCTTTTTCAGCCCCATATAGTAGGTGGGGGGCCCTGCACTCCCCAGAGCAAGCAGAGGAAGTGTGGGGACTTATGGTATGCACTATCCTGGAGTAGCATTACACATGGGAGGCAGTTGCTTTGTCTGACAAGGAAAACACACCTGAGAGTGGGTGAGAACGTTCTCTTGCTGAAGCAGATTATTAAAAGGCAAATACGACGACCATGTACAGTTTCAATGAAGATGAATGGTTACTATGGCAGCACTCGGCCAGTAGCACGGCTCTGGAAGAGTTTAGGGTCTCAGTGTTCTCACTAAGGCAGGCGTTTACAAGATGTTTGTGACGTGGGTCTTAACATTGGCATTGGGGAGCATGGATTTCAGATCTCATTGGGGTGTCAGGCTGTTAGATGGCACCCTTCAAAATCTGTGGAAGGACACGGTGCTACCTGCATCTGTTTTTAGCAGGCACTCGTAGTGTTTGTTATTGGTCCGGTTGGGTGCTGCAAGCTAAGCAGAACCCATGCTTGGACGTGAGGTAGCATTAATTGCAGCAAGTGGGATTGTGTCCACCATCTTTTGTCACTGGCTCTTTTCACTACGCCTTTCATCATTACCTGTTTGCATATCAGCCATCCACTGAGCACTGAAGAGACTAGAGTAAGGGAACAATGACACAAAGTTATCTTTGATTTCTGCTTTAATGTAACAAAAAAGATTAATGGCCAGTCAGGCAACATTTTCCCTGTACGATTTCTGTCCGTACCAGATTCATGTAATTCTTCTGCCAGGTGTAGCCGGCAGCAAAAAGGGCTGAGTTCAAATACATAGGGGATCCTCTGAAAACTAACAAACCCGCCTGCTTGAACCCCCACCCAGAAACCTGGGGGCCCATAAAAGGAAATACGTTCCTGCTCACAGAGTCTGTATAAAACAAGGGGAACTTTATTAAAGAGAAAAGGAACACAGCAGTGGTAAATTAACAATATATTTATGTAAATAAGAAGAGGACCATCCCACCAGGTATCTTTGGCAGAGTACTGCACCTCATCCCCCACCCCCACACTGTTGTGAACGTTTAATGAACAAGTCTCTTTAACACCACAATTTGGGAGAACACAGCAGTGGTAAATCAACAATATATTTATGTAAATAAGAAGTGGACCATCCCACCAGGTATCTTTGGCAGAGTACTGCACCTCATCCCCCACCCCCACACTGTTGTGAACGTTTAATGAACAAAAGTCTCTTTAACACCACATTTTCCTGCCTTCCTTGGTGGTGCACCCCAGTCATGGTGTGTAGTCAGTGGTTAGTGAAGTCCCAGAGTCCGTAAGTGCACTGGGGCAGTTCCCTCTCCAGTCCTCAGGGCAGGCGTGTTGTCTGGCTTCTGTGAAGAGATGCTTTTCTACTACGTCTCACTGCGATGACAGTCTGGCCTGATTCTGGCTCTAGTGGTGAGAGGTGGGCTGGGCTGGGAGGTGCCGTACCACCACTTTTGTATTGTCTCTTGCTGCAATGCCATTTCCGTGCTGGGTCTGGTCTGGAGTCTCTGCCACCTAACAGAACTGTAGCAGTGTCACTTTTTTGGTGCCATGTGTGCAAGAGGTCCTTACCATACTCCACTTAGCTGTAGCACTGTATTGTGAAGGAGGGGTTCAATGGCAGAGTCCTTGCCGCCAGGGATTCACTCCTCACCAGAAGGTCCAAGCCCCTGCCTGCCTCATTCTGACTCTTTCTTCAGGTCACCAATAGATGGCTGGACAGGGCTGTTCCCTTTTAGAACCTCAGACAACAGGCTTACATTCTTAAAGGTCACCTGCAACAAAACATAGGTATTGTTTCCCCTTTTGACCTGAGTGGCTAGTCAAATTTTGGAGCCCCAGGGATGTTCTAGTTGGAAGTAATAATAGATAGAATTTGGTGTTTTCTTTGATGCCGCTTTGTTGATTTACAAAGAATGTGCAAAGTCCTGTGTCTCTGAATGCAGAAGGAACCATTTGAACCAAGAACAAAAGGAGCAGTCCCTTAGTTTATAGCTGCAAGCCTCTTTAGCCAACATATCCCAAAGCTCTCTCGTTAGCTTTTTCTAGCGTCAGAACTGCACTCAGAGGCTACTCCTACGTTTTCTTGTTGTTTTTTTTCCCTCTGCCTCTCTCTCTCTGTTCTTGTCCGAGTCCTCAGTTTTTATGTGTTCTCTCACATGCCCGCACACACCTACCCAAAACAATACTCTGCCTAAAAGCTCCCGGTTGGGCTCACAGACATGTTTTGGCTGTTTACAGTTATGTTAGTTGAAGGGTGAGTTCACACCTACCAATCTCAAAGGTGTTGTAACCCAACACTTGACAAGGTTTCACCCAGCTCATAACAGTATGTTGAATAAAACAGAATAAAGGAACCGGATGAATTCTGCATTTGGGGCAAATCTGACACAAGTTCCTGTCATCTTCATGGCCATCAAGAGGTCTCAGAGGCTCTGTGATGTGGCTGTAGCAATCGTCATGCATCATCAGTATTGTGAACCGATGCACTGTTTGAATCTGGGAATAACCCTGGCAAAAAGTGTAAAGTCTGCTATTGATGATAACACTGTGGAACCGAAGATAGTTTCAGAGGCTGAGTCTCAAGTAATCATGTAGTGTTCCACGAAAGTATAGGCAGAGGCCCAGGTTGCTACCCCACAGATTTCTGAGATGGGGACATCTTTAACAAACATGACCGAAGTAGAAACAAATCTCCTGGAGTGTATGTGGGTTTCTGATGGGGGCAGCAGGTTACCCACGTGATAACAGAGCTCAATACAACTATAGGCCCATTTGGAGAGTCTTTCAGCTGATACTGCGCAGCCTTTGGATCTTTCTGTGAATGAACAGAAGGATTTAGGAGACTTCCTAAAGTCCTTAGTCCTCTCCAAATACTATGCTAGGGCTCTCCTAACATCAAGCATCCCTGTTGTCATGATGTGGTTTTGGGGAAAAGGTGGGGAGGTGATTGAGTTGGTTCATATGGAAGGACAGGATTGCTTTGGGGAGGAATTTCAGGTGTGGCTTCACGGTGACTGTCTTTAAAAAAGTCTGCGAATGGTGGGAGCGCCATTAACATCGCTATTCCCCTATTCATCGTGCTGAGATCATAGCCACTAGAAATACTGTCTTCATGGGCAGGTGTAGGAGGGAGCAAGTGGCCATAAGTTCAAAGGGTGGCCTAGTTAGACTGTTCCGAACCAGATTGAGATCCCATGTTGTAGAGAGTGATGCAATGTGTGGGAAGAGGTTTCCCATGCCCATGCCCTTGAGGAATCTGCGTGTTGTTGGATAGGCAAATACTGAGCATCTGTCCAACTGATCATGGAAGGCCATTGTGGCCACCAGATGTACTTTCAGCAAGCTAAGAGAGAGACCAGTCTTTTTTGTGGTCTAGAATATAGTCTAGCCTCAAAGGGAGGGAGGAAGATGTCAGAACTACTTGTTTGGAATTGCACCACATTTGGAATTGTTTCCACATCTGCAGGTAGGTGCGATGAATCATTGATTTCCTACTGTGCAGTAAAAGCTCTTTCACCTCCTCAGAGCATTCTCTCTCTAAGTGTTGGAACCATGAAGAAGCCAAGCCTGGAGCAGATGAGGAATGGGTCGAAGAAGAATTGGAGGACACATTGCCAGCTGTACAAGGTATGGGTACCAAACTTGCTTCAGACATGAGGGGGCACTCAGTATGACTTTCGCTCTCTCTTGCCATATCCTTAATAGGACCTTTGACATCAGAGAGAATGAAGAAAAGGCGTATAGCAGCTTCCTGCCCCATGGGAAGATGAGAGAGTGCCTTACAGATTGTTTCCCCAGTCTGCCTTTGGAGCTGTAGCAGAGACATTTCTTGCTCCGGTAAGTAGCAAACAGGTCTATTGTCGGGGTTCTGCATAGGTCGAATATGCCATTGCTGGGTTCATCTTGTATTCATGGTTGTATGAGAAATTCCAAATGGGACTGTCTACTGTCACATTTTGTGCCCCTGGCAGGTAAGCGGCTGAAATGAGCACATTGTGGTGGATGCACCAGTTCCAAAGTTTCAGTGCTTCCATGCAATGGGAGGGTGATCTGGCGCCCCTGTGGTGATTTATGTAAAACACGCATGCTATACTGTCTGTCATGACTTTTGTGTATCTCTGATGAGTGGGAGAAAGTGTGCACAGGCATTTCTGATGGCTCTTAGTTCCAAAAGATTGATATGGAGAACCGATTCCATGGGAGACTACTTGCCCTGGGCTTTGTGGTTGTTTATGTGAGCTCCCCAGCCTATTAAAGGGACATCTGATATTAGAATCAGTGTTGGTGGGGGCTGTGTGAATGGGATGCCTGCACTGACGTTGGATGGTTCTTTTCACCAGTCCAAGGAGTGTTTGACCCTGGAGGGCACTAACAGTAGCTTTTTTAGCCCATCATTGCTCAGAGAGTAGACAGATCTGAACCATATCTGTAAACATCTCATGTGAAATCACGCATGTGGGGTCACAAGTGTGCATGTCGCCATGTGCCCGAGAAGCTGGAGGCAATTCCCGGCTGATGTTTGTGGACTGGCCTGGATTGTCTCTAGGAGACTCGTCAGGGTGTTGAATCTGTGCAGCAAGAGGAACGCTTTTAGAATGTCGAGCTCGGCCCCAATAAACTCCAGACATTGTACTGGGGTCAAGGTCAATTTCTGGGTATTGAACTGTAGACCCAGTTGCACTACTATGTGCATGGTCCTCTGGCTGGTTCGCTGGGTGTCTTCCAAGGAACACGCCCTGAGAAGGCAGTCGTCCAGGTATTGGTGTATGATAATCCCTAATGTTCATAGATGCACCACAGGGAGAATACCCTGCGTGCGAACAAGAGACTGAGTGGGCACACTCTGTTTTGATAATGGTCCTGCCAAAAGGTAAATCAGAGGAATCTCCTGCGGGATGATCAGATTGAACCATGGATGTACACATCTTGTAGGTCAAGGGCTGAGAACCAATCTCCATGCTTCAGAGAAGGAATAATGGCTGCTAGTGTGAACATATTGAACTTTTGCACCTTCACATATCTGTTTAGTGTCCTTAAATCTAGTTTGGGTCTCCAACCTCCTTTTCTCCTAGGGATCAAGAAATATATGGAATATATATCTGGCTCTGAGGTGAGTAGGGACCAGTTCTATGGCCCCTAGGCATAACAGGTGATCTATTTCCTGAGGCAATAGTCTCGCTTTCTTTGTACTGTGTAGGTAGCTTTTTGGGCCAGTACTGATTATACAACATTTCCAATAGGTCAATCAGTTTCTTGTATCCAGTTTTGTCACCCATCCTGCCTTCAGTAGACAACATACAATTTTGCAAATTTCTGCTAAGTTATAAAAAAAACTATCTCCTGTGAATTTTGTTGTTGCAAGGTTTTCCTTCACACAAGTGCATTCCCTGAAACATATCCTCTTCAATGGCATTCTGACACTGCACAGAATATCTCCCTTGCTTTTCTACCATTGATTTGAACACCAGTATTTGTCGGCAGATAGCTCTGTGGGAATCAATGATTATGCAGTCATGTTTTTGCAATTTGAGAGATAACTCCGACAACTTCTGCACTGCATCATACATAATACCAAGATTACTGATGAACTGATGTGATGATAACCGCTTGCTTAGATCTGCATAACTTTGGCGCATTGCACTGTTACGGGAAATGCCTTTAACTGCCGAATTAAAGTGCTTATTCAGAACTGGATAAGCTTTCCAAACAGCTTCCACCATTCTAAAGCTTGATGCAACCCATCTAGTGTCTAACACTTGGCCTATTTTGCAAGGTAAATGTCAAGAGCTTACTGCACACTCTTTTATCTGTAATCAGTTTTTTCCAGATATGCTATAGCTTGTCTAGCAAGATTTTAAAGTGATTTGTAACTCCCACATCTTTCATAACATCACTGACTGCAAGCTCTAGCTGACAAGCAGAGCACTGCTATGCTATAATATTCAGAAACGTGTCTTGCAACCAGCTCACAACACCAGTATTTTGCCCAAACATCTCTGAAGCACCATCAGAATCTACTCTGCACTTGGCAAGAAAGTCTTAACCTTTCTGCGCGCAGACAATAACCTGTTCACTACTCCCCCAGAAGACAGATCACTGAGCTCAACAAGGTCAACAAAAACATTCACAGGAGCCTCCATACCGTCTAACTGCATCCGCATATACACAACGAGAGCAGTTTTTTTGTTTAAGACTGTGGCTTCATCAAGTAAAAGACTCACTTTCGGAGCAAGTGCTATAATTCTGTCACATAGCTTGTTCTTCATTTGAGAGGAAATGTGATTTTGAATGTTAGAGAGTACCACATTGGAATGCAAAATCTGCCCCATGTCCAGTCCATGCAACTGCTGGCAGTCCATTGCTTCTTCAAAGCGCCCGTTGCACTTTGTTTCTTTATACGCAGTACAGAAGATTCTGACCTCTGTCAATATTTGAGCAGACTGGGCATTTGCAGCTATTTGCACTAATGCGTCTTTCTTTGCCTGCTCTCAAATACCAGAAGCTGTGACATGTGCTTTGGGTTGTGCATATTCTCCTGTCTTTTTCCGGGATGCCTTCTGTTGCTTGATTTTATCAGTACAACAGGACCTGCCACTAGCTTCTATCTATTCTTTTATCAAAGGGGTAGCCATGTTAGTCTGTATCCACAAGAACAACGAGGAGTCTGGTGGCACTTTAAAGACTAACAGATTTATTTGGGCATAAGCTTTCATGGGTAAAAAACCACTTCTTCAGATGCAATATCCATTCTTTTGACAGCTTCATTCCTGCAGATTTTTCAGGACCCAAGTTACCGACTTGCTGATACACCCTACACCTGAGATTTGATCCATTGATGACTAGCTAAAGGTACTGGCTTTGGGGAAAAAAAAAATTGTTCACGTTTCCATCCTGCAGGAAGTAAATCTTTGAGCTGCAACATGCTGAGCTGTTTCATCGTCTTTCTTACTAGTGCTCAGAATCACGATAATCAAAAGCGCTTTCTATGCAACTTTCGCCTGCAGTTTTGTGAACTTACTTTTCTACTGTATGGCTGATACTGACATATTAAACAGAAGTAGCTGGTAAATCTTCTGGTTCTTTTCTGTGGGTTTTATCAACCATCTTTGTGTCCGTTTTCTTTTTTTTTTTACTAGCCGACTCATTCTCACTTACACCCCATTTAGAAAGATACAACCATATCTTCTTGCGACATTATCACAAACACTGATGACGCTTACCGCCTCAACGAAAACTATTGGTTGCTGGGTGGATCACGTAAGCAGCAGCACGGCGCTCCGGGGATGTTCCTCTGGCAGCTGAGTGACATGTGAGTGGAGGCCGAACGTTGACCTGCTGCTGCTTGACTCTCTTACACGCGCAGAAGAACTTGCAGAATGGATACAACTTTGGTTGAGAATTTTAAGAAAACACATTTCAGACCAAAAAATAGAGATTTGTTTTGCTTTCATAACTGATGTGGCAAGCCCACAGATGCCAGGGTTACGAACTGCCAAGCCTAGAAGTGCCAAGGCTCAGCCCCAGCACACATTAAATACTGCAATATGCCTTAAAACTTCCTTGCTGTAAGCAGTTTGCATTCCAGGAAGCTGTACCACCTCCCTGTAAGTGTGCGCTTCTTGCCTTGTAAACGTGCTTGCTATGCAGCCATGGCATTGCCATGTTCCGTACTGTTTTTGTGAGAATGAGTCTTCACTTCTGGTTGTTGTTTTTTTTTCCAGTCAGAAAAGCCTGGTAGTATGAAGGTGCTAAAATAGGACATGAACAGCGTTTGCACATAAAACAGAATACAGCTCCACCAATGCCTCTGATAACGCTCTCCATTTGGAAGTTTTCATTCGAAAAGAAGGGGTGGGAGATATTGTTTTTGATGTTTGTGCTGCTGCTCAGAACCTACAAATTGGTCATCGTAATTCTGAAAACGGAATGTATCCAAAAAATGTCCATTGTGTGCAAAACTCCTGTTATCAGACAAGGCCATTTAGTTGGGTCTTGTTTGATGCTAAAGGGAACATTATCCTCTTTATCACTGCTATTCTCACTGCCTTCTGCACGGACATGTGGTAGGAAAAGTGGGTCATCTCTTTCATCATCGTTTTTGTCCTGGATTTCAAGAACACTCGCTTTTCCTTTTGCTGTCTCCTGAGGGAGCAAGTTCATATCCAAGTTCATAACACTTTGATTATTATTTTCTGAGGAAAATGGTTCGGTGTCTTTGGAAGATGATTCTGAAGCAGTAGCAAAGAAATAATAAGTTTGGGTAACTTACTGTGCAGTCCTGTCATTAGCAGCCGGTGACCGAGGATTAGCGTCTCCACTTAGCGCCCCCAACTTCGCACCCCTGTTCCCAGCAATCGAAAGTCTGAAAAAATGAAACTTTAACTGTGAAAGCTTAATAAACTGGGACAAAATCAGTGTCAACAGGAGGCATACATGTGTTTTTTGTTATTTTTAGTATTAGTGTGAATATGATCAATATCTCCCTTCTATATAGTGTGTATTTTGAGTGTTGGAGGCCCTCTAAGAAATCAAAGGTCAGGGTTGCAGCCCCCTCAGTTAATCCAGCCTCAGGTGGTTCAGCTTCACCTAGGAGAAGTTAACTCATTGTGTAAATGAGAGGCAGTTAATTGGGGCAGGGAAGCAGTTAGAGGTTATCTTTCCTGAAGACGTTCAATGAAACTTTGGATGTTTCCTAAACTTGTGTTGTTCCATTCCAACTTGGCTGATATTATTTCCCTTTACAATCTGAGCATGACTTGTGCCTGAACTGCGTCTTCTGCACTAGATACTCACTTTTTTTTAAAACTTTTTTTGGGGGTGGCGGTGGTTGTTTTGCTGCTTGGCGGTTCATGGGGAGCACTAATAAACTTTACTCTAATGGCATTCATAAACCAGTGGACAGATATGTCAGCCAGGGAAGGTAAAACAAAGCCCCAAACTATAGTTAATGTCCTTTCCTCTGGCCTGCTTTATAAACACAAACGGATGCAAAGCAACTTGTAACACTTCAGTCACAGCTACCGGAGGACTTTCCAGCATGCTGACAGCTGGAAGGGGACATGAGACCTCCTCCTGGATAGGCACCCATGTGGCTGCTCCCCCTGTACTTTTATAGCATACCCCATATGTAACAAGTAGGGAACCTGGGTTCCTTATAAATAACAATCAGAGGTGCTCTTTAAGCCCCAGTAAGTATCTTGTCACAACATATTTCCAGCCTAACATAAAATATAGCTCTTGCGCTGTGTATGCGGGAGGTCAGACCAGACCGCTGTGCTGAGAGATCTGTTCAGTAGCCTCCAGGAGATTGAGAGGTGGGGCATTCTTTAAAGTAGGTATTGATGTTACCTAGGCAACACTGACAAAAAATGCTGCCATTAATTTGGCTCCACTACAAATATTTACATCTATGAAAAGATGTTTGAGGATGGCACAATGGTAGCCATGGTTGCCTGGCATGTTAGCTGCCATTGCACTGCTGGGAAACATTAATAGTCTGTAAGAATATCTCACTAGCTTTGCAGAGGAGAGATGTATTCCAGTCTAAATGCAGAAGCCCATTAAATCCTGC